>NC_091270.1:57380000-58005000 GCF_042477335.2 Ovis canadensis
AAGGAGTAAGCGTCTTTTAATTTCATGGCTGCAGTCACCATCTGCAGTGATTTTGGAGCCCCAAAATAAAGTCAGCCACTGTTTCCACTGTTTCCACATCTATTTGCCATGAAGTGATGGAACTGGATGCCATGATCTTCGTTTTCTGAATGTTGAACTTTAAGCCAACTTTTTCACTCCTCTTTCACCTTCATCAAGAGGCTTTTTAGTTCTTCTTCACTTTCTGCCATAAGGGTGGTGTCATTTGCATATGTGAGGTTATTGATATTTCTCCCAGCAATCTTGATTCCAGCCTGTGCTTCCTCCAGCCCAGCATTTCTCATGATGCACTCTGCATATAAGTTAAATAAGCAGGGTGACAACATACAGCCTTGATGTACTCCTTTTCGTATTTGAAACAAGTCTGTTGTTCCATGTCCATTTCTAACTGTTGCTTCCTGACCTGCATACAGATTTCTCAAGAGGCAGGTCAGGTGGTCTGATATGCCTATCTCTTTCAGAATTTTCCACAGTTTATTGTGATCCACAAAGTCAAAGGCTTTGGCATAGTCAATAAAGCAGAAATAGATGTTTTTCTGGAACTTTCTTGCTTTTTTGATGATCCAGCGGATGTTGGCAATTTGATCTCTGGTTCCTCTGCCTTTTCTAAAACCAGCTTAAACATCTGGAAGTTCACAGTTCACATATTGCTGAAGCCTGGCTTGGAGAATTTTAAGCATTACTTTACTAGCATGTGAGATGAGTGCAATTGTGCGGTAGTTTGAGCATTCTTTGGCGCTGCCTTTCTTTGGGATTGGAATGAAAACTGACCTTTTCCAGTCCTGTGGCCACTGCTGAGTTTTCCAAATTTGCTGGCATATTGAGTGCAGCACTTTCACAGCACCATCTTTCAGGATTTGAAATAGCTAAACTGGAATTCCATCACCTCTACTAGCTTTGTTTGTAGTGATGCTTTCTAAGGCCCACTTGACTTCACATTCCAGGATATCTGGCTCTAGGTGAGTGATCACACCATCATGATTATCCGGGTGGTGAAAATCTTTTTTGTACAGTTTTTCTGAGTATTGTTGCCACCTCTTATTAATATTTTCTGCTTCTGTTAGGTCCATACCATTTCTGTCCTTTATCGAGCCCATCTTTGCATGAAATGTTCCCTTGGTATCTCTAATTTTCTTGAAGAGATCTCTAGTCTTTCCCATTCTGTTGTTTTCCTCTATTTCTTTTCATCGATCACTGAGGAAGGCTTTCTTATCTCTCCTTTCTATTCTTTGAAACTCTGCATTCAGATGCTTATATCTTTCCTTTTCTCCTTTGCTTTTCGCTTCCCTTCTTTTCACAGCTATTTGTAAGGCCTCCTCAGACAGTCATTTTGCTTCTTTGCATTTCTTTTTCTTGGGGATGGTCTTGATTCCTGTCTCCTGTACAGTGTCACGAACCTCCGTCCATAGTTCATCAGGCACTCTGTCCAGCTCATTAGAATGGACTCAAATGGGTTCTTTTTAATAGCTGAGTAATATTCCATTGTGTATATGTACCACAACTTCCTTATCCATTCGTCTGTCAATGGACATCTAGGTTGCTTCCGTGTGCTAGCTGTTGTAAACAGTGCTGGGATGAACACTGGAGTACATGTGTCTCGAAAGCACAGTCTTAACCACTGGACTGCCTTGGAAGTCCCACCATTGCTTTCTAAGTATATCTTTAAAATGCTGCCATGCAGAGTTACTATAAAAGACATTTTTCTCACCATATAACCTTTTAGGAGTCCAATCTTACAGAGCTTTTGATTGCCCACTATTTTCTTTTTGGAATTAAAGACTATAATTAATTTGTGGAGAAACAAAAAAGAAGGTAATAGTGGGGTTTACATCACACTGGAGTGAAGCAAAAGTGTTAGTCGCTCAGTCGTGTCCAACTCTGTGACCCCCCCTGAACTGTAGCCCACCAGGCTCCTCTGTCCATGGGATTCTCCAGGCAAGAGTATTGGAGTGGGTTGCCATGCCCTCCTCCAGGAGATTTCCCGACCCGGGGATCGAACCTGGGTCTCCTGCACTGCAGGTGGATTCTTTGCCATCTGAACCCCCAGGGTTGCTGAGGTCTCATTTTCTTTTTCTTAACGGAAGTTCTTACT
The DNA here is from genome assembly GCF_042477335.2 of Ovis canadensis. Taxonomy (NCBI): domain Eukaryota; kingdom Metazoa; phylum Chordata; class Mammalia; order Artiodactyla; family Bovidae; genus Ovis; species Ovis canadensis. The sequence continues at coordinate 57,382,132 of NC_091270.1, forward strand.
CTTTTTCATGCTAAGATGTGTGTATATAATGAGTTTCCATGGAAGCTGGATTAAGTAGTTTGCCCTCAGCTTATCGAAGCAGAGGCCCCTCTTTGGTGGAATACAGACAGCCTTGTTATGCTCAGATCTGTACACACATTCCAGTCCCCCTAGGAGCTTTGTAAGATCTCGATGCTCATGGCACCCCCAGACCAAGCTGATCAGACTGTCTAGGTGTGGACCTGAGATCCAGTTTCTTTTAAAACTGTCTGGGTGCTTCTGAAGCATAACTCAGCCTGAGAACCTCGATCTGGACGCAGTGGCTCTCAGCCCAGGCTGCCCACCCAAGTCACCTGTTTGAAGATACCAATGCCCACACTCTGCCTGAGAGAGTCCAGCCCACTGGGTCTAGAGTGGAGCCTCTGGCATCTTTGTGTTTTTTTTTTTTTAACTCCTCTAGTGATTCTAATGCACATCTAAGTGTTGAGAAAAGAACGGGTGTTCTCAAACTTGGTGGTGGGGTATCAGAATCATTAGAAATTTTGGTTATAAAAAAAGGCAAAACCAGCTCCATTCCTGCGGCTTAGGTAATGACAAGGACCTGGGCCTCTGGGTTCCTTACTGGCTCTTCAAGTGATTCTGATAAACACAGAAGCTTAGCAACCACCCATCTAGCAGGGTGTGTTCTTTTTCCATATCAGATGTCTTTGGGGAAATGTTTTCTAACATTAATTCTAACATTTATAACATTCTGGCGTTTCCTCTGAGGACCTACAAAAGACATCTAAAATATCACCGTTAATCTAGGGTTCCAGGCTTCCCAGGTGGCTCAGTGGTAAAGAATCCTCCTGTCAATGCAGGAGACACGAGTTGAGTCCCTGGGTCAGGAAGATCCCCTGGAGAAGGAAGTGGCAACCCACTCCAGTATTCTGGCCTGGGAAATCCCATGGACAGAGGAGCCTGGTGGGCTATAGTCCATGGGGTCACAAAAGAGTCAGACACGACTTAGCAACTAAACAGCAACGCAGGGTGAACAGGGACAGACTGAGTCGTGATCAGCGGTGCTCTGCTCTTGTTGGTGACTCGTCATGCTCACCCAGGAACGACAGGCCCCTGCGTCTGCAGTTACATCTGACCGATGGACTGCAGCGTCTCATTCCCCTCAAAGGCCTATCGGGGCAGGAGCCCCTCCAGATCACATGGTCATCAAGTCCTTCAGGAATGGACTTCAAGGGCAGTGTTTTTCATTTCAGGAATGGAGCAGCCACAAGGAAACTTTCTCCTCTGTCCTACAAATTCTTGCAAATGATCGGCTCAAGCACTGAGCTCCGAAGGCCACCCCACGCTTCTTTAGTGAGTAGCTTGAGTTGTTTGAAACTTTTAGTTATGGAGTTTCCCAACCCCCCCAGGAGTTTTTTCATAGACTTTTTGCAACCCCCTGGACTGTTCCTCAGAACCTGCCAGGTTCCTCTGTCCATGGAATTCTCCAGAAACCAGAATACAGCAGTGGGGTGCCTTTCCCTTCTCCAGGATGTATAGTAAATGACTACCATGTTAGGCCTCAAGAGAATGTGGCTGTGTGGGGGCAGTCCCCACGGCAGTATGGCTCTGGACTGCACCTTGGACTCACTTGTTATTGTTGCTGTTTAGTCTTTAAGTCGTGTCCAACTCTTCTGTGACCCCATGGACTGTAGTCCGCCAGGCTACAAGGATTTCCCAGGCAAGAATAATGCAGTGGGTTGCCATTTCCTTCCTTCCTGCCAAGACCCTCTTGTTAATCCTTAACCTTCTACCTTCCTTAAACCCTGTGCCTTTAAGCATTTTATCTGCCAAATGCATTTTCCTTTGATCTCAACCCAGGGATTGAACCTGGGTCTCCTCCACTGGTAGATGGATTCTTTACCACTCAGCCATTAGGGAGCCCTAAGGAGCTTTTAAAACTCCTGATGATTTTTCTAGTAGTCAAGTATGGATATGAGAGTTGGACTATAAAGAAAGCTGAGTGCTGAAGAGCTGATGTTTTTGAACTGTGGTGTTGGAGAAAACTCTTGAGAGTCCCTTGGACTGCAAGGAGATCCAACCAGTCTATCCTAAAGGAGATCAATCCTGAGTATTCATTGGAAGGATTGATGCTGAAGCTGAAACTCTAATACTTTGGCCACTGGATGTGAACTGACTCATTGGAAAAGACCCTGATGCTGGAAAGATTGAAGGTGGGAGGAGAAGGGGATGACAGAGGATGAGATGGTTGGATGGCATCACTGACTCGATGGACATGAGTTTGAGTAAGCTCCAGGAGTTGGTGAAGGATAGGGAGGCCTGGCGTGCTGCAGTCCATGGGGTCACAAATAGTTGGACACAACTGGGCAACTGAGCTGACAGCCTGATGCTGAAAATGCTGAACTTTTCTCACAAAAGGTGATGAGGATGGCAGATGGAGGTAAATCCTCTAACACAGGGTGAGGACCCTTGGGCTCAGCTGAGACTAGTCATCCTCAGGCTATACCTGGCCCAGGTAGGCTCTAGACATTAGAGACAGTCAGTTTAATGGTGAGAAGTGGCCCATAGAATTACTGCACCACAGTGGGACAAGACAGACGTAAATGAATGTTTGTAGGTTTTTAAATGCAGGTGAGCTTACATTTTCCCAGCTTTGCTTGGCTCAGTCCCATAATTCCTGCCTTCTCTTTAGGATCCCATTCAAATTCCACTTCCTGTTTAGGATTTCCTGAAGGAACTTTCTGTACCAAGTGAGAGCCAAGAAATACTTTGTTAGTCTTTATTATTTTATGGAAAGATATATTGAATGGAGGAGTCACCTAAACATAACATATGAAGCAAACAATTCATGCAAAAGGAAGTAGATAATTTTTAATACAATCTCTTCCTTTCTGCAATCCCTGATAAAAATAAGCATCTAAAAACACTGGTTGGCAGTATCAATATTTCATTTTCAATGGGCAGGAGTTCCTATGCCAGCAAGACAAAGGGTCTGTACCGCTCGCACGTCCCTGGACAGCTGCACTCCCTAGGAGATGGGACAGAGCAGGACGTAATCACACAGAGGGGCAGAAAATGGAAGGAGACGCACATCCCCCTGCAGCAGCTGCTGCTGCTAAGTCGCTTCAGTCGTGTCCGACTCTGTGCGACCCCATAGACGGCAGCCCACCAGGGTCCCCCGCCCCTGGGATTCTCCAGGCAAGAACACTGGAGTGGGGTGCCATTTCCTTCTCCCATCCCCCTGCTGCTGCCAGTGAGTCTAACAATGCACTGGTTTCCCATTGTTAGATTGCATTCTGTCTGTGCAGTGTCAAATCGTGGTTCCCACCTTTCTGCCAAGACTCCCTTGTTAACCCTTAACCTTCTACCTCCCTTGAACTCTGTGCTTTAAAGCATTTTTATGCACCAAATTGCATTTTCTTTTTTGGGGGTGGGAGGGCAGGGAGGCAGCGAATGGGATAGTAGTTCCCTGACCGGGGATTGAACCCACAGCCCCTACATTGGGAACACGAAGTCTTAACCACTGAGCCCCCAGAGAAGTCCCGAACTGCACGTTCTAAGTAACAGGATCCATTGCCTATTTTTAGTCGCTGAAAACATATATAATCCGATAATCTTGATGAGCAGGATGAAATGACCAACATTTCCATATAACATATAGAAAAAAATTTATTTTTCCAAAACCAGATGACTTAAGGGTTTTCATGAAAGTGGCATTAGCTTCCTCATATTATTCTATAGTTTCCCTTGGGCCTTATTCAAACTTTTTAAATTGCTCTTAGTTTGCCCAATACTACTTTTATGAACCTCAGGTTAAGGGCCATTCAGAATGATAAAATTCTGAATGCTCTGTACTCCCAATTTTCTCAACTCTAAGTAGGAATTATGGCTCTGTATTATTCAACTAAATAGAACTGTAAATGAAGCCATCAGAATACCAATTACTGCTGGCACCACCTTTAATCAAAAAAGTCTTTCAGCTTTATTATAAAATCATTCTTCAAAGATTACGTCTATACAAATGAATATAAAATAGCCTATCATACTCAGTAATGCACAATGAAAATATTCATGAGAATTTCAATCATTTGAGGCTGTGCTCCAAATTAGATCAAGAAATCATTGGCATAAATCAGAACATTCATAAATTCCTTGAGTTTTTTTTCCAACAAAAAAATTCTAATTAAATTTAACCTTAGAGCATCTAAGAGATTAGATTCTAGGCATATAAATGTAACTAAGAAATAATCCGTACCTTTGAAGGGTTCACAGTATCAAGAGATAACTGTCTGAACACCTGTGCCAATACATATTTGTCAGCATCAAAAAAGGCTTACAGAGGTTTAGATTCAGAAGGAAGCTAGAGACCATCTGATGTAACACCCTGAAAGTACAGGTGCAGAAACTAAGCCCCTGAACCTAACCGGATGGGCTTCTGCCCAGGCAGCAAGGTACCCCTCAGATGCTTTGATGGTTCCCACACACGATTCTTCACAACTCTCTCTAAGCTTCCATTGACTTGTTGCATTTGTCAAGAACTGAATGATATCATAGGCCAGAAAGCTATTTACAATCCTAAAAGGCCTATTAGTAAAACAGGGCTCTCAACTGTAGCCGGGCGAACCGTAAAATCTCAGTGACTTCATACAAGAGAATTTCATACCCGACTCGTGTTAAATCCGGGTCCTCCCCAGGTGGTGCTAGTGGTAAAGAATGGGCCTGCCAATGCCAGCAATCCCTGGGTCAGGAGGATCCCCTGGAGGAGGGCCTGGCAGCCCACTCCAGTGTTCTTGCCTGGAGAATCCCGTGGACAGAGGAGCCTGGTGGGCTGCAGTCCCTGGGGCCACAGAGAGTCGGACACGCCTGAGCGACTTAGCGTGCATGCATGCTTAATCTAGCGCCATGCGTTCTTGGCTGGCAGGTGATGTCGGTGTCGTCTTCTGGGGGACCCAGACGCCTTTCCTCCAGCCATGCTGCCCTCTAGGACGTCAGAATTTTCTCTTTTCAACTGGAGAAGGGAGAAAAGAAAGTGGAAAGATACATGGAGTTGTTTCAAACGCCCAGCTGGGTGGCCAGTGTGTTCATTCATCCCATTGCCTAGAAAGCAGCCGCACGGAAGTGCAGATCAGCTGTTCACCCAGGAAGCAGGGAGGCGCAGATTCGGATACGCATCTGTGTCGCAAAGGGCTGTGCACATGCGTGGAAATATTCTGAAAGTCAGGGAGGTCAGCAAGGACTTGGTCTTTATATGGAAGTCATCTTTTTCTTCAGCAATGTGTTAGAGTCCTCTGCACTTAGCCTAGTAGTGTCAGCCTCTCCAGACAGGGCTAGGGTGATCTGTTTTGCCCACCTGTTCTAGTTACTTCTGGAGGTGGCATAGTATGGTGAAGAGAACATTGGAGTCATATGTCCTTGGGTCCAAATCCCCAGTTTGCCGCTTATTGAAAGTGAAAGTCACTCAGTCATGTCTGACTCTTTACGACCCCATGGACTATATAGTCCATGGAATTCTCCAGGCCCGAATACTGGAGTGGGGAGCCTTTCCCTTCTCCCGGGGATCTTCTCAACCCAGGGATCGAACCCAGGTCACCGGCATTGCAGGTGGATTCTTTACCAGCTGAGTCACCAGGGAAGCCCATTGCCACTTATTACCTGTGAATTTGAGCAAGCTGCTTAAGCTCTTGGAGTCTTGCTTTCCTTATTGTCAAATAGGGGCGGAAAGAATCTAGATAAATCAGCCAGCGTTTATGGAGGTGGCGCTCTGTGACAGGTTCTGTGGTCCATAGCGAAACAGCAGAGATCTAAAAAATAAAAACAAAGGAAGGCACGCAGCGATGTGCAGACAGCCACTGTCCTGGCGGCCACTCGGCACGCACGTTGACTGCCCTCCCTCACCACGCTCCACTGCACGCTCTACAGATTTGATATGACTTTTTATTTCCTTCTGCCCCTACGCATCTAAGCCAGGAAAACAGGTTTGTCCCTAGAAATTCCAGAATGAACAAGTCAGTGACTAACGATGCATCTGAGAGATGAAAAGGTCCCATGGAAGATGTTTTCCTGTGGTTTGGAACTGAATTGATGAGGTGACGATTCTAGGAGGCATGTTGAAGGTACAAGGGCTTAAAACAGAATGATTTGAGCTACCAAGTCCTTGTTCAAATGCAACAAGAGTAAACAAAACCAGGAAAGCAGCAAGCCCTCCTCAAGGCTAGCAGTCTTTGCTTCACACGGCATCCTTTACAAACCAGAGAAGGAGCGTCTTAGAGGCGGTGAGTGGGTCCCTCCTACTTGCTAACAGATCAGGAAGAGCATCAGAGACCCCCAGGCGCCCAAGATGGGGGGTTGCAGCTCTTTTCTGAGACACGCCCGCCCCGGGGAACACTTGCTTCTGGTCCTCCTTGATCTCCTCTCTCTCACTCCTGTCTTATCGCTTTCAATGATTTCTACAAAGGACAGAAGAGCTCTCTGTTGTTTGCTGGAAAACCTGCCTGATTTTTCACTCCCTCTCTTCATTCATGAATCTCTGTTTTGTTCCTCTTTGTTTGCTTTTATGTTTTTCTTTTAAATGCAGAAGAGGCTCAAAGGGAGGAAGGGGGCAGGTGAACAATGGAGACACTGTCTCCAGACCAGAAACGTCTATACCATTAACTCCAATTAGCTCTGCACCCCCCATTCCTAATGCCCCAAACCACAGGGACACTGCTGACCCCATACAAGGCAGTGGGGGCATTGAGGGCACCTCTAGTTGTGGCCCTGGGGATCCAGTGTGGCTCTTCAGCTGTGACGTTGAGCACGTGGCCTTCCCTTTCTTAATACTCACTTTCCTCATCTGTGAAATGGGCATGACTATTATTTATCTCAATACCAAGGTAAAGGTTGAAACAAACAGCGTGAAAGGTTGAAAAGGTTGAAGGAAACAGTCTTAGCATCAAGACTGGAGCACCGGAAGCACAAGCGCTAAACAATAAATGCCATCATCGGGACATCCCTGGTGGTCCAGGGGCCAAGACTCCGAGCTCCCAACGCAGGAGGCCCGAGTCCCACCCCTGGCCAGGGGATTGGATCCCACATGCCACAGCTAAGAGTCCGAATGCCACGATTAAAGAACCCGGATGTACAATGAAGATCGGAGGCCCCATGTGCTGCAGCTGAGACCCAGTTCAGCCAAGTAAATAAACAGATATTATTAAGATAAATGCCATCAGCACCACCGTCCCCCTCATATCTCCAGGCCGAATGCAACGCCGCACCAGGAAAGCTGAAGGGGACCAGTGCAGTGACCTGGTCACTTGCTCAAGCACATTTGCTGAATCCCATAACCAAATGCCATCCAGCTTTCCCCGACAATGCATTTCACAGTCCAGGAAGTAAAGAGTCTTCCAGCCCTACTTTCCAGGCCTGGTCCTTGAGAGCTGTGCATTTGCTTGACTTCTTTAATATTTATCTTTCTTTCCTTCTCTCTTTCTTTGGCTGCACCAGGTGTTAGGTGTGGCACGCGGGGTCTTCGGTCTTTGTTGCAGCATGCCAACTCTTCCCAGTGCCATGTGGGGTCTTAGTTCCTGGACCAGGGTTGGAACCTGGGCCCGCTACGTTGGGAGCACTGAGGCTTAGCTACCCATTCTTTTTAAATATCCCTTCAGGACGGCTGTGAAAGAAGACATCACTGAAAATCTATTACTAAAGCTTCTAGAACGCTTTTGCCACTGACTGCCCCCATAACAGTCTTCCCAGGTAGCACTACTGGTAGAGTCTGCCTGCCAGTGCAGGAGACGTAAGAGGCTCAGATTCAACCCCTGGGTCAGGAAGGTCCCCTGCAGGAGGGCATGGGAGTGCACTCCAGTGTTCTGGCCTTGAGAATACCACGGACAGAGGAGCCTAGCGGGCTACAGTCCATGGGGTTTTAAAGAGCTGGACACGACTGAAGCTTTTTAGCATGCATGTATGCATGCCTCCATAACACACCCGACTCTATGTTCCCTCTTCTCCAGACAAGGGTTTCTTACCCAGTTCTGTCTCTTGGAAGAACTCGTAGGAGGCTGCTTCATCGGGGTGAGGGCTCCCTGCCTTCACCCAGCTTCACCCTAGGTGGTCTTGGTGCTGCCTGTGTCTCGTGGGAGGCTGCAGGCAGAACTTGGTGTCGGAAGTCAGCACACTCGTGGAAGGGCAGGCTTGGCTGTGCTTGTCAATGTCCAGATGACCCTGATTGTGCGACTTCCCTGCTGGCCCAGTGGTTAGCACTCCATGCTTCCAATTCAGGGGCACAGGTTCAATCCTTGGTCATGGAACTAGGATCCCACATGCCCTGGTAGGGCAAAAAACAAAACAAAAAACTCTGATCCTGACCAACCTAGGCCACCTTCTCGGACTCCCATTTCCCTTTCTATATATGATGAGGTGTTTGAACTAGTGTGAGCCCAAAGGACACTTTACCCACCGCTGTTCCTTGAATTTTATTATTCAGAGCCCATAGCTGAGAACCAGTTGAGCTAATTTGCCTCTGAAATTCGGCATGGAATAGTGCTACCCACCAACCTACCGTATATGGCCCCTTGATGATGGTCAGAGGGACAAAGAATCCAGAGAGTAGAGTGGAGTGACGAGGGAAGCCGCCCTCACAGAGGTTTGCCCAGGGAGAAGCGCTTCTGTCTGGCACCGTCACATGCTTTGCAGACAGAAGGGCAAAACTTTCCATTTCTGAGCCTCAAAATGAGAAGAGATGACTCTGAGACTCCTTCCCACTGCTAATTATTTTACTCAGGCTGCGTCTGCTTTGCTGGCTTTAAATAAAAACCCACACAGCCTGCTATCCAAATATAGACCCACGGCGTCTAGAGGAGACAGCGGGGGACTGATGGTAGCAAAGGCCCCTCAAATAACCAACAAATGGGCCTTAATCGTATCAAACCCACAAGTCAACATTAGAAATAAAGAGAAAGCAAAGGAGTTTTGTTTGGGGCACAGGAAGGTTTTTAATAGGGTTTCTTCTCTTGATGAAAAGCAATTGTGATCAATACCAAGAACGAATAATTGCTTGTAATAAAAAGTACTCGGGGAATTCCCTGGCGGTCCAGTGGGTGGGACTTCACACCTCCTTTCACTGCCAGGGTCTTGCATTTGAACCCTGGTCGGAGAACTAAGATCCCACAAGCTGTGTGGCACTGCCAAAAAAAAAAAAAGAGTATTCATGGCTATATCCCAGTGGAACCACATCACAGATTTGTTTATGACTTTAAAAGGTGAGCAGTGCTTTGTAAATTTCGTCATCTCACCCATCTACTAAAAATAAGTGCCTCCGTTATTAAGGCCTCCTGGCTAACATTTCCCAGACTGGAGCTGAATTTACACTAAATCCATGAGTCACTCAAAATACAGCTGTTCCTGCTCCTGCTGGCTCCATCAGTCACTCATACCTTAGTGCAGATTAATCCGGTCGGACCCTTCCCCCGGGAGTCGCTCACACTGCCTGGGGGAGCACACGGAAGGAGGTATGGAGGAGAACTCCAGGGCCCTGCTCGGGCCAGAGGAAGAGCATTTTGAACCAGAGGCCGTGAGAGCCTCCTCACCTGACAGATTAGCAGGCAGGTCTCTCGATCTCGGCACCAGTAACTCGAGGGTATGGATGATCCTTTGCTGTGGAAGGCTAACCTGGGCACTGTAAAATGTTCAGCAGCATCCCTGGCCTGTCTCCAAACATTACCAGCTGTCTCCAGGGAGTCAAAATCCCGGGTGTAGCCCGCCAGCCTAGGGGCAGCCCTGTAGGTGCTCACGGCCCCTTCAGTCCGTGTCTGTGTGTGAGTCAGTGTACGGATCCACTGAGTGACTCTCACGTGGAGGTACCTGCAGAACCGGATGTTTCCGCCGGAGCATCTTCCTCACTGGGGCGGTTTCTTCCTCCCCCGCTTTCCTTATCTTTCCAGGCAAATGGACCCCTAGAGGTGCAGCAGTTGTAGGCAAGGCAGCCCCAGGAAGTGAGCTGCCCCTCTGGCTTGGGGGAGCAAGTCTGGTCATTTTTGATACCTTCCACTTCACTTGCCATCTTGTCTCGAGTAACTCCACGAGAAGACTCGGGGGAGCACGCCCTCTGGTCGGAGAGCACGCCAGCTCAGCCATCTTGGTGACTCAGCTTCTGCGCAGAAGCTGTCAGCGGTGGACGTGTGCCCGACACACGCGGTGATTCCCAACAGCACAATGGTGCTTCTTTCGGTTACTATTCGGTCAGAAGATATCTCAGGCCAGACTTTCAGAGAGCCAGAAATGTTCGCATCTCAAATATTTATTATTCCATGGCCAAAATCGGACAAGTGTGTTCATTTGGACATCTTGTCCTTTCTACATTTCTAAAGAAATACCCTCTTGAATTCCATTTTTTAAACATTTTTGTTGGAGCCCCGTTGCTTTACCATGTTGGGTTAGTTTGTGCTGTACAGCAGAGGGAATCAGCCGTACGTATATGTACATCCCCTCTTTTCTTGGATTCCCTTCCCATTTAGGTCCCCACAGAGCATCGAGTAGAGGCCCCTTGCTGCATGGCCGGTCCTCACTAGTTGTGTGTCTTACAGATAGTATCTACGGTGTACCTGTGTCCATCCCAATAAGGAGAGACTCGGCTTCCTGAAGCCAGGTTTCCTGAGCAAATAGATGAACCTCCCTCCAAGCACTGTTTCTGCTAAGAGATGGTCCACGGGCATTCCCTAGGACTTTTCCACTTGTCATCACCCCAAACTTGGCCCATCAGAGGAAGATTCCAGGCACAGCACTGCCCTTGAACTAGTTGTGTGACTGGGCAAATGTTTTTCTTCTCTACGCTACCATTTCATCACCTGCAGAAAGTAGCCTCGGTCATAGGGGAGATGAGAGGAGCTCCCCATTTACCGTCGGTGACTTTTGACAGTATCTTCAGTTCTCAGGGCCAGAGTTTCCTCACCTAGGAAATGGAGCAAATGACAGCCATCTCGTTCGTGGCATCGTTCTAATGAGCAATGCGAAATGCTCTAATGAGCATCTGGCAAAACACTAGATGTACCAGGCCTGGCACGCAAGAGACCTTCCATAAGGGCTACCGCTCAATATCCTAAACTCCAACTCAGTCATCCTGTGGCCAGTTCTAAACTATTAGGCGCCTTTGCGATGGCGGCTGGGATGAACATCAGTGCTCCTTACCTCACTTGGCTACTCTTGTCCTCCGCATTTTCTGGCCGCCCGGTACGAGCATAAGCGTCTGCCCTTTGAAAGCTCACTGGCAGTGGTGTGGGAGGTAGAATCAGTCCCTGCACAGCTGTGTCGTGTTTGGTAGCTTTACTGGAAGACGATAGTTTTAATTAGAGAAACTGCTGATTTTGAGGCATCGCCTGGAAATGTCAGAATTTGAAACAGTGTTTGACATCGAGCAACACGTCCTTGTTGTATACCACAATATGAATGTTTTCAATTTAGATCATGGGATGAAAAATCAGAAGACCCACCCCAGCACTTCCCTCGTCTGGGTGATGTTGAGCAGGGTCGTGACCTCTCTGCGCTTTAGTTTCTTTATTTCAAACCTATAATTTGGTATTTCAGTCCACAGAATTCCGTTCTCCAGCCTGAGGTGGTCACCTACGTCATTTGGTGGTGGTTTCCCGCAACAGGTAGAGGTGTGGCGGGGTCAGCTAGACCTCTCTGGGTTTCGTTCCTGACTCTGTTACTTATTCACTGTGACCTTGAGCTTGTTGCTAAACCGCTCTGTGCTCCTGTTCCCTCATCTGAAAACTGAGGGTAATATTTCTGCCTCATAGAATTATTGTGAAGATTAAATTTTACATTTAATCGCAGAATGGGTGCTTGGCATCTAGTAAGCCTACATTCAATGTTACCTATTGCTTTTATTATCTTGTTGGCTGTCTCTAGAGAGGAAGTCCTACAAAAGATGAAATTATAATCAGAAATCTTTGTGTTTGGATTTTTCCACCTCATGAACAAAACTGACCAACTCACCATTTAGGAAACAGAGACATTAAAGGTTTGTCCCTTTACTTTCCCTGACCTTCGGTTGATGTTCAGTTGCTCAGTCGTGTCCAACTCTTTGCCACCCCACGGACTGCGGCACGCCAGGCCCCTCTGTCCTCCACTCTCTCCCAGAGTTTGCTCAAATTCATGTCCATTGAGTTGGTCATGCTATCTAACCATCTTATTCTCTGCTGCACCCTTCTCCTCCCGCCCCCAACCTCTCCCAGCATCAGGGTCTTTTCCAATGAGTCATCTCTTCACATCAGGTGGCCAAAGTATTGGAGCTTCAGCATCAGCCCTTCCAATGAATATTCAGGGTTGATTTCCTTTAGGATGGACTGGTTTGATCTCCTTGCAGTTCAAGGAACTCTCAAGAGTCTTCTCCAACACCACAATTCAAAAGTATCATTCTTTGGTGCTCAGTCTTACACACACACACGCACGCACGCACACATGCACACAGGCACACACGCACGCACACACACACGCACACACGCACACACGCACGCACGCACGCACGCACACGCACGCTTCCCTGGTAGCTGAGTGCTAGAGAATCTACCTGCCAGTGCAGCAGATGCGGGAGACACAGATTCAATCCCTGGGTCAGGAAGATCCCCTGGAGGATGTAATGACAACCCACTCCAGTATTCTTGCCTGGAAGATTCCATGGACAGAGGAGCCTGGTGGGCTACAGTCCACGGGGTTTCAAAGAGTCAGACACCGCTGAGCACATACACAGCAGTGCGTGTGTGCGTGTGTGTATTCCTTGACCTGCAATTCATCAAATACTACTTTCCTCTCTGATTCCCAGATAGGAAAATCATCCCTCTCTGTAGTAAATATTAAATCCTACCCAGGTTTAAACGGGGTGACTACATATCTAACCAATCCTATCTTCTCTCCATGGAGACCATGCCCTCAAGCAGGCTGTCTCAAACCTCAGTGCGCGTGAATCACACGCGGATCTGGTTAAAATGCAGATTCTGCTTCTTCAGTTCTGAGGCCAGCATCCCATGTTTCTAACAAGCTCTGGGTGAGGCTGATACTGTGAGTCCTCAGACCAGGCGAGAGTAACAAGGGCTTAGATGTATGTTTACAAGCCATCTGTGGACGGAGGAGGCGGGGGACAGCCTGGCCCTGGCGAGGGGCACACAGGTTGGAGACCGGCAGACCTGCAGGGACCGATGGTCAGGCACCACCCCAGCCCCAGCTTTGCCAGCTCTGTTTCGGGTTTTGTTTGGCTCCCGGCTCTTAGCAGCAGTACACCGTAGCTTTCCTCATGGTAGGCACACTCTCAGTTTAGTCCTGGATTCCGTCCCCCCATCAGGGCTTTAACCCGGCCCCCTGCATAGGCAGTGTAGAGTCTTAGCCCCGGGACCACCAGGGGGCCCCCTGGCCAGCTCTGTTTTGAGTAATTACAGGGAAAAGCCAGAAGGTATGAAAAAGACGGTAGAAATCACACCACCTCTTGATTTTCCTGAACTCTTGAAACACCGTAGAGCAGGCTGAACCAGATTGTCATCCAGAAGACAGGCAGGTCGAAAACAGTTTAATTCTCCCTCAATGTCTGCCGTTAGACCAGAGCTGAGAGCGGCTGACGCTAAGCCAGGTTCTCCAGAGGAGACATGAGAGGCCACACAAGGCAATGTGGTTTTGATGTGGTTAGTGGTGTCCCCAGGGCCTGGAAACACCCCCAAGTGCCCGCCTTCTCCGCTTCCCTGAGGAAGCTTGCCTGCCGTCATAACCGAGGGTAAGGAAGATGTGGGGGACTTCCCAGCCCACTATTCCTGAACAAAAGGGAAAACCCAGCTTCTCCAGACTGAAACGTCTCCTCCGTCAATGAAGCGACCGTCCACACTGACCTTGATCCTCCTTACTTATGTGCACAGAGCAATATCTGGAAAATGGTTGTGAGATTCTATGAACACCCAGAGGAGGGGACCTCTGTCGGCCTGTATGACTGTGTTCCATCCATACCCAGGTATTTCTGTCCAGCTTGTTCATCTCTGAGTGTAATTCGTTAATAGAATGTATACGTTTTGCTGCCGTGTGATGGCTCCTTTGAAGTGTGATATATAAAGTTGTTCAGATTTACCCGAGTCATATTTTGTCTTTTTACTTGGTAAATCTCAAAATTTCTTCTTTACCCACAAATCATGCCCCCGTCCTAATTTCCAAAGTTAGAAAAGGTGCGCATGCGTTTCCTCCTTTTGAAAGACGTATTTCAAGTTTGGGAACCAAAAAACGAGGCTGGAGTTACAAATGACCTAATGTTTTTTTCAAAACTGTGGGTTCAGACTGGCAACAAGGATAAACGTTATGATCTGAACTTTCACACAGGAGAAGCTTAATCCTGACAACAAACGCCTGTTTCCTTTTCTGTGCTTTTGTGGCTCTTTAATGGGAATGTTTCTGCCACAGCTGTAGCCTCTTTCATATCCTAGATGGAATCTCTGTGGGCTTTAAAATAATTACCTCAACGTCAGGAGTCATCTGACCTGAGGATTCTATGATTAAATCCAGTATGAATTATGGAAAGCCAGTGACCCTTCCCAGGGAAAGATCCCATTGTGCTCTCTGGAAAGCCCTTTTCCAGCCTTTGGGGCCTGTGGTCTGTGCTCTAGTAATCGGCTTGCCCCCGCGTGGGTCATTCTTAGACGCAGCTCGTGATCCTGCTCACTGCCTCGTTTCCATGCAGCAACTCTCCAAGTGGAGTTTCCACCAGGCTCTTTGAACACACGTTATTTTGTTGTTTGGTCTTTAACTTTGTTTCAGGCTAAAACTTTAAAAGACATGAATGTGCATTTCGTTTAAATGTTCTAAATACACGCTTGCAAAAAACGTTAATGGTTTTTAACTTACCAGGAGGTGAGCGCTGGAGTTCTGTTTCAGAATAATTATTGCGATCTCCACAGCTACGCTGGTTGTTTTCCATGGAGATAGTGACTTCCTAATGGAATAGGCAGGAAAAGTGGAGAAGTGAGACCAGCCAGATGAGGAAAAGGTTTGTTTCTCTCTTAGCAGTTCCCAGCTCTCACTCCCTTAATGGACTGAGAACCGCTGCCAGAGAAACGAGAGAAAAACCTGAGATAGCAAACCTGAATTCACCTGCACGCGCGGGCAGAGAGGCTGGGCTCAACAAGAGGGAAAATTAATAGGGCGGGAAGAGGAGGCCAAAACCACAGCGATGGAAGGCAGCCTATCTGAACACGGAGGCTGATTTTGCAAGACTTGGCCCACAGGACGACATTTCTGAGGACGTGTTTCAAATAACTGGAGGATGGCCGAGCAGGGTCCTTCGGCAATCTTGTTTATAAAGTTTCCAGGAGTAAGCCCTAATGGGAAAGTTTGAGCACAATTTCCCCCATCTCAATATTTCATTCATTCATTCATTCTGTATGTATATCAATTCAATCTAAGAAAAGGTTTTCTCTCTAAATGTTCAAATAAAATGTTACTATTTGTTTCTCACACTGTGAGAGCCAGATGCTAGGGCCCTCCCAGTGCCCAGTTTCTTTGGAGACCTCTGCTCAGATCTTGAAATAACCATAGATACATGTTGTTGTTCAGTTGCTCAGTCATGTCCAGCTCTTTGTGACCCCATGGACTGCAGCACACCAGGCCTCCCTGTCCATCACCAACTTCTGGGGCTTGCTCAAACTCATGTCCATCGAGTCGGTGATGCCATCCAACCATCTCATCCTCTGTCGCCCCCTTCTCCGGTCTTCAATCTTTCCCAGCATCAGGGTCTTTTCCAATGAGTCACTTCTTCACATTAGGTGGCCAAAAGATTGGAGTTTCAGCTTCAGCATTAGTCCTTCCAATGAATATTCAGGACTGATCTCCTTTAGGATGGACTGGTTGGATCTCCTTGCAGTCCAAGGGACTCTCAGGAGTCTTCTCCAGCACCCCAGTTCAAAGGGATCAATTCTTTGGTGCTCAGCCTTTTTTATTGTCCAGTTCTCAGAAACCATAGCTTTGTCTATACATATAGCACAGACACACCGCACTGGGAAAGAGAAGGAAGTAAAGGAAGAAAAGTTCAGGGGAAAGAGCATGGGGACCACAGGAAGGGATCCTGAGCTGCGCCGAGGGAAACCAAAACAAGGGCAAAGGGAAGAAAGATGTGCTTACTGGTCCCAGTTCCCACTGGGCTGTGCAGGGGAAATGGGGGGCGGGGGAGGGGGAAGAGCTGCCCTGCAGTGCAGTGGACCAGGCCCCACGCTGCATGCTGGGCGTGCAGCTGAGCAAGCCACGGTCCCAAAGGTTAAGGGACTCACAAATGTAAACGTTGAATGAATATTTACAGCACATTGTGAAAGTGAAAGTGTTAGCCATTCAGTCCTGTCTGACCACTGGTGACCCCGTGGACTGCAGCCCACCAGGCTCCTCTGTCCATGGGATTCTCCAGGCAAGAATACTGCAGTGGGTTGCCATGCCTCCTCCAGGGGATCTTCCCCACCCAGGGATTGAACCCAGATCTCTTGAATTGCAGGCAGATTGTTTACCATCTGAGCCACCAGGGAAGCCCAAGAGCAGGTTGTAGCCCATTCTAAATAGAAACATAGGAGTGAGTTGACTTAACCGCCCCCCCTTATTTCCACATCGGTTAAAATGACAGAAACAACACCTACTTCTTGATTATTATTGTATGATGTAAATGAGATAATGTGTGGGAAACACTTAGGATGCTGCCTGGCACACAGTAGCTGCTCAGTTAATCGTAATTTATATTTGTGGTGCCCAGTCTGGCTTAGAGTAAGTCCTCAGTATATTTTTAGTGTTACTGAACTTAGGTCTGGCTGCTCACAGCTCAGAAACCAACATTTGAGAGGCAAGTGTTGGTAGAATCAAAAACATTGCCTTTAATCAGAAAGCCAGAAATCTGGGGAGAAGGTGGATTCATGTCCCAAGACCAACTCCAAAGATCCTTCTTGGCCGTGAAAGTGTTTTTAAAGAGAAAAGGGGAAGTAATCTCAGGCACTGAGATGAGGAGTCAGGCTGGTAGCCATCCCCAGCTGTGTGCAGGCTGGTAGATCCACCTAGACAGAAGCCTTCCCTCCCCGGGCACCAGGAGACAAGCCTGCACCCCCATCCCAGCTGCTACCAGGCCAGGGCCGGGGACTGTGCCAGGCCAAGGGGCCCGAGAGGATGGCCCAGAGATGCCCCAGCCACGCGATGGCACCTTCATGGAGCTCTGCCATTCACATCATCTGGGCGGCAAACTGGGCTGCACACCTGTGGCTTGGGCAGGAAAAAGGGAGCTCACCCAGCCGGGGACTGGGAGGAACAGTCACCCGGCTGCCCTTTCTGTCTTCTCTGAGCACAGAGCTCCCCTCAGCCTGCACCCCACATCTCTCCCTAGTGGGGTTACCCTTGCTACTGATGCTGAGCCGGCTAGCCAGCTTGTCTCACACAGAACACACTATTGCTCTGTAGGTCGAAAGTCCTGGATAGACGAGAGTCTATGTTCTGTTCAGCTTCAGGGGTAATTTGACCTGTCTAGATTACATTCAATTACTTCCAAATAATACTTATTGAGGTCCTGTCATGTTAAGACTGTGCTTAGAGCTGTGGGATGTGAGAGATGGATAAGTTGATCAGAGGCCCAGTAAAGAAGGAAAACCTGGGGATACCACTGACTCACGAGGAGGCCGTGCTAAGTCCTTGCCTTACGGAAGAGACAGAGCAAGTAAGACAGATATTCCAGGGACAAATCCAATCTTCCCAGAGTCACACAGCTGATAAGTGGAAGAGGTAGAATTTGAACTTTTTTTTTCGTGTTTATTTTAGTTCATTTTTGGCTGTGCTAGGTCCTCGCTGCCTCGTGGGCTTTCTCTAGCTGCCGTGAGCAGGGGCTGCTCTCTAGCTGCCGTCCGCGGGCCGCTCACTGCACTGGCTTCGCTTGTTGCCAAGCGTAGACCGCAGGGCGCTCACGCTTCCGCAGCTGTGGGTTCTGGGCTCTAGGGCGCAGGTTCAGTAGCTGTGGCACTCAGGCTTTGTTGCCCCATGGTGTGTGGGGTCTTCCCGGACCAGGGATTGAACCAGTGTCCCCTGCATTGGCAAGCAAATTCTTAACTGCTAAGCCCCCCAGGGAAGCCCCAGAATTTGAACCTTGACTAGCTGAGCCCATAGTCTTATCCACTAACCTATCCCTGCCTCTAAGAAGCAGAACAGTGTTCATTTTCACCAGCAGTTTGGGGAAGATAATAGTATTGGTGATAGAAAATCTGCATTGAATTGCTTTTAATAGAAATGAATCCACCTTGTGATCAACCAATGGCTTCTGGATAAGAAAATAGGCAGAGTCTGTGCTTAGGAAGCAGTTTTCTCTTTGCAAGTATCAGACTATTGGGGAACAAAGTATATTAATTGTTACAATTGAATTGTGCTAGGCAATGTAAATGTAACCAAAAAAAAGAAAATCATCCATATAAGTAAATGATTGTATCATGATGTAAACAGTAGCATGCAGGGCAAGGGAGGTCCATTTTGGAACTATGGAAGTCTGAGGGTGGATGGATTGGTTCAGGAAAGTTTAAACAGTAAGCTAGGTCTTGAAAGTTGAACAGGGGTCAAAGCTGTGTCTTCACCATTGTGTTGTTTGACTGACCAAGCAAGCTAAGCAAGCTGGGTATGATGACAGGCCAGCCTTCACAGGAATGCCTGTTTCATCAAAATGTCTCTCCCATCCGCCTTGCACAACCATCAGGAATCCAACATTAGACATTCATTCCCGGGCTGTGGACTTACACTCCTCAACCATCCTCTTTAAATCACAACTTCAGCTGAGAGGGGTGACTCATCCCAGATTCTAAGCCGTTAACATAGTGGTGCGAAGTCCTTTGGGCTTCCCAGGTGGCGCTAGTGGTAAAGAACCCACCTGCCAAACCCACCTGCCAGTGCAGGAGACATGAGAGATGAGGGTTCAATCCCTGGGTCAGGAAGATCCCCTGGAGAAGGGCATGGCAGCCCACTCCAGTATTCTGGCCTGGAGAATCCCATGGACAGAGGAGCCTGGCGGGCTACAGTCCATAGGGTAGCAAAGAGTTAGATACGACTGAAGCAGCTACGCATGCCTGTGAAGTCATCTGTCAAACTTATTTTTCCTGGAGATGTTTTTGAAAATCTTGTTTAGAGAAGACTTGCGCTGGAGGATGGGGCAAGGAAAAGAGATCGTTGAGCGCCTGAATGAAGAGCTAACACTTACTGAGTGTTTAAAGTGTGCCACGCACTGGTCCAAGACCTTTTTATGTACGAACGTATTTAACCATCACAGCGTTAGAATGTTCCCATCGTACGGACAAGGAAACTGAAGTGCAGAGCAGAGACGTGACTTGCCCAAGGTCACTAAGAGCTCTGTGAGTAGGTGACCTGCCCGCAGTGGGGACTGAGGACCCAGAGAACGCAGGAGGAGGGAGAGAGACGGCGAAAAGGCAGCCAGAAGTAGGGAGCCATCAAAAGCAGCCTCACCTGCACACATGTTCTGTTGAGGACGAGGGGTGACGGCAGGAGTGTCGATGGCGGCTGTGGTGTTGAGGATAAAGGTGAGGTACCTGTGTCCACTGAACATAGTACGAGTAACATGAAAAGTGAGAATGAAAGTGTTAGTCACTCCGTCATGTCAGACTCCTTGCAACCCCATGGACTGTAACCCACCAGGCTCCTCCGTCCATGGGATCCTCCAGGCAATAATACTGGAGTCAGTTGCTATTTCCTACTCCAAGGGATCTTCCTGACCCAAGGATTGAACCTGGGTCTCCTGCACTGCAGGCAGATTCTTTACTGTCTGAGCCACTGGATGCTCAAAAGAAACATACTATTTTATTAATAGTATTGTTCCCTTTCGAGAGAAGGCAATACATATGGTCAGGTACAAGACACACATTAGGTGGCTACACTCTGTGCTCACCTGAAGAGCACTTAGTTGCTAAATACATCCACATACATTATTTCATTTGAGTCTTAGAAAAATCCCATGAGCAGCATCTTGTCGCCCTTTTGCAAATGGCGAAACTAACGCTTAGAGTCAGGAAGCCATCTTCCCAAGAGTAAGACCCTTCAGGCCTCTCAGAAGACTTGGGACTCCAGTCTTCCAACCTCATCCCGTCTCCCTCCACCAAGGTGGACACCGGTCCAGCCCTTTTGGTTTCTCATTTCAGTTATCTTCTTGGAGAAATGCAACTCAATAGGCTCTTCAAAGGGGGAAATCTAACCTTCCTATAAAAGGGAGAGGGAGGTGGATCCTGGCGGTTTTCTTGGGAAAACAGGAGGTGGTTGTATAAGGACTGGGGAAGGGCACCCCGGCCATAGGAAAGAGTCTCTGCAAAGATTCTGTGTTGGGAATGAGCTTCCCAGGGTTGATGTCCACGTGTCCAGAGGACAGAGAGCTGGAGGCGGAGGCACAGGATCAAGGCTCAGCGGACAGGCTGATAAACGCCGCAGAGCCTGCGAGCTGCAGCAAGACCTGAGCACGTCATTCCAGTACTGATGGGAGGTCACCGGAAGATTCTCAGCAGCAGGGAAATCTACTCTGATATACATTTTTCCGAGGTCACTCTGGCTGCTGCGTGGACCATGGACTGTAGATGGCAGAGAGGGAAAGGTGGGAGACAGATTGTGAACATCAACAAGTGACTGGGAGGACTGAACAAGACAGTAAACACAGTGTGTAAAGAACTTTCAAGGTCATCATCTAATGCTGGCTATTAATAGGTCAATGGCGACTCATCAAACTAAGGCAACGATGAGACCGTATCAGTTCACAGAACAAAAGATATGAAGCAGCAGATGAAGTGCTTCTCTGGATTTTAGTTTCCCCGTCAATCAGGAGGCAGAATGGTGTGTGCTTCTGGGATGTTCAGGAAGGTAAATCAAAGTGGCTAGTGCTATACCTGGTCCATAGTCAACGCTCAGCCAAACATGAGTCTCCTATGTGACTCCACAAATAAAAGTCAGTGGATGTGAAGATAGTTGAGAATTCCATAAGGCTAAAACTTAGGGTTGGAATAAAAAATGTGAGCAGAAATCAGAGACCTCAGTGGCCTCATGCTTTACAGTGATAATTCTACACACTTGCTGGGTGTGCAAAGCATATTATATATATACATCCCCTGAATACAGGATATGGTTGGGGGTCTCAGGGCCTTGTGTTGATGGCCTTTTAATGCAAACTCAACACTCATGATTGGTGCCATGAAACCCCAGCCTGCTCAGCAGCCCCTTGCTGAGCACTCTGGCATAATCCTGTTTCCCTTGCCTTAGCACTTTTCTGTGATATCAGCTTGCTTTTGTGTCCTGAAATACTTGCATATTTTCATGTAATTCTTTTTTTGGATGGACACATTTATTTTCTATTATCTTTAATGAAATTTCCAGAGATAGGATGTAGGTAGTTCTGTGGGATTTATGTTTTTTTTCTTTTGGGGAAAGAACCCGTTCAGGGCAGTTCTAGGTCATTTGAGCCCTTAGAATTATGGCCATCTAACACAAATGCAATCATTCAAATCTAAATGCCCTGAGACACACAGGTCAAGGTGTGTCTCGTTATTTTCGTAGCAGTTCACATGCCCCCTCTAGTTTTTTTTCTTTGATTCTACTTATTTATCAATTCGCCTCATAACTGCCCTATTAAATTAATTATCTTGATGCCTAGAGTATGAAATATTAAAAGCCAGATGTTAACTGAGATCCATTTAGGAGCTCATACTTTAGGAACTATAAGATATTATCATTGCCAGAGTCTCCCTTTTAAAAATGTATTTCCACTACTGCGCACATCTGTATCCCAGGTAATCCTCAGAAGGACAGGTTTTTGAGTGAATGTGCATTTACAGCCATTCCTGCAATCTACAAGACAACAGCCAGTTAACATCTGACTTTTAATGCTTCTAGCAGTAGATCCCAAAACAGTTGATGAGTATTTTAATACAAGTTTAGTCCAAGGCGTGTAAAACATTCGAATCTGAGAAGGAAACTGTACCTTTATCTGAAATCTGCCAATAATTTGTTTTCTTACCTTAGATTTTCTTAACCCCGTGGATCTCAAACTCTGCTGGGTATCAGAACCTTCTGCAGAACTTAGTAAATATCCAAATTCCCAGGCCCCATCCTATCTCAGTGAGCCTGGTCTCATTGGTTTGAGTTTAGGGGGAACCAAAGGATATGAGTTGGCACAGAAATAGCAGGAACCCTCATTGCTAAGCAAACATGGAGTAACGCAGGGCACAGCTCCCACAGTCAGCTGAAGTGAAGGGGCCTGGAATGGTGTCTCATCCCTCCTTGGGAATGGAATAGGAATTATATTTGCCCTTTTCATCTTGGGAACTAAAATCCCACATGCTGCCTGGCACAGCCAAAAAATTCTGGGCTTCCCCGGTGGCGCAGTGGCAAAGAACCTGCCTGCCAGTGCAGGAGGCGTGAGAGACACAGATTAGATTCCTGGGTCAGGAGGATTTCCTGCAGGAAAGAATGGCAACCCTCTCCAGTATCCTTGCCTGGAGAATCCCAAGGACAAAGGAGCCTGGCCGACTACAGTCCATGGGGTTGCAAAGAGTCGGACACGACTGAGTGGCTAACACTTTCTGTTCATCTTGGGAAGGTAACCGAGATCCCTCCTTAAATAAATCCTTCTTGTGGGAGGGGGGTTCATGTTTGGGAACGCATGTAAGAATTAAAGATTTTAAATTTTAAAAAATAAAAAACTAAAAAATTAATTAATTAATTAATTAATTTAAATAAATAAATAAATAAATCCTTCTTGAGCTTTTCTGAAGGACCTCTAGTCCCAGCAGTGCCCCAGCCAAAAAACCTGCCAACTGAGCAACGGAATATCACTATCACGAGTATAACTGCAGACCGGAATTACGAGCTTGGACATGGCTCCAGTGAATGGAACACTTTTCCCAGACCACCTCGGCTTCTTTTCATAGGAAAATGGAAGGCAATCTTATTCCTTGTCTCAGCCTCCAAGTAACATCTCTTGCTTGTAAGAAATCCCCACTCTTGCTGGCCCAGGGGATGTGCTGAGCAAGCTTTAATGGGCCATGCTATAAAGAAGAACGTCCCCTTGGTGAGATCTCTTCCAGAGTCTCTCATCAACGCGTGTTGACTAGCTCCCTTCACTGGGGAGCACTCTCTACCCATTAGGCTGTATTTCTTAATTTCTGTGTGGTCAAGGGAATTAATACCACATTTTAAGAATTTCTGCAGAAAAATCAAATGTTGGAGGCTCTATAAAAACACTGTGACAACTTTAACATTACTTATAAAGGAACATTGCACAATGTAATTTACTGAGGATTTAGAGTCCATGACGATTGAGTAGACATCATAGAAACACGCATGGGTGAGAACGTGTCTCACATCAGTCGAAACAATGAAACTCCTTTTGCAGAGTTAATCCTCGCATTCAGTGACTTTATATTCAGCTCATGAAAATGTCACACCCTCATGGATACTAGGTCCTTGAAAGAATTCTGCAGAGCTATGTTTCATCTGAAATGCCATACAATCTCCCAAGATCCTAATCTTTTGTTTTCTTTTCATGGGAAGTGAGAATAAGTGCCCATAACTGCACCAGTAGCTGGCAGGGTGGGGTCCTGACCTTTAGGATTCACCATGCATTGAATAATGCCACCTAAACTAAGGAGAAAGACCCCCGGGCTATTTCACACCCCGCACACAATGCCAAGCACAGATCTGAGCACAGAGTGAATTTTCAGGGCTCTTCTCTGAATAAGATCAAACGTTACATCCCAAGCATTGTATGATTTTTTTCTTACGGGGATCATTTCTTACTGGCCAAGTGAGGGTATTTCAAGCTGCAGGATTTCCGCTTACTGTGACAGAGAAATTGAGTGTTGGCTATTACTGCCTTGCTGTGATTTTGTTCGCAGTCTTCTCCTATACTAGAAATGAAGTGGACGGGAGTGAGGACTTCCACGAGGTAGTCCCAAGACCAGGAACGCAGCTTCCAAAGGGGGCTGGGAGCAGATGACGCCTTTAGACAAACCACCCTAACCAACGTCTCTGAAGACATCTAGCAGCTTGACAGAGGGGGCTGGTGAAAACCGAAAGCAGGTTTAACTCTTGCATTCGACAGTTTAAAATTTACCTTAAACGTCTGAAAAGCAGCTTTCAATTCCCAGTACTGCACATAGATCAGGGCGGGCCTTGTCCGATATGGTATCTACAGTCCTTGGGTCATTTCAGCATAAAAGAAAATTCACCTGTCAGTTAATCTTTCCATCACTGTCTCTAATCACTTAAAAGTAGAATTCTATTTGTGTTTTTTTTCCTATTTTGACAGACAGAATTTCTGGAAGTATGGGTGACCAGATGGATTATGCTTTTTAACGTGAATGCGTCTACAAATCATCTATATTAGCTTACTCTTTTCACTCTCTTCCTTGCATCCGTGTTCAGAAAAGATGTTCAAGGAGGTAAAATTTGCCCCCAGGGAAAGCTGGTGTGAGAACGTTTTCATTATCTTATCCAGTTGTTTCCCACTCTCTAGAGGGCAGACCTTCAAGCCCCTTGAGATTGAGTAGAGGAAAGAGCATCACACACAGAAAGCGTTAACTGCCTGTATCTCAGCGCGAGAGAGCGGGGCTTTTCCTTCCGTCCTAAGAGCTCTTAATTTGCCCCGCAACTAAAGCGCAGTCTGCTGACCTCCTCTCATCTCATCTCGCCTGTTCGGGAAGACATGGAAACCACTGACACAGTGTCCCTTGGAAGACCCAGCCCCTTATGCCAGCCTGTTGGGAGTGGAAGGTGCCAAGGAGCCCGAGTTGTCACGCTCATGTAGCCACGTGGCACGGCCCTCTCAGGGAACAGGGTGCCCCTCAGGTCAGCCGGTGATAACACCCAAGTCAAACAAGGCCGCATCCCGGACGTTGTACGTCCCGAGGATCTGAAAAGTGTCCACGGCCAGCCCTGACCCTCGAGACCTCACATGGTCATCTAAGCAGTATCATAAATTGGTGCCCACTTGCTCCCGAGCCATTGCCATCGGGAGCGGGGCTGGCGAGAGGGTGGCCCTCCCGTGGAGGAGCCGATGTCTTCCTAGGCGCTAAAATCGGGGGAAACGCGCTGACTCCTCCGCAGGCAGCGCAGCGCCGGGGGCTCGGAGCCCGAGGCCGCTCCCTGAGCGTCTTATCGCCGCCGTGGGGTGGAAGGGTCCGGGAGCGCAGCCAGCCCCCACGAGCCCGGGAAGCGCTTGCCTCCCGGACCTCTTCCTCTCGGCCCCGTCTTGACCGTGCCAACAGCCCCGTCATGTCGTGTTTTTCAACCCTCCAGAAAATGGCCTTCCAGCCTGGGACAAGCCGAAGCCTTGTCCCGACGGCGAGCCGGAGTGGAAGCTCGTGGGAATGTCTGAAGCCTGCCTGCATCGGAAGAGCCACCCGGAGCGGCGCGGGCCCCTGAAACATGAGCAGTCGCCCCTCATCCAGGCCTCCTGGACGAGCTCCATATTCCATCTGGACCACGACGACGTGAGCGATCAGAGCGCGCCCAGCGCCCAGGCCTTCCAGACGGAGGAGAAGAAGTGCAAAGGTAACCAGCTGTGTGTGCGAGCCGGGTGGCCGCAAGGAAAAGGACTCTGGGTGACCGCGTGCGGGGTCCCCCTTGAGCCCAGGTATGCTGTCCGCGTGGCTGTCCGGCAGCTCTCTTCCGAGCGCCTTTGCCCCCAGACCTGCTGTGGAGCGTGAAAGCAGTGGGTTTCTGAGAGCAGTTGATTTCAGCTTCCTGTTGGGGCCGCTTGGGGAAGAAGACATTTTTCTTTCTCTAATGAGCAGGAGGGTTGTTAGTTTTGGCTTCGGTCCTGTTTTTGAGGCTGAGTACAAACAGACACCGCTAGCATTACGTAACTACTTGCTTTGAAGTGTGTGTGTGCGTGTGTGCGTGTGTGTGTGTGCATGACTTTTCCCAGTTGTGCCAGTAGCTAATAGGATCTCCAAATCTACCTTTAACCTAAATAGACAATGCATGTTCAAAAGAGAGGTTTGAAGTTGTTTTCTTTGACTCATTAAGTCCTGTGTCATCAACCTGAAAGGCGAGATTATGGTGTTAGGGGGTTGTCACCTCATAAAAAATGTCAAACGGGCCTAAGTTTCTGATTGCATCAGATTTAACTGGCCTTGACCTCGGGTCGCCTCCGCCCTGGCAGATGTCTTTTGTGTTGATCGCTTTATGGTCTTAGGGCTTCCCAAAATCTTTGCTTCTTAAATCAGTTAGTGTCTTTAAATGTCCAAGTTCATGTTGACCCTCCACCCTTTCTCAAGTTAACATTTTTTAAAAATAAAGTCCTTTTCCATTTTCTTTGAGGGCTTTGATTCATGATCAAGTTTTTATGGGAATGTATGTTGATTTACAATATTGTGTTAGCGTGATAAACTTTCAAATGGTGTGTTTGAAAATCTGCCAACCACATATCAAAATATATTAATGAAAGTTTGTAAAGAGACCTATATATGAGCCATATAGGACCTTTGCAAACTGTTCTAAATTGAGCATAAGCATGTGATTCTGACATCCTTCTCAAAAAACTGCTGACTTTAACTTTTTTGAAAACTTGAAAAGCTGCTTGGAAGCACCAGTTGACCTGGGAAGCTGGGTGTGCAGATTGCATCAAATGAAAACAGGATTATCTAAACAAATAATAAAATAATGGTATAAGCTCTCATCGAATGCAGTCAAAACCATCCATGTTCTCTTGGGGAGGATCTGTGTTTGAACTGTCTAGGAGACTGAGAAATTGAAAGGGATATTTAGAAAAAGAGCAAAGTAAGTTTTTCCAAAGGAGTCGGGATATAGAACAGGGGTGTGTGTGTGTGTGTATGTGTGTGTGCACATTTGTTTGAAATACAATCGAGAGTTAATCTTAAAATCCATAACCACATCGTAGCTTCAAATTTTAGGAGCTGGCATCAGAAACACATCAGGCCTTGGTTTACAGGGCACTGCAGTGTCCTCATGACCTAAGGACCCAAAACTAAACTTGATTTATTCCTGACTGGTACCCGTGTTCGTTCGTTCATGGATCCATCTCTGTCGTTTGTGAGGAAAACTTGGCCTTGCATATCTAGAGTTTTTGACAACTGTACACTTTCCGGTTTATTGGTAAACCTTGAAAGCAAAAGGAAAGAGTTTCTATTTGGTTTCCATGACCCTACTGCTTGTAACTACAGAGATTAAGGTCGCGGATTTTTGAGTCTACCATATTTGGGCTAGAATCTCACCCTTTCCACTATCCATCCTTGAGCAAAGCTATGTGATTGCTGACAGAATTGAATTAGATAATGTATCGCTATTGAAGCTCTTAGCGCAACACCCCTCATCGTGGTCTCTGAACATCAGCGTCATCCTTGCTGTGATCACTCTTAGTGTCTCAGCATCATTAAATCACACAGATCCCCTGGGCTGCGCTCTGGTGAGGGAAGGAGGAGACCAGGACATTTGGGTGTGGTGTGGGGTGGGAAGTTTCAGGGAGGTTAGACTCGGACTTGACTGTCTGTTTTGGATTCATTCGGCTCTCTTTTGCTGCAAGGGAGAGAATTATTTCATAGGAAAATGTAATTAAACTCTTGAATGAAAGCCCTTCCTCTGGATTCTAGTTGTAAAAGGAACACAACAAAGGTAAATGCTCCTGCAGTTTCCAGAGCAACCGCCAGGATTCTCGTCGGCATGGACACGAGGCAGTGCCTTGGTTCAGCATGGAGAGTCTGGGGACGCCCACACGGTCATGGCTGAAACCTTGTAACTTCACTCCTTCCCAGTGGACACCCGTGTTTGATGAGGCGGTGGAGGGGCCGGGGAAACATCTGGATTAGATGCTTTTCTTTTCAGAGTTGGGTGCTCTTCGTGTACTCAGCTTGCCAGCTGCCTCTTCACAGGCACTGTGAGAAGAGCTCTCTTACCCAGGCTGGGCCCTGATCTCCTAGCTCTCTCTGTATAGCCCGCAGGCGCGCTTGATATCTCTTTCCTGGGCTGCCATTCCATGCATCCTATCTGTGTTTATTAAGTGGCTACTAAGTGCAGGACATTGTCCTTCATAGCCTTGAAAAAAAATAGCAGCAGACACAAAAATCCATCCAAGTTCCCCCATTTCCAGGACCCCAAGTGGAATTGAGGAGAACCAAGTTAACCCTTTGGCCACCTGATGTGAAGAACCGACTCATTGGAAGAGACCCTGATGCTGGGAAAGATTGAAGGAGGAAGAGGAGGGATCGACAGAGGATGAGATGGTTGGATCGCATCACGGACTCGATGGAGATGAGTTTGACCAAACTCTGGGAGATGGTGTAGAACAGGGAAGCCTGGTGTGCTGCAGTCCGTGGGATTGCAAAGAGTCAGACATAACTGAATAACAATAACAACTAACCCTTAAAGGATACAAAATGTCAAGGGTCTGCAGCGGAGAAGCCAAAAGAACAAATAGACGGCTTCAAGTTGTACTAAAACTCTTCTCCCAAATCAGTGATCTAGCCAGTCTAGACAAGGCGCCTCTGAGTATGGTTCATGGTTGGATTGTTGTTTAGCTGCTAAATCGTGTCCAACTCTTTTTGACCCCAGGGACTGTAGCCCACAAGGCTCCTCTGTCCATGGGATTTCCCGCCAAAAATACTGGGATGGGTTGCCATTTCTTTCTCCAGGGGATCTTTCAACCCAGGGACGGAACTCATGTTTCCTACAGGCTAATTCTTTACCTCTGAGCCGCTGAGGGAGCCCTTGTGGTTGGGGGCCCTGCTGCAAACTCTTACTTCCTGCCTGTCTCTGCTGATGCAAGTACAGAAACTGAGAGGAAGCTTTACAAACTGTCATCGTCAAAGAGCACTGCCGCTGGCGTCCAGAGGCGTGCTCAGTGGATCCGTCTCGCTGGACAGTGTAGACTCTAGCTGGATGTTCTCAAACTCACCAGTCAGTCACGCAGTCCAGAGCCCACGTATAAGTCTGCTGCAGCAGAACCAAGGATTGGGCCGTCCCGGACTGGCTGTTGTGTAAATTGTGTGAGATTTACTAATTTATGCTTTGCAGCGTTCTTAACGTTTTTCTTTAGGCTTATTTTTGGTAGGTACCAAATGTCTTCTTTGTCGGGTTGATCTCAATACTGTTTTTATTTCAGTCTAGGCGTATGTGTGCTCCTATGTGTTACAGTAATTCTAAGGAAACTAACTGGTAACATCTTTCAATAAAAAGAGCGCCCTGGAGCCCGGACATTCTGCTACCGATCCCACAGTTGAAATCTGCTCTAGTGCCAGAGACTCTTTCCAACCCGAAGCAAGCGTCCCGGTTCCCTTGCCCCAGCCACGCTCCACCTTCTCGGAGTTTTTTGCCACCTCCTCGTGCCCACCTACTCCCCTCCCAGAGTCTGAGATGGTGCAGCACCTGGACCTTCTTAGAAATGCATAATCTCAGGCCACAGAGAACTGGACTGGAAGTTCTGGAAAGGGGCCCAGGAATCTGTATTTCAATCACTCATAAGAGATCCTTAAGGCGTGAGCATCAGGAGGTGCCTGCGATTACGCACAAGCTCTTAGAACCAGTAAAGGAAAGGGTCTGCCACCTAGTGGACACCGGGGAATGTGCCTCCATAGTCATGTACGGATGTGAGAGCTGGACCATGAAGAGGGCTGAGAGCTGGATGAAGAATTGATGCTTTTGAACTGTGGTGTTGGAGAAGACTCTTGAGAGTCCCTTGGACTGCAAGGAGATCCAACCAGTCCATCCTAAAGGAAATCATTCCTGAATATTCATTGGAAGGACTGATGCTGAAGCTGAAGCTCCAATACTTTGGCCACCTGATGCGAAGAGCTGACTCGTTGGAAGAGACCCTGATGTTAGGAAAGACTGAAAGCAAAAGGAGGAGAGGGCAGCAGAGGATGAGGTGGTTAGATAGCACCACTGACTAACAGACATGACTCTGGGCTAAATCTCGGAGACAGTGAAGGACAGGGGAGCCTGGTGTGCTGCAGTCCATGGGGCTGCAAAGAGTCGGACACGACTTAGCGACTGAACGACGATTCCCTTCCTTGAGTGCAGCGAGGGCGCCCCCGAGTCTCCTTCTTGGTCTGTCCTTCCCTTGGGCGTGGCTTAATTGCCAGCTGGGTGTGCTGCTTGCGCACTCCGGCCAGTGACATCCTTCTGGGACGTGAGCCCTTCTTGAGAATCCCACTTTGTCTGACTGGAGCCCTGCTCCTCTTTAAGCTCTTGCAAGGCTTCTCCTTTCAACCCTCTATGCCCCTCCAGGGCTTCTCTTTGGGGACCACATTCCCACTAGCTCCACGGGGATGGGTCCTGGACAGGTGGAGGCACCCGTGGAGCTGGGTCTTGCCAGCCCTGTGGAAGCCAGCCAGCCAGCCCTCCATCCCTGGATATCTGGCCTTGGTTTCCGCCAGGGAACTTCCTGAAACTCTCGAACCTGGGAAAAAGCAGGCAGAGAATGACCCATTTTTTTCCTGGAATTAGGGAAAAAGCAGCAATCTGGGGAGCTCACTGCATTTTCTCTGTAGGTCTGTCTGCTCTGTGCTTGACAGCAAGAAAATCAAATCTCAGAGACCCGGGAAGCCAAGAAGAGAACAGTCAAAATAACCTTCCCGACAAGGTGCTTTCCAAAAGCCTCTCATGTACGAGGAGTGAAGATGTCCCGAAAGTTCCCCAGAAATGAGTTTTAAAAATCATTTGTAATTCCATCCTCAAAGGAGATGAAGAACTTGATTATATTTCAGTCTTTCTCCTGTGTGTATCTATTTTTTTACAAACTTGGAATCACTTTTAACCAACTGTTCAGGCTTAACTACCATCCACATGTTCCTTTGTCATTAAATATCCTGAATCCTGACTTTTATTGGCTATAGATTATCCTTGCTCCTAGGTATCATTTGTTAAACGAGGTCCCAAGATTTAGACAAGTTAAAGTAATTTTCAAAACTATTTCTTATGTTCACAAAGGACAGACTATTAACTCATGCTCTTTAGAAGGAGGTGGGAGAGGGAAATGACTCAAACCAGTGACGACCATTTTAAATGATGTATAAGTCTCATCTACCAAAATAACAACGTGGCCTAAAACTAAGAGACGTGAAGTCAAGTGATTGCACTTAATAACCCTTCAAGTTAGACGTTCGGCTTCTCAGCACATGACCGCTCTCTCTGTTCTTAAGTGAAATACAAGGACATCTTCAGGTTGGCGAGTGTTTGAGAAGGTGGGGGATTAAAAGGCTTGAGCCCTTCCACCAGGAGACCATCTGCTCGCGCATCTCCGCTCTCCTCTCTGCCCCGGCTCCCCATCCATCAGGAGGCGCGGTTCCACAAGAGCACCGGGACTCATACGCCTCAAGGGCACCGGGGAGGCTCGGCCATCAGCAGCAGAGTAAGTGCTCTCCACCGGCTTCTGGCGCACGGAGAGCTCTGAGATCCGATACTTCAAAGGCAGGGAAGCACACCCATCAGTGGCCCAGGGCAGGCAGAAATAGGAGGGCTAGTGAAGAAATAAAAGCCCTCAGCTCGAGTGGAGGGGAGGGAAACGGAGAAGAGCAGTGGCAATGTCGACCGCAAGCAGACCTCAGAAATTCAAAGCTCTGGTCCACCCGGCCGCAGTTTCACCGAGATGCAGCCTCGGGCAGTGGGGGCACCGTGGGCTTTCTGAGGCCAGTGAAGCAGCATCTGCTGAGCTTCCCTGGTGGTTCAGACGGTAAAGAATCTGCCTGCAATGCAGATCGACCTGGGCTCAATCCCTGGGTCGGGGAGATCCTCTGAAGGAGGGCATGGCAACCCGATCCAGTATTCTTGCCTGGAGAATCCCCATGGACAGAGGAGCCTGACAGGCTACAGTCCATGGGGTTGCAAAGAGCTGGACACAGCCGAGTGACTAAGCACAGCACAGCAGCGTCTGTTACAACGTAAGATGCTGGTGTGCTTTGACCCTGCTGTCCCTCTCAATATAGTCTGTCCCATGGAAATACAGTACCCAAGGGCACAAAGTTCTGCGTTCCAAAGTTTTCTTTGCACCTTTGTTCTTATAACTGAGAAATTGGAAACAATCCACATGTCCACCCAGAGGGGAATGATCAAACAAATTATGGAGTATGTAAAGCATCCACTGGAAAACAGGTTTTTTTTAAATCGCAGTGTTAGGAAAACTTGGTGGAGAAGCAGCCATTCATGATCATGTAATCCCACGTCAAGTTTAAAAAGTCTGTAATTGTGTGAGCACAAATGCACAGAGAAAAATGTTCCCAGAGACACATCGCCCTGTGACAGCAGACAGCTGGAAAAGGAAAGCTCGGAATAGAGGGTATTATTAGCTCAGTATACAACAGCAGTTCACACTTCTTACAATTCCATTAATGGAGAAGTGGTGTAGTTCTTTTTTTAATGTTAAGATCCCATGCTTCACAGTCAGACAGACTCAAGTTGACTGCTGACTCCTTCACTGAACCTCTCTGAGCTGAGTCCACTTAATTTTGAATGAGGTAATAATACCCAACGGCTTCCCCAGTGGCTCGGCAGTAAAGAACCGGCCTGCCAAGGCAAGAGACACAGGCAGGAAAAGCAAGTTTGACCCGTGGGTCAGGAAGATCCCCTGTAGAAAGGAAATGGCAACCTAGTCCAGTGTTCTTGCCTGGAAAATTCCAACCCATGGGGTCACAAAAGAGTGGGCGCTTAGACAACAACCATAACAATAATACCAAGTTTTCAGATTTGTTGTAAAAATGAAAGCTACTGTGTGTAGAGCACTGTGCCTGCCACTTAAGAAAGATGCTACTGCCACTGCTAAGCCGCTTCAGTCATGTCCAACTCTGTGCGACCCCATAGACGGAAGCCCACCAGGCTCCCCCGTCCCTGGGATTCTCCAGGCAAGAACACTGGAGTGGGGAGATGAGTGATGACTTATTCTGATAACTGTTCTGAAAACATCAATAATTTCTTGGCTTGGTACCTCCCTCCTCCTGCGGTTTTTATTACCCTTTTGGACCTTGAAATATGTTGATGAGCTTGTTGTTCAGTCGCTCAGTTGTATCCAACTCTTTGTGACCCCATGGACTGCAGCACGCCAGGCCTCTCTGTCCTTCACCAACTCCCAGAGCTTACTCAAACGCATGTCCATTGAGTCGGTGATGCCATCCAACCATCTCATCCTCTGTCGTCCCCTTCTCCTCCCACCTTCAATCTTTCCCAGCATCAGGGTCTTTTCTAATGAGTCGGCTCTTCTCATCAAGTGGCCAAAGTATTGGAGTTTCGGCTTCGGCATCGATCCTTCCAGTGAATACTCAGCATTGATTTCTTTAGGATTGACTGGTCTGATCTCCTTGCAGTCCAGTCGATGAGGTAGATACACATAAATGACGAGAAGCCGAACGAACCGTCACATATACAGCTGAAGACAGGCTTAAACGACCAAGAAAAGAATCCATAGCAACAACCGAGGTATTTTTTCAAACTCTTTAAATAGTTTTAAAAATTAAGTACAAAACCAAGAAAAGTATGAAAGAGCTGAAATGAAATTTGCACCAGGCAGTCTGCTTCAGCATCCAAGCTCTTTGCCACTATACTCTTGTAGCCGTTCATTCCCCTCTCCAGGGGATCTTCCTGACCCAGGGATCAAACCCACGTTGACCGCATTGCAGGCAGACTCTTTACCATCTGGACCACCGGGAAAGCCCTAAAAGTTAGTTGCTCAGTCATGTCAGACTCTTTGTGACCCCATGGACTGTAGCCCACCAGGCTCCTCTGTCTGTGGAATTCTCCAGGCAAGAATACTGGAGTTGGGTAGCCAATCCCTTCTGCAGGGGATCTTCCTGACCCAGGGATCAAACCCAGGTCACCTGTATTATAAGCGGATTCTTTACAAATGGGCAAGAGGATCCAGGTGCCCTGAGGAAGAATCTGAAACTGTGGAGAAGATGCCGGCCTACCTGGAGGAGAAGCTGCAGGGCAGTGAGGCCTGCCAGGAGGGAGACGGGGCTCAGCCTGTGCCTAGGTTTACAGTCTGAGGTCACGTTCCGGTGCTGCCGCTTATCAGCTGCTGAACCCTGAGTTAGTCGCTTAGCCTGCCTAAGCCTGTTTCCTCATCTATCAAATGGGGACCACCCCCCCCTCATCCAACTGTGGCAAGAAAGAAGCTCTTAGGTGATTGCACAGGACCACTGTGAGTGCCCAATAAATAGAAGTTACTTTCTCATCATGGAGCTTGGAAACAATGTGAGAAGCAGACAGGATATTAGGGCTGTAGAATGCCCATTTGAGAACAGCCGCTGAGTAGCCACTATCAGGATTGAAAGCTCTAAAGCCGAGGGTGTAATGGAAGCAGGGGGAACAGACACAGCAGCTGAGACGCACGATGCTCCCCACAGGTGGTTTCAGACAGAACGGGGACGACGTGGGTAATGAGCTTACTGACCTTGTATTGAAGCTGGAAAGGTATTGGGAGAGTCACTTGTACAAAGACACCACGGGTGGCCACTGGAATTCAGAGCCCTTTACTTCCCCCAGGCATTGCCCTGAATGCCTGTAATTCCATCCTGGCCCTTTCTCTGCCTTTCAAAACGCAGACCTCCTGGTTGGATATCTTTATCAAGTCACTAGCATCTCCAAGTGGAGAACTGGATCAGATTTCTTTCCTTCTTGACAGGATCCAATAAAGACAGTGGAAGGAGGCCACAAAAAATGTGAGGATCCTAGGGAAATGGATGCGAAAGAGGAAACAAGGAGCAGGCCCCCCAGCAGCGCTGCACAGGGTTAGGGTTGTGTACTGCACAAGGGGAGTGCATTCACCGCAGACCTGGTGCCCTGAGAACAAATGCCACCTGTTGAGGTCCTTTAATGGACCGGAACCTGGTGGTCAGGAGTCGACCGATAAGGAAGTAAAGGAGAGAGAAAGAGGCTGATAGTCCTCTTTTTACGCAGAAAGCCAATAAAGCCCCTTCATGGGGCTTGCTCTGTTCACGAAGGCCTCAGGCGCCCTCTCGATGGGGTGAAGGCGAAGAGCGCCTTCTCGAGAGGGTCTTAGAAGCCTGGAAAGTGAAACCAGAGGACCTCTGCACTCCAAGAAAATAGCCTGATAGAGAGAAAGAGAGAGAAAGAAAGCAAGACAAGGGGACCCAGAGCTCTGATGGAGCAAAGGTGTGGGCATATATACTGTAGTTATTCTCAGCAAAGATAAAGATTAAAATTCCAGACTTACAAAACACAGGCGATCCATATTAAAGAGAGAGAGTTGTAAACAGTCACTTTTACCATATGGTTCACAAGAAGGAAGAGGGTACTTATCACCATATTGAAAAACTAACAAAGGAAATGCCTGGATTCCTCAGCCCCCAGGAGAGGCTTGCCTCTTCTCTTAATTCCTGAATATAGGAATTAATAAGGGACAGAGAATTCCTGACAGGCCCAAAACAGCACACAGGAACCCTCCTGTTAAATGCTTACTGACAGGCACCCACCTCACTGCTGGCCAGGAGCTGACCCTGACACAGGATGAAAATACAGATATTCCAGTCACATTTAGACAGACGTGTGAATGGCATGTTGACCATTGGCTATCAATGTATTCCGAGACTAATAAAACTCTTTTGTATAATTTAAATTCGCTAAGGGAATTTCTTGGTGGCCCAATGGTTAGGACTCTGCGCTTACACTGCTGAGGGCCCAGCTTCAATCCCTGGTAGGGGAACTAAGATCTTGCAAGCTTCACAGTGTGACCAAAAATTTAAAAAAAAAAATTGCTAAGAGAATAAAACATAAATGTCCATGCACACACACATAATTAACTAAATGGGAGGAATCCTTTCACAATGTATTAATATATCAAATGATCACATATGTTTCAAATATCTTGCAACTTTATTTGTCAATTATACCTAAATAAAGTTGGAAAAAAGACAGTCTGAGAACCCTCACATTACACAGCAGGCCTGCAGTATCAAGTTTGGGGGTGTTGCCCAGCCTGTAGTAGGCACGTAGGGAATGTTTAGACAGAAAACCATGATTTGGTTCTTGGCTCTGACACTTTCCAGCTATTTAACCTTGGACAAATCACTAATTCTCTCCAACAAACACCATAATCAGCGACCCCATGGACAGTAGCCTGCACCAAGCTCCTCCGTCCATGGGATTTTCAAGGCAAGAGTACTGGAGTGGGTTGCCATTTCCTTCTCCAGGGAATATTCCCGACCCAGGGATCAAACCCAGGTCTCCCACATTGTAGACAGACGCTTTGCCGTCTGAGCCACCAGGGAAGTCCAGTCAAAGATTAGTCAACCACAAAGAAGCAAGGACATCAACCTACCCTCCAACCTAGATGTCCATCGACAGAGGAGTAGATAAAGCTGTGGGACATGTGAACAATGGCGTCCAACTCAGCCACAACAAGGAATGAAATGGTGCCATTTGCGGCAACGTGGATGGACCTAGAGACGATCTCACCAAGTGAAGTCAGACAGAGAAAGACACATATCATATGATGACACTTACTTGTGGAATCTAATTTTTGAAAAAATAAATGAACTCATTTACAAAGCAGAAGCAGACTCATAGCTTTTGATAACAGACTTACTGTTACCAAAGGGGAAAGATGAGGGGAGGGCGGGATGAATTAGGAGTTTGAGATTAATATACACGCACTATTATATATAAAACAGATAACCCACAGGACCTGCTGTAGAGCGCGGGGAGCTCTACTCTATTCCCCATATGGGAAAGGAATCTGAAAGAGAATGAACATATGGGTGCATATAACTGATTCATTTTGTAGTACTCCTGAAACTAGCATGACACTGTAAATCAGCTACACGCCAATAAAATTTTTTGAATTAAAAATAAATTAAAATTTTAGAGAGTTCCCAGTGGTCTAGTGGTTAGGGTCCCAGGCTTTCCCTTCATGGCCCAGGTTCAATCCCTGGTCGAGGTTCTGAGATTCCACAAGCCATGCAGGGCAGCCAAAAAAAAAAAAGATAAATAGAAACAAATATAAAATAATGACAAAAATAAAATACAGTAAAGCAAAGTAGCCCTCCAATACAACAACCATATTTCCCCTTGTAGAGAAAATGGAGCAAAATACATTAAATCAGTGAAAGTGGAAAAAAGTGAAAGTTAGTCGCTCGGTCATGTCTGACTCTTTGCGACCCCATGGATGGTAGCCCACCAGGCTCCTCAGTCCATGGGATTCTCTAGGCAAGAATACTGGAGTGGGGTGCCCTTTCTTCCTTCAGGGGGACCTTCTGGAGGAATGGATGAAGAAGACATCGTACATATATATACAAGATAATACTACTCAGAGTCAGACCTGGGTCTCCTGCATGGCAGGCCGATTCTTTACCATCTGAGCCACCAGGGAAGCCCAGAAATGGCCCCCCATAACCTAAGCTGCTAGCATCATAAAAGCATAGCCCCACCCCCAGGACAGATTGGGAAGGGTCGGTCACCTTCCACTGCCTCGGTCAGCTTTCTTACTGAACTCTGGGCTGGCTTTCTCCAGGAATAGAGGAACCTCAAGCTCAGTTCTTGAGTAGGTCTGAGCCTCCTCCCGCTTCTGTTTCTGAAAACCTACTCCTGCCTATAATAAACTCCCTTAGAAGGTGTTGGGAACCGGTACTGCCCTCTCTCCTTCCCTCTTCAGGGCAGAGCCTCTGGGTTTTGAGAGCCCCAGAGAAGCAGAAACTCCATGCCAAGAGCATTACCTAGTCGCGGCGTTATAGACAAAGCGGGCAGGTCTCCTGGGGACCATTCCGCCTGCACTTGTTACCCGCATTGACACAAAAGTGGTTAGTCCTGTCTGTGAGTAATGCCTTTAGAAATTAGCCTTGGTTCTGGACCAGCTCAGCCTCTTTGACTTGAACTGTCTCTTGCAAAGATACCAGAAATCCAGAACCAGCCAGGGTTTTGGAAAGAGTGTCAGAAATCCTCCTCGGACGAAAGCCCTGCTCCACGGCATCGACTGAAACAGAACTGTTGCCTCTGGTGAATGGCTGTCCTCGTGACATTTGTCAATTTGGCTTAAACAAGAGACTTGACTTCATTCACATTTACTGCCTCTTAAAATATACAACTATATTGCCAATATGACTATTTAACTCAATTAGCCGTGCTGTGAAGTCACGCAGCCTGAGCTAGAATGCTGTCTGGGGACGGATGGTTTATCGTGAGTGGCAGGTTTTATCCCGACTCCCTATACTTGCCCCATAACGTGCAGCTGCAAAGGCCATACTATTGTAAGCCGAGCCTCAGCGCTAATGAAAAGATGCTCATATGGTGCTTTGTTTGCCTGGCTCTGGAAAGAACGTCTTATAATAAGCCTAAGATATAAAACTAAAGGTCAAAACTATGTAAGTAAAAGAAGCTTCTGCCCTTTACAGGGAAAAAAATACATGTTAATTTTTACAGGAGTTTCAGATGACTGTTTCCAAGGGAACAAGTATCTGAAATGGGTTCATCTCATTTAATATTCATGATTGGACATGGGGATAGTCCTTTCCTGTTATCCCTTTCTGGTTACACATGATATGCTTATTCTTAACTTGCTTTTGAAGTGATCATTCTATGTTTGAATCTCATTTCTTCCACAAAGGAAATAAATGTTCATTCTTATGTTTTAAAATATTTTGTAAAATTAAGAATATAAGCCTTTAAGAATGAAGACTATTATAAACAGTGGTGATCACTACAAAAGTAAGAGAATAACAGTAATCAACCCGACATTCTTTACTCAGACGAGTCAAAGGCTTTTGAACTTGGCTTCTTGTTTTCTTGCAGACTGGCTTACTTTTCAATTTTTTCTGCCACTTCTGCTAAGTCGCCTCAGTCGTGTCTGACTCTGTGCAAGCCCTGGCAGCCCACCAGGCTCCCCCGTCCCCAGGATTCTCCAGGCAAGAACACTGGAGTAGGCTGCTATTGCCTTCTCCAATGCATGAAAGTGAAAAGTGAAAGGGAAGTCACTCAGTCATGTCCGACTCTTAGCGACCCCATGGACTGCAGCCGACCAGGCTCCTCCGTCCATGGGATTTTCCAGGCCAGAGCACTGGAGTGGGGGGCCATCGCCTTCTCCACTTCCACTTCTATTGAGATGTAATTGACATACAGCACTGCATAAGTTTAATGTGTACAGCGTGATTGGACTCGCCTAATGAAAGGATGACCGCAAGCTTAATAAACATCCCTCATCCCATACAGGGACAAAATTAAAGAAATAAAAACAAATATTTTTCCTTGTGAGGAGTATTCTTTGGATTTACTCTCTTAACAACTTTCACCTATAACATACAATGATGTCAATCATGGGGCCCTAGTGGCTCAGATGGTAAAGAAACTGCCTGCAATGCAGGAGACCTGAGTCTGATCCCTGGGTTGGGAAGATCCTCTAGAGAAGGGAATGGCTATATTTGCCCTGCTGTACATAACATCCCTGATACTTATTTATCTTATTGCTGGAAATTTATACCTGTGGCCACCTTGATCCAACTCCTCCTTCCCCCCACCTGGCCCTACTGTCTCTGGCAATGGCATATCTGATCTCTTTTTCTGTGAGATTTTCGTTTGTTTTCGAATTGACCCAAAACACTCTGTCACTCCTGGTGCACAGCTTAGTGACTCGATGCTTCTGCGCCTTTCAGATTGATCAGCACCAAATCTGCTCACTCTTGAGGTTGGTTTCTGTTTTTAAATGTTGAATTGGAAAAAGAACATCGGTGCCAGGAGACCACCATGGCTGAAGCTTGAATGAGTTGTGTGTTTTCTTAGAAAATCTGCTAAGGCAAAATCTATAAATTTCTCTCCATTTGATTTTAAAGTGATCTCTGCTGCTGCTACTGCTGCTAAGTCACTTCAGTCGTGTCCGACTCTGCGCGACCCCATAGACAGCAGCCCACCAGGCTCCCCCATCCCTGGGATTCTCCAGGCAAGAACACTGGAGCGAGTTGCCATTTCCTTCTCCAATGCATGAAAGTGAAAAGTCAAATTGAAGTCGCTCAGTCATGCCCGACCCTCAGCGACCCCATGGACTGCAGCCTACCAGGCTTCTCCATCCATGGGATTTTCCAGGCAAGGGTACTGGAGTGGGGTGCCATTGCCAGAGTGGAAATGAATGGTGCAGAGAATGCCTATACACCCTTCACTTGGACTCACCGACTATGAACATGTTGCCACATCTGCTGTATCATTGTGTGTGTGTGAACTCTATGCGTTTGTGTATATACGTATTATTAGTTTTTAGAACCATTTGGGAGTAAGTTGCAGATAGCATGCCCCTTTAAATATTTCAGTATGTCTTCTGAAAGCAAAGAAATTCTCTTAGAAAACCATGGGACAATGATCAAGATGAGGAGATGTAATACTGATGTGTACTATTCTCTAACCTACAGACTTCATTCAGATTTCACAAATTGTGTCTCCCCACTCCATCCTCATAGCTCAGTTGGTAAAGAATCCGCCTGCAGTGCAGGAGACCCCGGTTCAGTTCCTGGGTCGGGAGGATGCCCTGGAGAAGGGATAGGCTACCCACTCCAGCCTTCTTAGGCTGCCCTTGTGGCTCAGCTGGTAAAGAATCTGCCCTCAATGCGGGCGACCTGGGTTCGATCCCTGGTTTGGGAAGATCCCCCGGAGAAGGGAAAGGCTACTCACTCCAGTATTCTGGCCTGGAGAATTCTAAGGACTGTAGAGCCCACGGTGTCGCAAAGAGTGGGACACCACTGGGCGACTTTCACTTCACCCCTCCCTCCCCCCGGAGGAGAGGT
This sequence comes from Ovis canadensis, assembly GCF_042477335.2. Lineage (NCBI taxonomy): Eukaryota > Metazoa > Chordata > Mammalia > Artiodactyla > Bovidae > Ovis > Ovis canadensis. The sequence goes on from NC_091270.1 coordinate 57,422,826, forward strand.
CACGGCTGAGACCAGGAAGGGAAAGGACGTGTCTCCGGAATCGTAACTCCATCCCCCTCAGCCCTGCGCCCGGCCCCCGCCGCTCCTTAAACCAGCCTTGTTTTCCGGCCGGCCGGGCCGGAGTGCGCCTTTCCTTGTGTTTCCGTGTCTGCTGTCTGCTTTACTCTGTCCATAACCTTCCACGGTCTGCGCGGCGCTTGTCGTTTGTGGAGAATGCAGGCTGATTCTTTTGGAGAGTGTCCCTCCGTTTGGGCTTGACTGACGTTTCTTCATGATTAGGATAAGACTGTGCATTTTGGGCCAAATTCTTTAAAAGCTGTATCACCTGATATTGTTCCGATAAACATTTGAATTTAAGTATGTGATTCGGGAAGTTTCGCTTCCTCCAAACCACCTGCTTCTTTCTGTCTCTCTCTTTTTTTTTTTTTAATTCCCTTTGGGCTGCTCTGGGTCTTCATTGCTGCGCGTGGGCTTTCTCTAGTTGCGGGGCGCGGGGTTCCTGTTTGCAGAGCACTGCCTCTGGAGCACGGGCTCAGGGGTTGCGGTGCCACGGGCTCAGGCACCCTGCGGCGCGTAGGATCTTCCGGGACCGAGGACGGAACCCACGTCCCCTGCGTTGGCAGGAGGGTTCTCAACCTTTGGGGCACCAGGGAAGTCTGACTCCTCTTTTTTTCTTTTTCTTTTCCATTAGGGTTTATCCCAGGATACTGAATAGCGTGCCCTATACCACACAGTAGGCTTGCTGTTTCTCCACTGTCTATAGGATAGTTTACATCCGCTAACCCCAGCCTCCACCCCACCCTGCTCCCACTCTCCCCAGCCCCCTTGGCAAGCACCGTCTGTTCTGTGTTTGAGTCCTTTTGTGAAGCCTCCATTCCGTGTTCTGGGGGCGAATGTCTCAGGAATGAATGTTATTGGTTGTTCTGCCACCTGTGACCTTTTTAAGGTTGGAATGAGAGAAGGATGCTTGCCTGGCGGCGTCTCTGTTTGTAGCAGGCCAGAAAGCAGATTCTGTGCCATCCTGAGGATAGCAAGGGCAGATGGCCTCTTTGGGAGGCCATTCTTTTTTCCCCCCACAATTCAAACCATAGTAAATTACAAAAACAACCAAGATTGGGATATAGTTTAGGTTAATCTTGATACTTGTAGTATATCTTTCGCAGCTATTTTGGCACTTGAAGTAGAATGAAGAATTTTGATTCACCAGTTCTAGATCTGGTTTGCAGTGCACCAGCATGAAGTAGGTTTTATTTTTGAAAATATTTACAAATCCTACTTTATTCCCCTCATCCTTCAAGGCTCAGTTTAAACATCACTTCCTCTGGGACTCTCCATGCCGGTCACGAGGATTCATGTCTTTCTCATGCTGTCATGAAACTTCGTTACAGTATTTTATGCTTCCTGGGCTCTGCCTTATCATATCATGGCTTGGCTCCTCAGTGACTGTGACTTTACCTCAATTTACATCAGCCGCGTTTTCGTGTGTTCTCTATGCCCAGCACCAAACTGTGTGCTGACGGTAAGAAGCTGCTTCGTGCATGAGATTTCCAAATAGAAATGTTGGAAGAGCTTTGAGCTTAGGCTTGGAATGCGCAGCAGACCCACTGATGACCAAGCAGTGGTGGAAATGCTACTGGCTGGCCTTTATCTTGGAGAGACTAAAGAAGAGCCTAACCTATGTTGTTTCAGAAATAATAATCCCATCTCCCTTCATGTTTACCGTCTGCTTGTTGATGTTATTTTAGTTGGGTTGCAAATTTCAAAGAAAAATCATGTCTTCCTCTTAGGGTGTATCCTACATTAGATCAAGGAAACTTATGTAGTATTGATATATAAATGATTACCTCAAGCTGTTCACAACCTCACATGTCTTTAGGTAAAGCTTTGTTGGGACATAGTTCACCTATTGTGAAATCCCTCCAAGTGTACCACTCCATAACTGTTAGTCTGTTTACAGAGTTGTGTTAATACAGCCGTGACCACAGTCTTATTTTAGAATGTTTCCATCTCCCCCAGGGAAACTTTGAGCTGATTTGCAGTTATTTTTCATTCCTGGACCCAGCCCCTGGCGACAACTCGCCTACTTTCTGCCCACACTGATTCACTTTTACTGAACACTGCACGAAAGTGGAATCCTACGATGAGACTGACCTACTGTTTTTGAGGTTCATCCATGTTGTTGCATGTATCAGTACTTTGTCTGAACTTTTTACCTTTAATCATTCTTCATAATACTTTCAAGTAAAAGTGAAGAACTGGGGCCTTTAATGAACAAAGAATAAACCTTTTGAAATTGGCATCAATTGTGACACCATGTAGACTTTGTATTAGTTGTTCTTAAAGGTGAAAAAGCAAAGTAAATGCAAATGACTCAATCACTCATTCATTATTCCTATTATTAAGGAAATTTGTTACAAAATTAATCTCTGATATGTTATTCTAGAATAAAGCATACTATAGCTGTTAAATGTCAGAGTCATTCCACTCAAACAAGCACTCAGCTTTTCAAACTGAGTCCATCGGTGTGAATTACAATGAAATAATCATCTTAACACAGTAAATTAAGGGAAAATGGATCTACATGCTGCGGGTGATTAAAGCATACGTAAAGTGAGCCGCTATGTGATATTCATGCAAAGCATAAATGATATTCATAAAAAACATAAAATGTTAATGAGCATTTTTTTCTTCTAAGGAAACATACTGATTAAAATAAATATATGAAGTAGCATTAAATTAGGCACATCTTTGGGAAAACAGATAAATCATCACAGTGATCTTAGAATTTGTGTTGAAACACATACTTAGTTGCCCAAAACTTTCAAAACCTTAAAATAATTCTCTACTTAGAAAAGCAGTTGTGGGAAGTAAGACAGGCAGGTTCTACAATAGCAATTCAAGAGCTGAAATTTCAATACTAACATCTTCCCTTAGTGACTGCATCAGGGTGAAAAAGCCATCCACTCAGTTTCCTCTCTGTCAAATGAGTGGAAACACCTCCTGCCACCCTCGTGGCTCAGACAGATAAGAATCTGCCTGCAATGCAGGAGACCCGGGTGTGATCCCTGGGTCAAAGATCCCCTGGAGACAGGCATGGCTCCCTGCTCCAGCATTCTTGCCTGGAGAATTCCAGTGGCAGAGGAGCCTGGTGGACGACAGTCCATGGGGTCGCAAAGAGTCAGACACGACTGAGCGAACAGCACACGCAGCAGTCTTGTTGTTTAGTGATGAAAATAACACTCGTCACCATTATATAGCCAGGGCTTTAATCAAAGTTACACCAAAACTGAAAGCTTACGGTATATTTTCTAGACTATGATGCCCAAGCTTCATCAGACTAGAGTCAGGAAAGATTTGCTTTCGAGTCCAGTGTTCATTCATGAAAAAGAACAGAGATCCCACTGTTAGCTAGAAAAGAGAGGAATTCAGTGCTGATAACAGTGGTCTAAGTAAGTTTTAAAAGCCTTACTTTTTTTCCCAGTCTCCAGCCTTCAGGGTGCTATTCGGCATTCACTTTTGTGTTACATGCGTTTCTCGTTTGGTTTGGACGCTGATCTCTCTCTGGATATTATCTTATGCCTTCAAAGCACAAGGAAGCTTCATGGTTTGTCTTTGGTCTTAGGAAATCCCAGTGAGAATCAAACACTAGATCTTCATCCTGAGAACTCTTAGATGCCAGCCACTGTGCTGCAATGGCCATCGTTCATCGTCACGCTCTCATTCACTGGAAATGCTCTGGGAGAGAGGCTTTGACCTGGCACAGATATCTCTGGGAATTTTGAGCGCTTATACCCATCACTTGAAATGGGGGCAGTTTCTACTTGAATAGATCTGGGTTTGAATCTTGACTCTTCAAAGGGCCAGCTGTGCTTCTCAGAAAAATGGGTTTTTTATCTATTAAAAAAAAAGATGTGGGTAGCCATGGCTGTCCTGAAGTACCATGATAAGGATTCAATAAGGCGATGTTTATGAACACCCGGCCCAAACTCTCAGAGAAGTTCAATCTTGGTGCATGGAGTACCATGGAGACATCACGGAGAGGAGCTGGGTAGGTGGCTGAAAGTGCAGGTCTTGGGGCCACTGTAAAGCACCACCAGTGTACAGGACGATGGTCAGAGATTCAGACCCTGCTAGGTCACCTAGCGAGAACACACCCAGTTAGAAGGGTTGGGATAAACCAAAGGGAAAGCCAATTTTAAAGGCAGACAGAGGAGCGATCTCTTGAAGAAGGCTGGGAAGAATCAGCCAGAGGGGGAGGAGGTAGATGAGAAAGGTATCGTGTCGTAGAAGTTTCTGGAACACTATCAGCAAGCGTGGCTGTGGGGGTGGGTGAAAGCAGGTACAACAGTAGTGTGTCCAGAGGCCCAGAGATACTGGAAGTCGTGCCGCTTAGGAGAGTCCAGAGGGGCAATGATAAAGTCCTGTTATGCTAGCAGTGACTGGCCACCCAAACCCAAAGTGGAGGCTGGGAAAGTGGAGTGTGGCTGGCCGCACAGAGCACACCGTTTCTCCTGGGTTAATTAGACCTGAAAAGGTTTCAGATTAAGGACAAAGCCAAGACACCAGCCAGGGCATCAGGAAGCAGAAACAAAGAAAAGGCGCTCCGAAAAGCTGGGGCTGCAGGAGACAGCCGGTGAGCCTGGAAGAGTCGGCGGAGACCAAGCTGATGGACGACTCGAGCCTTTCTGGAGGGCAGTGGCTCTCAGCCTTTAGCTGGGATCGGAATCCCCAGGAGGGCTTGTCTACACCCCCACTGCTGGCTTCGACCCGAGTTTCTCTTAATGCTTCTGGGGTGGTCTGGCAAAGTCGCATTTCTGAGAGGTTCCAGGGGATGCAATGCAGCTGGTTCAGGATCCATATTTTAAGAAACACTGACTTAAGCATTTTGGAGTCTATTTTTTCATTTTTGTGGAACTTCAAAGGACTGTTTTCTTTGACTTGTTCATCCTATAAATTGACCTATTTCATCTAGGTAAAAAAACTGCTATAACCGAGTTGGTGGTATCTTTGGCATGACTGTGCTGGGCAACCATTCCATCTTCATGAAATAAAACTTGCAGCCTTCAAACCATAGATCTGGAAAAACTGGCCAAATAAGGAGGCCACCAGGAATGTCTTAATGAGAGCCTCCTCCTTGGAAATCCTACAGTTCAAGTATTAGGCTGCCTCCGTCAGCTTGGATCCCGAGTCCTGGGCCCCTACTGCAGTGTTCTCAGCAGAGTCGTCTCTTTCCCGTTGCACCAGGTCAGAATCCATTCCGTTTGTGCTAGGAGGCCACATTGCCAGTTTTTCAAGCACATTTTTGTAAAACCAAATTCTGCTTGGTGATGGATTGTGCCCCAAAGCCCCCACTTCCCTCAAGTATCGTTCAGTAGAGCCATCACGGGCTAGAAGTATCAAAAAGTTTTCATTAATCATTAAAGGAGAAAAATTAGAAGGGAATTCAGAATACAAGAAGTTTTAAAAAGAAGGACTTTGAGTTTCTTATTCCTCAAAAATATCAAAACAGACTCAACCCCAGAGCCCCAAGACTTGTGTGGCCCCTGGGGATCTGCACTTCCTGGGTCCAGCCTGCTCTATCTGGCCAGGAGTTTTCTTCTTTGGTAAAAATAAGAGAAAAGGACGCTCACCTTTGGAGCTTCCCAGGCTCCTCCTCTCTGTCTTTGGTCTGTAATCTTCGAGAAAAAAAAAATCCACTCTTCCCAGTGATAAATCCTGCAAACAGCCTTACCACTTGCATATCTTCAACAGAACAGACTTCTGTATATCTCAACATATATTTCATGGAACACTTGGAACCAACTTTACAAGATATATAGTGGGGACTTTCCTGGGGGTCCGGTGGTTGAGAATCTGCCTTCCAATGCAAGAGACGCAGGTTCAATCCCTGGTTGCGGAACTAAGATCCCACATGCCTGGGGGACAACTAAGCCCACACCCGAAGAGAATTCCACACATCTCAACGAAAGATCCTGTATGCTGCAGCTAAGACCTACCTGATGCAGCCAAATAAATAAACAAAAATAAGATGCACTGGGTTTTACGACCAGGTGTGTTCAGAGAATGCTGAGTTACACAAAGTTCAACAATTAACTTGGGTGAATCTTCAAGAGAAGGATATACAGTTTCCCAAACTCACCTTGACCATAGAGCCTGTTTTTATTGCTTTTTCTTCAAAGCATCTCTGGGGATTGATTTTTGGACCACTTTGGGAACCATCTGAATGCTGTTCCAGCAGCCATGGTGTTCTTTAATAAGGATCCCAGACATACAGTCGCCCAGGGGAGAGTGCTTCACGCCAGTGAACACGCCTAGGATGAGGAAGTAAGCGTTTCCAACATGGTTAGCTTGACATGGTCCTACAAGGTTTCAGACCATTTAGTAGAAGTAGGAAGGAGAGAGAGTCCATCCCAGGCTTGGGATGAATCTCCCTAATTCCTTCCTTCTCTTTCAGTTCAGTTCAGTTCAGTTCAGTCGCTGAGTTGTGTCTGACTCTTTGCGACCCCATGAATCGCAGCACACCAGGCCTCCCTGTCCATCACCAACTCCCGGAGTTCACTCAGACTCAAGTCCATTGAGCCAATGATGCCATCCAGCCATCTCATCCTCTGTCATCCCCTTTTCCTCCTGCCCCCAATCCCTCCCAGCATCAGAGTCTTTTCCAATGAGTCAACTCTTCGCATGAGGTGGCCAAAGTACTGGAGCTTCAGCTTTAGCATCATTCCTTCCAAAGAAATCCCAGGGTTGATCTCCTTTAGAATGGACTGGTTGGATCTCCTTGCAGTCCAAGGGACTCTCAAGAGTCTTCTCCAACACCACAGTTCAAAAGCATCAATTCTGCAGCACTCAGCCTTCTTCCCAGTCCAACTCTCACATCCATACATGACCACTGGAAAAACCATAGCCTTGACTAGACGGACCTTTGTTGGCAAAGTAATGTCTCTGCTTTCGAATATGCTATCTAGGTTGGTCATTACTTTCCTTCCAAGGAGTAAGTGTCTTTTAATTTCATGGCTGCAATCACCATCTGCAATGATTTTGAAGCCCAAAAAAATAAAGTCTGACACTGTTTCCACTGTTTCCGCATCTGTTTCCCATGAAGTGATGGGACCAGATGCCTTTCCTTTAGGGCAGGTTTTTTTGTTTGTTTGTTTGTTTTGAGCCTAAAGCACTATTGGAGAAGGAAATGGCAACCCACTCCAGTATTCTTGCCTGGAGAATCCCACGGACAGCCAGACTACAGGCCTTGCTATCACAAAGAGTCAAACACAACTAAGCAACTAACACACACAAAGCACTATAGTCAGTTGGGGAAATAAAGGTGCCCCCTGGCATAGGAGGCCTAATGTGCATAGAGCAGGGGTGGGTTCTGGTCCCCAGGACTACCACCTGCTATGTGACAGAAGTCAGTTTATCCTCTGGATCTGTTCCCTCATGAGTCAAATAAAACACACATGGAATGCGAAGCTCAGAAGTTCTAGTTGTCATTTCCTTGGATCCTGGGGAAGCCTCCATCATTTCCCAGCTGTCAGCAGGAGGGAAAGCACTTGACGATAGAGTGATCCTGGGCTTCCCTGGTGGCTCAGTGGTAGAGAATCCACCTGCCAAGGCAGGAGACGGGTTCGACCCCTGATCCAGGAAGATCCCACGTGCCATGGAGCAATGAAGCGCATGCACCTCAAGTATTGAGCCTGTGCGCTAGAGCCTGGGAACTGCAGCCACTGAGCCCACATGATGCAACCACCGAACCTCATGCACCCTAGAGCCTGTGCACTGCAAGAGAAGCCGCTGCAGTGAGAAGCCCGCACGCCACCACAGAGAGTAGCCTCCACTCACCTCAACTAAAGAAAGCCCAAGCAGCAATGAAGACTCAGTGCAGCCAAAATTAAAATAAAGAAAAAATTACTAAAAAAAAAAAAAATTGTCCCAACGTGCCCAGAGCTTGCCTTGCTCTCATCTCTGGAATGGAACTAATTTGGAATCTTTTTCAAAGAGGAATTCCTTGGCAGTGCAGTAGTTCGGACGCAGCGCTTCCACTGCCTGCAGCCCAGGGTTCAATCCCTCCTCTGGGAACTAAAATCCCACAAGCCGCATGGTATGCCCCAAAACAAACAAAGTAAAAAAAATTAGTAAAAATTGGGGGGGGGGGGGAATGGTATCTCATTTGTTTAAAAAAAGAGAAGAACAAGTCAGAATATCCCACACATCAAAAGATGAATGAAGCATGCTCAAAAAAATTGTTGCCGTCCCTTTTATTTCCCCCTAAATACGTCCCCTAACTCTTCACTACACTCAGCACTTGGATAGTGAGATCTGAATGCCCACTCCCTTATATCTACAAAGGGATCTTTCCTCAATTTGGGTGGCTCCTTCAGAGGGCAAGCGATGTCCCTACCCTTGTTACAGCCTCTCTTGGAGCAGAGATGTTTGGGAGTGATGACACCCATTTATGATTCCGAACCTCCAAAGAGGTAGTTTTCACATACAGGTCAACCTCTAACAGCAAAATATAAAGGAGTAAACTGACTCAACTTGAGACGGACGGGGGTCTCACTGGAACTTCCAAGCCCAGGAGAGTCCATTTATGGCGCCAGGTAAATTTCCGCCTTGCTTTTGAAAATGCAGAGAGTTTTGGGTGCACTGAGTCTCCTCCAGCTTTCTTCTAAGAGGTTGGACAACTGCGGTCACATAGGCGATGAGTGTGAAGAGCCTTCAGCCTGTGATGGAATCAAGAGGTCCCTGAAATGTAGAGAAAGTGACGTGAAAGCAAAGTCCCAAGGCTGAGAAGGGTCCCACCCTGGGGAGAGACAGAGGAAGGAGGGCTTTTCAGACAGAGAGGAGCACCCCAGTGCCCCTGAGTCATGCAGGCGCAGGAGAGCATCTGGGTTGGAGTCGATGCAGGAGAGGGTGAGACGGAGCCAGGGTGGGGAGGGGTTGACAGGAGGTGGGACATCTTCTGGTGGAGAGTTTTAATTTTATTCTGGATGCAGTGAAAGGCCGCTGAAGACTAAGCGCGGAAGCGACGTGGTCAGGTGTGCCGTTTTTCAGACGTGACTCGTTGCTGTAGCAAGAAAGAGTTGCTGCCACAGGGCAAGGCCAGTTAGGAGGCCACCTGGAGAATCCGGTGACAAGGCGGGGACAGATAAGTGGCTGGATTAAAACGATGTTTTGGAGGAAGAACAGATGAGCTTGCTGCTGGACTGGCTGCAGGTAGTGAGGGAAAGTGAGGGTCCCGGAGGGCTGCAGGGCTCTGGCTGAAGCTCCCAGGTGGCGGTGGAGTGGAGATGTGAGGACTGCAGGAGGCAAGGGTGTTAGAAAGGACAGAGTTGGAGATGCCCACTTTTGCACAACGGAGCATCAGTGGACAGCAGGACATAGATCTTAGAGGTGACACCCGGGCTACCATTACACGCTGGAATCTTCCGCATTTAATTGTTATTCAAAACTACGAGAAAATAGACTTACAGAGAAAACAAAGCTTTGGTTACCAGATGGGGAGAGGGGTAAATTAGGAGTTTCGGATAAACAGACACGCGACTGATGTATATAAAATACATAATCAACAAGGATCTACTGTATAGTGCAGGGAACTGTATTCAATATCTCATCATAACCTATAATGGAAAAGAATCTGAAAAAGGATACTTGCATATGTGTAACTGAATCACTTTGCTGTATACTTGAAACTAATAGAACATTGTCAATCAACTATATGTCAACAAAAATTTTAATAAGTAAACTTTTTAAAAATAAAGTTATGAGACAGGATGAGATCACCTAATGCAGAGATGGCAAACTTCGAGAGTGCCACATACTGAATACTTTCAGCAAGCCACACGGCCTCTGTCATGACTCCACTCTGCCATTGTAGCACAGAGTAGATTCAGAGCCAGACAATACGTAAGCAAATGAGCAAGGCTGGGTTCCAATAAACCTTTATTACAAAACACATACGGGGCCATACTTGGTGTGCAGACCAAAGCTCTGACCAAAGCTCACTGACTCTTGACCTAGTGAAAATGTAGGCTGAGAAGAGAAAATATTCCAAGACAGAGATAAGGCATTTCAATAATTACTATGGAGAAGGGCATGGCAACCCACTCCAGTATCCTTGCCTGAAGAATCCCATGGAAAGAGGAGCCTGAGGCAGGCTACAGTCCATGGGGTCACCAGGAGTGAGACACAACTGAAGTGACTTAGCACACACATATATAATTATATTCACTTACTATACCTGTCAATCTTTTAAGTGCTTTACTTATATTTAACTCACTTAATCTTTACAATAACCAGTGAGGTGAGTACTGTTATTTCTGTTTTACAAGTGAAAAAACTATACCCTAAATAAAAAGTATTTCTCCTTCCCAAGGGGAAAAAAAAAAAAAAAACCCAGAGGTTGGCAGTCTAGGCTAGTATGACAATCCTCACCAACCTAAACTACTTCCAGTTCATTCCTTCACCAGCCCCAGAGTATGACTCTCATCCTCATGGACCAAAATGGTGGCTAGGGTTCCAGACATCACATATACATTGCAGTCAGCAGGAAGAAGGAGCAAAGGAGAAGAAGGAAAATGCATGCACCAGTTGTTATTTTAAGTTGTCTTTTATGTTCCCTAGAATCTGCCTTACAGTATTTATTCTGTTACATCTCATTGGCCAGAAGTTAAGCACACAGATGCCTGCACACGCAAGAGAGACCGAGGAACAAAGACCATGTGCCCAACTAAAATTCAGAGGCTCTGTCACCAAAGCAGAAGAAGAGCAACCACTAGAGTCGAGGCTCGAAGTCTCTCGTACCTCTGCGTCCATTGTCGGAGTTCCACGTGCTTCCCGAATGCCAGCTCGCAGGTCATCTCTTCTGCAAGCCATGCACCGCCCCCGAGCAGACACTTCCTGTGTTCCCTGTCACCACACTTCCTTAGATTTACTTTGTCCTGGTGTATCTCCTTGACTCATTTCCTCTACTTGACCAAATGACTCAAGGGCAGTGAGGCCAGCTTGAGATAGGGAAGTAAACTTTGAAAAACAAAAGGAAATACACAGTGAAGCTGCCAATGAAGAAAAAGAATGAGTCTTCAGGATACCCTGGTCCCTGTTGAGGAGCTGGGCTCAGACACCCAGTAGAACAGACAGCTCTCCAAGTTCACTGCACGCGTGCCCAGTCACTTTAGCCATTTTCAACTCTTTGCGACCCTGCGGACTGTAGCCCACTGGGATCCTCTGTCCATGGGATTCTCCAGGCAAGAATACTGGAGTGGGTTTTCATGCCCTCCTCCAGGGAATCTTTCCAATCTGGGAATCGAACGCGTGTCTGCCTGCGTCTCCTGCATTGCAGGCAGATTCTTTACCCACTGAGCTGCCTGGGAAGCCTGACTCCACTGCCTGTGAATTAATCTGGGAAAACTTGAAAAAGTCATCACAATCAGGTTCTACCCCATATTGATTAAATCACAATTTCTGAGGATGACACTTGAGCACTGGTGTTTTTAACGTTTGTGGGTGGTTCCAATGTGCAGCCTTATTTGAGAGTCAACACAGCTGAAGGCAGAAGAAAAGAAAGACCCAAAGAGAGAAACAAGGCTCCTCCTTCAGAGTCCTTGAGGGTTTGCTGTTTACCTACCAGTTTCGCCAGCAAGATCATTAGTCTTGTCCTTTTAGGTTATTTCCTAAAGGACAAACGTGTACTTAGATAATAAATTATTATTGATTGAAACACTTCTAATAAGAATTATGAAAGCCCTCCTGAGTTTATTTCAGGCCGTTTGATGCTCTATAAGTCAAATAACTCGTAAGCTTCTCTCTCAGTAACTAAATTAGACTCGTCAGCCAGGGAAGTAAGAGAGCAGACTCACTAAAGTTCACCTCGTTTGTGACATATAATATGTTTAAATTGCTTTGTTGACTTCACAAAAAGACAGGCTGGATCGATCACGAGTGGCAGCGCCAAGACTGCCTCTGTCAGGGATGAGGGACCATATTTCAACTTGAATCCATTTCCAGCTCCCAGTCATTAGTTTTACACATTTACTCAAAGAGTAACTCCACTTGGTGCAAGAAGAAGGCAGCATTTCAGAAAAGTTTGGTTCTATATTTTCGAAAAGATAAGAGGAAGTGAAGAACCCGTTTATAAACATGTCTAGAAACTTTTTTTCTGTTCAAAGATTTCTGGGAGAATTCAGGATTGTTTTAACTCCATCAAAATGCTGTTGAGAATTTAGAGGTGGGGGAAAGTTGTTCAGGAATTGTTCTGTCTTTCTTTGCTGCAGGATGTAGATCAGTTCTGAGGCAGAAGAAAACTCTGATTTTTCAAGCACATTTAGAGATCTTGGAAAAATGTTTAGAAGTGTTCCTTTGTAATGAAATTTGAGATTCTGGCTTGAGTTGGTAATGTTACTGGTGAAAAGCAAGAAATGGCTTGGACTTGTGCCTCCAATGAACTAGAAAGGGAGCCAGGAAATGCGCTGGGCAAAACTGCAAAACTGAATGGTTTTGACATGCAGCTTCTAACCAGAAAAGGAGGCCTTGGAACATATGTGTTTGCCAGGAAAGAAAACTGCTTTATTGAAAGGTTAATTTTCAGATTAGTTTTGGGAAATTTGAGATAAATACATGAGATCAGACAAAGAAACATAAGGCCTGGATCCTTTTTCCTGGGGTTTTCAGAAAATAGTCATTGCTTCCAGTGAAATGTTTTGACATTTTCAGTAGGGAGAAAATGTTAATTGTAATGTTGTATGTATGTGTTCTTAAAAACACTTGCAAATAAATCCTTTATTTGTTTGAAGAGCAATCAGAGAGTAAAAACACTGTTAAGATGTTAGCTGCATTCCTTATTCCTTATGGTAACTTCTGTGCTCTCTAGGATGTTGGAATTCATTGTCTGGGTTCAAATGTAACAATTTGAAGAACATTCCTGTCCTTATTCAGTTGCAATTTTTTGAGCAGTCTTATTACTAAACATCCACCCAGGAGTCTGTCTGCCTGGGTTTCCTCCCTCATCTTGTCTCATCTGTTGCTTGTTTTCTAATTCTTGATTTTCTTCCCTGAATCCATGCAATTCATGCATAAAATCATCAGCTCTTACAGACTCTTGACAGTGGTCAGCTTGACTCTGTGTGAAAACACCTGCTATTAAGCTACTTGGTGACGGGGCCCATGACTGACTTCCCAAATCAACACCTCTGCTCCCACCTGCTCCTTGCTTTGTACAGAACAGATAACCTATAGATGTTTGTTGAATGACTGTAGTATCCTCCTTTCTCTGGTCCTATGTCCCTGCCCAAAATTCCACATTGCATTAGGTCCAAAGTGGAAGCGTTACAATGGAACACTGCAACATCACATTGCCTGTGGTCCCTTGGGAGGGAAATACCAAGAGGTCACCTATTCAGGGACTAACAGGATCCCAAGTGTACACATTACCTCCTGGGGCCAGCCCTCCCAACTAAGTCTTCCCAAGAAAAAGAACCTCCAACTGCAAAGATAGCAGCTTGCACCCTTCCTGAATCGTGATCTAGAATACAGGTGCTCACTGCCATCCACATGGAGAAAACACCATCGGTCATCATCTAGTAGGCTTTTATCTCTAACTTGGTGTTTGTTTGTGTCTTAAATGGCAGTTCTCCTAGAAAATGCCTCTCCCTTTTGGATCACTATCTTTAAATGTCAAGCGTATGACTACTACTTAAATCACAGTTAAGCTCGAAGATCATCTCAAAAGCAGAACTGAATGAGAATGAAATGATAGTTGTACAGTCTGAAAAAGAATGGATATGTGTATCTGTGCAACTGAATCACTTTGCCGCACTCCTGAAACTAACACTGCAGTATAAATCAACAACACTCCAATATGAAATAAAAATTGAATTAAAAAAAAGAAAAACTGGTAGCATACTATAAAAAGCATCCCCCCAGGATCAGAAGGGGGACACTGCTCTCCCAGACGGGTGCTCTGCACACCGGGTGTGACACACACCCCTGGTGCGCTTACCAACACAACCAAGGCAAAATGAGCAAAGTGAAGTTCAGCTCCAGGCCGCATGTCGATTAGGCTAATGATGTAGAAAATCACCAGGGGCAAGGAGCAGAACAGAGCTCACAAACGCCAGCGGTGTTCTCAGATGTGCCTCGAATGGTGTCTTTTAAAGACCCGTGGGCCCCATGTGTCCTTCTTCCTGCCTTAGAAGCCCGTGGGTGACGTTCAACAACAGATGTAACCTCTAACGTTTGTGTGACTAGATTAATGTTCCAGAGTCATCAGGCTCGTTACGGCTGGATTTTCTCTGGTCCCTGCTAATAAACTAGATTATTGATTTTCGGATTTTCTGTGTATCCAAGGATAGACTCTAAGATGTCTTTATAATGTTTCATGCTTAAGTTGTCAACCAAAATGACATAACAATGAGTAATCATTTTCTAATCATGTGGAAAGGAGTTAAAAACAGCATATAAAATGGATCTTCCCAGCGTCAGAGCCACAGACGCGTCCTGTCAGTCCTCCAGCCGGGCAGAGGTCGTGCCTACCTGCCTGCCATCTGTCGGTCCTCCAGCCGGGCAGAGGTCATGCCTACCTGCCTGCCATCTTTTCCAGGAATTAGGTGCGTTCAGAGCTTAAGACCTTGATAGTCAGAAATCTGCTTTCCAACATGTTTGAATGGCAGCAGAGCTCCAAAGACACCTCCACCTAAATAGGATTTTAGCACATCAGGTGCCGTGGCAAAGTACAGCAGGCTGGGTTGCCGTGTGGCTGGTGTTTATTCATCTCTGCTTCTCCCTTCATGTGTATGTATGTACGCTTCTCGCGGTATATGCCCGGCACGCTGGGCGTATGGGCTGGGGACTGCATCCATAGAGTGTGTGTATATGTAAAGTAGGAACAGAGCCCGGGCACCAAAATGAACTTCTGTGTGCAAGAACTCTACGAAGCACACCCAGCTGCCGGCAGCAACTGCTACTTGCAGGCCACTGATTATTACGCGTATTTCGAAGATAGTCCAGGTTACAGTGGTTGCAACGCTCAGGCTGTGCCCAGTAACAACATATATATGGAACAGGCCTGGGCAGTGAATCAGCCTTATACCTGTAGTTACCCTGGAAACATGCTGAAAAGCAGGGACTCGGACTTGGACATGGCCCTGAATCAATACAGCCAACCTGAATATTTCACTGAAGAAAAGCCTACTTTTTCTCAAGTGCAGTCGCCATCGTACTCTCAGAAAAAAGGTAGGGACCATTTTCCTTCCGTTTGATCCAAGTTTCCGTGTTTGTCTCTGGGGTGTTTTAAAGGGACCCTTTGCATCCGCTTTGTCAAATCTTTGACTTTGAACGCTGAACGTTTGAAATTAAAAATAGCAGGAAAGAGAGGTTGCTAAGTGATTGAAAGGGGTCCTTGAACGACAAAGATTTCCAAGCACTTTTTTCTTCCAGTATGCAAGCTGCATGGAGTTGGTTTGTTAGGCTGTGATTTTATTATCTATATAGTGTGTGTGCACGCATGTGGATACACACTGCCCACAGGGAATACTGTCAGCTTCTTTGCTAAAGAAAATACGTTAAGGCTTCCCCCTTGGTGGACTGGCACTGTTGCATTTGAAACGGGATCATTTTCCTCGGCTCTGGTTCACATTAAAAACTCATTTGACTTTTTCTTGGCACTTTATATTGAAAGTTTATTTTAGGTAAGTAGTAAAATATTTTCACGATTTTTTGACCATATTATAACTTTGAGATGTTGGGATTTGTAAATGTTCTTTTTAATATATTTACTTATCCATGTAAACTGTAAAGAATCTACTTGTAATCATAACTAACTGTAAGAATATAAAACTCATTAAGAAACTGATACACTTTACCTTGCCATCATGTGCCTAAAGGTGGATGTGTTTGCCATCATGTCAAACTCTGCACAAAAGAGAATGAAATAGCCTTCAAAATATCCAATATTCAAACAAGTGCAATATCCATTTAACAGACGCTGCAGCTTTCCAATACTGTTTAATTTTCTATCGGTAGAACCTATCTCGTATTACCAAAAGCTAAAATAAAAGAGGCAAACTGGTAGTACTCAAGAAATTTAAAAGCAGTTGCCAGATAGAAATGCTTTTGAAAATAGCTTAAATTCTAGTGCAAATATGCCAGAAACTCTTTTTTTTTCCTGTGTACAATCCACAGGATATTTCAGTGGAAACCAAATTTATAGGTCTTCATAATTTGCAAGAATACAGTGCCCTCTGATCTTCAAAGATGAATTTCTCCATGAAGTTATCTTAAAACATAAGATAATTTGATTGTGGATCCTATAAAAATTTTATTTGCATTCCTTAATATGTGTCCACAATTAAAAGTATCCATTTAAACAAAATTTTAAAAAACAAAACCCCATTTAGTCTTTACCATATGCTGTGTTTTTATTCTGTGTTATCCTGTAATTTCCAGATACGAAGGAAACTGAAGCATAAAACATTTTCAGAGTCATTCATCTGCATTTTCATTTAGTTTCACATTTCTCTTGAAAGGCATCAGAAATTCTCACTTATTACAAGGGACACTGCATGTAAGTCCCCTAATGGGAACTTTGAGATAAACTGCATGGTATTTCACTTAATATTATATTTATAAGTAATTTATCTTTGAAAAGCAGTTAACATTGTTTCATTAGGCATGCCTGGAGATATGCTTTTCTCATGCTGTAGGACCTCAAGACAATATTGGTTTGTCTCTATATTTGGGCATTCCACTATTATTAAAAACTCTTGCAAAACTTTGCAGACTTTTACTCCTTTTTATCTTTTCACTGTATTTTCTTCCACCAGTGCTGGAGAATATTTGCTTATAAAATGCTAAACCAGTGATTCTTTACTAATTAACTTGACGCATGAACTAGAGGCTAAGACATCATGTGCATATATTGATGTAATTTCTCAAAGCCATATGCCATTGAAAGGCCACTGCCACCTGCCAAACTCACTAAATCAAAGCAGGCAAATATTCTTAAATGCACCATTATTTACTGTTACAAGTCTTTAAGTAAATCCCAGTAAAACTAAACCCAGCTGTTAACTGTCTCTTAGGACAAAAGGTCAGACCCAACACGTTTATCCATATTGATCCATTATTGATTTTTGTTGTTGGAGAACATCAGTCATATCTCCTTAAGGCAAAATTAAGACTATAAACAGGTGTTCAGTGGGGCAGGCCTCATTATTCCAATTGGATTTTTATCTATTTTCATGAAATTCATAATTGCTTCATCTGTGCTTATTGCTGTCACAACAGCTTTATAAACTCTTCAATAATGCAGTTGTCTTAACTTTTTCACAATTTGTTTTAAGGATGACTTATTCTCTAGCCTTTAATTGGAGTTTTCTAGTGTGTAGAAAATGATCGTAATCTTGTTAAAAAAAAAAAGTGTTATAAGTACACATAGATGAAATTAAGAAAGGCTGCAGAACCCAGTGACAAGACTGATTATTTCAATAATAGACTTTAGAATGACTTAGTTCCCTTTGCATTGCTTTTCTCTGTCTTTATGTGTATAAAATAGCCAAGGGGGAAAAATGTTATCAAGCTCCTGAATCACTGAGAACGTGAATTAACAAGGAGTTAGAATACAGTTCACTGAATGAAATTTAAAATAAAACTTTATGAAGGGGAGTAAGTAGTTTCCACACTGCGAGGGGCTGAGACCCACAGTATGCATTTACTTTTAGCTAGATGAATCTACTTTTCATATAGTAGATGAAAACACGTTTTCAATTTTTGAAAGTTAGGGACAAGTCAAAAGAAATCTAGCAATCACTAAAAAGATACAGCTCCCTACTTCTTATCTTTCAAGGAGCCTAGCCATGGTTTGTTATGTCAACATCAGCCAACAGCGCCGGTTCTGCCCCACACTTTCTTCCTAGTCCCAACTCAGAAGAAATAGGAGGAACACATTTAGAAACCAGACAAAGGGAAGGGAAATTGGCAGGCAGGATGCTGTATCTTCTCCTTTGCGGCCGAGGTTTCGGCAGAGCTAAAAGTCATTTTTTTTTTTTTTTTTTGGCAAGGGGTGCTGGCTGTTTCCACCAGAAATTCCAGTTACATTCCAGAGTCCCCAAAGAGCTTGAGTCTGGCCGCTCTGCGGGCAGCTTGGCCAGGCCGCCTCTGGGTCTGCTTCAACAGACTCCTTCCCTGCACTGTGTGTGTCCTGGGCAACTCACCTCCCCTGGGCTCCCTGCTTGACATCCTCCGTACCATCTTGGTAAGATTTGCACGTCCAAAACGCAGCTAGTGTGTGTGCATCCAAGTTGGTTATCATGTCCAAGAGAGTAAGAATTTCCTGGTTTGGAGCCAGGATCAAGGAGATGTGTGTATTTGTCCTATTTCGTTTGGGGGTTGGATTGCACGTGTACTTGTTCAACAGCCGCCTTCTTACTATCACAGAAAGACTTCATACCTGAAGCAACACCTTCACATAGAGCCATCATTTCTGAATGTTTCCATTGCCACTCTGCCTCTAGTCAGGAATCTAACTTTTTTTTTTCCATGTTCTGTAGCTCTGTTAACTGTGTGTGAGTAATCGTGTAGATATTAGAAATGGAAATGAAATGGTAGGTGGAGGATGTTTGAAATGGTCCACATCAAAGAACACTGGATTAAAAACAAGAGTTAAGCCCTAAAGAAATCCTAATTAGAATTTCCTTGTTGTTTAGTTGCTAAGTCGACTAAACATGGACTGTAGCCTGCCAGGCTCCTCTGTCCATGGGATTTCCCAGGCAAGAATATTGGAGTGGGGTGCCATTTCCTCCTCCAGGGGGGTCTTTCTGACCCAGGGATGGGACTCACATCTCCTGAGTTGGCAGCAAATTCTTAACCACAGAGCCCCCTAGGAAGCCACAATTATAATTTCCTTAGCGTCTGTTAAGGTTGAAGAAGGATTGCTGTGCAGTAGAGTTGAGGATATTTAGGCTCCAGAGTCTGCCCGGAAAAAAAAAAAAAATGTTCCATGAGAAACAAGTACCCTTAAACCCCAGAATCGCACCCAGTCCAGGGAGAGGAGGGCACAAAAGGAAACAAAGAAAGGGAAGATTTATGGTCAGTCCACCCAATGAACCAAGTGCTGCAGGCATCATGTCTTTACAGTGGAATCCTTAAGAGGTCACTGCAACCGCAGATCTTTCTGCAGTGCTTATATAATTGTAAGGATGCTGGTACCAGTCAGGATTTCCACTTGGGTACCGCTACCCACGTGCTGCGAAGAGTAGACCCCACTCCAGAAAATAATAGGAATTTTCTTCTTTTTTAATACAAAACACCTTTGCTGTTCAACAGGTTAAATGAAAGTGCCTCTCAGTACCCAGAAATGCAAGCGAAGGAAGGAACAATAGTCGCTTCCAAAGCAAGCCCAAGTGCCGAGGAAAGCTCGAGCCTGCCGTTCTGTCTTCTCTTTCCTGAGAATCAGGGGTCTGTCTCGTCAGAGGCATGTCCTTCAGGGATTTCACTGGGTGCCCTCAGGCATCCACTGCCTCTGCTCGAGGTGACAGTCATACCAGGAGTCCAAGGTTTTATGAGACACTGAAGTCAGGGCTGGCAGGCTGGGGAAGGAGTGTTGGAGCCGTGTACTTGCTGCGCGCGGGCTTCGCGACCACCGCCTCTCATCCCTTCGTGAAATCCTTCTGGTAGACTGTTTTTTCTCAGCTCCCTGCATTGAGGGGCATTCAGCCTGAGGCCCAGTGGCCTCCCACTCTGCCGTCTGCTCTGGGCCAGCTTTTAGGGCCCGTCTCCTCCTGCTAAAGCACCGGGGACCCGCCTTCCCCCGTGTCCACGCCCTGGTGGCCGCGGCCCGCCCTCGGTCCCAGGCTCCTCTCAGGCCCGAGAGGACTTCTCGGCCCCACACTCCCGGGGCGGTCCTTCCGCCCAGCCGCGCGCAGACACTTCCGGCCGCGCTGCCCCCTCTCCGCGTGGCCCCCCTTCTTCCCCAAAGCCTCTCTTCCGGTGCGCCCCCCCCCCCCCGCCCTCTCCACCCTCCACAGGCCCCTCCTCAAGCGGTGAGAGCCTCCCCGTGACCTGCCGGACCGGACACCCGCTCCGCCGACTCTCCCCTGCCCTGAGGAGCTCCCTCGGGATTCTGGCCTCTGTGCCTCCTCCCACACCCGCTGTTCCAGAAAGCTCGGCCCGTTTCGTCACGCCCCTCACCCCTGAACCGAAGATACTTTTCTCTCAGCAGCCCGCTGCCAGCCACACCGCGGCTTCACCCGGCGCGCCTCCGCCGCCTCCCCTCAGGTCAGGACCCACCTCACAGCGCGGCAGCCTTTGCGGCTTAACCAGCCCCGCGTTCTCTCCCAAAGGCCCGCTCCCCACCGGCCCTGACTCCCCAGACGGGCATCCCTTGCTTAGTACAATAGTGCTGAATCATTTGCATAAGTCACCTTTTTAGGAAAGAAAATCAGTGATACATAATGAGTACCATCTTTCTAAATTTCATATATATGCGTTAGTATACTGTATTGGTGTTTTTCTTTCTGGCTTACTTCACTCTGTATGATCGGCTCCAGTTTCATCCACCTCATTAGAACTGATTCAAATGTGTTCTTTTTAATGGCTGAGTAATACTCCATTGTGTACATGTACCACAGCTTTCTTATCCATTCATCTGCTGATGGACATCGAGGTTGCTTCCATGTCCTGGCTATTATAAACAGTGCTGCGATGAACACTGGGGTACACATGTCTCTTTCAGTTCTGGTTTCCTCGATAACCCTGTATGCGAGAGAGAGCAAAAGAGAGACAGATGTATAGAACAGTCTTTTGGACTCTGTGGGAGAGAGGGTGGGATGATTTGTGAAAATGGCATTGAAACAGGTATAATATCATATATGAAATGAACCGCCAGTCCAGGTTTGATGCATGATACAGGATGCTTGGGGCTGGAGCACTGGGATGACCCAGAGGGATGGTATGGGGAGGGAGGTGGGAGGGGGGTTCAGGATGGGGAACACGTGTACACCCGTGGTGGATTCATGCTGATGTATGGCAAAACCAATACAATATTGTAAAGTAAGTAGCCTCCAATTAAAATAAATAAATTTATATATATATATAAAACATAATGAGTATCAGACCAGAGTTTCCCATCTTGGCATGTGCAGATGACTTTTGAGGCTGGTTCCTCTGTCGTGCGGCTGTCCTGCGCCTTGTGGAACCTTTAGCAGCGTCCCTGGCCTCCAGGCACCAGATGCCAATAGCCCAGTTGCGACAACAGCAGTGTCTCCAGATAGTGCCAGGTGTCCCCTTGGGGGTGAAACCGCCCCAGTTGAGAACCACTCTCTTGAAAGAACTGAATATTTAGAAAACATCTGAAAGAAAGGGTATATTGTAAAGGTGCTTTTTTTGTCATGTGAAATAGGAAAAGCCTCCTGGGCTTTCAAATGGAAAAGTTTAGATTTTTGTGTATTGAATCGATTCAAAATGGAGTACACTTGAACATCCATATACATGTATACCTGCAACATGCTGCTTACACATGTGTGTGAGAGACAGTCCGCGTGGTCTGGACTGTGTTCCTTCCATCAGGTAGGCTTGTTTAGGTCAGCTCTGTGTAGACATGAGCACCCCCTTTCCTTTCCACTCCATGACTACAGGGGTGACCTCAGGGAGACCAGTGCAGCTTAGAACAAGGATGCCATCCTGATGCCAAACCCAGCTGCCCCTTCCTTCATGAGACATCAGACTAAAGAGCTGCTAGCCCACATTCTTAGATCTAGACCTTGACTCTCATTCTGAAGGGTATTCAGATAAAGAAAAGGCACCCATTTTCCTCAGACCGGCAGGGCATGAAATAACTATGGTTGCTTCTGTGGAAGCCTGTTACCATAAACTGACTCTCAGAGCAAAACCAGAGATCAGAGGCACCCACTCTGCCCATTTCTGATGACCTTTTCTGCTGCCTCCTTTCCCTGTTCTCCTAAAACACTTTGCCTTCCTGCTTTCTAACCAATTGCCTCTTTAAAAAGAGGAAATGGTTGGGGATTCCCTGGCAGTCCAGTGGTGAGGACGCGGTGCTTTCGCTGCTGTGACCCGGGTTCAATCCCTGCTCCGGGCTAGGGTCAGGATTAGGGTTAAGGTCTCACAAGCCATGAGGCACAGCCAAAAATAAAATATTAAAAAATCTAAAATAAAATAGGAAGTGATCTCATTAGTACCAGAGTTCTGAAACGCCAATGCCCATAAGAACGAAAGAGCTGACGTAACTGAGAGACGCAGTTGTTCCATAAGGCCAACCCAGTTTAAATTTTTCAACCATCACACACATTGTTTACATGTCGCTGGATCAGAATGTTCAGTTCCATAAAGAAATGCATCATTTCACTTTTCTTGATTTACTTGTGTCTTCCCACTTTGGGCACAGATAAAAACCTGTGAAATATTTCTTTACTCATCAAAAGACTGTGCGAGACTAGACCTAAGCGGCTGCTGACATTGGCCTCCCTCAGGGAGGGGTGCTGACTGCAGAGAGCCAGGGGTCTCTCTGTTAGGAGGGAGACTGCCTGATTGGTGCTCTGGGAGGATTTGGGCTCAGTATGCCAGATCTTCCCATTTTTCACATGAAGCTACATTTTATGTGAAATCCTGGTTTTGAAAATTGGCTGAGATTTTTAAACACTCTGAAAGCCAAACCGTGCAGACTGCTAGTGTGTGTATCCTTTTGATTAACATTTTGACTGACTCATTATACCGGTCTTTTCCCTTTCTTTGTGACTTGCATCTTCAAGTGGTTTAGCTCTAATTGTAGATTGAAAGGTTAGGTCAGCTCCTGAGGGTTGGAGTCCATGGGGACTGAGAGAAGAAAGGTTAGTTAGGGACTTCTTGTGTGTAAAACTGTATTATGCCCCTTGCATGAGTCCTGTCTGACTCTTTTGCGACCCTGTGGGCAGTAGCCCTCCAGGCTTCTCTGTCCATGGGATTTCTCAGGCAAGGATACTGAAGTGGGTTGCCATGCCCTTCTCCAGGGGATCTTCCCAACTCAGGAACTGAACCTGCATCTCCTGCATTGCAGGCAGATTCTTTTACCACAGAGCCATCTGGGAGATCTGTATCATGCCCTAGCCTCATCCTAAAAATGATTTATTTTAGTTTCAAGAACTCTTTGAGTGAGAAGAAACCATCTAAACCTTGTTTTGGCCCTTTTTCTGCCTTAAGATTCCAGATAAAGGAAATCCAGAGACCCTTCTGCTCATGTCCTCTCCCATTTCTGGACTGACACCTCTGACCTGGCCTCCTTTCTGCTCCCCTGCCCTCCCTCCTGAGCTCTAGAGTTTGAAGACGTGCACCTCTTGTATCTTCACCCCAGCCAGTCGGAGGGCAGGGTGCAAAGAAAAGACATGTTGTTCTAAGGAAAGATTCCTTGAATGGGAGCATCTGGGCAGCTCTGTTGGGAAACTGCAGACCTTGAAAGTCAACACTGCTTCAAGTTTGAACCCCATTCCTTACACACTGGAGCATACATGTTTGTTAAGTAAATGGATGGATGGATGAATGAATATAGTGTTTATCAAAGGGTTAAATACTAACATGGTGCAAAACTTGGTATCTAATACCAAGAATTAAACATAACATAAATCAGGATTATTATGTTGGGAAAAAGCTAAGCGATGGCGTGTTCAAGATTTTTTTAAATATATAAAGAAATAACATGACATTGAAGGTCCTGTGGGGGGAAAAAGCTTCAATCAGAAGGACCTAACTGTGGGATAATTTAAGGAAGTTCCAGGTAAAATTGGAAGGGTGACTGAACACGCTAACAGTTTAGCTTCCTTCAGTTCAGTTCAGTCGCTCAGTCGTGTCCAACTCTTTGCGACCCCATGAATCGCAGCACGCCAGGCCTCCCTGTCCATCACCATCTCCCAGAGTTCACTCAGACTCACATCCATGAAGTCAGTAATGCCATCCAGCCATCTCATCCTTGGTCGTCCCCTTCTCCTCCTGCCCACAATCCCTCCCAGCATCAGAGTCTTTTCCAATGAGTCAACTCTTCGCATGAGGTGGCCAAAGTACTGAAGTTTCAGCTTTAGCATCATTCCTTTCAAAGAAATCCCAGGGTTGATCTCCTTCAGAATGGACTGGTTGGATCTCCTTGCAGTCCAAGGGACCCTCAAGAGTCTTCTCCAACACCACAGTTCAAAAGCATCAATTCTTTGGCGCTCAGCCTTCTTCACAGTCCAACTCTCACATCCATCCATGACCACAGGAAAAACCATAGCCTTGACTAGACGGACCTTATTCGGCAAAGTAATGTCTCTGCTTTTGAATATATTCTCTAGGTTCCTTGGGGGTATAAAAATATATTTTTATCCAGTAGCCTCACCCTAACCACTCAGGGTCTGTAGCCTTAACCTCACCATGAACCAGCACCTTTCTGAACGACCCATCGCCAGTGATAACCACTGCTCCTTTCAGACCCCAGGACGGCTGTGCCAGGCAAGAGATCTTACCCAGAAGGGAAGATGAGCAGATGGGAAACAGCCTCTGGTCTTGGCTCCCCTCTCCTTCTCCTGGGTCGACCCTCCGAGGCAGCTTCTTCTCCTTTCCACCTACCAGCAAAGTCTGCCTTACGTTCTGTTCCTAAAGACTGTGTGTCCACGGAGGTGATGAGGGGTTTCCTTCTACTAGGGCCTGAGATGCTGTTATAATTCACTCAAAAAAGTTAGACTAGCCAGCCCTCTGATCTTACTCACTCATTAATTAGAAACCAAGTGAATCCCACTCAATGCAAACCAAGAAGCCAGGCTTGCTACCGGTCGCGTGATTTCTGACACAAATGCACACAGCTTTCCCTTTCACATACTAAGTCCCTCTGAAAACCAAATTTTTAAAAATTAAAATCAAACTTTTAAAAACAACAGGGATAAACTTTGAAAATATTGTGCTCAGTGAAAACCAGTCATCAAAGAATACATGTGGTACAATTCCATTTATACACTATGTCGAGAATAGGCAAATAGGTAGAAACAGAAAATAGCTTAGTGGTTGCTTGGAGCAGAGCAGATGGGGAGTTGAGAGGGATAGGAAGTGATTTCTAAAGGTACAGACTTTCTTAGGATGAGGATGAAAATGCTCTAAAACTGATGACAGTGTGATTTTACAACTCCATGAATATATTAAAAGCCGTTGAATTGTATGGTATGTGAATTAGGTCTTAAAGTTCTTAGCCAAAAAAGTTAAAAAAAAATGTTAGTAATATTTTAGCATGTCGATCTATTTTAGTGCAGAGTAATGCTTGGCAATTAGTGAGACTAATGCTTGGCAAGTGTTCACTTAAAAAAGACTCTCCCAGTCCTTTGTTGAACAAACAGACGGAGTTTGCTTTCGTAATAATATCCTTGATAAAGTGACAGCACAGTTGACTAGTCTGAGACACAGGGCGTCTGAGAATACAGAAGCTAGGCAAGGTGCGACATCCTTGGACCGTCACATGCAGACACGGGTCTTACTTAACCATTCTTCTTTAGCGGTCAGTCCCTTGGGACAATTCACAGAAGCAGTTCTCAGGTGAACAGCAAGGCCTCCAGGCCCTCCAGTTTCTCATATTTGTTTCCAGGCAGAACTCAGGACTGACACCCAGTGAGCGTGCACTCCCGGGAGCATGTATTTCCTCAGCTGGGTGTATTTACCAGCCAGCATGTGACTGTTTGGCGTGTGTGAGGAAGGAAAAGGATGGAGACCCCGAGAGGGGAGCGGAGGCAGTGGTTCCGTCCTCTAGGAGAACTGGTTACCGTGTGATGTATCAAGCATATTCAGAAACCTAAAGAGACTCCCCACCCACCTATCCACTTGTGCAGGATCTCACTCCTGGTGACAGTTATTTAATGATAAATGATGGGCCTAGGCATAATGACTGATGTATTTTTGGGGGGTAAATAAGATGGTTCTGAGTTAATATTTTGGAGAAAAGAAAGACACGGGTGGGGTGCACTCGTGTGCAACTGCTGCCACTTAAGTAGATGTTTCTGTAGATGTTTTGATGTTTTAACTACAGACATAATCACCTACTCACCCACCCTCCAAGAAGATAATCTGGGAGAAATGCAAGAGCAAAGCGAACCACTCTTCAGACTCACAGTCAGAACACAGAAGGCGTCCATTCCACCCGCACATTGACTTATCACAAGACTCCAAGGTTCCCAAGAACTTTAAAGGCCAGACAGTTCAACCTTCCACATCAACTGTTGAGCTACAGACAGGAAGAAATCTTCAGTGCCCTACTGCCAACGGCAAAGAGTAAAGCAGAAAGGTCGTGACGAGGTTGGGGGAGAGGGTCCCACATCTTTCTAGTTCTGACGGGTGGTCTCCAGCCCTCCCAAGGCGTGTCCCTCAAGCCACAGTGTCCAGTTGCACTGTGATTGGTTCCCAAAGATGAGAAGGAAAAGACCTGTAGCTCTCTCTCCTTTATCTCTGCCATCTGCACTTGATACCAAGTATCTGACAAAATGCACATCACCTCTGGGTGTAAGAAGTCAAGATGTAGCTTCCCTGTGCAGATGGAGAGCATGTGAAAAGATGCTGCACACGACTAATCACCAGGGAAGTGCAAATCAGAGTCACAGGATCACCTCACACCTGTCAGAATGACTGTCATCAAAGAGAACACAAACAACAAATGTTGGCAGGATATAGAGAAAAGGGGATCAATCCCTTACACTGTTGAAGGGAATGTAAATTAGTGCAGCCACTATGGAGAATAGTATGGAGCTTTCTCCAAAAAAACTGAAAACAGAACTACTATGTGTATCAGTCGCTCAGTTGTGTCCAGCTCTTTGCGACCCCATGGACTGAAGCCCAGCAGGCTCCTCTCTCCATGAGATTCACCAGGCAAGAATACTGGAGTGGGTTGCCATTCCCTTCTCCAGGAAATCTTCCTGACCCAGGGGTTGAACCTGGGTCCTCTGCATTGCAGGCAGATTCTTTACCACCTGAGCCAGCAGGGAAGCCCTAGTGTTTAGTAGTAGAACTACTATATGACCTAGAAATTCCACTCCCAGATAAATACCGTAAAAAAAGCAAAAACACTGGGGCTCTCCTGGTGGTCCAGTGGTTAAGAATCCGCTTCCCAGTGCAGGGGACACAGGTTTAATCTCCGGTCTGGGAACTAAGGTCCCACATGCCGGGGCAAATAAGCCCACACGCTACAACTTCTGAGCCACAAAGAGAGAAGCCTGAGCGCTGCCACCAAATTCCCCAGAAGCTCTGATTTTAAAGCGCACATGCCCCTCAGTGCTCTGAGCAGCGTAATTCGCAATAGCCGCGATATGGAAGCAGCCTCAGCGTCTATAAACAGATGAATGGATACAGAAGATGTGGTCTGTGTGCACAAGGAAATATTACTCAGCCATAAAAAGGGTGAGATTTTGCCATTTGCAACAACATGGAAGGACAGCATCACGCTGAGTGAAATAAGTCAGGCAGGGAAAGACAAAAATTGTATGAGATCACTCATATGTAGAATCTAAACAATGCAACACACTAGTGAATATAATAAAAAAACAGACTCATAGTGAACAAACTAGCGGGGAGGGGAGGAGGGACAAAATAGGGTGGGGGGGTACAAATTATTAGGTATAAGATAAGCTACAAGGACATAGTAACAACACATTGAAATAGCCAGTATTTTATAATAACTTTAAATGAAGTATGACCTTTAAAAGTTGTGACTCACTATATTGGACACCTGTAATTTATAGAATATTGTACAGCAACTGTGCTTCAATAAGAAAATTTAACTTTAAAAATAAGGTGTAGCTTTCCTGACAACATGGATATGTATATTCCCTCTGACTTTACCAGGAAGATGCATTTTTTAAATAGTTGGGCTGCTTTGTGTTTTGTGAGTATGTGTTTCAGCGCACACAGGCGCATATGTGCACATACAGTCAAACATCCTAATTTAAGATGTAGAAACACCAAAATGCTACAGTACTTATCTCTGGGGTAGAAAGTTGATAGGTAAGTTTGTTTTTTGCTAATTTATGTCTTTCGATTTTTCTACAATAAATTGTATTATTTGTGTAATTGTTATTTTAAAAAAGCTGGACTTTATAAGAAGCTAATGTACACAGTTTTTAGCTCGCTTACATCGCAGTCATTTTGTTTCTTTGTTTAATTATGTATTTGTCTACCTTTGGCTGCGAGGGGTCTCTGTTGCTCCGCGAAGGCTTTCTCGGGTTGCGGCGGGGCTGCTCTCCAGCGGCGGTTCGAGGACTCCTCACGGCAGCGGCTTCTCTTGGTGCGGTGCGCAGGCTCCAGGCGCGAGGGCTTCCGTACTTGCGGCACATGGGCCCGCTGGTCGTGTGCCGGCCTCTAGTGTCCAGCCTCAGTGGTCGTGGCACTCAGGCTTAGTTGCTCTGTGTCATGCGGGATCTTCCCGGACCAGGGATCAGCATTGGCAGGTGGATTCTTTCCCACTGTGCCACCAGGGACGTCCCTGTACATGTTGGTCTTCATCCCTAGAGACTGATCACTGTGATGTTACATATTTCCAGAGTATGTCTGACCGTGTTCACTGACTTTATCCCCAGTCCTACACACTTGATCACTAGTTGGTTCTCTGGACACAGATCCCTGTTGGAGCTATTATGTTTCTTTTTCCTAAGAATGAACTCCACCCCCAAAAAAACTGTATTTAGAGTAAATCAACACCTTGTGAATTTTCCTGTAGATTTTGTTAGTATTTCTCCTTAGATTTGAGTTGCCTAGCAGACGGTGGCATCGGAGAAGGCGATGGCACCCCACTCCAGTACTCTTGTCTGGAAAATCCCATGGATGGAGGAGCCTGGTGGGCTGCAGTCCATGGGGTCGTGAAGAGTTGGACATGACCGAAGCGACTTAGCAGCAGCAGCAGCAGCAGACAGTGGCATACTACTTTGGGGTTTGGGGTTTATGATCATGTAAAGGAGAGACCTAACCAGCCAGCAATGCCTCTCTTTGAGTGTGATGAATAGTGGATTTTTAATGCCTGGGAAGTTGCGGTATCTATCTTATTGATCTGCTTTACGTTTCAGCTCCTCTGGGTCTTTGTTGCTGCGTGGGGGCCTCCTGTAGTTCCTGCGGGCAGGGCTGCTCTCCAGCTGCAGGGCACCTGCTCCTCTTGCTGTGGAGCGCAGGTTCTGGGGCACATGGGCTTGCGTAGCTGCAGCACCCAAGCTCAGTAGCCACAGCTCCCAGGCTCTAGAGCACTAGCTCAACGGGCTTAGTTGTTCTGAGGCATATGGGATCTTCCCAGACCTGCGATCGAACCCGTGTCCCCTGCATGGGCAAGCAGACTCTTACCCACTGTACCCCCTGGGAAGTCCCAACAGTGGTTTTCACAGCCCAAAGGAGACAGTTGAGCAAGATGTGTAAAACTCAGACTTCAAATCTCCATATTCAGTGATGGTGAACTGGCCTGGACATAGTGACTTTCGTTTCTCCGTTGTGGGAACACGTATGGCCCTTCAGCTCTCCTTAGCCCTGTGTCCTAGCCCTAGTAAACCCAGTGATGAGAGCTATCAAAGCAAGCAGGAATCTAGTTGATCAGTGAGCATGCGTGCCCCCAGATCGCCACGTCTTAGATGAGCTTGAATCTGGACGTCTTCATCTGAGTGGAATTTGGGGGTTTTAACCATAGTCCAAACATCCTAATGCAGTTTTCATGAAACTGGAAGCTGGGCCCTGCGTCTGCATTATCAGCTCTTCCGGAAGCCCTCGTGGAGACCCTCAGCCTCTTGGGCACCGCTCCAGACTGCCACCCTGCCTGTCTGCACGTGCCAGATACAGACCTCCTCCCTGTGTTCTCCCCTCTAGAGGGCTGGGAGCAGTGATCTGGAGAAACTGAGATGCTGTCCATCAGAGGAACCAGGGGCAGACACCAGGGCTTCAGCCTGGACGCATGATCCCTGCCCCCTCACTGGAACCGTAACACTTGAAGTAAACCAGAGACCACGTCTAAGGAAGGAAAAAGCTCACGCCTGTTATGTCGCAGGTGCTGCGGGCTGCCACTGACAAGCACGGGGAGGGTTGTGAGTGCCCATCCTGGATTCGGGCTGCAGGTGGGCAAGAGGGCAACTTGGAGACTTACCCCAGCCCCGACCACATCATTGGCAGATGAGCTATGATTGTCTGTTTCCCCTCAAAACACTGAAAACTGCCCCAAGAATTAAGACTGTTCAGCTCCTTGGCATGTTGCCTGGCAGTGGAATCCCCTCATATATATGTTTGTTGAATGGAACCTCTTTTCTCTCCTGGTTTCTTTGCTTTCTACTAGGGGCTTTATTGAGACATGTTTCACATACTATAAAATTCACAGATTTATGCAAAATATGTCCATACAAAACAATGGTTTTCTTTTTTAATTCCATTTCTTTTTATTTTTTTGATGTTGTTGCACCATGCAGCACGTGAGATCTTAGTTTGTCACCAGGGGCTGAGCCGCAGTCCCCTGCAGTGGGAGCGCAGAGTCCTAACCAGGGAAGTCCCCTGGTTTCACTCAATGGTTTTTAGTATATTCACAGAGTTGTGCAACCATCAACACTACACAATTCCAGAACATTTTCACTTCCTTGAAAAGAAACTTTGTATCCTTCAGTGGTCATGTCCATTCTCCCCTCCCTCCAGACCTTGGCAACCTCTAATCTCATTTCTGTCTTTATGAATTTGCCTGATCTGCTATTTCACAGAAATAGAGGTATATGATACATGGCATTTCGTATCTGGCTTCTTTCACGGCGTGCTTTCCAGGTTCTTCCATGTTGCAGCATGTAACAGTACTTACTTCCTTTTCGTGACTGAATAATATTCCATTGTACAAATATACTCTATTTTGTCTATTTTGTTCATCATCTGATGGACATTTGGGTGGTTTCTACCTTCTGAATATTGTGTATGGTGCTGCTTTGTACAAGTTTCTGTACAGACACATGTTTTCAGTTCTCTTGAGTGTGTATTTCAGAGTAGAATTGCTGGGTCATATATGTCACTTTGTGTTTAACCTTTTGAGGAACTGCCAAAGTGCTTTTCCAAAGCACATTTCACATTCCTACCAGCAATATGCGAGTGCTCTGATTTCTCCATAGCCTCACCAACATGTGTTATTATCTGCCATTTTATCGCAACCAACCTAGAGGATGTTAAGTAGAACCTCGGTGTGATCCTGATTTGCATTCCGCATCTTTTCATGGCTTTTCCTTCGTTTTCAGCTGTTTCTCTCTCATTGAGAAATAACCAGGACTGGGAATACAGAACTCAGTTGCTTACACATGCGCTTCCTCAAGGATGAAACCGTGTCTTGCTTGTTTTTATATTACAAGCACTAAGCACAGTGTTAGTGGCTCAGTCATGTCCAACTCTTTGCGACCCTGTGGACTGTATGTAGCCCGCCAAGCTCCTCTGTCCATGGGACACTTCAGCAAAGGATGCTGGAATGGATGGCCATTCCCTTCTCAGAGGATCTTCCCAACCCAGGGGTCAAACCCAGGTCTCCTGCATTGCAGGTGGGATTCTTTACCGTCTGAGCCACCAGGGAAGCCCGAGCACAGTGGCAGATGCTAAAATAAATGTTGTCTAAATTCATGAATAGACGACTGATTGGATGAACACACAGATCTCTCCAGTTCCCTTTTTTCTCTGCCCAGATCCCTTCCAGAATTCTCTCTTTTTTTAAATGTCTGATGAGAATTTTGAAACATTTGAAGTGAACTCAACAGATGATTCATGTTTGCTTGATGCTAAAGTAAACTAAGAAAAGCTGTGATATTTAAAAAGATAATCCTTGTGCATTACCAAATCTTGCTTTGAACTCATTTCTCTCCTTCCCAAAAGGGAGATTCTTCTAAAATAAAGTCTGAGCACAGTCATTATGAAAAGGGTCCATTTTTTTCTGTTTTCTCAATGGCTTTTTTTCTGAAAAGTAAGCCCTCAGTGACCCAGTTTAATGAAAGACTGATGAAAATGTCATGATAAAGCATATAGTAAGTCATCTATCATTTCAACCTGGCTGATCTTTTTTGGACCCAGTAAGGGTTTCCTGAGTCAAAGAAGTTCATTAAGACCGTGATCAAGAGAAAGAATGATTTTGTTTTCTTAGCCTCTCCACATCCCAACAAATCAAGCCTTTTTGGTTTTCTCTGAAGCTCTGTGCTTCTATGATAAACCTCTGGTACCTATGAAACTGGATTTGCCCTCTGAAGCATTTCTTATGTTTAGAATTGCATACAGGAAAGGAAAGAGGCAGACATGGGTGGGAAGTACATAGCTTCTGTTCGTGTCTTTAATTTCCTGGGTCATGGAGTTTAATAAGCTCAGAGTGCAGTAATAAAAAGAGTTATCACAGTTAGATTTGTTTCTTAATAAGCAGAGCCACTATTTACTGCAGACGTGAAATTAAAAGATGCTTGATCCTTGGAAGAAGAGCTGAGAGAAACCTAGACAGCATATTAAAAAGCAGAGACGTCACTTTGCCAACAAAGGTCCATCCAGTCAAAGCTATGGTTTTTCCAGTGGTCAGTTACGGATGTGAGAGTTGAACCATAAAGAAGGCTGAGCCCCGAAGAACTGATGCTTTTGAACTGTGGTGTTGGAGAGGACTCTTGAGAGTCCCCTGGACAGCAACGAGATCCAACCAGTCCATCCTAAAGGAGATCAGCCCTGAATATTCACTGGAGAGACAGATGCTGAAGCTGAAACTCCAATCTTTTGGCCACCTGATGCAAAGAACTGACTCACTGGAAGAGACCCTGATGCTGGGAAAGATTAAAGCCAGGAGGAGATGAGGATGACAGAGGATGAGATGGTTGGATGCCATCACCAGCTCAAAGGACATGAGTTTGAGTAAGCTCCGGGAGATGGTGATGGACAGGGAAGCCTGGGGTGCTGCATTCCATATAATCTCAAAGAGTCGGACACGACTGAGCGACAGAACAACCACCACCACCCAGTTGTTGAGCTATGTAATCACATCACAAGTTTGCAGAACCTTTTTTTAACGTTTGTTTATTCGCTTTCATTTTTGGCTGTGCTGGGTGTTTTGTTGCAGTGCAGGCTTTCTGCAGTTGCGGTGAGTGGGGGCTACTCTCTAGTTACGATGTGCGGGCTTATCTTCGTGGTGGCTTCTCTTGTTGCAGAACACACACTCTAGGGTACACACGCTCAGTAGTTGTAGTTCATGAACTTAGCTACTCTTCAGCATGTGGGGTCATCCCGAGCCAGGGATCCAGCAGGTGTCTCCTACGTTGGCAATTGTGTCCAATTCTTTACCACTGAGTCACCAGGGAAGCCCTGCAGAACCTTTTTTTGTTTTTTTAGGTGCCCTTATTCATTCTACTTTTGAAGTTATTTTTAGAGAAAGACCAACACCAACACTTTCGGAGAGCCGGAAGTCAAGATCTGGGCTTTCGTCTCTGCTGTTAATTTCTGATTTGAGCCAAACTGATGAAGACCTGTTCATCTCAAAATTACTTGCTCTCCCAGGGCCTTTCCAGCTATAAAGTTTTCTGAATTTATTGCATGGTACCGAGATTGCAAAGGGATCAAGTCCCCTAAGCACAGGTTCAAAAATAAGCCTTTGATGCTAAACCTGAAACTCCAGTCCTTTGGCCACCTCACGCGAAGAGCTGACTCATTGGAAAAGACTCTGATGCTGGGAGGGATTGGGGGCAGGAGGAGAAGGGGACAACAGAGGATGAGATGGCTGGATGGCATCACGGACTCGATGGACGTGAGTCTAAGTGAACTCTGGGAGTTGGTGATGGACAGGGAGGCCTGGCGTGCTGCGATTCATGGGGTCGCAAAGAGTTGGACACGACTGAGCGACTGAACTGAACTGAACTGAAAGAGACTGTGATCCACAGCACCCCAGGTGTCTCACATCCTGGCCTCTCTGGATCCCTCCGTATAAACCCAGCCCAGGGAGTCTCAATTCTAGATGTACGTTAAGAATCACCCAGAGAACGTTTAGGAAATTCGGTGCCTATGTTTCTACACCCTAAGACCACTGAAATAAGATTCTCAGGGGGGCTGGTCTCAGATTCAGTATTTTTAAATGGGTGATTCCAAGATTCAATTTTCTTTTTTGACTGTACCATGTGGTATGTGGGGTCTTAGTTCCCTGACCAGGGATTGAACCTGGGCCCTCACCAGTGAAAGTGCAGAGTCCTAACCACTGGACAACCATGGAATTCCCCATAAGATTCAATGCTTTTAAGCAGAATGATTCTAAGGTCTAATCAGAGTGGAAAACCCATGGTTTACCCAAGTAGTTTTGTATGGATAGAGAAAGCTGGGCGTTGAAGAATTGATGCTTTTGAACTGTGGTGTTGAAGCAGACTCTTGAAAGTCCCTTGGACTGCAAGATTAAACCAGTCCATCCTAAAGGAAATCAGTCCTGAATAGTCATTGGAAGGACTGATGCTGAAGCTGAAACTCCAATACTTTGGAGTTGGACAGACTGGGCCACTGAACTGATTTCATATGTCCACGCCCTCTTGAGCCTCCCTCCCACCTCCCACGCCATCCCACCCTTCTAGGTTGTCCCAGAGCCCCGGTTTGAGCTCCCTGGGTCATGCAGCAAATCCCCACTGGCTTCTGTTTTACCAATGGTATTTCATATGTTTCCATGGTGCTCTCTCCATTGGTCCCACCCTCTCCTTCCCACAGACATGGAGAGCAGACTTATGGACA
The DNA here is from genome assembly GCF_042477335.2 of Ovis canadensis. Classification (NCBI taxonomy): domain Eukaryota; kingdom Metazoa; phylum Chordata; class Mammalia; order Artiodactyla; family Bovidae; genus Ovis; species Ovis canadensis. Next base: position 57,457,509 of record NC_091270.1, read on the forward strand.
TGGACGGGGGCAGGGAGCGGTGTGGGAAGGAGAGAGTGGGAAAGACTTTTAAAATGTTTTCTTGTTCAGAGTTTTACTTTCTATATTGAAAACTAAATGATGTAAATGTGTAAACCATAAAGCAAAAGTTGTATTAAAAAGCATAAAACAATTCGGTCGTGCCCCTCATCCACCCCTTCCGTCCTCCCCGGTGCTCCTCCTGGCTGTGGCGTCTTTGACTTGAACGTGATGTCTTTCTCACCTCCTCTTCTGTCCTCCCCACAGGCTACATCCCCAGTTACTTAGACAAGGACGAGCTGTGCGTCGTGTGCGGTGACAAAGCCACGGGCTACCACTACCGCTGCATCACGTGCGAAGGCTGCAAGGTAACGCGCGCTGGCCCCTCCCCAGAGCCTCCGGAACGCGAGTTCGCACCAAACCCCGCCATTCATGGGCTGTGATCATCCGGGTGTCTGGTGGACCTCTTCATTTTGGGAGGGGGTCGGGCGCATAATCAAGACAGAATTTTTTTTTCAAAGCGAAAATAACTAGATGAAGTTTTGCGAGAGTGTGAGATCCGGGGGCGTGGTTATTCAGTCGCTGAGTGGTGTCCGGCCATTTGCGACCCCGCGGACTGCAGCACGCCAGGCTGCAGCAGGCACGCTGTCCACTGTCTCTCAGCGTTTGCTCAGACTCACGTCCATTGTGTCTATGATGCCATCCAACAGGTAGAAAAATTGATTAAATGAAAAGAAATCGATAAAGGCCTCCTTTTCAGTTTAAAAACGCATTGATATTTTATAACGTGTTACCCTCCCAAGAAATGACCATTCTCCTCCTGCTTTATCTCGAGTGTTTCAGGGGACAGAGTTGGCCTCAACCCCAAGCTGTTTGCCAGTGTGAACCTGACTGAATACGCTCACTCTTCAGGGTTCCATTAGGGACTATCTTTGAGGCCACTTAGGTTCAATTCTATGCTGAAATTGTCCAATCCTGCTGTTGGCACAGGCCGCAGTCCCTGGGTAAATTCTGGTTGTGCTTCAGCAATCACATCCTCTCCAGACCCACCGGCAGGAGACACTGGACGAGAATACACCGCCAAACAACAGTCAGAGCACTTTAGGAAAATGAACCTGAATTTGCAAACTTGCATCTTCATTATCAAAATGACGTTGAGTTTCTGGCAAACACGTTTTGGTCCAACAACCTGACCTAGAAGATAAAGTTCACTGTAAAGGCAAACAAAGCTTAACCCAGGGCATCCAGCTGGTGTTTTACAAAAGAGGTAGTAAGTCAGAGAAGCGGAGAAGGCACTGGCACCCCAGTCCAGTACTCTTGCCTGGAGGATCCCATGGATGGAGGAGCCTGGTGGGCTGCAGTCCATGGGGTCGCTAAGAGTTGGACACGACTGAGCGACTTCACTTTCACTTTTCACTTTCATGCATTGGAGAAGGCAATGGCAACCCACTCCAGTGTTCTTGCCTGGAGAATCTCAAGGATGGTGGCTGCCGTCTATGGGGTCGCACAGAGTCGGACACGACTGAAGCGACTTAGCAGCAGCAGCAGCAAGTCAGAGAAAAACTTTAATTTTCTTGTTGAATGTTTTATTTACCTTATTTTACACAAAATGATCACAAACTTTAGAGCAAAAATCATATTAAAATTCATAAAACAAATCAGTCTTCCTCATTCATCACCTACCTCACCACCTCTCCTCTCTTTTCCTTCCTCCAACTACCCCCTTTTCTCCTAACCTTTGACCCTAGACCCCCAAATTCAACATGTTAGCTCGCTTTCATACTGATGGGTGTCATTTCCCTCGTGGAGGATTTTCCATGCAAACTCCCTTCTTTCTGTGCACAAAATTAGGAAACATGTAGCCTACTAAAGTGTTAAGATGATATATCCAGTGAAAAGAGGTCATTTTTGAGGTCATTTTTAAGGTCTCAAGGCAAGACTCTTTTTTTGGAATGTGATATAATATTGCTCTCATTCATCCAGACTCCTTTGATCTAGAATTTGTAACCTTTTAACAAAGATTGGGCTAAAGGTTGCTATTACATCTATGAAAACAATATCATAAGGAGTTTGAGGGCATTATTTACAAATAAGTTGCGGCTGTTTATTAATTGGGAAACTTACAGACTGTCTCTTGAAAGGCCAATTTTATGGGCTTTGTTTGAAACTGATAAAAACCATTTCTATAGATGCTTTCCCTCATTCCAAAAGCTCAGCGATTCGAATGGGTCTTTTTTCTAAATTAGCCCCAGTTAAGAAGGGTTTTACCTACCTGATTATGCAGTGTTGGGATTCTCTCAAATCAGTTTTTAATGACAAATTTTGAATTCTAGGAGCGACTCTAATGAAAATTCCATTTAACATTCAGCTCCCAAAGTGACTCTAAAAACCAAGTGTACCTTACAGAGGACTTAATGCTCCCTGCTGCTGTTTGCTGTTTAGTCGCTCAGTTGTGTCTGACTCTCTGTGACCCCATGGACTGCAGCCAGCCAGGCTCTGTTGTCCATGGAATTTTCCAGGCAAGAATTCCGGAGTGGGTTGTCATGCCCTTCTCCAGGGGATCTTCCCTGACCCAGGGTTTGAACCCATGTCTCTTCTGTCACCTGGGAAACCCAAGGGCAGCTACACAGATCATTTAATATAAGGACAGAGCATCTTGGAAAAAAAGCAAAAGAGATGTTCAAATGAAACAGGGCTTTTAAAAGCAGCCAAAAATGAAAAAAGTTGCACTTCACATCTTGTTTATTCAAACCTGTAATTTACAAGTATTTCTACCCACTACTCACCGTGTGCAGAGGGACTCTTTTCTTCCTGTTTTTGCCCAGAAGACAGTGGAAATCTTCCAGATCAGATGTTTCGTCTGTTGGGATAGGCCAGTTTTCATGCATCTTTTGTAGAAAGAAAGTTTATGCTCCTACAATAAATCACTTTTTAGCACTGATTACGGCATCATCTGGACCACTAAGAAATGGATTCAGTTCTTCTCAAAATGCAGAGAAACGTGTCTAATGTCAATTTATAAAAGCAAAACCTCTGCTCCGCAGCAACTCATCAGTGAAAGATATGTCCTTACTCTGTCCCTGAGACATCTCTTTTGTCTCAAAAAGATTTTTTTAAAGTAAATATTTTCTATCCAAGTTCACTCACAAAAGTTGATGTTTCTCCCTTTTTAAAATTAAGGAACCTGCCATCTTCGACATTTACTCAAATGAAGTGTTCCTTCATCATGTGTCAATTTGCTTCTATCATGCCTCAGGGGAAGCCTGAGCCTTAAAAAGGATCTGGTCCATGAAGTGCCCAAGAAGAGGCAGCGAGATGAGCCACAGAAAAGATGGCACTAAGAATGGCACAGCCTGCTGCCTCAACTTATTTTTCTTTTTTTCAAAATAAGCCACGCATCAGTTATTTCATTCATTCCTTCTAAAGGTTCCCAGAGAAGCCTTTTTGGAAAAATGCTCGTTACGTCTGCTTCCGGTTCATCACCTCGTCCCCTCCGTGCTCTTGTCTGACTCCTCGGTGGGCCAACCCCCCGCCCCTGGACACGAGCCAGTGTGAGCAGACAAGGGAGGAAAGGTCTCCTGACTTCAGGGAACAGTCTTCCAACTTCAGAGCAGCGGTCAGTGTGCTCATGGAGGCCCTGGACTTCAGTGTTTCCACCTCCAGGGAAACCAAAAGGAGGATGCCAGCTGGTGGCCCTCCTCCATGCCTGTGACATCTGTCTTCTTGCTAGAATTTCTGTTTCCTCTGCCTTTCAAGCGAGTGCAACCCTCGAAGTGTGGGGGGCAAGGAAGAGGACAGGGTGGAGGGGACCGGTGGGGAAGTTGGTTTCCACTCTGCAGGCCCTGACATCCGAGCCTGGCAGGACAGCCCACCTTGGACACCCAGGAAACACATGTCAGCTGCTGCCCCGTGTGTGCTTTAGGGAGTCTTATGACAGTTCATCAACGTCATTCAAACTAATGGGCTCAGTGTTTAAGGATCCAGAGCCAAATATAATATGACAGCTCTTCTGTTAGGACTTGAGTAATAGAAGTGACCGGGGATGAGCACGTGTGCCCTGACACCATGTCCCTGAGCCTCAGCCCGTCATTCCTCCGTGTTATTCTGCTTTGCCCAATGTAAAATCCTCCCTCAGACCTTTTCCTTGTAAAGAAGAGTTCCTGAGTCTGAGTGAGGAATATGCAAATGGTATATGTACATAATCAAAGCCAGGGCCAGTTAAATGGGATAATTACAATTTGGGGTTAATCCTGGTGGATCAGCTGGTAAAGAATCTGCCTGCAATGCGGGAGACCTGGGTTCGATCCCTGGGTTGAGAAGATCCCCTGGAGAAGGGAATGGCTACCCACTCCAGTATTCTGGCCTGGAGAATTCCATGCATTGGATACATGGAATTACTTTGCATGGGGTCGCAAAGAGTCAGACATGACTGAGCCACTTTCACTAGATCAGCTGGCATCTAAGTCCAGTTTATGCAACCAAGTTGGAGGTTCCTTTAAGCTTTAACAGACAAGTCCTTTAAACCCTGTTGTGCCTTGCTAATGTATACTAAAACATAAAACGATGTGGTTTTTTGAGAGTGGGTGAGAAGGGACTGTTTATAATATGTTCATCTAAAACATTTAAATAATACAGTAAAACTGGACTAAGTTTATATCATATAAGCAGTTAAATAACACTTGCAGTCCAATTCCCAGGTTCCAGTTCCAGCGTGTACTTGCCATGTGATTTGGGGCAAGTGATTTAACCTGTCTGAGGCTTAGTTTTTTAATCCCCGCGGTAGAGATATTAAGAGTACCGACCTCAGAAGGTTGTGGGAGAGACAGAGGCATGGCGCCTGTCTGCAGCACTCTGCGCTGCGCCACTCACAAGGAGTGGTGTCTGCCGTTATGACTTGAGCACCATGTCCAGAAAGGATTCTCATGTGACACGGCTCTGAGGGGGTTACATAAGTCACCTAGGCCTGGAACCCCCTTCTATCCTCAGGTGGCCCTCTCCTGTGCCTTGAGAGAGGGAGAAACACTGAACTTTAGGGCAAGTGTCTACAGACTCTGGAGAAACAGGGTGCTAGGAAAGGAAAACGCCAATGCCACGAGCTTTGGGGAAAATTTGGTGAAGAATTTGGAATTTTCTCCTCCCCAGTGACTGTTGTTTTAAGGGCTATCTGTGCTGGTCACGGCCATCTCAAGAGTCGAAAACCAGAATTAAACTAAATCTCTAAAGGCAGTTAATGCATGCATTTAAATACTAGATGATTACATTACTAATTCACAGAGCAGCACAAGTATCTAGCTTTTTTATTCTCCAGTATAAAGAGCAAACCTCTTCAAAGCTTGGCTCAGATGGTAAAGAATGCCTACAAGGCAGAAGACCCAAGTTCAGTCCCTGGGTAGGGAAGATCCCCTGCGGGAGGGCATGGCAACCCACTCCAGTATTCTTGCCTGGAGAATCCCAGGGACAGAGGAGCCTGGCGGGCTACAGTTCCTGTGGTGGCAAAGAGACATGATTGAGAGGCCTTCACATTGTGGCATTCTATAAAGTGAAATTATTTATATGACTCACTGTTTGGAAAACATAAGCGTGAATACCAATTTTCCCGTTAGCTTTGAGTAAATGCCAAAAAGATGATGACTCCACAGCTTCTGACCTCTCCCTCTCCTCAGACTGAGAACTCCTTAGATTCACTTTGGGTCAGCTGCCCTATAGTGGAATGGGTAGAGCTACAGGCCTGTACACAGGTGAGGTCCAAAACCAGCCACCGTGGTTAGGAAGATGCGAAATGCCGGAGGTCCTTTATTTCTAGACAATCTGAAACGGCTGTCTTGGGTCTTTCTCTTTCATGTAGGGTTTCTTTAGAAGAACCATTCAGAAAAATCTCCATCCATCCTATTCCTGTAAATATGAAGGAAAGTGTGTCATAGACAAAGTCACAAGAAATCAGTGCCAGGAATGTCGCTTTAAAAAATGCATCTACGTTGGCATGGCAACAGATTGTAAGTAACAATTGCTTCCTTTACTTCATATTCAGGGAGTGGTGACCGGGGAAAGGGTGGCTCAAGGACAACAACCAGGCAGGAAAGAAAGCAGGAATGCTTGTGGACAGGGGGCAAGCACCCAGCCCTTTCAGAGACCCTCACTCCCATCCATGGCTGGTCGGTTTCCATCCGACCTTCCCCATCAGCTCCTGACTCCAGAGGCATCCAGATGATGGCTGAGGGACAGAGGTCAAACTGTCCCCGTCATGCCTGCAGGACAGGCAGCCATACTCCGTTTGCACAGAGGTTACAGACGAGGGGTCTTGTCCACCCACCTTGATGAGGTGTTATTTTCCACACAGCGTTCATTTGGTCAGAACTGCATGGACTAATTCTCTTCTTTTTTTTTTTTCCAAAAGCAGAGACAGGAATTTATTTTGTGGGCATTTTTGGAGTTGGGGCACTGGCAGAAAACATCGTGTTCAGAAATTTCTGAAGAATGTGAACTTGAGTCCTATTGCATGACTCATCCTGCAGTTGGTTTTTTGTTGTTGTTATATTTTTAGCCCATAAAAACATTCCAAGCTGAAGTCATCTTCCCCAGTTTTCAAAGTGCCACAGCATATGGCAGTAAGATTAGCCGTCGGGGTCTCTTCCCCACACTGTGCAAGGGATTTACACCAGTCACTTTAATTAATCTAATCATGAAATAAGAATCGTGCCATTCAGAATGTGTGCCCTCCCTTTTGCTAGGTATCTGGGTTACTAGTTTCTTCTGGCATAAATTTTTTGCACATTGGTGAAGGGTTTCAACTTTTAGTTTAAAGAAAAGAGGAAGGAAGAAAGAATGCGTGAGGACCTCGGGAAGAGGGAAGAGTCACAGCCACATTTATGTGATAAACAGAGTTCTCTAAGAACAGCAGCAAAAATCTCTGGAACGTCCTTGGTTTGCCCATTAAAGAAGACAGAAGGGGAATCTTTTATATAGAAAAAAAGGAGAAGGGTTGTGTCAGGGCGTGAGGCTGGAAACGGTGGGTTAATCCCCACCTGTGGTGGAGTTCTTTGTCTCCGAAAGGCTTTTACTGGTTGCCAACAAAATGCCTGCTAAGGTTTTGTGGAGAGAAGGGACCTGCTGAATGTCCACTGCACCGTTTTACTGAAAGTTAAAGATGCAAAAGTTGATGAGCTTGAAAAACTCAGTGTTAATCCACACTAGGTGGAAATTCATTTTAAGTGCAACTTGCTTGCATGTGAGTCATTCATTATAAGAGCTCAGGTTTTATTATCAGAAAAACTGCTGGAGTCCTGGGTCTGCCACTTACTCGCTGTGTGCCCACTGGACTTAATTTCAGGTTTCCCTTGTGTGAAGTTATTGCTGATCTTAGGATTCAGTCAGAATAATACACGTCCAATTTGCCACGATCCCTGACACCAGGGAAGCATTTGGGGAGTGGGGCAATGAGCACAGCCCTCTCCTTGCCTCCTTTTGATGGGTGAACCATGCTGAGTTCACGGGGCTCACCCAGCCTGCCCACATTTCTAAGTGTCCCCCTCACTTTAAAGATCCAACCCCATCTCCATGATCAGGGTCTCATTCTCTGTTTATGGGTTCACCAGGCACTTTTGGTTCTCTTCCTCTGCTATGCCTGCTTTTTAAAAAAAATTTCCTTTCCCTAGCAGTCACACCTTCCTCAGGAAAGGGCCCTAGGACGATGACGTTCTAGGTGTGCAGTCAGGGGTCCTGGGTCTTACCTTGGCCCGGCCATGAACTTGCTGTGTGACTTTCGGGAAGTTATGATTGTCTCCTTCCTTCTCTGTGAAAGAGGGAGTTGGGCTAGATCAGAGCTGAGATCCAGCAGTGGTAAAACACACTCTGTAGTATGAACCCAGAGCCTTTCCGTGCCACTGCAAGCTACTAAGAGTCTGGTGAAATAGTCTCCTTTTGGAGAGTAACCACAGAGGTATAGGTTGCTCTTACCTGCACTTCTGATTTCCCTTTTGCTTATCAGGGGTCCTCAACCTCTGGCCCTTGAACTGGTACCACCTGTCAGATCAGCAGTAGCATTAGGTTAGAAATGACATGTACAATAAATGCAATGTGTGGGAATCATCCCCAGATCATCCCCCAACCTGCAATCCATGGGAAAAAAAAAGAAAGTCTCTTCCACAAAATAAGTCCCTGGTGCCAAAAAGGTAGGGACCACAGATAAATGATACAATTCATGGCTCTATTTACTGAGCATGTGTCCTGCATCATCATACTGATACCCTGCGAAGTAGGTCTTCCTGATCCCATTTTATACTGGAAGAAACAGAAGCTCAGAGAGCCTCAGTAAGCTGCTGGAGGTCACACAGCTAGAATGTGGTAGTCTCAGGATTCAAGCCCCAGTCTTTCTAGATTCCAAAGCCTGGGCTCTTTAATCACTTTGAGGGTTGACAAGGTATACCACAATGCAAAGAAAGTATCTGTGAGGGCTGAGCTTGGCCTAGCCAAGCTCCTAGCCACTTTAATCAGCCTTGAGTAAACAAATGAAGAGCAAGACTCCTTTTCCCTCTGAGAAAGGGATACCAGCCTCTGTTTACTGCTCCAGAATTTTTTTAACCTGAAGTCCTTACTAAGAGCCGTTGGGGAGGAACAGACACCTTAAGAGTGAATTCAGATGACTGGCTAGACAGACCGACCTGTGACCCTCTAGGTGGGATGGGCTTTACCTGGCTCTGCTTCGTTCTTATTTAGGGTTACCCTCTGTGGAGCTAAGATGCCTGGTGTCCGAGTGTGTCTCCCCTACCCCCCTTCGTTTTGGAAAGTTGGCTAGGCTTTGGGAAATTGATGCTGGGGCTTGTGGTGGACAATGGCTAGCCGGTGGCAGTTTGCCGCCTAAGGAGGAACGGATTCGAGGTGACCCCCTCTGAGCCGCCCAAGCCCCAGCAGGCCTGCCAGCTGTCTGGAGAATGTCTGTTCTGTGTCCCTCTCCCCCGGCAGTGGTCCTAGACGACAGCAAGCGTCTGGCCAAGAGGAAGCTCATTGAGGAGAACCGGGAGAAGAGGCGGCGGGAGGAGCTGCAGAGATCCATGGGGCACAAGCCAGAGCCCACTGACCAGGAATGGGAGCTCATCAAGACCGTCACCGAGGCCCACGTGGCCACCAACGCCCAGGGCAGCCACTGGAAGCAGAAGCGGAAGTTCCTGGTAAGACCCCGCCCCTTCCATTTCCGCTTCTGCTTCCACTCCCGCTTCGCCTCTGTGCCGTGGGTGCTCAGAACCCGGGATGCTGGTGTTCACCTGCTTGTTCCTGGTGGGAGTGCAGGGGCAATCTTCTGCCTGTGAGTCACTGAGTTCTAACGCAGTTAGCGCTTTGCTTCTGCTGTGAGGTACGTCGGCCCTGGGTCAACTGATTAGCAAAATTCTTTACCTGCCCGCTCCCCTTTTTATACTCAGGTCTTCCCTCAGATGCCCATTTATATACATACTTCATCCCCTAAACTCACTCCAAAATATCCCGTTTAGAATCACCCCTAGAAAGAAGTGACCCATATACCGAATGTATTTTTACATCAGTGGAAGTCAAAATGTTGAGTTTAAAATAAATGCTGTCAGGTCCAGGGGGAAGATGGGAATCTGGAGTAGGGATGGGGGAGTGGAGTGTTAAAAAAAAAAACCAGGCCTTCCAGACCCTTGGAATATCCATGTTTGACGTGTTTATAAAACTAGCCGTTTTACGGTGGTCCAGGGGTTAGGACTTGGGCTTTCAATGCAGGGGGTGCAGTTCAGTCCCTGGTCAGGGAGCTGGGATCCCACATGCCTTGTGGCCAGAACATCAAAACATAAAATGGAAGGAAAAATGTAACAAATTCAATAAAGACTTTAAAAATGGTCCATGTCAAAAAACAAACGAACAAAAACTAACCATTGTGAAAGGCCTTCCTAGCCATTGCTTCTTTGGACCTCACGACACTTTGGGTTAGGTAGGCTGGAGTCACCATCCTCGTTTCACAGGTATGCAATCCAAGCCCCAAGCCTTTCCAGTGTCTCACCTGAGGTTTGCCCACCATAAAGTGGCCAAAGGGCCAACTTGGTTTTTTGGCCAAGTCTTCAGCCAAGATAGCATGGTTTTTAGTTATTAAAACAGCCACATCCGTACCTTTAACTCAAAGGTTTGTAATGCTTTTCTCGATCATCTATAGAAAGAACCAGGAAAGGAACTGCACAGAATGATTTGCCAGTAGAATTTCTTTGGGGCTGCAAGCTTACCTAGGCACAAGGTTTTGTTCAGGAAGTTGATGTTTACAGAGCCACTGCTTTACCCACCTGTCTCCCCACCCATCATGGAGCTGACGTGAAGTGTATATTTTTTAGATCCTTAATATGTTCAAGAAACTGTCCCTCTTGGTCCAAATGCAAAGAACTGTTTTTTCTCCAGGATATTTTTTCCTAGAGGGATGCTGGAGGAGACAGAACACCTCCATCATCCCGTCTGTCTCTACAGTGAGCTTTGTTTCCATCAGCCAGTTCCCTTCTGTGCCTGGGCCACCCCATATCTCCTTGGGGGAAGGACAGAGTTCCATTCAGCTCTGTCACCTTCAGTGTCTGTCACGTGTGTAGTTGAAGCTGACGGTAGCTTTTCCCTAAGGTGACTGCCAATCAAGACTTTCCTCCCTTTCTTCACCAGGGAGTGGTAGAACCTAGTCCTCTCTCTCCCCTTGAATCTGGGCTGGGCTGTGATTCCTTGAAGCGATGGATTTGGGCAGAGTGACTCCTAAGGCTGGGTCATAAGAAGCCTTGCAGTTTCCAGTTGGTTATTTTGGAGAGGGATGCCACGTGGTCTCTGAGGGAAGCCAACTGCCCTAACAAACTAAAAGAGTGAGAGTCCCGCTACCTTGAGAGCGCCTCGCTGGGAGGAGGCCCCCGGCAGCCATGTGGAGAGACTTCCCACCGCCCAGGCACCAGCAGTGTGCCTGCAGTCACCTGCAGATGGCGCCAGTCTCTGCTGCGATTTCATGAGGGACCCCTGGAGAACCACCCAGAACTCTGAGAGACAGTGAAAATGTATTGTTTTAAATGAAAAAGTGTTGTTTCAGGTTTGGGGGAGTTGGTTATGCAGCAGTAGATAACCAGAACTGAGCGCAATAAATATCTGTGAAATGGACCATCGAGTTCCATGGATCCACCCTCAGAGACAGCACAGCTAAGCCCGCCGTCTCAGCCGCCGGACACACACGTGCTCCCTGCAGCTGGGTGGTTGTGATTGAGTGTTTATGCTCAGGATTAAAAGTGACTCTTGAGGGTTGCGAATTATTCCTGCAAGACCGTTAAAAATCCTTCATTAAAGACAGCTTTGTTTCATAAGTATCCATGTACAGAACTGGCTTCTATACGTGAGGACTTGCATCTCCTGTGTGGCCAATACCACTTTTTTTGCTTACAACACCACTACATATATTATTTCATTTATTTTTATGTGATGATGGCCCATCTTTTCTGGAAAAATATTTGAGGAGGCCTATTATTGTTAATAATAGTGTAGCAAAGTCATCAGTTCAGTTCAGTTCAGTCGCTCAGTTGTGTCCAACTCTGCGACCCCATGAATTGCAGCACACCAGGCCTCCCTGTCCATCACCAACTCCTGGAGCTCACTCAAACTCACGTCCATCGGGTTGGTGATGCCATCCAGCCATCTCGTCTTCTGTCGTCCCCTTCTCCTCCTGCCCCCAATCCCTCCCAGCATCAGAGTCTTTTCCAATGAGTCAACTCTTTGCATGAGGTGGCCAAAGTACTGGCGTTTCAGCTTTAGCATCATTCCTTCCAAAGAACACCCAGGACTGATCTCCTTTAGAATGGACTGGTTGGATCTCCTTGCAGTCTAAGGGACTCTCAAGAGTCTTCTCCAACAAAGGGATTATAAATTATATGTTGTCATGAAAGCTGGAAGTATCCATTTATCTGGAATGGGCAAGTAGCTTACTCCCCGAAAGGAGTTTCTTCATCATTTTTTAACCTTAATACCAGGACTCAAGTCATAAACAGAGATTGGTGGTTTGACCTGGGGTTCAAATCAGCATGTCTGTGTCTTTGGCAAGTAAAGGAACTTTTGCAAAAGCCTTGCAGATTTTCAGTGGTTTTAAAACCACTCTTTACAACTATTTCCAAAAGCGTTTAAGTCATTCTCCAATCCCCTCAAATCTCTGGAGGTACAGAGTGCCAGTCCCTGTGTGATGACAGTGATGAGGACAAGCAGATGTGGGCTGAGACAGGGGCAAGAAGCTCATGCCAGGCAAGGGAGAGCAAGGTCTCCACCAAGACGCTCACATCCGCACCTGCCCAGCACGGGCGACACTGGCTCGAAGTAGACCCCTACTAGCAACAGTATTGTCTGCTGACACTGTGTTATTATTATTTTTTTAACCAGGGTTTCTGGTCTCCCTCAATCAATAGAAATTGATCAGGGGCCAGACAAGCAGTTCGGGCGAGGCTTTATCTGGGCTCCTGCAGCTGCAGTGGGACAGTCTCTCCTGCTTGCTCACTGCTCAAGGGAAGCGGAGCGAGCTGGTTTCTTGTACGGGGTGAGAGGAGGGGTGAGTCCAGGGGTCGGACTGCAGGGTGTCATAGGTGGTCTGCCAGCCCCTTTGCTGGTGTTGAGTGCAGGGGGCATGCGCAGTATCCTGCCTTTGCTCCCGGCTCTTCAGAAGTGGTTTTTTGGTCTTTGTGCATCTTGTTGTCCAGAATTTGCCCCAACTGTGCATATGCTCACAGTTTTTTTAGTCCCTGATGGTTTCTTTTTTATTTCGTTGCTGGAGGAGAGGTGTGTCCAGGTGCAAGCACCGCAGCCAAGGGTCCCAGGCCCCAGCCTGTCTCATTATTTCTCTGCTCCTTTCATGCACATGTGAAGGTATGCCTTTGGGTGGATTTTCCACCCAGTGTAAAATGTGACCATCAGAACCAGGGCGGGCCTGCCCTGCTTTTCCCCTGGCAGAGCTACTGTCTGACGTCACACATTCTCCTTGGGAATCGTCTCAGAAAGGATGAGGCAGGATGGGTGGTTTGGCCACGTGTGGTCTGAGTAGACAGGTCACAAGACAAATGCAGCAAGCCAGGAAGGCTACTGCCACTCAAAATGATTATTACACTGCATCAGATGAAGGCAGTGTTGTTATGTTTGGTTATGTGTGTAGAGATTGAGGCCAGGCAGCCTGAATTCACTGCTTGCTCTGTTGCTCTTTAATTATGTGACTTTGGGTAAGTTACTTCCTGTCTGAGGCTCGGCTGCTTTGGTGCTGTTATCAGTGATATAAAAGTAATCGGCACGAGATGTTGGCGTGTCATTAACAACCCGCTACAGGGTTACTCAGCGCATCATCCACACACCACCATTCTCACCATCCTGTGCCCTGCTCATCCCAGGAGAAGGGAGCAGTTGGGTAGTAATGTCCCAAGGCCCAGAGACCTTTAATCGCCACTTGTCCCCTACCCCCCACCACAAAAGACTCTGATGCTGGGAAAGATTGAAGGCAAAAGGAGAAGGGAATGACAGAGGATGAGATGGTTGGATGGCATCACCAACTCGATGGACTTGAGTTTGAGCAAGCTCCTGGAGATGGTGAAGAACAGGGGAGCCTGGCGTGCTGCAGTCCATGGGGTTGCAAAGAGTCGGACATGACTTAGGGACTGAACAACAACCCCACCACAAAGGTGAGGGGAGACGCCCTGTGGTCACTCAGAAGGACAGAAGAGTCCCGTCTAGCCCCATCCCCTCTGCTTGTGCCAGAGACCCAAGCCAGGAAGCCCTCAGCTTCAAGAGGGCCACTTGCAAAGAGGTTAACCAGAGTACTTCCTACTCCCCTTGAACAATTCCGATGCCAAAGCAGAAAACCTCGGTCTGTCTCAGTTTATGTCATACCAGCCTCCTCTAGTGCTGAGCTGGGGTCAAAGCCATGTCCGCACACACCCCTGAATTTCTCGTTCTGTGCACCTCCACCCCCACTGCCCAGAGGACAGCTGCTGGGCCCCTCATCGCCCTTCACCCCCTGGCCCCCTAGACGGGTCTCCAGGTCTCCCCTTTCTCCGTCTCTGCTGCCACCCGCTTCCCCTCTTGCCCAAACCACCGCTGCTGTTCTCCCGTCTCTTCCTTTGGCTCCTGCATCCCTTCTCCATGTAGCGACTGTACATCTCGTCATGGCTGCTCTCCTGTTTAAAGCTCTTCAGCGGGGCTCCATTGCATTTAAAGTCCGCCCATCTCCTCTCCATGGCCCCTGAGGACCCATCATGGTGGCACCCTTGCATGCCTCCCATCCTGTATTGCATTGCGCCTACCACATGGGCCTCCTCTCAGACCTTGGGACTATGCCGTGGGTTTGCCCTCTGCCTTAAATGTCCTATGTGTCTGTGGAAGGCTGCCCTCTTGACGTTCTTCAAGATAAAGCTCACACCTGACATCTCAAAGGGGCCTGGCTGGTCGCCTGACCTCCCGAGCCGCATGTATTATTAGGTCAGTTCAGTTCAGTTCAGTCACTCAGTCATGTCCAACTCTGCGACCCCATGAATTGCAGCACGCCAGGCTTCCCTGTCTATCACCAACTCCCGGAGTTCACTCAGACTCATGTCCATTGAGCCGGTGATGCCATCCAGCCATCTCATCCCCTTTTCCTCCTGCCCTCAATCCCTCCCAGCATCAGAGTCTTTTCCAATGAGTCAACTCTTCGCATGAGGTGGCCAAAGTACTGGAATTTCAGCTTTAGCATCATTCCTTCCAAAGAACACCCAGGACTGATCTCCTTTAGGATGGACTGGTTGGATCTCCTTGCAGTCCAAGGGACTCTCAGGAGTCTTCTCCAACACCACAGTTCAAAAGCATCAATTCTTTGGTGCTCAGCTTTCTTCACAGTCCAACTCTCATATCCATACATGACACCTCCAGTCTTATCACAAATTAACATTCTTTCTTGGGAGCACTCATTTCATTTGTTGTCCGAGTCCTGTCACCATGTGAAGGTTCTCTGAGGATGTACTGTTTCTGTAGCCTCAGTGTGTAGGACAAAGCCCGACCCCATAGCAGCTGCACAACGAATACTCTAGGACGCGTAGGACGTGTAGAGACATCCACCCCTGTGTTCACTCCGCCAGCCCAGTGCCCTCTACACAGCAGACAAAGATCCTCAAGGCATATTCCCCTGTCTCGAGAAGGGATGTATACCTATGTAACTACAATTCCCTGGAGAAAGCAATGGCAACCCACTCCAGTATTCCGTGGACAGAGGAGCCTGGCAGGCTACAGCCCATGGGGCTGCAGAGTCAGACACGACTGAGAGACTGACACTCTCACTTTCCACACCTACAATAAAAGTGACAATGCCTCGATGCCCGCTGAGGGGTTGCCTGGGCCACCTCGTGTATTCAAATAAGGTGGACGCCGTCTCCCACCAAGGCCATCTGGGAGGGCTTCAGAGAGAAGTTAGAGTTGGAATTGGCAGAGATGAGACTGAAGTGAAGAGTTTTTAAAAAGCAGAAGTCTGGGGGAGGCTAGGAGGCAGCCCCAGAAGGAAAAGCAAAGTAAAGTGAAAGTCACTCAGTTGTGTCTGACTCTTTGCAACCCCATGGACTATACAGTTTATGGGATTCTCCAGGCCAGAATACTGGGGTGGGCACTTTGATCCACAGACACAAAAGGCCGGCTCCCCAAGTCTCCACTGCTGAGTCTGCATGCCGGGGACCTATCCTTAGTCTCTGAGTTGGATCTCATGTGCAAAAACACGCACGTGTATATGAGCAAATGTGTTCACTGAGTAGACTACAGGCTACTTGCTGGAAGAAGATACCAGTAGATTCAAGTGTGCCAAATGTTTGTATTATATTTTTAACATCTTCCAAATATTTTAGCAAATAATATGTTGTTTTTATGGGTAAAAAATCTTCAGGGAAGTCACAAACAAGGTGGCATTGTCAACTTTTAACTTCTTATACGTGATGCTTTAACTCAGGTCAATTCATATATTCTTTTTTCTAGTATCCAAGATCTATTTTGGATATAAAGCTTAATGATATAATAGAAGGCTTTTACTTTGCATATGGTTTTACTTCTAGCAATTGTATTTTCCAGTAAATATCCAAAAGCTTAAAAATAAAATTTTTTTCCTACGCTCCTGTTTGTCAACAGAAAAGCTCATAAGGTTGTTATATTTGGGCATTTAATTTTAGTTAAAATTATCAGATTTCCTTATATAATTTCCCCCCTATTTTTCAAACCTTTAGAGGTATCACAGATGGTAATTCAAATACCCCACAGACTCACAGATTAAATGGAAATCATTAACATCAGTATTTAGCCACTGACATTTCAAAAGACACTGAAGACAGTTCAATACAATTAGATTAGATGTATCAATGTTCAGTGAGAAGATGTCTGGAGTCAACCAGGCCAAAACTATGTTATTAAAATAATATTTTTATTTTTTAAAAAGATCACCTTATGTGTGTGTGTATACAACTCTCTACCTTTTTACCGTGTTCCTTTGACTAGTTGATCTTTGTGAGAGAGTTATAAAGCAGACACGCAGGTGAGCCAGGCCGCATTTCGGAGTGGCAGGGATCAGAGAGACCAGCAAAGAGGCCTGCGGGGTGCCAGGCTGCTGTGTGCATCGGAATAATCACCCCCAGACTTCCTGATGTACCTTTTCCCTTGTTGTTGTTCAGTCGCCCAGTTGTGTCCGACTCTTGGCGACCCCATGGATTGCAGCACGCCAGGCTTCCCTGTCCATCACTCTCTCCCAGTTTCCTCAGACTCATCTCCATTGAGTCAGTGATGCCATCCAACCATCTCATCCTCTGTCGTCCCTTTCTCCTCCTGCCTTCAATCTTTCCCAGCATCAGGGTCTTTTCAGATGAGTCAATTCTTTGCATCAGATGACCAAAGTATTGGAGCTTCAGCTTCAGCATCAGTCCTTCCAATGAATATTCAGGGCTGATTTCCTTTAGGATGGACTGGTTTGAGCTTCTTGCCATCCAGGGGACTCTCTACCCCTGGAAGAGAGTCTTCTCTAGTACCACAATTTAAAAACATCAATTCTACAGCACTCAGCCTTCTTTATGGCCCAACTCTCACATCCATACATGACTACTGGAAACACCACAGCTTTGACTGTATGGACCTTTGTCAGCAAAGTGATGTCTCTGATTTTTAATGCACAGCCTAGGTTTGTTGTAGATTTTCTTCCCAGGAGGAAGCATCTTTGAATTTCATGGCTGCAGTTACCGTCCACAGTATTTCTGGAGCCCAAGAAAATAAAGTCTGTAACTCTTTCCATTCTTTCCCCATCTCTTTGCCATAAAGTTATGGGACCGGATGCCATGATATTCGTCTTCTGAATGTTGAGTTTTAAGTCAGCTTTTTCACTTTCCTTTTTCACCCTCATCAAAAGATTCTTTAGTCCCTCTTTGCTTTCTGCCATCAAGGAAGTCCTTGTCCCTTAACTCAGTATATGAGAGAGACAGAGACAGGAGAGAGAGACGCCGTACCTGTGATTATCCCGTCAATTCCATCTGCGTCCGGAGAACCAGCAGCCTTCCATGGGCTTGCTGTGCTGACAGTTGCCCCAAAACATAGTCACTGATATGAAACAAGACAGAAACCAGCTTTCTTTCCCATACCCTTGCTGTCCCCCAAAAAGTAGAAAACACAAAAGAACCTCCTGGAGAATCCAAAATAGGTCAATGCTGTCATACTTTGCTATGTAGTAGATTGAAAAATCCCCCCGCCCTCGAGCCCAGTCTGTACATCTCCAATCACACCTTTGGACGGCCTGGGCCAGCCCTCCGACCTGGTGCCCTGGCGGTAGGAGAGTGAAGGAACCATCCTTGCTTGTCTTTGTGCTAAAAAGGAGGCGAGAGCAGCAGCGGGGGCGATGGGGGAAGCCACGCAGAAAGCGGGTCCCCCCGGGCTGGGCATGGTCGCTGCTCCCCCAGTGTCGCTCGGCGCGCAGGCTCGGGCCGGCGGCACCCGTGCCCTGGGGAGCTGGTGCAAATGCAGATTCTCTAACAGGGACCTACTGAGTCGGCAGTTCTAGGGGTCACTCAGAGGCACAGTCAAGTCTGGGGCCTGCGGAGGCAGACGCGGTCCGTCCCCAGCGGTGGCCTCAGCAGCCACTCTGCGGTGAGGGCTCGGACTTGCTGGACTGGCTCCCGAAGCCCATACATCCTGCCATGTCTGCCCTCTTCCCACCTCCCAGCCTGGCAGCCTGGCCCCTGCCTGTCCACCGTGATTCTGGGCAAAGGGCGCCGCCGTCAGCCAGTGTCGGCTCCTCTGACCCCAGGCACGGCCTCCCGGAAGAGCAGGGACCAGTCCTGGCCTCAGGACCATCCTGAATCTCCATGGGCACTCCTTCACTCACGTGTCCATCAGAGATTGGGTGAGGACCACCCAAGGCAGTCACTACCATGGCAAGGACCAGAAAGGGCAGTGGGGAGGACTGTTGCTGGCAGGGAGCACCATTGAGCACAGGAGATACAAGGAGAGGCCACACAGTCTGTTGCGGTCCCAGCTGAGGAGCTAGCCTCGGGCTGGCCTCTGGAGGGCAGACTGGGACCCAAGCTAAAGGCATCGCAAGCAAGAGCAAATGCCTGGGTCCTGTGTGCGGGCCTCCCCCTTCCTGCCCACTGCCCACAGGAGGACACCCACAGAGTGTGCCCTGCTCTGAACACGGCACCCAGAGCCCCGGACGTAGGTCCCCTTCGTGCACGCAGAAACAGTCAGATTCTTGTTTCTTCTCCCTCCCTCTTTCTCTCACGGTGTCTTTCCACAGCCACAGCCCTGTGACCGTGATCACTGGGGGCCTTTGAAAGCGATGACCAAGAACATATATCTTTGCTCAGAGAACTCGAGGTCTTGGAAACTGTACAGTCTCTCAGGGAACGACGTGGAAACCGTAATATGTCAGTTCAGGAGACATTTCCTGCTGCACGAGAACCGTGATCAGTGACCCGTTCGGTGTCTTCATTTAAATCCTCCTTGTCTCTCCTCCTCAGCCCGAAGACATTGGACAGGCGCCGATAGTGAACGCCCCGGAAGGTGGAAAGGTCGACCTGGAAGCCTTCAGCCATTTCACAAAAATCATCACACCAGCGATTACCAGAGTGGTGGATTTTGCCAAAAAGTTGCCTATGTTTTGTGAGGTGAGGAGATTGCTTTTCCTTCTTTGTTCGTATTCATGATTAGTTCCATTGAGTTCCTGAGTATTACATGTAATTTAATACTAATCGGTTGGGACTTACAAAAAGTCATATGAAAACCACGGCAGCACGAAATGACAAGGCACTGTCCCGCGTGTTTCTCCGCCTCCTCTGTTGGTCACAATCCATCACGTGAGGCTGATGAGGGGCCTCTCTACTGACTCCAGGCCCAGGAGAATCAGACAGTCTCACCTCCTCTAGGTCGGCATTGTGATGTCCTGGATGCCGTGCTCAAGCATGCCTCATGAAATCCAGTCTCTAATAGATCAGCAGGATAGCTTTTGTTAAGCCCACTTTACAGATGGGGAAAATTAAGATCAAAGAGATGAACTCTACCCATTTGGCATGGGGCCACTGCTCTTTGAGTCTCTGTCTATATTATTTCCACTTCGTATCCCAGCAGGCTGGCTTTGTAGTGGTTTCTTCATCCTCAAGAATAAGTGAAATGGGGTGGGGTGGGGTAGAGGGTGTCCCTAGCAGTCCAGTGGTGAGATTCAGCCCGTCCCCTGCAGGGGGCATAGGTTTGAGCCCTGGTCAGGGAACTAAGATACCACCTGGGATTGTCCAGGCAAGAATACTGCAGTGGGTTGCCATTTCCTCCTCCAGGGGATCTTCCAGACCCAGAGATTAAACCCGTGTCTCTTGCATCTGCTGCATTGGCAGGTGGGTTCTTTACCACTGAGCTACCTGGGAAGGCCCATTCTAAAGAACAGATCTCCCATAATTTAGGTTATCTGCTTTTACGGGATATCCAGTTTTTCAATAATGTAAGTATTCTTCAACGAGCATTCTGGTGCCTAAGCCCTGTTCACAGAACAGCCTGTTTCCTGGGGCGAATCCCAGAAGTGGAATTTAAGTACCTAGGCTGCTCCTCTGAGGACTTACCACACATTGCCAAATTGCCCTCTAGAAAGTGTCCGTCCCGTCTGTGCCCAGGACGCCTTTCCTCTCAATCCCGGTGTCAGCTCTTGTTTTTGGGTGCTGGGTTGAATCTGTTTTCCCGAACCTCTCTTAGCCCTCTGTCTCTGGGCTGTGTCCTCTTTTCTCAGTCCTTGGTGTCTGAGAAAATACTGGAGTTGGCTACTCCTACAAGGCGAGCTAGCCTATCAGTCCTGTGTTCCCCTTGGAATACCCGCCAGGAAAAGTTTTCCAGAAAATGTAAAGCGTAAGGCCACCAGCCACTGAGAGCTGTGTAGTGAATGAAGGAAAATAAGCCGTTGCCACCACCAGTAACAAACACACCGTGCTCTGTGTCCTTGGCAAGGATGAGAGCTCAGCCCAGAACTTTCCAGGCCCGAGTGTGGCAAGCCTCTCCCTTCAAGCTTCCCTCGGGAGTTTAAGCCTGCTTCAAAGTTGTGGTTCCACCTCTCTTTCAACCTTGATATTTTCTAGTCTCCAAATTGAAAAAAAGTGAGGGGAGACCATTTTGACAGCAGCGATACATATGTTTCTGGTGCTTGGGGCCTCCTGAGGGCCTTTACCCTTTGACACTATCTTTTTTTTTTTTTTAATCTTTTGGTGGCACTGCGTGGCATGTGGGATCTTAGTTCCCCACCAGGGATCAAACCTGAGCCCTCTGTATTGGAAGTACAGAGTCTTAACCACTGAACCACCAGTGAAGTCCCTTTTGACACTCTGGAACCCCAAAGATGGCCATGAACGGCGCAGGCCGTGAGCTACCTGTGGAGTGGGCTCCAGATCCCAGGTGGGCTCCAGAACCGGAAGTTTCTGCCAGCAGCAGTTGGATCCACCTCCTGTTCAAATCACACTCAAGATAACTTTCTCCTGAGGCCCATGCCAGCCCACCAACCAAGGGCTTCGAAAGCTCTGAAATGGCTGCTGGCAGAGCTGCCAAGAACACACGTCAGAACCGTTTCTTGAGTGCAGGGCACACACACTCCTGCCAGCCGACCAACCACTGCACTCCTGGGGCAGGCGGGTCTGTGGGTACCCCCCCCTCTCCGCCAGGCAGGCCCCCCGGGGCCTCCCCACAATGGAGGGTTCTTAGGTGACTTAGAGACTGTCTGCCCACATGTGGAAACAAACCTCACCCTAAATGCCTCTTTGAAGAACAGGCATCAGGCCTAGTTTTTAAACCGCTGGAGACCCTTGACAAATCTTTACTCTGCTTTTATTTACATGTGAACTCACAAATAGGAAGTTTTCAAAAGAAAACTACTTCATCTGTCATCAGACTTGGCTGTAAAGATGGGGCCTGCCCAAGTCTATATACTCTAAAAACAGCTAAAATCAATGGTTTTATCAGACTAGTCATTTCTCTTTGCCACTCTATGTCCATGGTTCTCAAGAGCGGGTCCCTGAACCAGGTGTGTGGGCATCACCTGGGAACTTGGGCACATGCAGACCCTCAGAGGCGGGGCCTGCAATGCGTGTTTATCAAGCCCTAGGTGTCGGTGAGCGGGCTGCAGACAGGACCTCTGCCCTAGACAGTGAAGCCAGCACTCACCCACTCCAGCCAGCTGTCCAATTGCCTGTGGAGGCGCTAGCCAAGTTCCCGTCTCCTGTTCCCGACCAGGCCCTAAGCCCAGGAATCCAAGATGTAATTGAGGAGTACAAATCAGAAACTAAATAAAAGCAAATCATAGTCATTTTGCCTAATGAGTAGAGGGGAGAATTCACATGAATGGATTCCAGAACCAAACACAAAATGCATTTTATTCTAGAGAAAAAGCAGAGCAATTTGAAATTAAACAGTAAGGCAAGTAGGCTGATAGTAAAAAAAAAAATATATATATATATATATATATAAAATACCCTGTATTTTAAAGGTAATTCCATAGTACTGCTTTGTCGTATGTAGTCATCTGAATTGAAGTAGTTGTGTTGCCAAGATCATTTCTCAAAAAAGAATTGGAACCTGCTTTAATGAAGAGAGAAACTATGTGTCATTTCATATTCATTCTTTACAGAAACTTACACCCAAATCCCTTCAGAGAGGGAGATTTCCTTTTCCCTTGACCTTCGATTCTGACAGAGCTGGCTTCCAACTCTCACCTCACCCACTCAGGGACCCCCTAGCATGTCTCTCAACCTCTCAGAGCCTGGATTTTCACACCTGTCAATAACATTGGAATTAGAATATTTACCTCACTGCATCATTGCAAATGTTAAACAAGGCGATGCATGTCAATCTTAGCCCAATTCATCAAAACCACCCATTAACTAATAGTGTTTCAACCTACTTTGATAATGGCATTTAATTAAACATTCTCCCCCTCCAAAGAATCAAACTCTAATTTTTTGTTATTTCTCTTCACACAGTTTGTAATTTATTATTAATGTTATCAGTTCAGTTCAGTCCATCAGTTGTATCCGACTCTTTGCGACCCCATTAATCACAGCATGCCAGGCCTCCCTGTCCATCACCAACTCCCAGAGTTCACTCAGACTCACATCCATCAAATCAGTGATACCATCCAGCCATCTCATCCTCTGTCATCCCCTTCTCCTCCTGCCCCCAAATCCCTCCCAGCATCAGAGTCTTTTCCAATGAGTCAGCTCTTCGCATCAGGTGGCCAAAGTACTGGAGTTTCAGCTTTAGCATCATTCCTTCCAAAGAACATCCAGGGTTGATCTCCTTCAGAATGGACTGATTGGATCTCCTTGCAGTCCAAGGGACTCTCAAGAGTCTTCTCCAACACCACAGTTCAAAAGCATCAATTCTTTGGCACTCAGCTTTCTTCACAGTCCAACTCTCACATCCATACATGACCACAGGAAAAACCATAGCCTTGACTAGACGGACCCTTGTTGGAGAAGTAATGTCTCTGCTTTTCAATATGCTATCCAGGTTGGATAACTTTTCTTCCAAGGAGTAAGCGCCTTTTAATTTCATGGCTTCAGTCACCATCTGCTGTGATTTTGGAGCCCCCAAAAATAAAGTCTGACACTGTTTCCACTGTTTCCCCATCTGTTTCCCATGAAGTGATGGGACAGGATGCCATGATCTTTGTTTTCTGAATGTTGAGCTTTAAGCCAACTTTTTCACTCTCCTCTTTCACTTTCATCAAGAGGCTCTTTAGTTCCTCTTCATTTTCTGCCATAAGGGTGGTGTCATCTGCACATCTGAGGTTATTGATATTTCTCCCAGCAATCTTGATTCCAGCTTGTGCTTCTTCCAGACCAGCGTTTCTCATGATGTACTCTGCATATAAGTTAAATAAGCAGAGTGACAATATAGAGCCTCGATGTACTCCTTTTCCTATTTGGAACCAGTCTGTTGTTTCATGTCCAGTTCTAACTGTTGCTTCTTGACCTGCATACAAATTTCTCAGAGGCAGTTCAGGTGGTCTGGTATTCTCATCTCTTTCAGAATTTTCCACAGTTTATTGTGATCCACACAGTCAAAGGCTTTGGCATAGTCAGTGAAGCTCAGTCATGTCCAAATCTTTGTGACCCCATGGACTGCAGAACGCCAGGCTTCCCTGTCCATCACCAACTCCCGGAGCTTGCTCAAACTCATGTCCATCGAGTCCGTGATGCCATCCAACCATCTCATCCTCTGCCATTCCCTTCTCTCCTGCCTTCAATCTTTCCCAGCATCAGGGTCTTTTCAAATGAGTTAGTTCTTCACATCAGGTGGCCAAAGTATTGGAGTTTCAGCTTCAGCATCAGTCCTTCCAATGAATATTCAGGACTGATTTCCTTTAGGATTGACTGGTTTGATCTCCTTGAAGTTCAGGGACTCGCAAGAGTCTTCTCCAACACCACAGTCCAAAAGCATCAATTCTTCGGTGCTCAGTTTTCTTTATGGTCCAACTCTCACATCCATACATGACTACTGGGGAAAAAAATAGCTTTGACTATATGGCCCTTTGTTGACAAGGTAATGTCTTTGCCTTTTAATATAATATCTAGGTTGCTTATAGCTTTTCTTCCAAGGAGCAAGCATCTTTTAATTTCATGGCTGCAGTCACCATCTGCAGTGATTTTGGAGCCAAAAAAGGTAGTCTGTCACTGTTTCCATTGTTTCCCCATCTATTTGCCATGAAGTGATGGGGCAGGATGCTGTGATCTTAGTTTTCTGAAAGTTGAGTTTTAAGCCAACTTTTTCACTCTCTTCTTTCACTTTCATCAAGAGGGTCTTTAGTTCTTCTTTGCTTTCTGCCATGAGGGTGGTGTCATCTTCATATCTGAGGTTATTTATATTTCTCCCGGCAATCTTGATTCCAGCTTGTGCTTCAGCCAGCCCAGCATTTCGCATGATGTACTCTGCATCTAAGTTAAATAAGCAGGGTGACAATAATGTTATCACATTATCACAAATCTTAACAGGATACCCAAATGAGTTTAAAATGAGATCACAACACTGACAAAGAGATCGAGTGTGTGCAGTAATTCTGATGCCAGAGACTCTGAGAACATAATAATCCTAGGAGCCAGGAGGTCCAGATTCTGGGCTCACCTCTGCCTCTGATCAATTGGGTGACTCTGAGCAAAGTTGTGACATCTCTGGGCCTCAGAGGTCACATGTGTCTGTTAAGAGACCTTCTAGTCCTCTGGTTTTTAAGAGATTCAAGGAGCAAACTTGCTTCAAAAAACAGAGCAGCACAGTTGTCAGCTAAACAGTGGGGTCAGCTCTTAGAGCTACCAGACCAAAACGGTGGTACATTTAGGAAGGTCTCAGCTGGTGGCTACTCCAGTATTCTTGGGCTTCCCTGGTGGCTCAGACAGTAAAGGCATCTACCTGAAGTGTGGGAGACCTGGGTTCTGAGTTCGTTGCACTTTCAATGCAGGGGGTGCCAGTTCAATCCCGGGTCAGGGACCTAAGATCCCACATGCTATGCAGTGCAGCCCCCCCCAAAAAAAAAAAAAACACCTGGTGAAGATGATGAATGAACAGTGTGGGTGCTCAGTCGCTCCAGTTGTGTCCGACTCTGCGCCAACTCTCTGTGACCCCATAGACTGTATCCCGCCGGGCTCCTCTGTCCACAGGGATTCTCCAGGCAAGAATACTGGACTGGGTTGCCATGCCCTCTTCTGAGCGATCTTCCTGACCCAGGGATCGAACCCAGATCTCCTGTGTTGGCAGGCAGACTTTTTACCACGAGTGCCCTGGGAAGCCCAGGCTTGGAGTATGGGGAGTGGTTGTGGGAGTCTGCAGCCGCGAGCAGACAGGGCAGGGGCTGCTCCCGTTGCCCCTGGGGTCCCACGGGCAGGTCCTTGCTCCGTGCTGTGCCCTCGCTCCGTGCTGACGTGGGCTGCTTCTTTCCAGCTGCCATGTGAAGACCAGATCATCCTCCTTAAAGGCTGCTGCATGGAGATCATGTCCCTCCGCGCAGCCGTGCGCTACGACCCGGAGAGTGAGACGTTGACCCTGAACGGGGAGATGGCGGTGACGCGCGGCCAGCTGAAAAACGGGGGCCTCGGGGTGGTGTCTGACGCCATCTTCGACCTGGGGATGTCGCTGTCCTCTTTTAACCTGGACGACACTGAGGTCGCTCTCCTTCAGGCCGTCCTGCTGATGTCTTCAGGTGAGTGTGCCCGGACCGGGCCCTGCGCGCCTTCAGAGCTCTTGGGGAGCTTCCGGTCGCCGGAGCTTCCGGTCCCTGGCACTTCCGGTCCCCGGTACTTCCGGTCCGCATCTCGCGGCCCTCCAGCGGGTGGTGGTAGGTTTCTAGAAGGTCCCTGCCGGATCATGTCCCCGCATACCCCAGCGGTGGATGGGGCTTTGCGGACTGCCGGGGAGCTAAGAGGGGGTGTCTGCCGGCTTCTCAGGTCGTGACAGGAGCCCCTGGAGCTCCTCTTCCAAGGCTCAGTGGAGCGGCTCCCTTCCACAGACACTCCTGACTCGCCTCGGGGCGGTTGGCTCCCTTCTGGGTCCGCACGCTCTGCACTGCACCCACAGCGGTGGGGTCCCCCAGACCCGCCTGCAGTGTGGTGGGCAGGCTCTGTCTGGCGCGGCCTTCCCCGTCCTGCCCTCCCGATGCCTACGACGTGTGCAGTCCCCTCCTGTCGGGAGCCCATAGCTGCCCTGGTAGGGTCCTGAGAATTCCGCTTCCACCCCTTGACTGCCTTGTGTTCTGTGATACTCCAGCTCCTCTTGGGAGCAGACTTGCTCACAGGATAGGAAGCCGCTTCTACGAAGCAGGAAGTGAGGCAGCCTCCAGCAGACAGCCAGGTCAAGGTCTGCCAGTAGACTTCAGTATCAGTTCAGTCACTTGGTCGTCTCGGACACTTTGCGACCCCGTGGACTGCAGTACACCAGGCCTCCCTGTCTGTCGCCAACTTCTGGAGCTTGCTCAAACTCACGTCCATCGAGTTGGTGACACCATCCAACTGTCACTCGATTGTATGTTCCTCGATTCTTTGTCTCGTCACAAGAAAGATTTGGAGTGACAGACATTAAAGCCCCCTCAGCATGTCACAGCTCTCAGGTCTTGGATAGACCATGTTATAGCTCTCAGGTCTCGAATGGACCGTGTTATAGCTCTTAGACAAATCAGTGTTACAGCTCAGTGTTACAGCTCTATTTTATTTAGAAGATAGCAGGAAAATCCATCTTCGAGGCGTGAGGGCATGTCGATCTAAAGACAGGAGGAGAAGAGCCCCCCAGCGCGTGGGGGGGAGAGAGAGAGAGAGAGAGAGAGAGAGAGAGAGAGAGAGAGAGAGAGAGAGAGAGAGCGCTAGCTTTGGCTCTTCTATTTATATGTTTATCTCTCCCTGGGCCTGTCCTATGTAAATTGGGCCAGCCAGGAGTGTTGTTTGTTTTACCTGAGGTCATCACTCCGGTCCTCGGACCTTCTTTTGTTTAATTTTCACGGGCTTTTCCCTTCCTTGTCTTGTAGCCACCACCATTTTGGACTCCTTTTCCCTATTCTACCTACCTAACACAACCATCTCATCCTCTGTTCTCCCCTTCTTATCCTGCCTTCAGTCTTTCCCAGCATCAGGGTCTTTTCCAGTGAGTTAGTTCTTCGCATCAGGTGGCCAAAGTATTGGAGTTTCAGCTTCAGCATCAGTCGTTCCAATAAATATTCAGGACTGATTTCCTTTAGGATTGACTGGTTTCATCTCCTTGCCGTCCAAGGGACTCTCAAGGCAAGCAAGCAAGCAATCACTCAGTCATGTCCAACTCTTTGCAACTCCATGGACTGTAGTCTACCAGGCCCCTCTGTCCATGGGATTTTCCAAGCAAGAGTACTGGAGTGGGTTGCCATTTCCTTCTCCAGGAGATCTTCCTGACCCAGGGATTGAACCCAGGTCTCCTGCATTGCAGGCAGATGCTTTACCCTCTGAGCCACCAGGGAAGCCCAAGTATCTAATAATAATAAAACATGTAATTTATCTAAGGACTCCCTGTGTGACCCTGAGCAAAGCTTCTAATGTCTCTGGTCTTCATTGTCCTGTAAAATAAAGAAACTGAGTAAGTGTAGAGTAATACCATGTTGACTTTCTGTTTGGATCAAAAGTTAAACGATCCTGTGGAGAATTAATCTGGCACATTCAGAGAGAGAGAGAAGATGGGGCGAGCCACAGAGCAGCAACATCAACTATAAAGGAAATCACAAAATTAAAATGCAGACATTGCAATCTGAGCTGGATGGGGGATGCCAAAAGCCAGGATATTTTGTCTAAGCTTAGAAGGGTGGGCTGAGACATTAACCCTGATTCTTTCTTTCAAATTAAGCAGAACTCTATTTAGAGTTTTACTGATACAGATATTTCAATAACTAGACACTTAAAGCATGAATGTATTTATTTGATCAAAGCCACAAACAGAAGAACTGGGCAGGGAGGTGGTAGGGCTCCCCAGAGTTGTATGAGGAATTCATTCAGGTTTAGAAATTTCGTGGGTTTTTTTGTTTGTTTGTTTGTTTTTAGGTATAACTTATATAACATTGTATTAATTTCAGGTATACAACATAATGACTGGATATGTGTATATTATTTTGAAATCATCAGTATTAACATACCTCCTCATATATAGTTGCACAATTTTTTCTTGTGATTAGAACTTTTAAGATTTACTGTCTTAGCAACTTTCAAATATGTAATACAGTATTATTAGCTAGTCATTATGCTGTTCATTACATCTGCATGACTTACTTGTTTTATAACTGGAAATCTGTACCCTTTGGCCCCCTTCACCCACTTCACCCACCTAGACTCGCATCCTCTGACAACCACCAATCTGCTATGCATATGAGCTTGCTGGGATTTTGTTTGGTTTTGTTTTTGAGATTCTACCTATAAGTGAGATCATATAGTATTCATCTTTCTCTGACTTATTCACTTAGCACAATGCCCTCAAGGTCCATCCATGTTGTTGCAAATAGCAAGATTTCATTCTTTATAACTAAATAGCATGCCAGAAATTGTGTGGGGGGGGGGGTGTGGGGTGACAGCTTCTTTATCTATTCATCCATCAGTGGACACTTAGCTTGTTTCCATACCTTAACTATTATAATAATGCTGCAGAGAACAGGGGGGTGAAGATATGTTTTTGATGTAGTGGTTTCACTTTCTTCAGATAAATACCCAGAAGTGGGCTTGTTGGGTCATGTGGTAGTTCTATTTTAATTCTTTAAGTAATCTCCATACTGTTTTCCACAGTGACTGTACCAGCTTACATTCCCAAAAATAGTGCTCAAGGGTTCTCTTGTTACTTCTTTTCTTTTTGATGATAGCCATTCTGACAGGTGTGAGGTGATATCTAATTGTGGTTTTGATTTGCATTTCCATTCATCTATATATCTGTTTTTATGCCAATACAATACTGTTTTGGTTGCTGTAACTTTATAATATAGTTTTAAATCAGAGAATGTGATGCCTCCAGCTCCGTTTTCTTTTCTCAAGATTCCTTTGGCTATTCGGGGTTTTTTATGGCTGAAAATACAAACTTTAGCATTGTCTATTCTAGTTCTGTGAAAAACGCCATTGAAACTTTGATAGGGATTGCACTGAATCCACAGATGGCTTTGAGTAGAATGAACATTATAACAATATTAATTCTTTTAATCCATGAGCATGGGAAATCTTTCCACTTACTGTGTTTTCTTCAGTTTCCTTCATCAGTGTCTTATTTTTCAGTGTATAATTCTTTCACATCTTTAGTTGAATTAGTCCCTAGGTATTTTATTCTTTTTGATGCAATTGGGAATGTTATCAGCAAATAGTGACAGGTTTTACTTTTCCCTTACCAACTTGGATGCCTTTTCTTTTTTTTTTCCTTGCCTAACTGCTCTGCATAGGACTTATAATGCTATGCTGAGTAAAAGCCACAAGAGGAGGCATCCTTTCTTGTTCTCTGTCTTAAAAAAAGTTTTCAGCTTTTCACCATTTAGTATGCTCTTAGCTGTGGACTTGTCATATATAGCTTTTATCATGTTGAGATACATTCCCTCTGTATCCACTTTTGCAACCCAGGTCCTTGCAGCCTAGATATTCCCCAATCATCCAGCCTTCTCTTGACATCCTTTTATCATTTTTTTTAAACTGCCTTGAGTCTTCTATGTATTGTGGGAAGACCAGTGGTTTTCCAAGACTTGGGAAGATTTTTCTGGCCTGTACATGATCATGATCTCCTCCAGCTCCATCTTCCCACTGTGACTCTTCTCTTCTCTTCTCTACACAGGATGATGTTAGTGTCGTTCACATCCCCTTTTCATTATAACTTCCCAAGACACCACCAACACAGGGCTGCGACAGAAGCAATCAAAGCTATAAGGGAAGGGAAGGAGTGGTTCACTGAAGGCAAATAAACAACTAAAATTGGATATTGTGCTGCTTTGTCTTCACCAGAGTCTCTTTGCATCGGACATTCCTCCTTTGCATCCAGGCTGCCTGATTTCCTCCCAATCTCTTTTCACATCTCTCTCTTCTCTCTAAGTCCCATGCTTGTCAGAATCCCTCCTCATTATGCAGAGTATTTCAGTTCTCTAGGTGAGGTTTCTCCTTCTGTACCCTAGGAGGGAGGCATCACCCTTCACACCCAAGGAGGTGATTTGTGTGAGCCGGAGACATTCATCTAAACAAAGCCTTGACACCCTTCATGTGAGTTACTCCACTCCCTGGCATCTTGGTCCCTGAGGCCCCAGAGTTCATGCTGCATCCATGCCCATTCCTAGGAGTCAAAAGTCCCCAGACTGGCCCACTTCACACTGAAGGACTTGAAGTGGACCAGGCAAGTGGACCTTCCCATTTCTGCCTCCAAATTAACATCCTTCTTTCTTCTCCTTCAGATCGCCCAGGGCTTGCCTGTGTTGAGAGAATAGAAAAATACCAAGATAGTTTCCTGCTGGCCTTTGAACACTATATCAATTACCGAAAACACCACGTGACTCACTTTTGGCCAAAACTCCTGATGAAGGTGACAGACCTGCGGATGATCGGAGCCTGCCATGCCAGCCGCTTCCTGCACATGAAGGTGGAATGCCCCACGGAACTCTTTCCCCCGTTGTTCTTGGAAGTGTTTGAGGATTAGACCGACTGACTCATTCTCATAATTCCAACAGCACTACTGGGTGTCATTTCATTCCATTGCCTAGCTCTTTTTTGTTTGTTCCTTTATTTCTTTGTGTTGGGAAGGATTGTTTTGGGGTACAGGGAGGTAGTCCTTGGCATAGACATGGATGAAATTGCCCCTTGAATGCGGGTACTTGCTAACTATTGCATTTTGTTCTCCAGTCCTTTGATGTGAATATGCTTTGGAGGTTTTACAGTTGTGGAGGTGGGGTGGGGACAATCATTAATTCACCAGCATCAAGCCGTCACCAGCTCCCATCTGTCCCTGGTCAGTGACTCGAGCAAGCAAAATGGCACAGCAGGAAACTAAAGAAGACTTAAAACCAAGACAACGTCGTCATCTTGATCCAATCCTGGTTTTTGCAGGGCTCGAATTAGCACAGCACAGACAGCCTCTGATGAGATGTGGCTTTCAGCTTCCTAGGGAAAGTTCTGAACACGTTATCTCTTCAAGAACATGCTGTTTTCAGCACTCTGTTCTCTCCTAGCAGCCTAACCTGGAATATATAAGGATATTTGTTTCCCCCAAATTAGCTGTCCTTTCACTGTAAATTTCATAATCCTGTGATTTAATTCGAGTTATACAAGGGTGTGACTCAAAGATGTGCAGGTGTTTGACTGATTGAGGCCAACAAGGAAAACAATTTCCTTAAGTGAGCCCAAAGAAATTCAAAATCTTCACAGATATCAGTGACTCAGTGGTTTCCAAAAATTTACATAGTGTCACTTTATAGTAGGAAGGCTTCTTACTGCTCAGAGGACACTCCCACAAAAATCAAACCTACTTACAGAGTGATGTCACTGTTCAGTGACATCTGACCCTTCATCTCTCAAAGTCCTCAAGTCATTCAACCTGATTGCATCTCTGCTGAGCCGACAACAGATTTCCCTGTGGATTGACCTTCCAGTCAAGGAGCGGTAACAAGCCGAAATGTTTCAGTCTTGTTCTGGGGAGAGACTAGTGACGTCACGTTCTATGTTGAAGAAAATGCAGGGCCTCAGAGCCTCCTCACGCCCTGATGCTGAGGTTCCCCCCTTCTGCTCTTGGATCCTCGGGCTCTTTGCTCTACTCACAAGTGTTTCCTAATCTCCTTTCCCTCTGGCTCTGAGGCTTGACTACCACCAAACAAAGCCTGCTCCAGCCACTGACTCTCTCTGTCCTTCTGATAGCATTGCCCAGACAGATACTCAGCAGAAAACAGCTGCAGACCACGCACACAAACCCTCACTCACCTTCCCCGCCCAGCCCACCTCCCCAGTGACTGCCACTGGAGCACTGTGTGCCCAGAAAGCATATGATGCCCCTGGGTGCTTCAGTGTCAGAAGATGGGCACAGAATATACCCATGAAACTGAATGTATCTCCCTCCTCACTGTCATGGTAGACGTAAACTATTACTCCGCCTGCCTTGTACTGCCTTATCCTGGAAGTGTTTGGGAAAATAAGCCATATCAGTGAAACTTGCCTAAAAACCATGTGGATTCATTCTTTTTTAACTGGCCCAGAAGTTGGGGTGCCTGAGTTCTAGTTTGTGCTCTCAAGTGGTAGATTTGTGACCTTGAGTCATGAACTCAAAAATCCTTCCTGTCCTTAACACTGTACTAATTTTAGGGGGTGAGAGAATCAAGTTCTTTTGATGGTTTCTTTCACATTCTAATTTCTAACTTTATTAGAAATGATGACTCTCCTGACAGCTAAGGAAAATATATTTGGTGTTGATTCAAAATAGGTGGTTGATATATGACATATCAGTTATTTAGAGAAAGGCAGGGTAGATTTGGGAGGAGGAGAGGAGTGGCATTAAAAATCCTGAGAGTGACCAGAAATAATCCGGGAGGAAAATTATGTGTTTGATGTGCTAAAGCAATTACACAGGCTTCCAGGGAAAGAAACCAAGAGCGGTGCACTGGAACTTACTACCCAGAGAAAGGAAATAGGTGAAGAGAATAAAATTATCAACATGAAGTTCATGGGCAGATTGCCTGCTTTGCCTTCCCTCAGTTCAGTCGCTCAGTCCTGTCCGACTCTTTACGACCCCCGTGGACTGCAGCACGCCAGGCGTCCCTGTCCTACGGGCAGATTTTTTGGTTTTGTTTTCTCCAGGTAGCCTCTAGCCAGTCCCCTCTGGTCCTCACTTTGTTACCGTCTCAGCTTCCTCTGTTGACTCTCTTTGGATAACTGCTCTTTGAAACAAAAGCGTTTAACCACCTCTGCTCCAGGATAACTCCCAGAAGCTTTTCCGGGTGGGGCAGGTTTTCCTTTGGAAGGGAAGGCGAGCAGGCAGGTTCTGGAAGCGCACAGACTCCTCAGGCAGTAGGCTCCCCAGGAAAGTCTCCTCAACGTGTTGAGATTCCCCAGGGCATCAGACAGCCCCAGATTCAGTCCAAGTGCAGAGCCTGATCTAAAGCCGCATCGGAATGCCTTAGGGATTAACATGATTGGCCACTGGCCAAATGGTTCAGCAGGTCTATAGCAACCCAGCCAGCCCCGACTAAATGTGTGTTTGATCCTTGGCCTCTTACATGGTAGCCTTAAGCAGGCAAACTGCTGATCTCAAAATCCTGTTGAAGGCTGACTCCTTCCTGCTGAGTAGACTAAGCTTCGAGGACTTCCGGTTGAAGGAAAGGCTGTCAAGACTGAAAGACTCACAACCCCGATGGTCAAGGTGACTCATTCCTTCTGTAACTGGCTGCGGTACTTACTGCATCTCAAGACTCCATCCTCTAAAACTCGATTAGGAGGGACTTGCTCTGGATTTTTTTTTTTTTTCTTTTTAACATTTTTTCTTACGTCGTCCAGACTTTCAAATCAAATGTGGACTGACTGAAACCTTGCTCAGTGGGGAGACATCCCAGAAGAGGAGAACACAGCCCACAACTGGGATCTCTATTTATAAATCACTTAAATTTGGGGGGGGGGGGGGGGGGGCGGTGAGTGGTGTCCAGTGTGTGTGTGTGTGTGTGTGCGTGTGCGTGCGTGTGTAGCCCTCAAGTGTACTTCACTCTTCAATTAGATGTGCCGTGTTGGTAGAAATAGTGAAAAAAGTAAAGATCTTTTCTTCTTTATGATTCTGCTCAAAACACCACGTGCCGCCTCCGAGCTTTCCTCGTCCCGTGCGCCTCGGTCCTCAAGGATACCCGCGCCGCGTTGCTGCCTCAGCCCGGGAGCCGCCCCTTCCGCCCACAGCACGGCCGGCGCGGCCCGCCCCGCGCCTCCGCGCCCGGCCCCAGCGGACACAGCCTCCGTGAACTGCAGACGCCCTCGAAGCATGTCACTGTCCGTGATACATTTTTATTCTATGGAACTCTAACCCATTCGTGTCATGTTGACCTTTGGCTGCATGAGTCATAAAATATGAAACTGGTCTTATGGTTTTTGAAACGTAGCCAGCATTTGTAAGGCTAAACCTTTTTCACAAACTGAGTTGAATCACCACCAGGCGACCATTCCTCTTCAGAAGGAGAGTGCTTAACAGACGTTTGAATCTCTTTGCCCTTTCCGATGGTTACCGCGTCAGGTTCCAAAATAAGCTCGTCATTTTTCCTGTTATTTTAATAATAAGGAAATATTAGCATAGTGTTTCTTTTGATAGCGATAGGTTATAATCCATATTTAAATTTTATAGAGGAGAAATTTTATTGTACTGTGATGTAGATATTTATTATCCAGGTAAGGATTTGCCCGGTGTGTATTTTTTACAATTGAAACACTTAACTTTAATCTTAAAAAAAAAAAAAAAAACAACTTTGAAAACACTCACACAGAGACACAAAAACAGACTAGGGGAAAAAAGGTTTGGCCTTATCACAGAATTTTTACTGTGCTGTACAAATGTTTGCAAATGCAAAATGTGTGCATTTCTAGTGTTTCTACATTCATTAACGCCGCCTTCAGGAGCAATATCGTGCAGGTAAAATGCTGTTTGTGGCTTTCTGTTGCACAGTTAAAGCTGACCCACCTTATGCACAAGACAATCAGATATAAATCTGTCCTCCTCAGGATGCAGATAGGACGTTCCGGAGCACAACGTACGACAGAGGAAGACCCTTAGGTGACAGGCAACTTGCTGACACAGACGCTAGCAGGGCATGAACGAGCTGACATTATGCCACTCCCCTTTTTTGGTTCTTCCTAATTGACATTTTTCATTTGATTATAGAGCCAAATTAGTTATGAAGGCTTTCTTTGGAGAAAACACCTTTATTCCCCCATGATGTTTTCATGCCCTGAGAATCAGAAAAAGACAACAGAACAGGGAAAGATTTACAGTCATCAGAAGATTTGTGTTTTGCAAATGGTGTTAACTGATATTGCTAGATTGGTAATATTTTTTTCAGCCTAAAATTCTATTGAAATCTGTGATCAAAATGTTTTAAACTATCCAAAAAGAAAATTTGTATATTTGGGAAAAATGGATTTTTACATAGCTTTTGTATGCAGATATTAAATTGTAATTATGACTATAGCAGGCATAGATAAACTGATAAGCTACAATTCTAAAAAAGAAACAAAAAAGAAAAGCTTATAACAGATATACTTTTCTGCCTCTTTCTTTAAATATTATTATCTTCTACATAGGCACAGGGTTACCTGCTCGTCTCATCTTGCTGCTTCCAAAAGAAGGAAAACAGAGATGTAACAACATTTGTTTCATAAACATCTACTAGAATAAGCAAGGTTTCTTGAGAGGAGGGCATGAAGGGATAGGGAGATACTTGCTTTGGAAGGGGCCACAGAGATGTAGTGAGGAGGGAAGAGGGAAGTTTTTGCAGCTAAGAGACTGCATTCATCTTTTTATCTCAAAATGTCCAAGAACATTATTAATACTAGTGAAATTATACTGATAGCAGCTATCAATATATAGCTCACATGTTAGGACTCATGCTGTGATGGGTAACAAAAAAAAAAAAAAAAGAAGCCTAATGGGAATTTATTGTCCATAATATCTGAAAAATCCAAGAGTGCCATGGCTTCAGGTGTGGCTGGATCTGGGTACTCAGTACCTCAGGATGTGCCTCTTTTCATCTCCCTGGGCAGATTTCTGTCCATACAAATTCCCTTCACATGGACTTCATGCTCACATAGTCTTTTGTCCGATGATGGCCACCAGTAGCTCCAGGATGAGCCTTCTAGCTCCAGATCAGTGGGAAGAGAGTTTCTTTTCCCCAACAGTTCCAGTAAAAATCCTGAACCTACTCCTCATTGATCCAAATGGAGTCACGTGCCCATTCCTGAGCCAGTCATGTGGCTGAGGAGCACAGATATGCTAATTAGCTGAGTCCTCTGAAATCCTGGAACTGGATAGAGGAAAAGAAGGACAACCAGCCCCATCTAAACTAGACAGAGAGTTGAGTCAGGAATGGTTCCCCGAAGAAAAGTCTGTCTTGCTGCTATAAGAAATGGGAGGAACAGTGAGCAAGTAAAAAAAGAGAAAGAAATGTCCACACCAATCATTAAGTCTGAAAGCACATCCATTTTCGGTACAGCAACAAGTCTCCTGAACAGAGAGGAAGCTCGACACCATTCGGCCAGGACATGAGCCAGATAAACACTCCAATGAAAGTGTTTGATTATATCCTACCTAGCTCATGAAAGAGGTCAAGATGGGGCAAGCATTTATCATTTCCCCAGATTAGATCAGTTCAGAGTACCATTTTGAGAGTCTCCCCACTCTCTGTTCAAAGGACTGTATAAATTTTATATCTGTCTATTTTCTACATTACATACCTTCTCAACTCTACCCTAATGAACATATGTCCTCCCCCCAATAAATTACTTTATTCATTCTCTTTCGGAGAGTTGTTTACACATATATTCCAGCTGGGTACTGTTCTTAAGCCCATTGCACAGGCAAAGCTGACACAAAACTGATGTAGTAGCTAACAGCTTGACCTGAGTAATGGAGCTGCCGTCATGGCACAAGCCTGCACAGTTCTCTTGATAATAATCTAGAATGAAGAGAAGCCAAAGGCCACAGCTGGTTTGCTTTCCCTTCCTGAGATGACAGTTCACCCTGGTTTCCTATTTAGGTACTCAGGCATGGTAGCTCTGTAAATAAGTGGACTTGTCATTAAGTTCATGTACACAAATTCTGACACATTACATGTTGTTCAAACTGAAGCAAAACTCAGTAGAACTACTGAAATGGAGAGTTTTCCAGATATCTAAGGATCTGTGAGTGATATGTGTTTCACGTTATACTCTTGAAAGACAGAATCCATTTATATAGTATAAAGTGAAGTCAGAAATGAAGTCTCTATCGGTAAAATGGTATTGCCTGAATGCTATCTCAAAATGAGAAGAAAGTTGTCTTAGCCTTGGTTCCCCAGAAAGCAGAGTTTATTTGCTACAGTTTTATTAGAGATAATAGCTCCAAAGGAAGCAGTAATGGAGGGGAAATTAGACAAGGAAGGAAAGAGAGTAAACACAAGAGCTGGCCACCCTGAGTACAACTGACTACTCAATCATGCAAGACCATCTTCTAAGGGGCCAGACAGACCACTGCAGCCCTGGATGGCTGACATGGGACTGAGGGAATCAATTACCTGCCTGCTGTCATCTCCCACTCTCTGTTCAAAGGACTGAACTCCCCTCTGCTAGGCTGGACATGCCTGGCCACGGAGCAGCTCCAGTGGTGCCTCATGCTCCAGGAGCAAAAGCAACCTGCCAAGTGGAGAAAGTTCTCTCCACTCCCACAGCTGGCCACAGTCCATCTAGTCTGGGAGACAGACCAGGTGGCAAGTGAGGTGAAACAAATGGCCCTGGGCCCTGGGCATGTAAACAGGCCTTCAAGGGTCTGCAATGATCTGATACAGGGGATCCTCCAGCCAACAAGTTCCACTGATTGTCTTTCCAAGTTCCAAAGAGAATCACAAAGTTCCACAAACAAACCAACCTGTGTTTCACTGTACCGTGAATTTGAATGTGCTGTTGTATAGTCACTAAGTTGTGTCCAACTCTTTTGGGACCCCATGGACTGTAGCTCACCAGACTCCTCTGTCCATGGGATTTCCCAGGCAAGAATACTGGGGTGGCGGGGGGCTGGGGGGGGTTGCCATTTCCTTCTCCAGGGGATCTTCCCAACTCAGAGACCAAACCCGTGTCTTCTGCACTGGCAAGCAGATTCTTTACCACTGCGCCACCTGAGAAGCCCTTTGGATGTGTTCAGTTCAGTTCAGTCGCTCAGTCGTGTCTGACTCTTTGTGACCCCATGAATCACAGCACACCAGGCCTCCCTGTCCATCACCATCTCCCAGAGTTCACTCAGACTCACGTCCATCGAGTCCGTGATGCCATCCAGCCATCTCATCCTCGGTCGTCCCCTTCTCCTGCCCACAATCTCTCCCAGCATCAGAGTCTTTTCCAATGAGTCAACTCTTCGCATGAGGTGGCCAAAGTACTGGAGTTTCAGCTTCAGCATCATTCCTTCCAAAGAAATCCCAGGGTTGATCTCCTTCAGAATAGACTGGTTGGATCTCCTTGCAGTCCAAGGGACCCTCAAGAGTCTTCTCCAATACCACAGTTCAAACGCATCAGTTCTTCGGCACTCAGCCTTCTTCACAGTCCAACTCTCACATCCATACATGACCACAGGAAAAAACCATAGCCTTGACTAGTTGTAAGGGTTCTTAATTTCATATAAACTTGTCGTGCAAATTGTCCACTTATCTACATTTCCCTAGCATAGCTGAAAAAAACTAAGCAGACTATTGACTTAATTATACAATATTAGCTTTTCTTACAGTGACTCATTTCAAGGCCAAATTTTTTTCCATATAAATATCTGGCTAAAAATTTTGTAGAAGTCAATAGAAATTTGGTATTTTTTTCTGTACAAAACTTCACTTTGGTGCAAACATTTTTAGAATCAATACATATGAAAAGTGGAGTCAGATGATTTGCAAATAACACTCTTCTTTTTTAGGATAATCATCTTTGACTTTTTTTTGTACTAATTGCAACAAGAGAGGGAGATGAATACAGAATAGAGCATCTTCAAGTTAGCAAATTTGAAAATTCTTATGCCCTTAAATCCCAACAGATATATAGACATTTAAAACACCCCTCAATTTTACTATGAACCCTAGAAAGATGCTTTAGTCTTTTTGTTGTAGATGTGAATGTTTATTTGGATTTTAAGGATTTTAGAATTTTCTGTAGGGGCATCTTTAGCCTTTAAGAGAGCTTTTAGGATTTCTTTCCATTATTCAAAGTCAAAGCCAAATAAAATCTTTGTAACAATGAATTATTTCAAAAGATGAAGAACCCCAAACCAAGGATCATTCATTCATACATGAGCTGCTAATGAGAATCCAATTGCACATTTCAGGAAATTCATCTTCATTTTCTCCAGCACTGACAGAAATAGCACTCGTCATTTACTCTCCACTCCAGAAGCCCAGCAGTAATCCCAGAGGGTAGTCTGGGTATTGGTGCTGCCTTCCAGAGTCTTCCACTGCTGCATGGAGTATACAGCAACAGCCCACCAGGTAGGGAAGAAACCTAATCAAAAGCAAGAATCGTACCAGACCCTCTAAATTACTGTTAATCCTCCAAATAAACCCAAAAGGTAGGTGTTCACACCCTTATCTGACAACAGGGAAATGGAGGCTCAGTGTGACTAAGCAACTCATCCAACATCCAGCAGTTGACAAATGTCAGAGCACATAGGGCCCCAAGATCCATGTCATTCTTACTACTTGCCCTGATAAGACCATCATGGACTTAGCTAATGACAAAAAAGCAAAGGAAACTCTGCTCTGGAAATGTTTTCCATTCCCCTTCCCAAGAGGCTCCTCTGCTCTAACCCAAAAACACATGTGCCCTCTGAAGACCGGCCACTGTCTCATTAGGTTGTGTCTACTGCAAAATCATCACTGGTGTTCCAACACTGAAGAGTAATTTCTTTTCAGTTCACTTCAGTTACTCAGCTGTGTCCAACTCTTTGTGAACCCATGGACTGCAGTACCTCCAGCTTCCCTGTCCTTCACCAATTCCCAGAGCTTGCTCAAACTCATGTCGATTGAGCTGGTGATGCCATCGAACCATCTCATCCTCTGTCATCCCCTTCTCCTCCTGCCTTCAATCTTTCCCAGCATCAGGATCTTTTCAAATGAATCAGTTCTTCGCACAGGTGGCCAAAGTATTGGAGTTTCAGCTTCAACATCAGTCCTTCCAATGAGTATTTGGGACAGATTTCCTTCAGGATTGACTGATTTGATCTCCTTGCAATCCAAGGACTCTCAACAGTCTTCTCCAACACCACAGTCCAAAACCATCAGTTCTTTGGCGCTCAGCTTTCTTTATGGTCCAACTCGCATCCATACATGACTACTGGAAACACCATAGCTTTGACTAGCGGACCTTTGTTGGCAAAATAATGTCTCTGCTTTTTAATATGCTATCTAGGTTGGTCATAGCTTTTCTTCCAAGGAGCAAGCATCTTTTAATTTCATGGCTGCAGTCACCATCCGCAGTGATTTTGGAGCCCCCAAAAATAAAGTCTGTCACTGTTTCCATTGTTTCGCCATCTATTTGCCATGAAGTGATGAAACTGGATGCCATGATCTTAGTTTTTTTAATACTGAGTTTTAAGTCAGCTTTTTCACTCTCCTCTTTCACCTTCATCAAGAGGGTCTTCAGTTCCTCTTCGTTTTCTGCCATAAGGGTGGTGTCGTCTGCATATCTGAGCTTATTGTATTTCTCCCTGCAATACTGATTCCAGCTTGTGCTTCCATCCAGCCCGGCATTTCTCATGATGTACTCTGCATATAAGTTCAATAGGCAGGGTGACAGTATACAGCCTTGATGTACTCGTTTCCCAATTTGGAACCAGTCTGTTGTTTCATGTCCAGTTCTAACTGTTGCTTCTTGATCTGCATACAGGTTTCACAGGAAGCAGGTAAGGTGGTCTGGTATTCCCATCTCTCTCAGAATTTTCCACAGTTTGTTGTGATCCACAAAGTCAAAGGCTTTATTTAATCAATGAAGCAGATGTTTTTCTAGACCTCTCTTTCTTTTTCTGTGATCCAATAGATGCTGGCAATTCGATCCGTAGTTCTTCTGCCTTTTCCAAATCCGAACATCTGGAAGTTCACAGTTCACGTATTGCTGAAGCCTGGCTTGGAGAATTTTGAGCATTACTTTACTAGCATGAGAGATGAGTGCAGTTGTGTGGTAGTTTGAGCATTCTTTGGCATTGCCTTTCTTTGGGATTGGAATGAAAACTGATCTTTTCCAGTCCTGT
Organism: Ovis canadensis; assembly: GCF_042477335.2. NCBI lineage: Eukaryota > Metazoa > Chordata > Mammalia > Artiodactyla > Bovidae > Ovis > Ovis canadensis. Next base: position 57,498,429 of record NC_091270.1, read on the forward strand.
GGCCACTGCTGAGTTTTCCAACTTTGGTGGCATGTTGAGTGCAGCACTTTAACAGCACCATCTTTTAGGACTTGAACTAGCTCAGCTGGAATTCCATCACCTCCACTAGCTTTGTTTGTAGTGATACTTCCTAAGGCCACTTGACTTCACATTCCAGGATGTCTGGCTCTAGCTGAGCGATCACACCATCGTGATAATCTGGGTCGTGAAAAACTTTTTTGTACAGTTCGTCTGTGTATTCTTGCCACCTCTTCTTGCCATATCTTCTGCTTCTGTTAGGTCCATACCATTTCTGTCCTTTGTCGAGCCCATCTTTGCATGAAATGTTCCCTTGGTATCTCTAATTTTCTTGAAGAGATCTTCAGTCTTTCCCATTCTATTGTTTTCCTCAATTTCTTTGCATTCACCACTGAAGAAGGCTTTTTTATCTCTCCTAGCTATTCTTTGGAACTCTGTATTCAGATGGATATATCTTTTCTTTTCTCCTTTGCCTTTCACTTCTTTTCTTTTCTCAGCTATTTGTAAGGCCTCCTCAGACAACTATTTTGCCTTTTTGCATTTCTTTTTCTTGGGGATGGTCTTGATCACTGCCTCCTGTACAATGTCATGAACCTCCATCCATAGTTCTTCAGGTACTCTCTGTATCAGATCTAATCCCTTGAGTCTGTTTGTCTTGGCGGGACCTATTTATAACTCAGCTGACTTCTAGAGGTGTCAATCTAACAAAAGGACATTTTGTTTTGCTAAGCATTTGGGGATCTGAGTGAGTTGTTAAATTTGGAGAGAGCCAAAGTGCTATGCAAAATGAGAGGAGAATTTTCAGCAGTGGACGCAGAGAGGCTACAGAGAGGACACAGAGAAACACTTCAGTTTCACGATGTCATCATATGACAACTCCCTGGACTTCAGATAGAACTTCAGATGATCATGTGGCAAATAATTAGATAAAATCGGCAGATGCGTGGCACAAGTGAATGCCTTACAGAAACAAATAAAAAGGGTCTTCAGTTACCATCTTGATATGGAAGAACAGAAGCCCAGGGCAAAGGGCTTCATGATAAAACATTATCCCAGAATTCATGGGAGCTCCTTTAGCTGGTTTCAAACACTTGAAAGAAGAATTTTCAATGCAGTTTCACCTAGTTCTGAAGACAGGCCTCTACCTGACATCTGGAAAATACAGTTAGTTAAAACTGCACATAGACATGAGGATAAGTTACTAAACTGAAGGCCCTTGTGGAATTTTCCACAGGAAAGCAATAAGAGCCTCTTCTATCCAACTTTCACTCTCACCTGCAATTAAAGGAAGACAACAGAAGCCTTCAACCGAATAGTAGCTAGCAAACCCAGATAACATTAGAGAGAACATTTTTACAATATTGGCAATGTCTGAAATGTCATGGGATTAGTATCAAGGATAAACATGCGGGTTTTCCAAATCAATAAGAAAAAAAAAAAGAAAAGAAACATGAAATACAATAGAGAAATAGAACATTTATAGAAAGAGAAGCCTAAATGGTTAACAAGTACATAGAGATCCCCTAACTTACTAGCAATCAGAAATAGGAAAATCAACACCACTTTACACCCGCTAATTAGGTAAATAGAAATACCAAGTGTTAGTAAGAATATTAAAAGATGAGGGTTCATCTCCCGCTGAGAGTGTCAATTGGTCCATTCCATTCTTCCTATAGCCAATAACTCTACACATAATTCCATCCCTGGGAACACACCCTAAACTCTCACATGGATCTAGAGGTATGGTCATCTGAGCATCCCAGACTCTGCAGTTCAGGCTAGGGAAGACGAGAAGAATACTGCGTGGAGAGCTTCCTGCCAAAGAAATCACCGAAGCATCAGAAACACTGAGCCAAACCTGCATACAGAGACACGCATGAAATGAGACAGCACCAGAGCACGGATATGAACTACAAACACATGCAAGGGAACGCCATATTTACTTACATCAAGAACATTAGGCTGAGTGTCCACGTGGAAGGGATGAAGAGAGACAAAGCGAGAAAGCAGGAGAAGGGTCATGGCAGATTGATGATTTTCACCATCATGAAACAAAGAGGATGCTAGTCTCAAGCCCTCCACCTGAGGGACCCCTCCCCCCATCCCAAAGCGGCCAGGTTTTAATCCTCTCTTCCCTGAGTCACTCCCGTTATGGTATTTCCCATGTGAGGATGGGCATCAAATGATGAATCTTGGTGAGGCACACCGCTTAGAGCTTCAGAAGCCAGAAGTGAAAGCAGAGATAGTCTAGAGATGACTAGGGAAAGAAAAGAGAGAAGGGGTCAAGTCCTTGGTGTTAAATCACCTTCCAGCTGCCAAGACTATTTTCCAATGAACAACATCTGATGTGAAACTTAAAAAAAAAAAATGAGAAATGAGAGACAAGGCTCTGGTTAAATAGGTCTGTCCATTCAGCCACCCCAAATCCCCAAAGCAAATCTGTCTCTAAGGAGTCCCTAAATCTCCATCCAAGTTCTGGAAACCTCTGATCTAGAAACCCGTGCATTGATAAGCCAAGCTGGAGGGATGATTGGGAGCGGCAACTCCTCAACAGGAGGCAGTGGTCTTCAGAGAGATGGGCCTGGCCTGCGGGGAGCCTCCTGGGATGGGAACGGGAAGCCTGAGAGGAGTCCGCTGAGCCCACTGCCCCGGCTCTCTCCTTTAAAACCAGGTTCACACACCTCTCTCATTCTTATGAGTCTGGAATTTAATACTCTATTTGTTGTGCTACATAAGGAGATTAAGAAAATTTGCGCCAAATGACTTCCATCTCTTTTGAGTTCCTCTGATTTGGAGGGCTTGTGAACCAGGAACCAATCCATTTCAAATGGGGAATGACCCAAGGAAGCAGAAACATTTACCCTGCAGAAGGCCTGAGACTCATATCCGAGACATCTTCGGTGAAACAGAAAACCAGTTGGTTCCGTGTTGCTGCCGAAGAGCGCATCCGGAATGAATGGATGGAAATCATTCGGAAGTTCATATCAGCCCAGAAGAAGACAGGATGATGTCACAGTTGAACTGTCTAAAGTGGAAGTAGAGAAGATTCCATCACTCGAGGAGTTCAAGCCAAAACTACACTCTCATCTGAAAGTGAGGCAGCACAGACACCAGAGGTCCAAGCCAGTGACCCCTCAGACCTTGGCTTCAGCCCCAGGCCACATCGTGACCATGTCCTAGGGGCCGGCTCCCTGCACTTGCTGAGGTTTAGCTATCCCTAAAGCCATATTTTAGGTTCTCCAAAAGGAAACACGTGAGATGAGCCTCAGTTAGATGCGACTTCTGGTGCCACTTACTTTGAATATATAATCATCCCCTGCAAAAGCAGACGAGCCAGTAAAACAAAGTCTACCATCTGTCTCTCCACGTTTTCTTTTTCAACAATTATCTGACTAGCTCCGGAGAAAACCTCCTCAGGCTGATCTGAAACCATCAGCAGAGGGAATCATGTGCTAGAACCATAGAGCAAGTCTAAAGTGAGAAGAAAGACAGCAAATAAATCCTAGGATTGCCTTGCACACCAGGAACATGGTGTTGCCGGTGGCTCATCAGGACGCGCTGAGTGCCACAGTAGTTATTAAGCGTCTCCATGAGTCTTGATTTAATTGTCTCTGGCTGGGACTCTGCACACTGGTTGTCTGCCCAGGCACGAATGTATTTTGATCAAAATTAGTCTTAATCAGCTTGGCTTGAGTAACAACGTGGCCGAAAATCACGGCCAGCAGACAGCTTGAAAGGCTTCTCTGGCAATTCAGAGACTAGAGAAGAACAGAACTTTGAAAAAACACTTTGCAAGGAGTTGATCCCCCTCCTACTTCTCAGAAAACCATTTCTTACTCCAATCAGTGTTAGCAAAAGCCATGGTTGTCCCCTGCAGAAAGTACCCAGGGAATGAAAGGAGCGTGATGGACAGTCGGGAGGGAGGTCTGGACTGTCCTGAAGTCCTGTGGTTGGCGCCAGGCTTCTTCTGCCTGCTGCCTTGGGAGATTCAGAGCTAGGAAGATGCTTTACTCTGAATGTCTGTCAAAAGCAGGCAAGACTAGACTCTGAGCACTCCAAATCACTGTGGGTTACAAGCAAGACTAAAAATGTGCTGGCATGACATTTTTCCTCCAAATGGAGATCACGAGTCACATGTTTATAAGGATGGGTGACAACGAGTTTGTCACTAAAACGTTTCCATTGCAATCAGGTTCATCTTTCCCAGGAATTCCTTCATTTCACATCCAAGTGCCGGCTTTTTTCTCTCCAGAAATAAGACCACACTCTCTCCCTGAAAGCACGCACAAATACATCTCACATGGACAGGGGAACTAGGGCGGGAGGCAGGGGCAAGCAGCACCATGATCCAGCATGATCCCAAGCCTGGTGTCTACGGCACAGCAGTGTAAGTCCACTGGCCACTGACTCTGTGGACATGAGTCTGAGCAAGCTCCGGGAGACAGTGAAGGACAGGGGAGCCTGGCGGGCTACAGCCCATGGGGTCGCAAAGAGTCAGACACAGCTGAGCAACTGAACAACAATGACCCCAGACATTCAAAGAAAGTTTATTCTCAACTTGAACCCAAGCATCCCTGGGGCAGCTAAGGACATAGTCTCAGAAGTAGACAAAATTTTTATTTAAAGAAAGTTTTAATTTCTGGTTTCAATCCATAAGTAATTTTAAAATTCCCCCTAAAGCTAGTCTGGATCATCCAGATCAGCTCAAAACCAAATACTAGGTTTCAGTATTCATTTGCCCTCGTATTTGTAACATCTCTGATGTCAGATAATAATAACTTTAGTTGTGGCAACATAATTAGGACCAAAAAGGCAGCCGTACTATGGGAATGATGCAGTCACCACCAGACCCACAGCATCACGGCTCACTGGCCTATGAAGGGCTTGGCAGTGGTCAAGGACACCAATGCGGTAGGTGACCTGAGTCACCACAATCGAGGACAGAGTCCAGGCTCCCCAGATTCGGGGCATTGGAGAAGCATTAGAGAGGCATCTGGCACATAAACAGGTAAAGTTCTTAAAAGGAGATGCATCATAGTCAGAATTATATTTTTCCATTAATTATTAAAAGCAACGTGGTTGCTTTGTCAGCAAAGGGAGTGAAGATACTATGTGCAAGCTTCCCTCGAGGTGTCTTTACTCTACCCTGATGATGGACGGCTGGTGCTGTAAGTGAGGTGTATCTAAAACTGGGCAGGCTTTCTTGCCTGAGCCTAAAACACATTCCCTTAATTGCTGAGTGAAGACATGACGTGAAATGCATTCAGACTCTGATGGGTCCTGAGAAACCCTGCACTTGTCCCACTGAGGAGTCCAAAGCAAGAACAAAATCTGCAGTTAAGTTTGGGGCAATCAGAGCAGAGAGGACTTGGCCTCCCATTCTTGAATGAAGACAGTGAAGTCATCAAGACCCATAAAAGAAATGGACACATGTGGACGAGTTCCACAAGCCTCAAAGTAGCAAAGATGTGACAGGATAATTCTGTGAGGCTGAGAGAGGCCAGCCACAAAGTAGCTCAAGTTTAGATAATGCCACCAGAAAATTTGCCATAACCTGATAAAATAGAATCATCATGGACAGAGTGCATCTAAGGACCACACAGAACTCAGCTGAGAGAGAGACACAGATTGACTGGAAAGAGCTTGCAGTGTGGAATGAGGACCCTGCTGGACCTGTGTGGACCAACAAAGGGGCACTGGAGGCCTCAGTTGCCCCCTTGTGGACTGAGGGCAGTGCAGACCAGCTGCCCTCCCCCAACTCCCCAGGACATGACACCATGATGGAGTTATTCTCCAGTATCAGCAGGGTTGGAATTACCCAGAGTGCCTGCTAATGTACAGATTTATGGAGCCCTCCCCCGGGGTTCCTGATTCTGCAGGTCTGAGATGGGTAGTGAGATCCTGCATTTCTGACAGCTCCTCAGGTCATGCTGATGTAGTCTGGGGACCACACTTAGAAAGTCACTGCTGGGATGTAGCCAAGCCCCCTAAGTTACATGACACCCAGATCTAAGCGGAACTGCCCGCAGAAGAGAGCTCACGTAGGCATATACTTGTGGGAGGAAACTGACATTGCTCACACACCTGCACACGGGAACTAACACCTGGGTCGATCAAGGAGACACGGGCCAATAGCTTTCTTCGTCTCCACTGGGTTGTTTCCGCCTCCAGAAGGTGTCACTTCCTGTTCTATTGGGGCACTGAATAGAATTCTTAAATATACTCAGTAATAACATGTTACTGACTGATCTCTTCAACCCATAATGAAATCAAGGTCATCCGTGTTGGAACCCATGTCCAGAGTATTATAGACAGGATAGCAATGATTCTTTTAAAATACATTATATCAAGTCACCTTCCTGCTCAAAATCCCTGTGGCCCCCAGTGGCTCCCGGGTCACTCAAATACAGGCTACCTCTCCGTGGCCTGCAAGGCTCTCCAGGGCTCGGCCACCCAGCCCCGCTCCCCGTGCTCTCGGCCGGCGCCCCAGCTCATCCCCGCTGCACGGATGCACTGAGCAGCTCCTGTTTCTGGCAAGGCTGGGGGCCACCCGCAGCTCCGGACCTGCGTGCACATCCTCACCCACGCCCCGCCACTCCCTCCGGTCTCCGCTCAGACCTCACCTTCTCAGAGACGCATTCCTCTTCCCCGGTCCGATCCCTAGTCGGAGAAGATCCCACATGCCATGGGACCGCTAAGCCCGCGGGCCACAAGAGAAGCCACTTCAGCGAGAAGCTCGAGCACGCCAGCTCGAGAGCAGCGCCCGCTTGTGGCAATGAGAGGAAGCCCACACCAGCAGTGAAGACCCAGGGCAGCCAAAAATACATAAGTAAATGAAAATATATAGAGAGAGAAAAGAGCACTTTGTTTTTATGAAGTAAATGTGGTTTTGATCATAAAACCTAAAGGCACCGTGACAAAAATTAAATGCTAGCTCAATCTTTTGAATTTAAACACAAAAATCCAGAATAAAATCTCAGACACTGGACGTGAGCTTAGGGGACCAACCCTACCATGGGGACTGACTGGGTCCAGTCAGGAGGCCAAGGCACCCCCACAGGGTAGAGCCAACAAGACCTTACAACAGGGACAGCACAGGCCCTCCCCAAATCCAGAGGCTCAGCGCAGACCCCAGGCACCATGCAGGGCTGGGGTCACAGGGTCCCAGGGTCACAGGGTCCCCGCACCATGGGGCCTGCCTGCTGCTGGGCCAGAGTCCTTCCAGGAGCCTTCTCTATCTTTCCACTGGTGTGCGTGCTGAGTTGCTTCAGTCACGTCCAACTGTTTGTGGACTGCAGCCCACCAGGCTCCTCTGTCCATGGGATTCTCCAAGCAAGAATACTGGAGTGGGGTGCCATGCCCTCTCCCAGGGGATCTTCCTGACCCAGGGATCGAACCTGCGTCTCTTATGTCTCCTTGCATTGGCAGGCAGATTCTTTACCACTAGCACCACCTGGGAAGCCCTTTCTATTGATAGTTCTATATATTTAAGGCAGTGATACTTTGTTTTGTTTACAAATAGATTATCTGTCAAGAATGCTATCTTGTTATTACCCTTTGTCAATCTTCTTGTCTATTTTGCTTGCTTGTTCTTTCAGTTGAAATTATGTCAAATATCAATTATGGTAATAAAACAGGTGTTATTTCCCTATATCATCTTTTCACCAATAACATGGCATATTTTTAATTTTACTTAATTTTTTATTTAGTACCATATGTAGACTCTTTGCCTTCCTGTCAACTGCATTTACTTTTAATTTTATTGCACTGGGCAGAATTCCTAAATAATGATATGTAAATATATCTTTTTGTTCTTGGTTTTAATAAGAAATGCTTTACCATCAAGAGTAATAAGTATATTGCTTTAAAGAATAAAATGAGGAGATAGCCATTTGTTAAGAAAATAACTCAGGTACCAAACTCGAAAATGGGGGCCGCGGCCTGCTAGTGCCTGACCGGGATCAGCCCTGGGTCCCCAGGGCTATAAACCCCCACGCATGGGGGTCCTCTGCCTGGGGCCGTTGGGTTGGGCGCGGAAGCCGCGGGTGCCCTGGAGAGGCCCGCGGCAGCTGCTGAGCCTCCTCTGCGGGGACTACCTACAGGCCAGCCCCGCCAAGAAGCCCCGGGCCGGGCCGGAGGAGCCCGGCTCGCCGCCCTCGTCGCCGCTGAGCCCGGAGCAGGTGATCCGCATCCCGAGGAGCAAGGCGGCCGCGCTGCTCAGATTCGGGGCACGTAACGCGCCGGTGGGTTTTGGTGAGAGTTGGAAGAAGCACCTCAGCGGGGAGTTCGGGAAGCCGTACTTCATAAAGCTGATGGGATTTGTTGCAGAAGAAAGAAAACATTACCCTGTTTACCCTCCCCCTCACCGTCTTCACGTGGACCCAGATGCGTGACGCAAGAGATGTGAAGGTCGTCATCTTGGGACAGGATCCGTATCACGGGCCCGATCAAGCTCATGGGCCCTGCTTCAGTGTTCAGAGGCCCGTGCCGCCCCCGCCCAGTTGGGAAAACATTTACAGAGAGCTGTCTACAGACACAGATGGCTTTGCTCACCCTGGTCGTGGAGATTTATCCGGATGGGCCAAACAAGGTGTTCTGCGGCTCAACGCTGTCCTCACGGTCCGGGCGCATCAGGCCAATTCTCGTAAAGAGAGAGGTTGGGAGCAGTTCACCGATGCCGCTGTGTCGTGGCTCAATCAGAACGCCCACGGCCTTGTCTTCTTGCTCTGGGGCTCTTATGCTCAGAAGAAGGGCAGTGCCGTTGATAGGAAGACCACACGCCCCTCACCGCTGTCGTGAACAGGGGCTTCTTCGGATGCAGGCATTTCTCTAAAACCAACGAGCTGCTGCGTAAGTCCGGCAAAGAGCCCATCAACTGGAAGGACCTCTGACCTTGTGACCTGGATCCTGGGGGTGACATTGACCCTGGGGATTGAGCAGTTTTCTAGAAGCTGTGAAATAGAAGTATTGGTCGTTTATGAAGTCAAAGTAAGAAGAAAATCTCCCTCGTGATTCTCAAGCACCCTGCACAAGGGAACATGTTTCAGGCGGAGCAGCCATGAGCCAGGCTGCCTGGGAGGGGCGGCTTTATTCAGCTAGAGATAACTGGACCACACCAGCTGTGGCTCAGGCTTCCCGGAAGGGACCTGAGGTCGAGTGCTGACTCTTCCCCTTTGTTAGCACCTTCATGGTTAGAGCAGGGAGAGAAGCCCCTTCTGTTACAGCCAGCTGCTGCCTGTTTCTACTGATAGGTTAGACTTTAGATTTGGGGATGCTGACTGTGTTTATTTGGGAAGGGCCCCTTTGCCTACCCTAGCATTTCAGCCTGATCTGTGGTCTTTCATGGAGCCCTCAGGAAGACTGAGGATGGTTTGCCAGTTCCCAGAAATTAGGAGTTTATTTCCTGCCTGTAGTAGAGGTGAAAATTGCCAAGGAACCATCCTTGGTATGAACTTTCAGTGAATAGAAGCTGGGAAAAGCAAATTTGGTCTTATTTATACAGTAATTCTGGAGAAGGCAATGGCACCCCACTCCAGTACTCTTGCCTGGAAAATCCCATGGATGAAGGAGCCTGGTAGGCTGCAGTCCATGGGGTCGCTAAGAGTCAGACACGACTGAGCGACTTCACTTACACTTTTCACTTTCATGCATTGGAGAAGGAAATGGCAACTCACTCCAGTGTTCTTGCCTGGAGAATCTCAGGGATGGGGGAGCCTGGTGGGCTGCCGTCTATGGGGTCAAACAGAGTCGGACACGACTGAAGCGACTTAGCAGCAGCAGCAGCAGCATACAGTAATTTCTTCAGGTGTTTCTAAGGAGTAAGCTGTGGAGGTTGAACGTGAAGCAGAAAGCGTTAAGAGGAAAGGAATGCTTTCTTCCTGGGAGTTTTTGAGCCACCAGAGATTGCCAATGCTGTTTCTTCATTTAGAGGGGCGGGGGTTGGACTGAAATCACTTTAGGATTTTTCTTTTCTGTGACACTGGTGAATTTCGCTTTTTAAAAAAGATACGCAGCTATGTATATATATTTTTAATCCTCTTTTTTTTAAGAGACAGCCTTTATTAGGTGTGCACCTCCATCCCCAGATGGCACGGTTTTGCTGTAAGCTGGGTTTAAAGGGTTAACGCAGCTGGGTTTAAAGCTGCCTGAGTTTGATAATAAAAGACTGTTGAAGTTAAAAAAAAAAAAAAAGAAACACAACTCAAATATTGGAAATAAGGCATAAAGATGACTGCATGTCTTTTCAAAGCCACGTGGAAGCTTCACCACCACCCCAGGGGTCACCTCATTCTCCAGCAGCACGTACTTTGATTTTGTTTACTATTTAGCACTGATAAAGCCGAGACCCTGTGAGGTTATATAGTAACTTGTAGGCTTAGATCTACTGGAGAGGCGAATGATTTTTGTCTAAAACATAACCCCACAGGTCTCAGTGTTACTGCCTGGCAGGCATTAACCTCTTTTCCCTGGGAGGTAGCAAACTGGCTTCAGCAGCCCTTACCTGGCTGACACACACTCTGTGAACAGCCCCATCCTGCTTCTAGTCTCCTGACTTAGACAAATCGTTGACACAGACTCACTAAACATTTAGAGGAAAGTCATGTTTCTAACTTCTTAAAAAATTACACTGTTTACACATTCATAAATAATGACATATATCATATCCAATTACAATTGTGGTAAGGGTTATGAAAGAAATGGAGGTAGGGGAACTTATCTTGGACTGAGAGTTTCTGGAGGAAATGCTGTTTTAACCATGCCCTGGAGGCTGGCTGCACTTCCAGGAGACACGGGGGTGGGAAAGAGAGGCCACCAGCTGGTTCTTCCTAGGGTGATCTTCTGACTACATCCAAAGGTTCCCACAGTCACAGAGGAAGGTGACCAAAAATTACTCTCTACACTTGCTAGGCAGCTGCTGCTGCTGCTAAGTCACTTCAGTCATGTCTGACTCTGTGCAACCCCATGGACAGCAGCCCACCAGGCTCCCCCATCCCTAGGATTCTCCAGGCAAGAACACTGGAGTGGGTTGCCATTTCCTTCTTCAATGCATGAAAGTGAAAAGTGAAAGTGAAGTCGCTCAGTCGTGTCCGACTCTTAGCGACCCCATGGACCGCAGCCCACCAGGCTCCTCTGTCCATGGGATTTTCCAGGCAAGAATACTGGAGTGGGTTGTTGCCAGGCAGAGCTACCTCGTATTTCCACACCAATACAATTTTCAAAATAAACATAATAAACAATAGTTGTAATTATATCTAATGCTGACTCAGAATGTATCACAGTGCTCCAAGTCTGGTATTAAACACTTGAAGTGTGTTATCTTCAGTCCTTAGGACAATCCCACAAGGTGGTTACTATTATTATCTCCACTGTACAGATGAGCAAACTGAGTCCCCGAGAGGTGAAGTTATACGCCCAGGATACACACGAAGCCTGTCTGACATCAGACCTGAGCAGCTTTGCTGTCCCACCTCTCCCAAGGATATATCCCTTCAAGCTTGTGCTCCTTTATAGTGGGGAAGGAGTACGTGATTCTCATGTTCTAGCACCATGGCAAGGAAGGAACAGGCAGGTGAAGCATATGAAGGGCCCAGGAACTCAGTGTTTTCTTTGCTGGCCCAGCTGATTTCTGAAGCTTCCTGCTGCACTGATCTGGGAGTAAAAAGCAGGGTTTGCTAAGAGTGGCTTTTCAACAAGCAGAGCGTCTTGTTGAAAACCTGTTTACCCTATGCCTCTGCTTTTATTCCCCAACACAGCCCCCACTGCTGTTTCTCTTGTCTGTAAGCCCTGAGCTCTTGTCCAGAAGCTTTTAGCCCAACTGGGTAGGCAAAAAGCCTCCTCCGCCATTCACCTGACAACCAGCTTTGAGTTTCTGTTAAGTGTTTGCCTGACTGCTTAGTAAAGGATTGAGAGTCCATTGTGAACCGAGTCCATCTGCCTTGATCGCGCGTAAGCTTTCCAGAGTTTGCCGCTTGGTTTTTGTTCCTTTTCTTTCTCCATTGGTTCTTTCTGCTTTTAAGCTGAGAATTATATAAAAATGTAATTTTCCTGTCATCTTCCTTTATCTTATATTCAAGGAGAATACATGTGTCTTTTGTGTATATTTTCCAAGTGACCCAGAGGTATATTAAATGCTGTCCTGGGTCCCTGCGGCTTGGAATCTAATACCAGTCATGGCCCTTAGTGACTTCTAAAAAATCTTGGATAGCCCACAACAAAATCACAAAATCTCAGAACTAAAGGCCCCTTAGAGATCATCTAGCCCCATGTCTATATTTTGTGCAGTGGAAAAGAAAGACTGGTAAGGTTCCTGCGGCAAGACCTCCCCTGCGTACATAATATTTACTCTGGATTATATGTTTTGCCTTCCCAAGTGTACACTCTTTGAGAACAAAGACCTCTGAAAAACATTTTTAATATATCATCTGTAACACGTGACATATTGATCCTGATAGAGAGAAGAGAGTAGCATTCTCTCCACTTTAAAGATGAACAAATTGAGGTCCAGAGAGAATACCTTTTCCAAGATCACATTTCCAGCTAGGAAATGGCATATGTGAAATTCAGACCAACCCATTCTGAATCAAAGCCGTTCTCTTACCCCATGATAATGTCCCAAACCCTGGTGACTCAGACAGTAAAGAATCTTCCTGCAATGCATGAGAGCCAGGTTCAATCCCTGGTTTGAGACGATCCCCTGAAGAAGGAAATGACACACCACACCAGTATTCTTGCCTGTAGAATCCCATGGACAGAGGAGCCTGGCAGGCTACAGTTCATGGGGTCACAAAAGAGTTGGACGTGACTGAATGACTTAGAGAATGCATATTACCTTGCATTAATGATGAAAAATAAATGAGATAAAATCAACAATATTTTTAAAATATTGAGTACCTCATAGATGCCAGGCACCATTCAAAACATTGAGGCTAAAGCCAGGAACAAAACAAAGATCTCTGTTCTTATTCCTAAAGGCAAAAATAGTCAATGAGAGGATAAATGGGTGAAATTCGCAGTATGTCAAATGAAGGAGAGCACTAGGAAGAAAATGAGCTCAGGAAACGGGAAGGGCTGCGCCCAGGGTTAGAGGACAGAGCATGACTTTAGATATGATGACCTGGGTCAGCCTCATCAAGAAACTGACCCTTGAGTGAAGATCTGAGAGGTGAGAGAAGAAGGTGGATGAACATCTAGGGAGAGCCATCCAGAAAACAGAAATGGGAAGTGGAAAGGCCCCAAAGTGAGAGCATGCTGAAAGGTCCAAAGAACAAGAAGGCCAGCGAGGTGGACGCAGAGTGAGCCGGGAGAGGGGATGACGCCATGAGGGTGCAGAAGTCACAGGAGAGCACGGTGGCCGGCCGGTGCAGAGCAGGCGGCGCTTCCACAGGACGCGTGCTGCTGGAGGGCTTTGTGCAGAGGGATGTTGTGGTTTGACTTATGTTTTTGTTTTAAATTCTATTTTATTTATTTGGCTATGTTGGGTCTTAGTTGTAGCATGTGGGGTTGAAGTCACTGACCAGGGATGGAACCCGAGCCCTCTGCACTGGGAATATAGAGTTTTAGCCACTGGACCACCAGGGAAGTCCTTATGTGTTAAAGGCTCGCTCTGGTTGCTGTTCTGAGATGAGACTACAGGGAGGAAAGGAAAGAAGCAGGGCGATGTGTCAGGAGACTATTACGAGAGAGAGAGGCTGGCGGCTTGGGCCAGGATAATAGCAGGGCATGGAAGGGAGAAAGTGGCCAAATTTTAGATAGATCCTATTTTATTAAGGAAATTTTCGAACACTGTGAAAGCAGGGAGAGTGATACAGAAAACTCCCATAAATCCATCACTCAGATTCAGCAACTTTCTAGATTTTGCCACCTTTTCTTCGGAGAAGGCAATGTTGACCCACTCCACTACTCTTGCCTGGAGAATCCCAGGAACAGCAGAGCCTGGTGGGCTGCCATCTCTGGGGTCGCACAGAGTCGGACACGACTGAAGCGACTTAGCAGCATCAGCAGCAACATCATACTCAACAGTGAAAAGCTGAAAGCAAGATCAGGAAAAAGACAAGGCTGCCCATTCTCACGGTTTTACTCAACAGCCCAGTCTCACCACTTTTATTCAACAGAGTACTGGAAATCCAAGCCACAGCAATCAGACAAGAAGAGGCAGTAAAACAAATTCAAACTGCAGAGGAAGTAAAAATGTCACTGTTAGGAGATGATTTGATAGTATACATAGAAAATCCAGAATATTCTAGTAAAAAAAACTACTAGAACTCATCGATAACTTTGGTAAAATTGCAAGATACAAAATTAATGTACAAAATTTGTTGTGCTTCTATACGCTAACAATGAACTATCAGAAAGAGAGAGAAAGGAAATAATCTTATTCACAATAATATCAAAAAGAACAAAATAAGATAAATCTAACCAAGGAGGTAACAATCTGTTCCTAGAAAACTAAAAGATACTAATGAAAGAAATTGAAGATGACACAAACAGCCAGTAAGATATAGCATGTTCATGGATTGGAGGATATTATTATGATAACTATACTAGTCAAGGAAATCTACAGATTCAATGCAATTCCTATCAAAATACCCATGGCATTCTTCACAGAACCAGAACAAACAATTCTAAAATTTGTATGGAAAACTAAAAGACCCCAAATAATCAAAACAATTTTGAGAAAGAACAGAGCTGGAGGTATCATGCTCCCTGATTTCAGGCTATACTACAAAGCTATAGCAATCAAAACAGTACATTACTGGCACAAAAAGGGATGCAGAGATCATTGAATAGACAGCCCAGAAATAAATGCATGTGCTTATGGACAACTAATCTATGACAAAGGAGGAAGAATATACAGTGGGAACAGACAGCCTCTTCAATAAGTGGTGTTGGGAAAACCAGGCAGCTACATACAAAAGAAAAAACTAGACTACTCTCTCACACTACGCACAAAAATAAACTCAGATGGATTAAAAACTTAAACATAAGACCTGAAACCATAAAACTCCCAGAAGAAAAGAAGCAGTAAAGATCTTTGACATCAGTCTCAGTAATATTTGGGGGGATATGTATCTTCAGGCAAAGAAAACAAAAGCAAATAAACAAATGGGACTATTTCAAACTTAAAAACTCTTGCACAGTGAAGGAAACTATCAACAAAGAGTCACCTAATGAATGGGAGAAGACACTTGCAAACCATATATCCAATACAGAGTTCATCTCCAAAATACACACGAACTCATAGAATTCAACATTAAAAAAATCCAGTTTAAAAGTAGGCAGATGATCTGAGTGGATATTTTTCCAAAGAAGACATGCAGGTAGCCAATAAGCACATGAAAAGATTCTCAAAATCACTAATCATCAGGAAAATGCAAACCAAAACCACAATGGAATATCACCTCGCATTTGTCAGAATGGGCTGTCATCAAAAAGACAACAAATAAATGTTGGCAAGGATATGGAGAAAACACTCATGCACTGTTGGTGGAAATGTAAACCGATGCAGCCACAGTGGAAAACAGTATGGAGATTT
This sequence comes from Ovis canadensis, assembly GCF_042477335.2. NCBI lineage: Eukaryota > Metazoa > Chordata > Mammalia > Artiodactyla > Bovidae > Ovis > Ovis canadensis. Next base: position 57,513,979 of record NC_091270.1, read on the forward strand.
CTCAAGAAATTTAAAACACAACTAATATTGACCCAGCAATTCTACTTTTGGATATTTACCCAAAGAAAATAAAAACAGTAATTAGAAAAGACGCACTCCAACAGTCGTTGCAGCATTATTTACCAAAGCCACAACATGGAAGCAATCAGTATACAAAGAAAATGTGGCATACACATATACAATAGAATATTCAGTTCAGTTCAGTTCAGTCACTCAGTCGTGTCTGACTCTTTGCAACCCCATGAATCGCAGCACACCAGGCCTCCTGTCCATCACCAACTCCCAGAGTTCACTCAAACTCACGTCCATTGAGTCAGTGATGCCATCCAGCCATCTCATCCTCTGTCATCCCCTTCTCCTTCTGCCCCCAATCCCTCCCAGCATCAGAGTCTTTTTCAATGAGTCAATTCTTCGCATGAGGTGGCCAAAGTACTGGAGCTTCAGCTTTAGCATCATCCCTTCCAATGAACACTCAGGACTGATCTCCTTCAGAATGGACTGGTTGGATCTCCTTGCAGTCCAAGGGACTCTCAAGAGTCTTCTCCAACACCACAGTTCAAAAGCATCAATTCTCCGGTGCTCAGCCTTCTTCACAGTCCAACTCTCACATCCATACATGACCACTGGAAAAACCATAGCCTTGACTAGATGGACCTTTGTTGGCAAAGTAATGTCTCTGCTTTTGAATATGCTATCTAGGTTGGTCATAACCCTTCTTCCAAGGAGTAAGCGTCTTTTAATTTCATGGCTGCAGTCACCATCTGCAATGATTTTGGAGCCCAGAAAAATAAAGTCTGACACTGTTTCCACTGTTTCCCCATCTATTTGCCATGAAGTGATGGGACCGGATGCTATGATCTTAGTTTTCTGAAAGTTGAGTTTTAAGCCAACTTTTTCACTCTCCACTTTCACTTTCATCAAATTACTCAGCCATAAGAAACAATGAAATCTTGCCATTTGCAACTATATGGATGGACCTAGAGGGTAATATGCTGAGTAAAACAAGTCAGACAAAAAGATAAATACTGTGTGATTTTGCTTATATAGAGAATCTAAAAAATAACTGGACAGCTACATGCACAAGAATGAAACTGGACTGAAACAAGTGAACGAACAAAACAGAAACAGGGTCATAGACTCAGAGAACAAACAAGAGTTTACAGGAAGGAGGGAGAAGGACAAAGAAGGAAATAGTAAGGGCGACCAACAGGCACAAGCCTGCAGTCACAAAGTAAATCCACCACAAGTATGAACTGCACAGAGCAGGGAATAATATCAATAACTAGGTGTGATTAGACATCACGATGCTCACTTTGGCAATCTACAGAAATATCAAAAGACTAAGTTATGTAACAGGAAATAACATATAGTGTTGTGGTTCAGTTACACTTTAAAAACAAACACACAACCAAACTTATGGAAAAAAGAGATCAGATATGTGGTTACCAGAGGCAGGGGTGAGGGAGAGGGGACTGTCAGTTCATAAGATAAATAAGATAAAGACAGTTCATAACAAACTGTCAGTTATAAGATACATAAGTACTAGGGACGTGATGTACAACGTGATAGATACAACTAACACAGCTCCATTTTATGTATGACAGAGCAAATCATAAGAGTTCTCAACACAAGGAAGAAATTGTTTTTACTTCTTTCATTTTGTATTTACATGGAATGATGGATGGATTTCACTAAACTTACCGTGGTCATCATTTCATGATGTATATAAGTTGAATCATTACACTATACACCTTAAACTTACACAGTACTTTATGTCAAGTAGATCTCAATAAAATTGGAATAAAAATGAACATCTCTTACATAAATATAATTATCATATCTATAGCATCACCCACTCAATGGATGTGAGTTTGAGCAAGCTCCAGCAGATGGTGAAGGACGGGGAAGCCTAGCGTGCTGCAGTCCATGGGATCGTAAAGAGTCGGACGTGACTGAGCAACAACGATAAAATCATAAATAACTCAGTAACTCTCAGACCATAATCTAATTTTCCCAGTTGTCTTAGCAGTTCTGTCCCACATAGCAGTTCTGTCAAGGGTTCCAAATCTCAAATACGTCCATCCGCTCCCCTGTAGTGTCACGAATTTGTTCCCGTTTCAGCCATATTTGTTGTAATTGAAGGCAACTCTAGAAGGTAGGTTGGTTAGATTCAGTTTCCTGATTTTCATCACGAATATTTCACAGATGAACTGTATTTCCTAAAGCGTTACAGCAGGAGGTGCCCAAAGCCTGGTGGCCCCATGTACAGCTAATTCAGAGAGCGACCATCCCCATGCCCATGGTTAGTAAGGAGTAAAGGCATTTAAAGCCGTGCAAACTGACCTCGATGTCCAGACTCTAGTCACTGCAGCTCTGCTCCCACTTTGAGCTTATGAAGGGGTAGAGACACCTGGATTGTCAGCGAGCCTTGGCATCTAACCTTCGCATCTACACTTTTCAACATAGAAACACTTAGGGAACTCTCTGGACCAAGATTCCTGTCTGCACAATGGTTACAAAAATGACTCATCTTGGAACAATGAGCAAACAGTCATTCATTGTTGAACTATGGACTATGAAGAACTGATTCAGTAAGAGTCCACTTAATTTAAGATGAGCTTTAACTAGTCTATATTTTCCTGTGCAAAATCAATGTTCGGTTCGTTTCAGTTCAGTTGCTCAGTCATGTCTGACTCTTTGAGACCCCATGGACTGCAGCATGCCAAAAATTGATTTAAATCAATTTTATATCTCTGTTATTAATATTCTATACTAAATCTCTTTGAATATAGATATGGGAATCTTCAGGGAAATTATTTTGCTTTTCCTGAGGTCAAATGGAAGTAGGAATAAAGGTCTCACTAAAATTATTTTGTCTCCAAGAAAATATTCCAGAATTTATAGGATTCCCAGTGTGGCTTCAAATCATGCTCAATCAGTCCCACACCTAGAGGAAGCCCACCCTACAGAAAGCTGGGCACATTTGAGGAAGAAAAAATTTCTCTGACATAAAAGCAAACTCCAGATGTGCACAGCAGGTTGAGAAATTGTGAGTTAAAAGTTTGAATATTGTGGAGTCAGTTATCTTTAGAAAAACACTTAGATGGAAGGCCGTAACTGTAACTTCTCGTAACAGAATTAAGCTGAGCCAAACAGAAACCCAAGCATCTGACAGTGGGTCTAAGTCTGCATTATTTCCTTTATTTCTTTCCCAACTTCTGCTTATCCAGTATAAAATGAGCAGCTATAAAATAAATCTTAAAAGTAAAATTTAAAAAAGGTTAGTTTTTCATGGTCCTCAGGATGGAACACAGAAATGTGTGGGCTGGTTCTGGCCCAAGTACAATTGCGAAATGGGTTTACTAATCCCTAAATCTTACTTTTGTCTGCCCATATAATTTTGCTTTATTAATAGATGTTGTCTTAACCTGGGTTATCCCAGAGGCAGACTCCAAGCCAAGGATTTGTGTGTATGTTATTTATTAAGGATATTCTCTCAGGAGAAACATGTAAGAAAGTGGGGGAAAAAAAGCTGCCCACAATCTCACAAAACTGGGAAGATTAAACACTGGAATTCATGACTATTGAGTAAACATCCCCAGATTTAATTAGGACCTTTAAAGGATTACATCCTAAAAGTAAAACTGAACTTAAATGGATGAGGCCTTTACAAACACTGAAATCCAACCTCATGATGGAAAGCAACGTACCCCATTTTAACTATCTGGCAAAAACTGGGGAGAAAAAACCTTTTGACAAAGATATCATCATTCAAGCAGCTATAATTCTTCATACATAATGCCTGAGAATTAATCAAAATTTTAATGTATGCCAATAGACTAGCCCAAGAGAAAAAAATAGATAATAGAAACAGGCCAACAGATGACCCAGATATCAGTTATCAGACATGGGCTCTAAAATAAAAACAAAGTAGGAGACATCTGTTCTGCTCCATCCATCCTTGAATCCTGCATTCCAAAGAAATGCTTTAAACACTTTCAACTCTAATATTGACTTCCACTTTCTCACATGACGTGCTCATGTTGCTATCTCTGAATTCATACATTTCAGTTATTACTGATTGACCTCCTATTATAATTGATATGATGGTAGCTTTCTTTGCACTTTCCTGTCTTACAAATCTCTCTCACATACCTCATTGTTTCCCCTCTTCTTATAGAATACAGTTACAACCAATATATAGTTAAGCCAACATTCAGGGTTCATTTCATTAAGGTTTTATGAATACTGATTTCCACTGAGCCAATTACTGTACAACAGTTCCTTTCATGTACAAGTCACAGTTTTCCAGCAGTTAATAATTGACTCATTTTTACCTAACATTGATTCTGATAGGTAGTGAAAGTCGCTCAGTTGCGTCCAACTCTTTGCAACCCCATGGACTGTACAGTCTGTGGAATTCTCCAGGCCAGAATACTGGAGTGGGTAGCCTTTCCCTTCTCCAGGTGATCTTCCCAACCCAGGGATTGAACCCAGGTCTCCCACATTGCAGGTGGATTCTTTACCAGCTGAGCCATAAGGGAAGCCCTCTGATAGGTCAGAACTATACAAAAAAGATCTTAATGACCCAGATACCCATGATGGTGTGGTCACTAACCTAGAGCCAGACATCTTGGAGTGCAAAATCAAATGGGCCTTAGGAAGCATCACTACAAACAAAGTTAGTGGAGGTGATGGAATCTCAGCTGAGCTATTTCAAATCCTAAAAGATGATGCTGTGAAAGTGCTGCACTCAATATGCCAGCAAATTTGGAAAACTCAGCAAAGGCCACAGGACTGGAAAAGGTCAGTTTTCATTTCAATCCCAAAGATTGAATCCGGACTGGTTGAAGCACAAGCTGGAACCAAAACTGCCAGGAGAAATACCAATAATAACCTCAGAGATGCGGATGACACCACCCTGATGGCAGAAAGCAAAAGGGAACTACAGAGCCTCTTGATGAAGGTGAAAGAGGAGAGTGAAAAACCTGGCTTAAAATTCAACACTCAAAAACCTAAGATCATGGCATTCAGTCCCATCACTTCATGGCAAATAGATGGGGAAACAATGGAAACAGTGACAGACTTTATTTTGGGGGGCTCCAAAAGCACTGCAGATGGTGACTGCAGCCATGAAATTAAGAGACACTTGCTCCTTGGAAGAAAAGCTATGACCAACCTGCTGCTGCTGCTGCTGCTGCTAAGTCGCTTCAGTTGTGTTCGACTCTGTGCAACCCCATAGATGGCAGCCCACCAGGCTCCCCCGTCCCTGGGCTTCTCCAGGCAAGAACACTAGAGTGGGTTGCCATTTCCTTCTGCAATGCATGAAAGTGAAAAGTGAAAGTGAAGTTGCTCAGTCATGTCCGACTCCCAGACAGCATATTAAAAAGCAGAGACATTACTTTCCGACAAAGGTCCATCTAGTCAAAGCTATGGTTTTTCCAGTAGTCATGTATGGATGTGAGAGCTGGACCATAAAGAAAGCTGAGCACCAAAGAATGGATGCTTTTGAGCTGTGGTGTTGGAAAAGACTCTTGAGAGTCCCTTGGACTGCAAGGAAATAGGAACCCACTCCAGTATTCTTGCCTGGAGAATCCCATGGACAGAAGAGCCTGGTGGGCTACAATCCACAGGGTTGCAAAGAGTCGTACACGACTGAGTGACTTCACTTTCACTTTCACTTTCACTTTCACTTTGGACTGCAAGGAAATCAAACCAGTCAATTTTAAATCAACCCTGAATATTCACTGAAGGGACTGATGCTGAAGCTGAAGCTCCAATACTTTGGCCACCTGATGTGAAGAACTGATTCACTGGAAAAGATCCTGATCCTGGGAAAGATGGAAGGCAGGAGGAGAAGGGGACGACCGAGGACGAGATGGCTGTATGGCATCACTGATTCACTGGATGTGAGTTCGAGCAAGCTCTGGGAGACAAAGGACATTGAAGCCTGGCGTCCTACAGTCATGGAGTCGCAAAGAGTCGGTCAAGACTGAGCAACTAAACAACAACAACAAATCGCTGGTTCTCCCTCAAGCACCCAATTTTTCAAAGCCTCTATCAATACTATTCTCAACATAGTTAAGATGCATATGGCTAACCATCAGTTCTATTTTATTTGCTCTAGAAAATTCCTGTCTAAAGTCTTCCATATCCCCCTGTTCAAAGTGTGCTGATTGATTTCTAAGACCACTGATAGCTATCACCTCACAACCTCATAAATTATAAAACTAGAAAATCCTTTATTTATCTCTTATACTGATCCCCGCATTTCCCGGATCCACGTGTTGGTCTACACCCTTGTTTTGGCATACCTCCCAAGAAACTCCACATTAGAAATAAAATGCCTAAGAGTCTGCATGTTCTGGGCCCCTCTCAGCCCGGGCCCCTCATGACAGCACCTGCTGTCACCAGGCAGGCCCCCAAACACTGCGGTTCTATCTATCTGTCCATGTGGGCACTTGGCAGAGTTTACACAGGACAGGCCAATGGCCAGTGTCCACCTTTGCTGCAGGGACCTCCCCTACAATCACCACGTCTGTTTCATGTTAATTCACCTCAGAGGAGTCACCATCACCTCCCCCAGTATCACACAGGATTCTAGTTTTATCTTGGGCTACTTGAGTAATACAGCCCAGATTCCATCTCCGAATAATGGAACCGAACACCTCCCTACCTCGGGGCAATGGACCACATCCTCAAATGAAGGCTCCTTGTTTCCAGCAGACTGACAGGTTACCCAAACTTCATGTGCTGACATTCCAGACGCAGTGGAATTCTCCAGTTGCCTAGAACATCTGCAATGACTGAGATTTGGGACAAAGTTTGAGCCTTTCAAACACTGTGCAACTTAACAGAGACAGTAAAGCTTTGGAGACAACAGCTATGCAACTGTCTTTGGAGACAATCATTTACCAGCTGGGCAATCTAGGGCAAATTACTTAACCTCCCTGAACCTAGATTTCCTATCTATAAAACATGAATGATAACAGTGCCTACCTCACAGGGTTTTTATGAGGACTAAGTAAGCTATTATTTTATTTGATGTCTGGATTTTACCTGTGACATGTTCTCAGGGCCACAAATGCCTTCCCCTCTTTCCTGTCGAGAGGCGAAGTACATGTCCTCTCCTTTGAGTCTGAGAGGACTTGTGATCACTTTGACAAGCAGAGTGCAATGGAAGTGCTCTTGGTGGCTAGGTCAGGAAAGGCCATACAGGTTCTGCCTGGCTCTCTTGGGACCCTGGCTCTTGGAGAAGTCAGCCCCCATGTAGGGAGTCTGACTAATCCAGCTCAGCACGATGGAGCATCCACAGAAAGATGCTTCAGGGAATCAGCCCCGCAAAGCCCCCAGCAGACAGCCAGCAAACTGTTCACTGTGTGAGGGAGCCCGCATGGCCACCCAGCCTAGGAAAGCCTTCGGATGACAAGCGTCTGACTGCAACCCACACAAGAGCCACCCCACTGGCCCCTTCCAGACTCCTGAGCCACAGGCAGGGGTGAAGTGAAACAGCTTATGGGCTGGCGTGCTATGCAGGTTACGACACAGCAACAGCCACCAGGAAAGTGAGCAGCAGGCAGCAGCAGTGACACCAATACTGGTGCCGCCCTCGGTCCCTGAAGCCCTGGCATCGTGCCTCCCGCTCTCCCCCGCGTGAAGGCCCTGGGGTGTCCCGGTTCAACCCTCGGGCTGCACTGAAGAGTCGTGCCTCTTCAGAGCCTGGTTTCTTTCCATTCTCTGCTAGATTGCCTGTCTAACTTCTATCAAGAAAGTCTGAATAAACTTTAGATAAACACTTAAAATTATTTCCTGGAAGCTCAGCAAACTGAACATGTGAATCCTCCTAGGCTGCGCAATTGAAAACAAGTTATATAATTTCTGTTCTCGGCGGAAAGGGCTGTGTGAGACGCAGAACCCTGGGACTGCTGCCTGTCGTCTGGAATCACATTTTAAAGAAATAGATGAAGTGCACAGAAACGTGAATGATGAAGCAGTAGGAACAGAAATTAAAGAGCAGTGGGGACGACAGGCCCTGTTTCTGTCTTTCTCTGAGAATTCCTGACGACTTAGCTTAGGGGTTTATTTCCTGGGGAGTGGGTTATTTTTAACGCCATTGACTGTGATGCCTCCATGACACCTATTATTGCCAAATGCCTGCAACGTACTTCTCAGACCTCAACACCACTGCAGGGTCAAGGTTCCAATGTGCCTGCTATCCCTTCAGCTATTTCAAATGTTCCATCAGCTATCTCAGTTATTTCTGGAATTCCTTCTTCGATGAGGAAGTTATTTTCTTTAAGAACTGTTATTTTTTAAACTTGGCTTTTTTTCTTCCTTGCTGCTTTCTTCACTACCAACACTTTCCAGTCCATCCATTTAGGATGGTATCATCTGGGACGGCATTACAATCTTCGTGAAGATGGATAATAAACAGAGATGAGATCTCAATGTACAAATACCATATTTATGGCCATGTCTCATCCTCCTGCTCCACATGCTCAGGATGTCTTGTGGCACATTTAAGGAACACTTGGTAATGTGCAAGATTTGCTAATGTAAGATCTGAAATCTTCATGGCAATCGCTATTCTTTTAAAAACTCAAGGAAATACTTGGAAAATTCAACTGTTGGCGCTGTGTGTTCTGATGTCTACACTTGACTAAACAGAACAGAGAGTCTTAACCACTGAACCAGCAGTGAAGTCCCTTTTGACACTCTGGAACCCCAAAGACCGCCGTGAACGGTAGGCCATGAGCTACCTGTGGAGTGGGCTCCAGATCCCAGGTGGGCTCCAGAACCGGAAGTTTCTGCCAGCAGCAGCTTGATCCACCTGCTGTTCAAATCACACTCAGAGCAACTCTCTCTTGAGACCCATTCCAGCCCACCAACCAAGGCCTTCGAAAGCTCTGAAATGGCTGCTGGCAGAGCTGCCAAGAGCACACGTCAGAACCATTTCTTGACCGCAGGGGACACGTTCTCCTGCCAGCCGACCGAGCGCTGCACTCCCGGGGCAGGCAGGTCTGTTGGCGCCCCCACCTCTTTCCCGGGCGGGGGTCCCCGGGGCCTCCCCACAGTGGAGGGTTCTTAGGTGACTTAGAGACTGTCTGCCCACACATGGAAACAAACCCCACCCTAAACGCCTCTTTAAAGAACAGGCATCTGGCCTAGTTTCTAAACCGCTAGAGACCCTTGACAAATCTTTCAGTTCAGTTCAGTCGCTCAGTCGTGTCCCACTCTTTGAGACCCCATGAATCGAGGCATGCCAGGCCTCCCTATCCAGCACCAACTCCCGGAGTTCACTCAGACTAGCATCTGTCAAGTCAGTGATGCCATCCAGCCATCTCGTCCTCGGTCGTCCCCTTCTCCTCCTGCCCCCAATCCCTCCCAGCATCAAAGTCTTTTCCAAAGAGTCAACTCTTCGCATGAGGTGGCCAAAGTACTGGAGTTTCAGCTTTAGCATCATTCCCTCCAAAGAAATCCCAGGGCTGATCTCCTTCAGAATGGACTGGTTGGATCTCCTTGCAGTCAAAGGGACTCTCAAGAGTCTTCTCGAACACCACAGTTCAAAAGCATCAATTCTTCCACACTCAGCCTTCTTCACAGTCCAACTCTCACATCCACACATGACTACTGGAAAAATCATAGCCTTGACTAGATGGACCTTAGTAGGCAAAGTAATGTCTCTGCTTTTGAATATACTTTCTAGGTTGGTCATAACTTTTCTTCCAAGGAGTAAGCGTCTTTTAATTTCATGGCTGCAGTCACCATCTGCAATGATTTTGGAGCCCCAAAAAATAAAGTCTGACACTGTTTCCACTGTTTTCCCATCTATTTCCCATGAAGTGATGGGACCGGATGCCATGATCTTCATTTTCTGAATGTTGAGCTTTAAGCCAACTTTTTCACTCTCCTCTTTCACTTTCATCAAGAGGCTTTTTAGTTCCTCTTCACTTTCTGCCATAAGGGTGGTGTCATCTGCATATCTGAGGTTATTGATCTTTCACCCAGCAATCTTGATTTCAGCTTGTGTTTCTTCCAGTCCAGTGTTTCTCATGATGTACTCTGCATAGAAGTTAAATAAGCAGGATCACAATATACAGCCTTGACGTACTCCTTTTCCTATTTGGAAGCAGTCTGTTCCATGTCCAGTTCTAACTGTTGCTTCCTGACCTGCATACAGATTTCTCAAGAGGCAGGTCAGGTGGTCTGGTATTCCCATCTCTTTCAGAATTTTCCACAGTTCATTGTGATCCACACAGTCAAAGGCTTTGGCATAGTCAATAAAGCAGAAATAGATGTTTTTCTGGAACTCTCTTGCTTTTTCCATGATCCAGCAGATGTTGGCAATTTGATCTCTGGTTCCTCTGCCTTTTCCAAAACCAGCTTGAACATCAGGGAGTTCACAGTTCACGTATTGCTGAAGCCTGGCTTGGAAAATTTTGAGCATTACTTTACTAGCATGTGAGACGAGTGCAACTGTGTGGTAGTTTGAGCATTCTTTGGCATTGCCTTTCTTTGGAATTGGAATGAAAACTGACCTTTTCCAGTCCTGTGGCCACTGCTGAGTTTTCCAAATTTGCTGGCATATTGAGTGCAGCACTTTCACAGCATCATCTTTCAGGATTTGAAATAGCTCCACTGGAATTTCATCACCTCCACTAGCTTTGTCCATAGTGATGCTTTCTAGGGCCCACCTGACTTCACATTCCAAGATATCTAGCTCTAGATGAGTGATCACACCATCGTGATTATCCGGGTCATGAAGATCCTTTCTGTACAGTTCTTCTGTGTATTCTTGCCATCTCTTCTTAATATCTTCTGCTTCTATTAGGTCCAGACCATTTCTGTCCTTTATTGAGCCCATCTTTGCATGAAATGTTCCCTTGGTATCTCTAATTTTCTTGAAGAGATCTCTAGTCTTTTCCATTCTGTTGTTTCCCTCTATTTCTTTGCATTGATTGCTGAAGAAGGCTTTCTTATCTCTTTTTGCTATTCTTTGGAACTCTGCATTCAGATGCTTATATCTTTCCTTTTCTCCTTTGCTTTTCGCCTCTCTTCTTTTCACAGATATTTGTAAGCCTTCCCCAGACAGCCATTTTGCTTTTTTGCATTTCTTTTCCATGGGGATGGTCTTGATCCCTGTCTCCTGTACAATGTCACGAACCTCATTCCATAGTTCATCAGGCATTCTATCTATCAGATCTAGGCCCTTAAATCTATTTCTCACTTCCATGTATAATCATAAGGGATTTGATTTAGGTCATACCTGAATGGTCTAGCGGTTTTCCCTGTTTTCTTCAATTTCAGGCTGAATTTGATAATAAGGTTGTTCATGATCTGAGCCACAGTCAGCTCCTGGTCTTGTTTGTGTTGACTGTATAGAGCTTCTCCATCTTTGGCTGCAGAGAGTATAATCAATCTGATTTCGGTGTTGACCATCTGGTGATGTCCATGTGTAGAGTCTTCTCTTGTGTTGTTGGAAGCGGGTGTTCGCTATGACCAGTGCATTTTCTTGGCAAAACTCTATTAGTCTTTTCCCTGCTTCATTCTGCATTCCAAGGCCAAATTTGCCTGTTACTCCAGGTGTTTCTTGACTTCCTACTTTTGCATTCCAGTCCCCTATAATGAAAAGGACATCTTTTTTCGGTGTTAGTTCTAAAAGGTCTTGTAAGTCTTCAGAAAACCGTTCAACTTCAGCTTCTTCAGCACTACTGGCTGGGGCATAGACTTGGATAACTGTGATATTGAATGGTTTGCCTCAGAGACAAACAGAGATCATCTGTCATTTTTGAGATTGCATCCAAGTACTGCATTTCAGACTCTTTTGTTGACCATGATGGCTACTCCATTTCTTCTGAGGGATTCCTGCCAACAGTAGTAGCTATAATGGTCATCTGAGTTAAATTCACCCATTCCAGTCCATTTAGTTCTCTGATTCCTAGAATGTCGACGTTCACTCTTGCCATCTCCTGTTTGACCACTTCCAATTTGCCTGGATTCATGGACCTGACATTTCAGGTTCCTATGCAATATTGCTGTTCACAGCATGGGACCTTGCTTCTATCACCAGTCACATCCACAGCTGGGTATTGTTTTTGCTTTGGCTCCATCCCTTCATTCTTTCTGAAGTTATTTCTCCACTGACCTCCAGTAGCATATTGGGCACCTACTGACCTGGGGAGTTCCTCTTTCAGTATCCTATCATTTTGCCTTTTCATACTGTTCATGGGGTTCTCAAGGCAAGAATACTGAAGTTGTTTGCCATTCCCTTCTCCAGTGGACCACATTCTGTCAGACCTCTCCACCATGACCCACCTGTCTTGGGTTGCCCCGCGGGCATGGCTTGGTTTCCTTGAGCTAGACACGGCTGTGGTCCTAGTGTGATTAGATTGACTAGCTCTCTGTGAGTATGGTTTCAGTGTGTCTGTCCTCTGATGCCCTCTTGCAGCACCTACCGTCTTACTTGGCTTTCTCTTACCTTGGGCGTGGGGTTGCTCCTCCCGGTCACCGCCCTGGCCTCAGACGCGGTGTATCTCCTCCTGGCCGTCGCCTCTGACCTCGGACGCGGGGTAGCTCCTCTCAGCTTAGTGCGCCGGCTGCCGCCGCCACCTGCGCTTAGTAAAGACAAATCTTTATAGTAAAGACAAATCTTTACTCCGCTTTTATTTACATGTGAACTCACAAATAGGAAGTTTTCAAAAGAAAACTTCTACTTCATCTATCATCAGACTTGGCTGACTCTTTGTGATGCTGGGAGATTCTAGGTTTAGATTTAGAGATTTTTGAAAAAGTGCAAATTCCTGGATTTTGCCCGAAAAATGCAAGAGACACTGGGCAAGGGGTTCAAGAACTCATCTTCCCAGTGATCTGACAGCCAGCCAGCTCCAATAGTGTCAGCCCAACTGCACCCACACCCTCCATAAAACACCAAGAGGAAGGAGCTGTGAGCAAGCAGACCAGGCCTGAGTCTCAGTACTGGGGTTCACCTAGAAACCTCCCAGGCCTGGACAGGACTCAGCAGGCTCTCCTTCTTCCATGTGGTCAACTAACTAACAAATACCTTTTAAGGATCGAGTGTGAATGCATCATAAGACAGCAGGGAACAGACGAATATGACTTCTTCCCTGCCATCAAGAAACTCAGAATGCACTTATTCATTCACCAAATATTTACTGAGCACCAGATTTGTGCTGGGTATCATTCCAGACACTGGCAATACAGGACCTGACAGACATAGTTCTGGTCCCCGTGGCATTTGGTATTCAGCACAATCTACATTCCTTTTGTAGGAAGGCTTCCCAAGTGGTGCTAGTGGTAAAGAACCTGCCTGCCAATGCAGGAAACTTAAGAGACATGGGTTCAATCCCTGGGTCAGGAAGATCCCCTGGAGGAGGGCATGGCAACCCACTCCAGTATTCTCTCCTGGAGAATCCCATGGCTGGAGGGCTCCAGTCCACAATGTCACAGAGTCAGACACGACTGAGCGACTTAGCACAAGCATGCAAACAGGTAACACATGAGCGGGACTTTGACAACTGCATTAGGCAGTTCATTCAGAAGCAATACAGCATACGTGTGAACCTGACATTGAGTGCCTCCTTAAATTCTGCAGCCTCCACATTCACTTGCCTCACCCTAGCTCCAGTCATGAGGTTGGGAGGTGTCCTACATGGGATCACGGCAGGTGCAAAGGCAAGAAGATGCTGGAGATTATTCAGAACCTAGGGTGGCTTGAGTGCAGAACACAACAGGCAGGAAAACGGTTGAGAGTCTGAGAGTCTGCCCTAGATGAGGGGAGAGCCCAACTGCAGCCTACAGACAGCTGTGAAGTTCTCTGCACATGAAATGTTTCTTCTCTGTCTCTATGACAATCAGATTATCCATTTTACTTTTTAGAAAGATCACCCTGACAGCAAAATAAAAATGAGCACTGGGTGGAGTTGGGGGCGGCGGGGATGCTTGGACCAAGAAACAAAGCAGCTATTATAGTAGTGCCGGAAAAAGGAAATAAATATTTGAATTGAAGCAACAGCCTAAATGGAAAGAAAGATTTGGTGTTCAAAGCTATAGGGAAGTAGATAAGAGAGGAGAAATTTAGGGCCACTCACATAAAGAATCTAACTATATCTTTTGGTGGAAATACACAAAGAGAATAAAGTAACCTTGTCTGATTCATTCTCAGCCCTGCCTAAAATTTTTTACATTTTTAAGAATTCACTACCACAGACCATCTCTCACACAGGTTTGTGGTCCAGATAGATACACACACACACACACACACACACACTCGCACACATATCTCAAGTATGGAATTTAATTTAAAAGTTAGCGTCGGATTACCGATATGCCAAGGTAAATGGCAGAAGTAAACACAAACCCTCACTGGAGTAACACCATCATCACAAGCCTCAAAAAATTCTCACAGATAAAGCTCCAAGGAAAATGAGCGGCTTACCGTTTAAAAGCACAAAACACAGAGAAACAACACACCGTGAGTGAAAGCCAGGACAAACAACAGACTGAATAGCGAACCCAAAAAGGACTCCAGATGCTGGAACTCTGCCGCACAAAACGAGAAAAACATCCTACTCATTTAAGGAAAGTGACTTTGAAGGATATGCACCAGAATGCATTCCAGAGAGACACAGACAGAAATGTAAATAGAGGTTTGAAAGCAGACGATATGAAAGGGTCCAATGTAGGTCCCATTTAAGGAGGAATTAACAAAAGCATTAAAGTGGAGGCGCCAGTCGAGGAACCCATGACTGGGAATTTACAGAAGTGGTAAAAGACAGCAGTCCTCATACCACTGGGGTTTTTAGAAATTCTCACTAAGACAGACCAGCGGAGCTTCCAAACACCAAAGAAAAAAGAAGATTATTAAAAGGGAGGGAAAAAAAATATATCATCTACAGAGGAGTGGCAATTATAGTTCAACTCAAAGAAGCAAAAGTGAAAGCTGAAAGACAGTGAAACAATATACTTACTGTGCATAAAGAAGATAAATGTCATCCTAGATTTTTATGCCCCAAGAAATTTCTTTCAAGAACAAGAACAATATAAAAAAGAATTAAAGTCAGTTTCTTGAAGGAGTTCAGGTCAAAAACTGAACGAGTTTATCCCAAACAGACCTTTGGTAAAGAAAATTCTAAAGGAAGTACTTCAGGCCTAAGGGAACATATCTCTGATCAAAGATCTGAGACTCAAAGATAGTGGTCAAAGATGTCAGTAAACATGTGAGGAAACCTAGACAAATATGAACTGTTTAAAACAAAAATAATAATGGGTAATGCGAGAGCAGGGAGGACAGAACTACACTGGGAGGCTGGGATTGACTAACACACTACAATATATAAAACAGATAACTAACAAGGACCTACTGTGTAGCACAAGGAATTCTACTCAATACTCTGTAGTGATTTATATGGGAAAAGAATCTCAAAAAGAGTGGATAGATGTATAACTGATTCACTCTGCTATACACATTAACACACATTATAAATCAATCATACTCCAATTTAAAAAAAAAAAAAAGCTTTTTAAGTAATTTTTTCCAAATGAAAGAACAAAATAAAAGCCCAGGAGAAAATCCTAATTAAATGGATGTAAGTAATATACCTGATAAAGAGTTCAAAGCAACAGTACTGAAAATGCTTTCCAAACTCAGCAGAATGGAGCAACACATTGTGAACTTCAACAAAGCATTAGAAAAAAAAAAAAAGAACCAGTCAGAACTGAAGAATACAATAACTGAAATGAAAAATATACTCCCAAAGAGCCAAAGCAATCTTGAGAAAGGACAGAGCTGCAGGTATCAAGCCCCCTGACTTCAGACTATACTACAAAGCTACAGTAATCAAAACAGCATGGTAATGACATCAACATAGACACATAGATCAATGACATGGAACAGAGAACCCAAAAACATAGCCACACTTATACGGTCAGTTAATCTACAAGGGGACAAGACTATGCAATGAAGGAAAGACAGCCTATTCAGTAAGTGCTACTGGGAAAACTGGATGGCTACATGTAGAAGAATGAAACTGGACTACTTTCCCATACTGCATACAAAAATAAACTCAAAAGGGATTAAAGACTTAAATGTCAGAACTAAAACAATGAAACTGTTAAAAGAAAATATAGGCATTATGCTCCTTGATTCAGTTTAGCAATATTTTTTGGACTTGTCTCCTCAGGCAAGGGAAACAAAAACAAAAATAAATGTGACTACATCAAATGAAAAAGCTTTTATACAGCAAAGGAAGCTATCAGCAAAATGAAAAGGCAACCTACTGAATGGAAGAATATTTACAAACAATATATTTGATGAGGAGTTAATATCCAAAATATACAAGAACTCAGACAATTTAGCACTGAAAAAAAAAAAAAACCTGATTAAGAAATGGACAGAGGATCTGAATAGAAATTTTTCTAAAGACAACATACATGAAAAGATGCTCAACATCACTAATCATCAGGGAAATGCAAATCAAAACCACAGTGAGCGCCTCAGGAGGCTGACAAGTCCGCTGCTTTATCCTGTGCTGGCTTCTAGGCCTCCTGATCCAGTCTGCCCACATCCAAGGCTTATTCTAGGGCAGACTTTGAATTACAAGTCAGTCATCTACCCTCAGTAGGAATAAAGTATGACACTTAGAGATTTGAAGTATCAGTGGCAAACTGGCGTTTGTTTTTAATTGCAACAACTGGAAGATTCTGTGAAAGACCAATGTTGTGAAATCCCTAAGCCTGTTAGAGTGTCTCACAATCTATTTTTACCAAGGTCCAAGCTCATTAAGAATGCGAAATCAATAGAATCATTTCTTCCCAAGAAAGCATGATTGCATACCAGCTACAAGTTCATGAAGTTAATCTAATTTATGAAATGCTATTCCATAAGCTCAGTATTAAGACATTGTTTATTTGGACTAATGCAAATTCCAACGAATAAATCAAAATTTTAAAAACCACAATGAGACATCACCTCACACCTGTCAGAATGGCTGTCATCAAAAAGACTACAGATAACAAGTGCTGGAGAAGATGCGGAAGACAGGGAGTCCTCGGACACTGGAAATGTAAACTGGTGCAGCTGCTCTGGGAGACAATATCCAAATCCCTCAAAAAATTAAAACCAGAACCACAATACACTTCAGCAATTCCACTTTGGGGTATTCACTCAAAGCAAATGAAAACACTAACTGGAAAAGATATATGCACCTTAATGTTCATTGTGGCATATTCGCAGTAGTCAAGATATAGAAGTGTCCATCAACAGATAAGTGGACAAAGAAGACATATATATATGTTCATCAATAGATAAATGAATAAGAAGATATGTACATGTTCATCAACAGATAAATGGATAAAGAAGATCTGATATATATACATGTTCATCAGCAGACAAATGGATAAAGAAGATATGGTATATATATATATATATATGTTCATCAACAGATAAATGGATAAAGAAAATCTGATATATATATGTTCATCAACAGATAAATGGATGAAGAAGATCTGATATATATATGTTCATCAATAAATGAATAAGGAAGATATGATATGTAATATTACTTACAATATACATGCCTAATGTATATAATGAATGTCAATCAGCCACAGAAAAAAAGAATGAAGTCTTGCCATTTGTGACAAGGATGAACCTAGGAGGTATTACACTAACTGAAATAAGCCAGAAATAAGTGTTTTCACTTATATGTGGAATCTAAAAACAAAACAAATACAATAAGACAGAAAGAGACTCATAGACCCAGTAAACTAGTAGTTGGCAGGGGAGGTGGTGGAGGGGATGGGCCAAACAGTTGAGGGGATTAAGAGGTAAAACCCACCAGTTATAAAATAAATGTATCAGGAGGATATACTGTGTGACACAGAGAGAATACTCAATAATGTTGTAATAACTTTGTATAGCATGCAATAATAAAAATATCCAATCACTGTGCTGCACACCTGACACTCATATAATACTATCAGTCAACTATCAATTCAGTTCAGTTGCTCAGTCGTCTCCGACTCTGCGACCCCATGAATCGCAGCACTTCAGGCCTCCCTGTCGATCACCAACTTCCAGAGTTCACTCAGACTCACGTCCATCGAGTCCGTGATGCCATCCAGCCATCTCCTCCTCTGTCATCCCCTTCTCCTCCTACCCCTGATCCCTTGCAGCATCAGAGTCTTTTCTGATGAAGAACTGTACAAAAAAGATCTTCACGACCCAGATAATCATGATGGTGTGATCACTAATCTAGAGCCAGACATCCTGGAATGTGAAGTCAACTATACTTCAATTTAAAAAAAAGAACAACTCTACTCCCTTCGTAAACTACATTCCCAATTCAGGGCAGAAGAGGCCTTACGATGCCTTCCAGGGCCTCTCCCAGCCATCTCCTCAGGCCTGGGTGAGCCGCCCTCCTGAAAGACGGGCCACCCTGTCCCCCGCCTCCCCACCTCCTCTCCCACAGACCCTTGCGGGCTGCACACTCAACACTCCAGCCCCCAGCAGTGACACCAGCTGTCCATAAGGGGTCATCCATGGACTCTGAGAAGTTGACATTAGATGGGATGTTGGAAGTCACCTGAAAATGGTGGGAACTCATCCAATTTAACTCAACAGTAATTCATTCTGTGCCAACTATGTATCTAGATTCTGATCCTTTTGTGCCTTTTTAAACACACAACATTTAAACATTGAAAAAAATTGCAGAGAAACAAAAGATAAAGATAATCCTAATGACTTCCATCATATATTGAGTGTTGGCTTTGTGTCCAGCTTCATATGACAAGCTTATGTTAGTTGTCTTTGTGACCCCATGTAGCCCACCAGCCCACCATGGGGTTCTCCAGGCATGACTACTGGAATGAGTTGCCATCCCCTTCTCCAGGGGTTCTTCCTGACCCAGGGATCGAACCCAGGTCTCCTGCATTGCAGGCAGATTCTTTACCATCTGAGCCATCAGGGAAGTCCATGAAGAGCTTGACTTTCACTAATGCTAGTCCTTAAAGCAAAGCTTCAAGGTTGCCAGTGACACTGCAGATGAGTAAACCCCGGCCCAAGGAAGATATGTAAACCTTTCAGATCACACAGCTAGTAAGTAGCAGAATCAGTGTCTGGACCCAAGCCTGTTAATCCCACAGTTCACACATGTGCCACTAGACTTTGGAGGTCACAGTAAAGTACGAAAACTGTCCTTGCAGGCTGGAAACTCTTCGTGTAGGCGCACTCAGTGCTGCCCAGCTTCCCAAGGCCCAAGAGATCCTGCCTCCCCTCTGAATGCCTGGCTTGTGGAAAGCCCGTTAAGCCTAATGTTTCTAACGTAGAATCTGCTGGAGATTCTAGCATGACGGAACCTGAGGTCAATACTAAGATAATGGGTCCAAAATACAATCTTATACAAAGGAACATTAAAGTTATCCCTCCACTAATAAAAGGCTTTGCTCTAAGGACAAAACACTGCAAATATTTTCCTCCCAATCCCCACAGATATCTTATTCAATTGTAAAAATGTGCTTCAGACAAAGTTTAAAACAACAAAAATCAGCTCCTTAGGTATCAAATGTCCAAACAATACTCACTTTACATTTTCTTGATTCATAATACATCATTCAACCCACCCTTCAACTTCTAGGAAATAAAACTCAAGAAAAGAATTACTATAAAAACAACATTAAAAATTTAGAGCAGACAAACTTACTCAAGGTTCAAAATGTGGTTTTTTTCTATCCCTTGTCTAACTCATGTTGAAATCAATTTCCTCTCCTCTCCTTTGTCTCCTTTTATTAAATCATCATCTCTCCTAATTCAGTTTCTTCCAAGTATATATTTCACCAGCTTTTCAGAACATCATTCTGGCTTGAGGTAACAAGCTGGAAATACAATGCATTCCATGGCAGCTTGATGCAGATGGGTGAAACCACGCAATAATTAAACCAAGATCAGGGGTTCACCTCATAATAAGCACAGAGCCAGGACAAAGCAGGCACCGACTAACGATAGCAGGATTAACCTGCACACCTGGTGCCGTGGGCAAGGGTCTTACTGATTTGGTTCCTGGCAGACACACACTTGAGTCTTAAAAGCCAGGGCAACGGTGGAGGCTGGGGATGGAGAAAGCAGAGGAAAGACATGAAGGCGTCACCCACTCTGGACACACGGATTCCCTCGCCAGTCGATACCAGTGGGGCAGTGCGGCGCTCAGGAAAGCTGGAGGAGAAGGATCCTCTTTCCCATTTTCTGACAGCTGAAGGAGAGTATTGCTTTGAAAGGCTTCCCCGGTGGCTCAGCGGTAAAGAATCCACCTGTCAAGGCAGGAAGTGTGGGTTCTATTCCTGGGTTAGGAAGATCCCCTAGAGAAGGAAATGTCAACCCACTCCAGTGTTCTTGCCTGGGAGACCCCACAGACAGAAGAGCCAGGTGGGCTGGATGGGATACAAAAGAGTTGGACATGACTCAGCAACTAAACAGCAACAAATTGCTTTAAATGAGATGGAGAACCTGAGGTATTCCGAATCTTCATGAGACTAGATAACAGCACAGTACCTGCCAAGGTGAGCAGGTGGAAATCGAGTGCTTCCCGTCTGTCGTCTCACTGAACCACTGCAGCATGGAAACTGACTTGCGACGTCACATCCTAGAAAGAGGCCACGCCCACCAGGCAGGATGCTGCCTGCCAGGCAGCAGGTGACATTTGTGTGCCGTGGCCCTTTGGGCAGTCTTGTGAAGTCTACCAACACCTTAGAAGTATGTTTTTAAATGTATAAAACAAAGCAAACCAGTTGTACCAGATCACAGTTCTAAGCATGGACTCCATGGAACATTCAGGGCTTCCTGGTAGAGTTCAGGCTGGTTCCACCGGAAGCACGTGTGAGAACTAGACAGGCCACGTGCTACAGAGCCACCCCGCCCCACAGCCTCGCGCTGGGAGGCTGAGTGTGTGTGTGAGAAAGAGCCACCAGCCGCCAAGCTGGGTGAGGCCAGGCCGGCATCACGTGTGCGTTGCATGCCCAGAGGCCAAAGACCGTGGCAGGGAGAACGGCTCCTGAGGATCTTGTCCCCGGGTGGCATTTGCGTGCCCCCTCCCCCGGCTGCTCCACAGGCACCTGCTGGGTCCCACCAGGCTCCAGAGAAGCAGGACTAGATGGATTGACACGGTTCACTCCAGGAAGGAACACGGAAGGGAGGCACCAGGGTCCCTGTTTCAGCAGCAACAACCCAAGCCTGCTCACTGAGCGGTGCCAAGCAAGACTCCATCGGGAATTGAGAAGGCATCCTCAGGGGCCCCTTAAGGAGCTCCAGGGTCGGGGGACGTCTCCAGGCAGGCTCCCAGCAGGAAACTGGCAGCCTTTCAGATGGGACGGCCGGGCAGAGTCTCACGCCGGCACTGTTTACAAAGATGGAGGTGGGCTTCAGGAAAACCAAGACAGGTGAAGGAGCCTCGATTAGCTGGGGACACCTGCCTTCACCACCCCTGAAGGGGTGAGAAAGACCAGCGAATGGAATTGGAGAGAAGAACCTAAGAAATACCCTGAGCGCTCGTCCCTCCTCCCAGCAAATCTCCCTGACGCTTCCCATTGGCTGAACCCCATCGAAGCCCGGAGTCCAGAGAGTTCATGACTATCAGCATCGCAGGGCAGAGCAAGGTGATGGTGGATGAAGAGTCAATCTAGAAAGGCAAACAGGAGACTTTTTGCGGGGGTGGGGGGGGGGGGGGGTTTGCTGGGAGGGATGCTCCAAGCCATTTGATTTGTAAAATAACTTTTACCCCACAGTAAAACATGGATCAGAATATCAACAGGAGGACCTCCCTGGTGGTCCAGTGGTTAAGAATCCACCTGGCAGTGCAGGAGACATGGGTTCAATCTCTGATCTGGCAACGAAGCCTGTGGACTACAACCACTGAAGTCCATGTGCCCCAGGGCCCAAGCTCGGCAACCGGAGAGGCCCCTGCTCACCACAAGGAGAGCAAGCCCAGGCACAGCAACAGAGGCCCAGCACAGCCAATAAATAAATAAATAAATTTTTTAAAAAATCAACAGGAGATACCACTTATATTCTTGTTTCTGACAATGAAATTATGTCTGGTGGTAAAGTGACTTGTTAAAGATTAATTTAAAAAAAGAAGAAAATGTGTCTGTTAATTGTTCAGTCACGTCTGACTCTTTGCAACCCCAGGGACTGTAGCCCGCCAGGCTCTTCTGTCCATGCAGTTCTCCAGACAAGAATACTGGAGTGGGTAGCCATTCCCTTCTCCAGGAGATCTTCCCAACTCAGGGATGGAATCTGGCTCTCCTGCATTGCAGGTGAATTCAAAAAATAATAATAATTAACAAAAATTAGATTCGGACTGCCGTCTCCTTGACAACAGGGCCCACACTCTTTGCCACCCTGATTACTGCCTCTAACAGTTATATTTTAAAAGTGGGATTTTCATTCTGCACAAGGACTTGGCTATAACCCATTTCCATCTCACTGCTCCAAACATTTTTTGCTAAAACGACAACATATGGACATTTTCATGTAAAACCCTCCATGAGAGAAGTATAAACCCTTGTATGAGGACAAGCAGTGCAGAAAGGGGTCTATGTTTGGAAACAGTCCCCCAAAATAAGAAATAAATTAACGTTTGAGAGGGGAGTCGCTTGTCTCAGTCTGGGCAAAACTTCAGTTTCCAGAAACCCGGAAAGATTAAAATGAGGCCTCAGAAGAAGCCAGGATTACTGATTGCATGAAAGCTTAGACAGCAAGGCTGATTAGGCAAAATTCCATTCTGCAGACTTTACATTCGGTGGGCAACTGGAGGGTTCTTGTCTTCCCTTAGCAACTTTTTTGAACATGCATTTGGTAGCTACTTGACACCAAGGGGAAAGCCTAGCTCAGAAAACATAACACTTTCAGTGTGTTTCAATAGATTAACCACAGTTTATTCTGTTCTTAAGTATCTCCTGTTCTCACAAACAGCATAGGCTAATTTATGCCCAATTCCTTTTCACACTCACAGCAATATCACCATGCCTTTCTGCATGTCTGTATGCATACATTTCAAGGCAAGCTTGGAGCTTTTAAAATTCTGCCACAGAGAGGATTCTAAGTAGAAAGGTATTTAGCAGGCCACTAGGAGGAAATGGCAACCCACTTCAGTATTCCTGCCTGGAGAACTCCATGGACAGAGGAGGCTGGTGGGCTACAGTCCATGGGGTCTAAAAGAGCCAGACACAACCGAGTCACTAACACTTTGTCACTATGTCACATTTGGTTTATCCATTCATCCATTGATGGACACTCAGACTGTTTCCATGGCCTGAAAGTGGAAGTGAAAGTGTTAGTCGCTTAGTCATGTCTGACTCTTTGCGACCCCATGGACTGTAGCCTGTCAGGCTCCTCTGCCCATGGGATTCTTCAAGCAGGAACACTAGAGTGGGTTGCCACTCCCTTCTCCAGGGGATCTTTCCAACGCAGGGGTTGAGCCTGGGTCTCCCACATTGCAGGCAGATTCTTTACTGTCTGAGCCCCAGGGAAGCCGCTTTCCCTGGCTTGGCTGTTGTGCGTGCTGAAATCTTCAGGGGCCTGGTGGCTGGGCCAGCCTTCAGTAGAGCCAGACACTGGGGGCCTCAGTAGCCTCCACAGCATGGCTGATCCTGGGGGCCCCTGCTCTTCCTCCCTGTTCCCAGCCATCTCTACATGTCCCAGCTTTGCTCTGAATAGGATAAAACCACAGTGCGTCCTCCACACGGTGACCCAAAAGGCTGGGGATCTAGTAGCTCATCTTGCCTCCCTTTCCGGGTCAGGGAAATTCTTTCTGGGTGGGGAGCTCCCTCTCGGAGTGGAGCAGAGGGGAATGGGATGATGCAGGCAGACTGAAACTGCTCTTCCTTTCCTTTTCGAGCCATTTTTCTCAGGCTTTTGATCCACTGTGTTGCTGAAGTTTCTTAAGTGGACGCCTCATCTCTTCTAGAGCTATTTCTATTGGTGGATAGCTGTCTAACTATTAACCTCTGTTGGGGGACAGAGGATGGGGTCCCCCCTTGGCCATCCTGTGATGCCTTCTTTAATCACGTTCACAGGCTTGTTTCACACCTTCCAACACCTGTAATAAACTAAAGGCTCTAGATTTTTTTTTTTTTCATGAATTACTACCAAACTGGGTTTGCTTCATTCCATGCTGGTTATAATTGCACTATTAAACCTAAATTCCAGGGCCTACATTTATTTCTGTTACCCTCAAACTGCAAAATGATCTTAACAGGTCTGAATTCTGGGCTGAAATTAACAATCAAAATTTCCTGTCATGCTGTCATGCCAGCTCTCAACTCCAGGTTATATTTTTATCCCAAGTCATTTTTCTTAAAGGTGAATATCTCAGGAAAAGACAGAGAGAAGATGCCATCAGATCACAGAAGGAAACCCCAGCACAATTCATGAGGCCAGAGGGCTTCTGTCAAGGTGGGAGCTGGCCCAGGAGGGCAGCTTGGAGGTGATCAAGGAAAAGGTGAGCCAAGTTGGGATCTGGAAGGGGCAACTGACCAGATGCCTGGTGAGATTAACAGGTAAGGTAGCCAGGTGCATCACCACACACCATCTATGCCAAGCGGAGTGAAACAGGGATGAGTGCTTGGACAAAAGGGATCACCGAGAGCCTGGGGGAGCTGGAGAGACCCAGCAGTGACATGGACTCTCACCGTCAGGTAACTGGGTAGCAGCACCACATCCTAACTTGTATGACATAATAAGACAGGAAATCTCCAATATCCAGATGAGTACAGAAGCAATAATGTTCTACTGTTTGTAGGAAGTGAGCATCAGGAAAAAGAGGTACTAAGTTCAATAAACAGCAGTAACACCTAAGGAAACAGAGTTAATGGAATAAACAGAAACATTAAAAGAAGTACTGGGAAAAGAACCAACTAGTGATTATGGAACATGAAAACGAATAGCACCGTGGATACAGCTGGGGAGTAATTAATAAACCAAGGAATTCTCTCAGAACGCTGCCCAAATTTTCCAAGATCAAAAATATGAAATGACAGTCGCAGCGCTATTTCTGCTACTTTCCACTGGTAAGAAACGAATCACAGGTTAGTGCCCAAGCCCAGAGTGGGGAGGAGGGGATCACACAGGACTGGGAGGGGTGGCCGCTGGGGAGCGTCTTCAAGACATCCTCCCTTCCACACCCCCCATTCCTCTGTGTGTGCCTCTATCATCACCTCTCATGTGAGGTTATAGTCTGTTTACAGTATCGCAGACTTAAATAACATATCCATCAGACTTAAACTAAAGGTGAGAAAAAAGGATTTTGTAGCCATGATCTGTGTGCCAACACACAAGACACATTTATAAAAACCATGTGTATCCGGCCACAGAGAAAGCGTCACACACTCCAAAAAGCAAAAGTCATCCAGGTCATATTGTAACATAATCTAAAAATTCACAAAACAAAAAAATGGACAGTCCCTCCCTCTCCCTCCAGTCAAGAACCTATCCCCAGGAAAATGCAAACTCTTAAAAAAAAAACACCCAGGTGAAAGAAAAAATAAAATAGGGATTATAAACCTAAATAGAACACTAATCACAAAAGATAATCCAATATTCCCTCCCTAAAACTGCATCAGGTCCATAGGATGTCATAAGTGGGTTCTCACAGTCGGACATGACTGAAGCAACATAACAACAGCAACAGCCAAACCTTAAAGGTTATGATTTCCATGTTATATAATCAAGTTCAAATCACAGATAAGGGTGAAACAATTTTTAACTGATATTATGAAGTGAGCATAAGCAATACCAAAACCAAAAAAAAGAATATACGAAGAGAAAGACCACAAGCCAATCTCATGTATGAACATACATGTAGAATGTGTATGTACCAGAACATTTAAATAATATTTAATTAATCAAACATTTAGAAAAAAATATGACTGATTCCAGGAATTCAATGTTAGATCACATTTTTAAAATCTATTATACACTGAGTTATATTAACAAATCAGAGAAAAAAACGCATTTCAATAGATGACAGGAAAGTAGCAGATAAAAGTTAATACATATTTCTTAAAAAAAAAAAAACTCAACAATGTAGAATGGAAAAAATAACCCAAAACCAAAGCAAAGATTATACTTAACGGTGAAAATCAGAACCCTTGGCACTCAGATCAGGTTCAACTCAAGGACACCTACTATCGCTGCTACTATTAAAAATCACACTGGAAGGAACTTCCTGGTGGTCCAGTGGTGAAGAACCCTCACCTGCCAATTTCAATCCCTGGTCTGGGAAGATTCCACATGACTCAGAACAACTAAGCTTTTGTGCCACAACGACTGAGCCCCCACACCCAGAGCCCATGCTCCACAACAAGAGAAGCAACAAAGACCCAGCACAGCCAAAAAGTAAATTCATTTAATTAAAAAACTTTAACAAGGTAGTAGATGAAAGATACAAAAACCCATAGCTCTACTATAATAATAACCAGTTGGGGGGGAAAAAAAAAGAAATATCCCATTTACACTAGCAATTAAAACTATTATTACTATAAATAAACAAAAAATATATAATACCTACATAGAGAAACCTATAAAATTTACTGAATTTACTATTTAAAAGTAGTCTTCAATACAGCTCTCTGAAATAACCTACAAACACAAATCTCAATTAAAATCCCCAAATGATTTTCACAGAGGACACACTGATTTTAAAAATTGTAAGAAAATGCCCAAGACAGGATAATTTTGAAAAAGAGCACTGGAAGAGGATTTGCCATACTAATTGTCAAAGGTATCCCGTGAAATGGAGTATTTTCTGCCATGTGAAGCAACAAGGACGTCGTGGCCATCAGGGACTCCAGCCCCCCAGATGCGAATCTCTGAGCCCGGGAAGAACGACGCCTGCTATTTGTCAGCCACCCAGCTGCAGTCACTCCCTACGGTGAGCAAGGAGCCAAGGCTGTGAACAATCAAACCTCGAGATGCTGGCCCCAGACAGATGGGGTGCGTACGAAAGGAAGGAGTCAGTGAGCCCAGACTCCTGCGTCTTCCCATACAGAGGTAAGCACCAAATTCTTGAGACATCTGGTTTTCCTTAATTAACAATAATGATGTTGATGTTCAGACTACCTGCTCCTTGCTGCAAGCTTCTATATAACCTGCCTCTTCCCTCTCCCTCCTCAGAACAGTTTTCTCAGGGTCACTTGAGATGCTGTCTCCCAGGCTTAAAGTCCTAAAAACTCCCATCAAATAAAGCATAACTCTCAACTTCTAGGCTGTGACTCCTTTTTAAGTTGACAATACTATAAAGCTTTTGGTGAATTTTTTTTTTTAGTGGGGCATTGGAGCAGATAGACAAAAAGAGAAAAACCCTAAATATACCTAGAAGTGTGACAGGAATTTAGTATATGATTTAATGTTGTATATAAAATCATTGGCAAAAAGATCAAATATGCAATAAATACTTCTGAGAACAACTGACTGTCAATTTGGAAGAAAATAATTAGACTTTCTACCACTTACAAAAATAAATTCCATGTGAATTAAAGATGTAAAGTTTAAAAAGAAAATTTAGAATGTGTTTATAAACTTGAGTTCAAAAAGACTCTTTTAAATAAGATTTTTAGATAAGTACTAAAACTGGAATGTTAAGCAAAATAAGTCAGAGAAAGTCAAATACCATACAATCTCACTTACACGTGGAATTTTAAAAACAAAACAAATGATACAAGAGGAAAAAAAAAAAAAGCCCACAGATACAGAGAACAGACTGGTTGCCAGAGCAGAGGTCAGGGGCGCAGCAGGGGCAGGGGTAAGGGGGAGCCCATGGGCAGTGAAAAGGTACAAACTTCCAGTTATAAAATAAGTAATTCATAGGGATATAATATGCATGCACATGTGGTAAGTCACTTCAGTCATGTCCGACTCTTTGTGACCCCATGGGCTATAGCCCACCAGGCTCCTCTGTCCATGGGACTCTCTGGACAAGAACACTGGAGTGGGTTGCCATGCCTTCCTCCGGGGGATCTTCCTGACCCAGGGATCGACCCTGTGTCTCTTGTCTCCTGCATTGGCTGGCAGGTTCTTTTCCACTAGTGCCACCTGGGAAGGCCAAGAATGCAATGTAAAGCATGGTAACTATAGTCAATAATACTGTATTGCATATTTGAATGTTGTTAAAAGAACAGATCTTAAAAGCCCTCATCAGGAGAAAAACAATTTTTGAAACTGTATATGATGACTGATGTTAATTAGACTTACTGTGGTGATCATTTCACAATATATGACAAAAGCTGATTCATTATAGTGTACACATAAAGCTGTTATGTTACATGTCAATTGTACCTCATAATAATAATAACCTGGAAAGTAAAATGTTAATCAATCTGACAACAAAAATCTTTAATTTCTGTACCACAAAAGCACCATAATTGAGTTTAAAAGGAGACAGACTACAGAAACTGTAACATGTATCACAAATGAGAAATACCCATTTGCTATACAAATGACTTCTACATATAAATAACACCAACAGCCCAATAAGAAAACAGCAAATGAGTCGATTTGTAGAAGCAGAAAAATAAATGAGCAGGCTTTGAACACATGAAGAGGCTTTGAATCTCACTAATAATCAGTAAAATGCAAATTAAATAACAATGGAAAACCATTTGAGGCCCATTTGATTAGTATAATTGGAAAAATTGTACATCAAATGTCAAAGATGAGGCAAAACTCACCACTCTAGTGAAATTACCAGATTTTGGTGAGATTACTTAGAAGAATGTGCTATCAACTGAGATGTGCTTTGGTTACAGCAGTTCCGTTGCTCAGTCCCCACACCAGAGGAGCACTGGCCAGTGTCCACAGGACCGCAGGGATGAGCAGACCCTTCAGAGCGCTATTTGCGATGCAGGAAACACTGGACATTACCCCCCACACACCACCTCCCCTAATGGAAGTAATATGGGGAAACAGTTTGGAAGGGAAGGGAGGGAGGGAGGAGTATTTGGGGTCGTCTTTTTTTTTATAGGAGCTTTTTTTTAATTGTTGTTTTTCGGTCGCTCAGTTGTGTCCAACTCTTTCAACCTCATGGATGGCAGCATGCCAGGCTTCCCAGTCCTTCAAGAGCAAAAAGCAATTTTCAGAACATATGTAAAGAGTGATATCATGTTTATAAAAGCAAAAACTATACATTTCTATATGTCCATCTATTATGTAAATACTTTTTAAAAAGAGGTGTGGAAAAAAAAACACTATATGATGGAATTTTATTCAGCCTTGAGAAAGAAGGAAATCCTGTCATTTTTTACAATATGAATCCACCCTGAGGGCATTAAGCCAGACAGAGAAAGACAAATACTGCTGGTTATCACTAGTTTGTGGAATCTTAAAAAAACAACAACAACAACACCACCAGGGGCTGGGGGATGGAGTATACAGTGAGAGGTTAGTCAAAGGGCACAAACTCTCAGCTATGAGATGAATAAGGTCTGAGAATCTAAGGTGGAAATGGTGGCTATAACTGATAACTAAAATTTACTAAGAACTTAAATGGTCTTACATGCAAAAGAAGATTTTGGAAAACAACAATAACTTTCTCACCCTGTTCAAAGTTATTTGATGTTGGGTTGATGTACCACCTAAAATTATCTCCCCACACCCCCAGTGGAACATGTCCTTAAGTACAAAAATTTTAGGTAAAATAGATGATAATACACATTAATAGATAGATACACGGATGATAGATACAGATAGATACGGGCTTCCCAGGTGGTGCTAGTTAAAGAACCTGCGTGTCAATGCAAGAGATGTAAGAGACCAAAGCTTGATCCCTGGGTCGGGAAGATTCCCTGGAGGAGGGCATGGCAACCCACTCTAGTATTCTTGCCTGGAGAATCCCATGGACAGAGGAGCCTGGCAGGCTATATAGTCCATAGGGTCGCAAAGAGTTGGACACAACTGAAGCAACTTAACATGCACAGATATAGGCAGGTAAGTAGGTAGGTAGGTAGATGACTGATAGGTAGATACTAGTAGGTAGATCAATAAATCCGACACCAAACCAGTAACAGCCACCACCTCCAAGGAAACTGTCAAGAGTAATTTTAGCTTATCTGATGGACTACATTACATTACATTATATTCTTCCATAGCTTGTGTAATTAAGGAAAAAAATTTTAAAGAAAACTAACAAATAAAAATATTCTAAGGAAAAGGCTAGAGTTCTATGACACACTGTTGGAAACCTTCCTATAAACAGGTCCAGAAACATTTTCCATATCGTGAGACCTGCTTTGAGCCAGACATGTCGCCCATGCTTCCAGTCTTCATACTTTCTCAGGAAGATTCTGGAATCACTGACAGGTAGAGGATTCTGGAATTCAGGTGAGGCGAGAGGCTTTTATTATGTGCCAGGCACTGTTCAAGCAACTTTTCATACATTATTGACTCTATTGGCACAGCAGGCCTAAGGGAAAGTCGCTCGGTCATGACTACAATCCATGGGATTCTCCAGGCCAGAATACTGGAGTGGGTAGCCCTTCCCTTCTCCAGGGGATCTTCCCAAGCCAGGGATCAAACCCAGGTCTCCCACATTGCAGGCGGATTCTTTACCAGCTGAGCCACCAGGGAAGCCCAACAGGCCTAAAGGCATTGTTTTTTACATTTCACACATGAGAAAAATGAAACCCAGCAAGGTGAAGTAATTTGGTCAAAATCACGGTTTTTAAGTGGCCCACCAGGATTATCAAATTTGACTCTGACTTCCAAAGCCTGTTCTGCTCCTCCCATAACAGGTGACTTCTTGCTCTACCACTGAGAACAAAGATCCTCAGTTAAACTGCCCTCAGGCCAAAGGAGGGACTCTGGTAGAGAGAACCAAAGGCAGGCCGATATGCCTCCAGGGGCCTCTCAAGGGAGGATTTGCCACTGAGCCATGAGGGTGCCTGGAGCTGCAGCAGAGGGCCCGGCAGGGGAAACGATCAGAGGAGCCTGGTGTGCGTTCGAGGAAGCAGCGTCCAAGATGGAGCTTAGAGAGCAGGATTGTACACTACGG
Source organism: Ovis canadensis (assembly GCF_042477335.2). Lineage (NCBI taxonomy): Eukaryota > Metazoa > Chordata > Mammalia > Artiodactyla > Bovidae > Ovis > Ovis canadensis. The sequence continues at coordinate 57,545,031 of NC_091270.1, forward strand.
AGCATCTTTGGAAGGACAGCGGTGGAAGGGATCTGCCAGAGAGGATGTCAAGTCCGACAGGCACTGCCAAGCCCAGTGAGCTCTGAAGCTGAGACGGCCCACCAAAGCTGCCCACGGGGAGGCAGCAGGGCCAGCGTTCATGACCCGCCTCCACCCTCCATCCGTCACTGGACGTGAGCCACCAGGGAGAAGCACGGCCTTGCCCTGAGGCAGCCTGTAAAGGGATGAAGGCTGAAGGCTGCCAGCCGACGGCAGCTGGGACGCCAAGTCCTTCCTGTGGGGAATCTGCGTGGCATATCACCGGGTACAGTCAGTTCCCTGGGGGCTCAGATGGCAAAGAGTCCGCCTGCAAGGCAGGGACCCGGGCTTGATCTCTGGGTTGGGAAGATCCCCTGGAGAAGTGAAAGGCAACTCACTCCAGTACTGTGGCCTGGAAAATCCCTTGGACAGCGGGGCCTGGAAGGCTACAGTCCATGGGGTCGCACACGACTGAGCGACTAACACTTGCATTTTCACATCACTGGGTACACAACAGACAAAGAAAAGTTTTGACTGAAAGGCTACAGGGGGACACTATCACTTCAGTTCAGTAGCTTAGTCGTGTCCGACTCTTTGTGACCCCATGGACTGCAGCACGCCAGGCCTCCCTGTCCATCACCAACTCCCAGAGTTTACACAAACTTATGCCCACCGAGTTAGTGATACCATCCAACCATCTCATCCTCTATCGTCCCCTTCGCCTCCTGCCCTCAATCTTTTCCAGCATCAGGGTCTTTTCAAATGAGTCAGTTCTTCGCATCAGGTGGCCAAAGTATTGGAGTTTCAGCTTCAACATCAGTCCTTCCAATGAATACTCAGGCCTGACTTCCTGTATGATGGACTGGTTGGATCTCCTTGCAGTTGGTGATGGACAGGGAGCCCTGGCATGCTGCAGTCCATGGGGACACGACTGAGCAACTGAACCGAACTGAAGATCTCTGGGCCCTACCCATCCCTGACCCCTGCCAGGAAGAATCTACCCTCTGGAAAAAGGCCCCAAGGGAGACTCGGACTTGGGCAGACCAGCACGGCAGGAAATGGATGAGGCACTGGGTTTGCCATGGAGGATGCGGTGAAGTTCTGTGACCTGAATGACAAGAGCTCTTCCCCAGCTCCCTTTCCCAGACCAGCTTCCAGAACACCCACAGCCAAGGAGGACAGCCTCCAAAGCAAGGGCAGAAAGAGCCTTCTCAGGAGAACCTGAACAGCTCCAGAGAAGAGACATGCCGACCGACAATCTCAGCATCTCCCGGGGGGAAAGCCAGCTCACCCCAAGTCACCCCCAAAGGAGGCCACCAGACAACAAGCTTGCCCCACCACCCACCAGCACACAGGTGTCCCAACCAGTTTTCAGGGCCTCGTTTTTCATAACAGATGCCTGGCTCCACAGTGCCTAACATTTAAAGGCAGCATCACACATACAATACAGAGAGAAAAGCAGAGAAACAGAAAGAAACTGGAAGAAACCGAGCTATGCAAGACATTTAAAAAGTGACTTGAAAAAATTCTAAAGAAAAGCTCAAAAAGCACCTTGTAGAAAAGCAAACTTCAAATGATATGCACAGAATCAGAAGAGGCACTGTCACCTCCATAAGGGAAAGGCAGGTGGCTGTTTCTCAAGAGCAAGAAAGAACAAGAAAGAGAGCCCATAGAAAGTCCACCAGGGAGATCACCTAGATGATGAATAAAAGGAAAGGAAATACAATGAGCAAAAAGGAAAGAAAGGAGTAATCTGAGAGGCCCATTCTCCAACTATGTGGAGTTCCAGAAAGGAAAACAAGGAAAAAAATGAGAGGAAAGAAATTAAAATAGAAGAAGAAAGCTTCCAGAACTGGAAGATGTGACTCTTTTGATAGAAAACAGGCATTTATAACCCAGACCAATACATGAAAAAAAATACACCCACAATATATCACAAATATATCACAATAACAAAGAGATTGTAAAAGCTTCCAGAGAGAAATGGAAAACAGTCAAGACAGGGGAAGGTACAGAACCCAGGAAACAGAGGACCCAACAGAGGGAAGAGGAGAGAAGCTTCTAGAACAAAAAGAAACCCCAGGACGAGAGAGTTCAGGCTCAAGTAGAAAGGTGAAGGGCCCCAAGAGGGAGGTCTGGGTTTAGTGGCTTATCTGCTCCGGGGTGTAAGACAGATTAGAGATAGGTACAAAGAAAACTAAGCAAAATAAATGGATACAATTAACAACTCTGGAAAACATAAAAGGAAAGGGATTGTAATCTTAGTGCAGTACTTGGTATAGCAATAAACAATATTTGTACTGGGGCTTGCCAGGTGGCTGCTAGTGGTAAAGAACCTGCCTGCCAATGTAGGAGACATAAGAGACGCGGGTCAATCCCTGGGTAGGAAAGATCCCCTGGAGGAGGGCAGTGCACTCCAGTTTTCCTGCCTGGAGAATCTCATGGACGGAGGAGCCTGGAGGGCTACAGCCCACAGGGTTGCAAAGAGTCCGGCATGGCTGAAGCCACTGAGCACGCACACACGCAGACGTGTAAACGCTGATACTCCTATAAGCAGAAACACCGCCTAGACTGTCTGAAACAGGAAGGCAGAGTGGCTGGATGACAGGATAGGATGGGAGTAATTAGCTCCCAGAGCTGAATGCTTATCTATCCTAAGAGGAAATCAGTAAATCAATAAGTGAATGAAAACAACTGAAATGAATCAAGATAGAACTGAGGAAGATGAATATTTAGGAATCCCAGAAGCAACCACAGAAAGTGGCTCCCTCCCAGAAGCAGGGGCAGGGTGTTGGTTAAGACAAAGAATCATTTTTAAGCTCTTGGGTCCTATTTGACTTTCTTGACTTTGTTAATGAAATAAATTTAATTTTTAATAATGAATGGAATAAAGAAAGAGTTCTTTATAAGGAAAAAAGGCACCACTGCCATTTTTTTCAACCCCAAAGAGCCTGAAGGTGGGAGGGGTGGCGGAGATAGGGGGGCAGCATCAAGGCAACCTAATTATGGACTGCTCTTCAGGGCTGACTGGATCAACACCTTCCATTTAAAACAAGCCCAGGGACTTCCCTGGTGATCCAGCAGTTAAGGATCTGCCTGCCGGAGCAAGGGACAGGGATTCGATCCCTGATCTGGGAAGAGCCCACGTGCCGCAGAGCAGCTAAGCCCGCACTCTGGAGCCCATGCTCCAACAGCAGGCGTTGCCACAGGGAGAAGCCTGCGCACTGCAGCCAGAGAGCAGCCCACCCGCGCAGCAACCAAGACACAGTGCGACCAGAAATCAGTTAACTACCTTTAGAGATTTAGAAGTGAATAAATAAAACAACCCCATCCTCCAGTCAACGGCTGCACTAGCATACACTCGCATTCATGTGGTTCCTCCAGGTTCAATTTCAAGTTAATTAAAGACACTGTCTGCTGCACTTGAATTTCACACGTCTCGTCTTTCTCAATCGTTTAGTTTGCCTTCTCCAGACAAACTTTTACTCTTCGGTACGCATTTGCTGCCAGCCTGCAAAGAAGAGGAAAGCAAGCCATGTATCAGCTGACGAGAAGCCTCAAGGTGAGCACCTCATCTGTCGAAATCACACTTGGATTAACAAAGAGCCAACTGGCTGGAGTGGGCAAGTCAGCTGACTGCTCTTCTGTGCTCCACTTTCAGAGGGCATCCTGGGGACTGTCTCACACGCACACACGCACACACGTGAAGAACTGATACCAGAGACAGGACTGTAAAAGACCAGATTCCAGACACACGCGAGTGCCGCGTGTACACACCTCCCGCTCCCCAGCTCACACTGCTCAGCCCCCCCTTCATTTCAGACCTCCATGGGCTTCTCCCCACTTCACACAGTGCCTGGCCTCAAGCAAGCCCTGGGGCTCCAGCATTCCAAACCCCAGAGGCTTCATCAAGCCCCCACATGGGGGCTCTTACTAACCCCCAGGCAAGTGTTAACTAATGAGGGGAACTGCATAGACTCTCTCCCAGTCACTCCTCAGATCCTTCTGAGAGGCATTTGAAACACTACCCAGAATGTGGGTTCGATCCCTGGGTCAGGAAGATCCCCTGGAAAAGGAAATGGCAACCCATTCCAGCATTCTCACCTGTAAAATCCCATGGACAACAAGCCTGCCAGCCTACAGTCCATGGGGTCCCAAAGAGTTGGGCATGACTGAAGCGACTTAGCACGCACGCACCAGAATGTTCCAGGCAGGATGATGTCCCAGGTACTCTCGGTGCTGACGTAACTAATGCACCTTTTCCCTTCTTCCCATGCTCACCCAGGCCCCTCACCTCTGCTCCTTGGCTGCATCTTCCAAATAAACTACCTGTACCAACTCTTGGTCTCAGGCTAAGCTTTAGCAATGACACAAGCCAAAAGCTGGGAAGATCAAATGTCCCCATTTGGCTGCCACTGAGGGATTTCTCAATCCTCAGATTTCGCAAAGAGTCGGACACGACTGAGCTACTGAACTGAACTGAACCGAGGGATTTCTCAGATTATGGAACTTTTAGTGCTACAACTGGGGAAACCCCTGGCAAATCAGGATGAACTCACACTAGTAAGACACTGAAAAGGAAGAGATACCAGAGAAAAAGCTGCAAAAAGGAACTGGTGAAGAAGGGACAGTGTCCTTCCATTGTCTATGCTATAAGCTTCACTACATCAAGAAATACCTGCCAGGCTATAGTTGGCTCCCCTTAACTCCACTGTTTTTAAATAGTGTATGGATGCAGATGGTGGCCATTTTAAATAAGAGATAACACAAAATGTACAGTGGGAATAAAAAGGCACTAATCTAGAAGGAAATACTCCAGAAAGCAACCTCAAAAACCCAAACACAGCAACCGAAAAACTATGAAAATAGAATTCAGTAATTAAGCCAGTAAAATAAACTATATATAAAAAAACAAACATGTTCTTGGAACAAAAAGGAATGCTCCTACACTGCTGGTGGGAATGTAAATTGGCGCCAACACAATGGATAACAGTAAGAAGGCTCCACAAAAAAACTAAAAATAGAGTCGCCACAATAACCCAGCAACCCCAGTTCCAGGCGCACACCCAGAGAAACCCGCAATGTGGAAAGATACACGCGCCCCTACATTCACTGCAGTACTGTTCACAAAAGCCAAGACACGGAAGAGCCCCGGATGTCCTCCCACAGACGAGTGGATACAGATGTGGCACACGTATGTGATGGACTAACTACGCAGTCATAAAAAAGAATGGAATAATGCCATTTGCAGCAATGTAGATGGACCTAGAGATTTTCATTCTAACTAAAGTAAGTCGGAAAAAGACAAATATCATGTGATATCACGTATATGTGGAATTTAAAAGATGACACAAATGAACTTATCTGCAAACCAGACTCACAGACACAGAGAACTGACTTGCGGTTGACAAGGTGGGGGTGGGGTGGGAAAGGGCAGAGTAGAGTAGCAGATACAAGCTATTAGACATGGAACAGATGAGCAACTGAGTCCTACTGGACAGCACGGGGAACTATATCCAATACCCTATAAAAAAACATACGGGAAAAGTGTCTGAAAAAGAATGTGTATATATCTATAACTGAGTCACTTTTCTATAGAGCAGAAATTAAGAAAACACTGTAAAAGAATTATAAACAAAAAAAATTTTTTAAGACACATTCTTATATACCAGCAATTAGAAATTATAATTTTAAAAAATTCCATTCACTGTAGCAAAGGAAATTTTTAAATATCTAAGAATATACTTTAAAAGAAATATATGACTTATGTGAATAAAACTATGAAAAATTACTTTAGAATTTAAAATGTAGCCTGAATAAAGAGAAATACATTCCATGCTCCTAAACGTGAATCATTTTTAAAAAATTTTTTTTATTTGTTTATTTGGCAGTGCCAGGTCTTAGTTGCCGCATGTAGGATCTTTAGTTGTGACATGTGGGATCAAGTTCCCTGACCAGGGATCAAACCTGTGCCCCCTGCTTTGGGAGTCCAGAGTCTTAACCACTAGACCACCAGGGAAGTCCCTGAATAATTTTTGTTAAAGACATTTTATTTGCAAATTCGTCCATAAACTCAATGCAAATTCACCCAGAGTCCCAATATTTTTTAATGAAAGTTGACAAACTGATTATAATCCTCTGCCTGAGGAAAAAAAGCATTTAAAGTCAATAGAGAAAGAAAAGACTGTTCAAGAAATATTTTAGGAACAACTGGATACTTATTCAGAAAACATTTAAGTTGGACAGAAATACTTACTGAAGATCTAGTGGTAAGCACCAAAAAAGAAGGCATTTTCCCATTGTCACAGGGCTAACAAGTGAACAAACAGATATTAAATCTTAAGAATCACGTGGCATAGTAGTAAAGAACACACCTGCCAATGCAGAAAGTGCAAGAGACTCAGGTTCTATCCCCAGGTTGGGAAGATCCCCTGCAGTAGGAAATGGCACCCCACTCCAGTATTCTTGCCTGGAAAATACATGGAAGGAGGAGTCTGGAGGGCTACAGTCTGCAGGGTCACTAAGTGTCCAACAGGACTGAGCATGCATGCATCCCTCCTGTTCTCACAGAGCTAACAGGTGAGACAACAGATATCAAATCTAAGAATCACACAGATAAATAAAAGCGACTACTGTGACCAGAGCTTCTAAAAAATGCTATTTATGTTCTGAGAATTCCAGAGAGTGGGAACTGACTTCGGAGGGGACGCTGGCTTTGAAAAGATCAAGCGTGGCTGCAAGGCAGAAAAATGGGTTGGTTCAGAGGCAGTCCTGGGTCAGCGGATAAACAGAAGGCGGACGGCGGCAGTGCGGTCCTCTCAGAGGCTAGGCCTAGAGTGGTGGGACTGAAAACAGACACGGGGGAAGGCAGACGATGGCACACTTGGAAGGCAAATGGGCCTGAGGTGACAGGGCACTGGACGCTGAGGCTGAAAGAACAAGAGGTGCCAGGAATGGCTGGACGGCTGCCCCCTTGGCTGAGATGAGGCGCACAGGACCAGGTTCGCGCTGGGGATGTCCCGCGAGCTCAGGCTCAGACAGGCAGGGTCCGGGGCCTCCCGAGATGCCCACTGGAGCTACGAAGGGGGCGGTGTAGGACCTGATGCAAAATACGCCTCACTTTTCCAACAGGACATGAGACGCAGCAATACCAGCTGCTCTCACAAGCACCCCCTCGGCTGTGCTGACGACACCTCGGAAGTGCGTTTGGCCCCCGTCCCCTGCGCGCACCTCAGGGCTTTGCGCCTCAGGGGCCCGCGAGTGCAGGCGGAAGCGGAAGGAGAGAGTGCAGAACACGCCCCCCCCCCAACGCTCTCGCCGGAAGTGACGCAACACGCACTGAACTCGTGTAGTTGCAGAGAGGGGGCATCGCAGACTGCGAGTGCAGGTGAAAGGTAGCGGGGAGAGGCAGGGTTTCCAGGGATTTGTTCTCAGGTACGAGAGCCCAGGGAGAAGGAGCCTAACGTGAGTAAGGCTGAATGAGGAGCGCTCTTGGCGAACCGTCAGGTCAAAGGTCATGATTGCATGCAGTTGCCCCACTGTCAGTGAGCGTTTATTGAGCGCCTGCTGTTTCCTCAGTACCTTCCTAGGGCCGGAGGCGCTGGGCTCTCGCTGTCACTCCCTAAGGTTCGTAGTTCTGGTGGGGGTAGGGGGTAAGTGAAAGGAGCTTACGGGCAGTGCCGCGTTGCTTCAGTCGTGTCTGACTCTGCGACCCTATGGATGTAGCTCACCAGGCTTCTCTGTCCGTGGAATTTTCCAGGCAAGGATACTGGAGTGGGTAGCCATCCCCTTCTCTAGGGGATCGTCCCAACCGTGGGATGGAACCCGGGTCTCCTGCACTGCAGGCAGATTCTTTACCTTGTAAGAGACCAGGGAAGCCCCATAAAGGAGCACAAATGAGCTTAAATGAGCAGATGACAGTGCGGTCCTTAAGTCAAATTACTGGAACCCGGAAAGGTTTTCCCAGAAATCGAACGTGTGCCTCCTGCATTGCAGGCGGATTCCTTACCGCTGAGCCATGAGGCAAAGCCCTGCAAAGACACGATGACTGCCGAGTAGGTCAAAGCTGAACCATTCTCAGAGCCAGCTTAGGGCTAGGAGATGTTTTGAGTCCCCCCGCCAGAATGGAGAGAACTCATTCATTGTTCAAGGACCTTCAGAGTGACCTCAAAATTGTCATGCCTTAGTAGGGGGTAGACCAGATGCAACAAAGCTTAAAAACAAACCTACAAAGGATCAAGCTGATCTGCAAAGTAAGTTTACTGCCTACCAAAACAAACATCAACATTCTGCTTAGACAACAGAATCCAAACACACAACAAAGTATCACTTATATGGTCAACATCTAAAAATTCACTAGGGGTGCCAAAAAACAGGAAAATGTGAGGCACATCCAGGAGAAAGACTAGTCCAAAAAAAAAAACCAAAAAACCCAGACTTAGAAATAACAGAAATGGAATTACAAGGGACGGTGTGTAGGAAGGAGATGGAATCCAAGCCAAGAGAGTAGCCGGAATACATGGGGTTTCTGGAGAGCTCATCTGGAGAGTATCCAGTTCCTTTTGGTGGCATTGGTGAGAATAGGTTATTCAGGACAGACAGCCACTATTATCAGAGAGGCTGGGTGACATGTGGCACATATAGTGGGGATCTCCACTAGAAAAAGAAAAATGTTGAAGACTTGTGTAGGTCTTGTCATCTGACAGAATGGCTACTTTCCTTCTCACTGAGTTACAAAGTTCCCTGGGACAAATCAGAATGTGAGTGTCTCTATCATTACAGCTGCTCACTTATGTCTCAGATGAACCTGGATTAAATACTTGCATTTCTAAGAAAAGAAAAGAGAGTTAAGCTTTAATGAGACCTGCTATGCGCTGGGCACTCTGACATACATTGTTTCACCTAATTCTTCTGCTAGCCGGAGAGACAGATGCCTATGCTCCTTAGAAATGGAAGCACTTACGTCCAGAAATTAAGGAGTTTGCTTGTGGTCGATTAGAAGTGAAATTTCTGAAAATTTGATATATCAGTGTCGAGTGTTTTGAAGTCCTCTTGAGGCAAGCTGTCTTTGCGGTCAGGCACACCTATGTCCAAATCCAGTTCAGCAACTTGCTGGGTGTTTGCCTTTGGGAAATTCCCCATCTCTTGAAAACTTGGGTTCTATGCATGTTGAGTGGAAAAGGGAAATCAATAGGGAAGATTAAGTGAGAAGATGAAGAATGTAAAGAACCCAGAAGAGAGCCAGGCACACAGTAGGTGTTCAGTAAGGCCTCTGTCCTCCTCCTCCTCTGGTAGCTCTTTGTCTTGGGTAGGAGGCTGCATAGCAGAGCCGTAGCCAAATCACACAGAAGGCTTTTCAGCAAATGCATGTGCCAGCAAGGTCCCTGGACCGGGAGCACCAGCAGCGCCTGGGATTTGTTAGAGATGCACACTTTCTGACCCTGCCCCACAGGTCCTGAGTCAGGAATGCTGGGAATGAGCCCAGCAGTCTGTTTTCGGGCGCTCCCGATGAGTCTGATACACGCTGAAGGGTTCAGAACCACAAGTACGGTCCTTCTGCCTCTGCATTAGTTTACTTAACTGCATAGACTGGGCGGGGATGCTAATAACCAATCTGACGCTTGCTCGTCCTTGTCTTTCATGGATTGTTTTCAGATTATTTAACGTTTTCTGCTGATTCAGGCTCTCCACAGGAAAGAGTAAAACGAGGTGAAATGATGTTGCATTAAAAACATTCTAAAAAGAGGTTCACCAAGCTATTGATTTGATACAAAAAGAGAAACGGAGAGTTCTCCTTGAGAAAAGTCACTTTAGTGGCACAGAGGAGAAAGTGGTTAAATTGGGAGCCTCTTCCCTAATCCCAGTGAGAGTTTAGCACAAATGACACTTCAAAAATTCTATCATTTTCACAGTGAATACTGTTTTAATGTAGCTATTCCTGCCCCCAACCCTTTTAACTAAAACTTATTTCCTAATTCAGGTGTTTTGTTTTCCTAACCTGAAGATCTGGGAAACAGTGAAGCAATTTTGATCCAGAAATTAGGCACTTGTTAGGTGCAGAAGTTTCTGTGCTGAAAGACCTGAAAATATTGAAAGCTACAAAACAAAAACCGATGCTGGCTGGGCAGCTGAAACCAATTATGCAGGAAATTTGGCATCTGAAGTAAACAGTACATCTGAATACTTGGAATGATTCTCAATTATATTTAAGTAGTTTTCCTTTTCTCCAGTTGTACAGCCCTCCTCCTAATCCACCTCCCCAGGCAGTACTCATGCATTTTTGCTTGAAAATGATTTCAGTTGTTTTCCATTTTATCTTTTATCTCTGCCGTTTTTCTTTGCTTCCTCATTTCATGATTTTTTTCTTTCTTTACAAGGCACTCACACAGCATGTGACGCCCCTACAAATGACGGGATTTTTCTTCCTATCCTTGAAGTGACAGCTTGTCTTTCCTCTCCAGCGTCTTTGTCGCATTGCCTGATAAACTGTTTATTTTTCCTAACAGCTTTCCTTTTTCGCCTGAAAAACAAACGTTAACCAAAAAGTCCTTGTTTCACGAGTGACCCTTTCTATGCAATCCCTGGTGCTGGAGCGCCCCCTGCTGCATAAATGGGAAGTAGCCTGCCTTTTGTCATCCTGCCGTTGGTCCCCAGAGGACGAGAAACTTGAACTTGGGTGGCCATGCTTTCATCCCAGCTGCAGATTCGTCAGAGTAATATTCAGTGTAATCTTCTTGACGTAGTCCTCCTCTAATCTGCAGAAGTCACATGATCGCCAACAGCTCTCCAACTATCATACCACAGTATGATAGGACTACACTTTTCACCACTGTCTGCTCAGTACTTACTAGTAATATGTAGGCCCCACATTGAAGAGAATGGCCAACAAGCGGGGTGGGACCCTTCCCTCGGAACCAGCTAATGATATGGAACCTACGACCTCATAAGGCAGGGAGCCCAGATGATTCCAAAGGTCCTTCTTATAAACAACTCAGCTTTTTATGGGGCTTCCCAGATAGTGCTAGTGGTCAAGAACCCGCCTGCCAATGCAGGACATTTAAGAAACCCATGGATTCGATCCCCGAGTCTAGAAGCTTCCCTGGAGGAGGGCATGGCAACCCTCTCCAGTATTTTTGCCTGGAGAATCCCATGGACAGAGAAGCCTGGTGGGCTACAGTCCACAGGATCACCAAGAGTCAGACACGACTGAAGCGACTTAGCACGCGCGCACAGCTTTCTGTGGTTTTCTACAGCTTTTGTCTGTGATTGTCCAGCCCCCTTCTGAGACACTGCAGGGCTTACTTACTTTTCCCACTGTGTTCTGTGTGTTCAGTTGCTCAGTCATTTCAGACTCTTTGCAGCCCTATAGACTGTGGCCCCCCAGGCTCCTCTGTCATGGGATTTCCCAGACAAGAGTACTCAAGTGGGCTGCCATTTCCTCCTCCAGGGGATCTTCCCAACCCAGGGATCGAACCTGCATCTCCTTTGTCTGCTGGATTGCAGGCAGATTCTTCACTCGTTGAGCCATTGTGGAAGCCCCTTCCTTTTTCACGAGGGTTATTGTTCAGTCACTCAGTCCTGTCTGGCTCTTTGCGACCCCATGGACTGCAGCCCACCATGCTTCCCTGTTCTTCACCATCTAAATATTTGAAATGTGTTACCATGTCCCCCTAAACATTCAAAATACTTCTCATTCCCCAATTAACATAAACCAGTGTCTACAGGCCAGATAGTGGGGCACTCATCAGAACCCAACTATGCACACACTCTGATCTCAGACCTCCCAGCCTCTGGACTGTGAGAAATACAATTCTGTTGTTTAAGCCAGTGTATAGGGCTTTCCTGGTGGTGCAAACAGCAAAGAATCTGCCTGCAGTGCAGGAGACCCAGGTTTAATCCCTGGGTCGGCAAGATCCCCTGGACAAGGAAATGGCAACCCACTCCAGGATTCTTGCCTGGAGAATTCCGTGGACAGAGGAGCCTGGAAGGCTACAGGCCATGGGGTCACAGAGTCAGACACGACTGAGCAACTAACTTTCACTTTCAGTTTTCAAGCCAAACTATGGTATTTTGTTATAAAGTGACGCTCCTCTACAGAGTTCTGCTATCTCAGTGCACTCGTCCATAGTATATTCTATACAGGTTTTGTTTCCTGGTAGTTATATTTCCAAGTAAGCTAACCAGACATTCCTATCCCACAGCTGAGATGCTGAAGATGTATCATCTCACAAGGCAAATGATCTGTTTGTTTATAATCTCACTAAGGCACGTGCCCCAGCAAGCATTTGCTGTAATGTGGGGGTTTGGGGTTTTGTTTTTGGTTTTTTTTTTTTTTTTCCATTCTAAAGGAGAACAGTCCTGGGTGTACATTGGAAGGACTGATGCTAAAACTGAAACTCCAATACTTTGGCCACCTCATGCGAAGAGTTGACTCATTAGAAGACCCTGATGCTGGGAGGGATTGGGGGCAGGAGAAGGGGATGACAGAGGATGAGATGGCTGGATGGCATCACTGACTCAATGGACATGAGTTTGAGTGAACTCCAGGAGTTGGTGATGGACAGGGAGTCCTGGCGTGCTGCAATTCATGGGGTCGCAAAGAGTCAGACACGACTGAGTGACTGAACTGAATACATTTTTTTAATAATGTATTAAATCATATTTTCTTAAGGGTTTTCTCCTTTATTTCTAAATCCGAGTGCCTTATCAAGCAATATGGAACCCACATGTCAAATGTATTTAAACCTGTTTGTTATAGGTATTGCATTGCATGACACTGACATTCTCCTCTGTAGGAGCTATTTCAAGGCTCAAGTGATTCTGAGGCTCAAATGTTAGAGAACTTTCTTCTCCTGGTCCCTCAAAGAGTCCCAGAATTTGTAAACCATACTCTTGACTCCTTACTGCACATCAGTTTCTTTTGTTATTATTATTATTGAAATATAGTTGATTTACAATGTTGTGCTAATTTCTGCTGTACAGCAAAGTGATTCAGTTGTACATATATATACATTCTTTTTTATATTATTTTCCTTCGTGGTTATCCCACAACATTGAATATAGCTCCGTGTGCTATATAGTAGGACCTTGCTGGTTTTCATTCTATATATAATAATTTGCATCTGCTAATCCCAACTCTGGATCCATTCCTCCCCCAACGCCTCCCCCTTGGCAACCACAAGGAACTTCCAGTTCTTAAATTTTTGTCCACGTTTGATAGTCATGTGATGGAAGGATTTCCCAATTAGTAAAACCAGTCCTTCCCCCTTCTTTTTTGTCCTTTGTCCCTGATTCTAAAACAAAGTAGATGTTCGTAAAACCAGTCCCTCCCCCTCTAGAGCTCCTTTCCCATTTGTCCTTGATTCTAGCTGCTTTGGACAGAGAATGAAATGGCTTCTCTACGAGGCAGTAGAGAGTACAATCTATAAATCCTCTCTGCAACTGAATGGAATAGGATGACACTGGAGAATCCCATGGTAAGGAGAGAAAAAGCACCATGTGAGTGCAAGGCGCCACTGGACTCTTCACAAAGCCCCTTTCAAAATATTGCCTCCCATTATTGCCGCCTTTCAGAAGGCAGCTGGAGGACTGCGGATGGTACTGCTGGAAACACCTGCCAATGTGCACCCCCGGCTTCCACAGCCTTCTCTGAGAAGGGACAGGCTGTGCCCCCAAAGGAGCCGCGTAAGCATTATTCCACTTACTATTATGGCATCACAAAGTACTTCAAATGTCAGCGTATAAAACGATAATCATTTTATTTTGCTCCCAGTTTCTGTAGGTCAGGAATTCAGGCAGAGCTTGACGAGGACGTTTCTACTGGGGGTCCCACAAGAGGCTGCAGTCAGATACTGGCTGAAACTGCAGATATCTGCAGGTACAACAGGGTTACACAGCCAAGATGGTCCACCCACACAGCCAGCAGCGGACCCTAGCCAGCAGATCAGAGGGGCACTCAGTGGGGGCTGTTGACTGAAGAGCTCCCCCACGGCCCCTCCCTCGCGGCGGCCCCTCCCTCGCGGCGGCCCCTCCCTCGCGGCGGCCCCTCCCTCGCGGCGGCCCCTCCCTCGCGGCGGCCCCTCCCTCGCGGCGGCCCCTCCCTCGCGGCGGCCCCTCCCTCGCGGCGGCCCCTCCCTCGCGGCGGCCCCTCCCTCGCGGCGGCCCCTCCCTCGCGGCGGCCCCGCCCTCGCGGCGGCCCCTCCCTCGCGGCGGCCCCTCCCTCGCGGCGGCCCCTCCCTCGCGGCGGCCCCTCCCTCGCGGCGGCCCCTCCCTCGCGGCGGCCCCTCCCTCGCGGCGGCCCCTCCCTCGCGGCGGCCCCTCCCTCGCGGCGGCCCCTCCCTCGCGGCGGCCCCTCCCTCGCGGCGGCCCCTCCCTCGCGGCGGCCCCAGGACAGCCCCAGTGCACGCGTCCTCGCAGCCAGGGCAGAGGCGGCGCGGCTTTGGATGATGTAATCTTGGAAACGACAGAGACTGTGACTGAGCAGGCCCCTATGGGGACTTCCCAGAATAGACCTCTCTCTCCACCCGTGTCCTCCACCTGCCTTTTGTCTGCAGGAAAGCTTCAAAGAATAATCAGAGAAGTGAGAAAATGCAGAAAGAAAGGAAAACAGTCAAGCAAGACAAGTTAATAATACTTTAACCATTGACTAAAGTCGACGAGCTTTAGCTCTTCCCCAAGAGCTGTGGGTAATATTCCGAGCCACGTCCTTTGAGCTGTTCTGCAGACCCCAGACGGGTCGGAACCAGAAGCCTGATGATGCTGACTCCCAACGGCATCATCACCAGCCAGTCAGAAGAGCGTCCACAAGAAGGCCACACCCTGCTCCTCGAACACCACGACTCTCCACTACCCCCTCTAGGGTTGGGGCACTTAGTTTTGAGGGCATTGGCCTGCTGTGGCCCCCTCTGCCTGATAAAGCGATAAAGCTGTTTCTTCCTGCTTCACCCCAAACTGTTTCTATTTGGCACCGGAGGACAGAGGCCAAGTTTTGGCAACAAGTTCACTTTGTTCTAGTCTCCTGACGAAAGCAGTCACAAGCCTGCCTGGATTCTGGGGAAAGAATCCACTGAGCCCCCACCTCTCGATGGAAGGGATGCCAAGGATTTGCAAAGGAGACTAAAACCACCCCAAGAACTCCAGATGCCAGTCTGTTCTGTAGCTGGAAGTCACCCTGGAGGCCGACGCTGCTGCTGCTCTTCCCGCGGCCCCTTCCGGCTCCAGAGGGTGGGCGGTTCGGGGGGTTGCTGGCCATGGCCCTCCGTGGGGGCTCAGGCCGCTCTGTCTCACAGCCCAAGGGCTTTCCCTGGGCTGGGGGAAGAAGCTCAGTCCTAAGGAGCAACCCCCAACCAAAAGAGATGGCATCAGTGGATAAATCCCCAACTTCCTCGCCCCTTGCGGGGACAGCGCTATAGCCTTGTCAGGTGGTGCCGCCACGGTGGGGCGGCTGGCCTGGGGGCGGCCAGCTCCTGAGCACAGCCTCTCCGACTCTTCCGCCTCGCTTCTGCTTCCTGACATCCCTTCCCAGCACCCAACATCCTGTCCTCAGCTTTTGGTCTAGTCTCTGGGTCCTGTCTAACTCTTACATGACCCCACGGACTGTAGCCCTCGAGGCTCCTCTGTCCATGAGATTCTTCAGGCAAGAATACGGGAGTGGGCTGCCATTTCCTCCTCCAGGCAATCCTCCTGACCCAAGGATCGAAGCCATGTCTCCTGCACCGGCAGGCGGATTCTTTACCACTGAGCCACCTGGGAAGCCTGTCATCAGCTTTTAGGAGGATGCAAACTCAAACACTCATTGCACATGTCCTGGCGAGAGAAGGCCCTGAGCACTGCTGCAGCAGGTGGTCTGAAAGCTCTTCCCCAGCCTGAATTCCCGCTCTTGTCATCATTCATTTCATGACTGGGCCAGCTGAGAAGGTCTGAGATCGCTCTGCATTCTCAAAGAAGTCACAGGTAAAGCCAAAATTTCCCCACTGCAAGGGATGGTGAGGGGACAGTCAGGGTTCCCTTAGTGGCTCCCATTTCCCCATGAAATAAAAAGCACTGCTTGCACCCCAAACCCCCTCCTCCCAGAAAGCAGCCATAAAAGTCAGCACTGAACAATGGTCTGAAGCCTGAAAATAAATTAAGCAAGACTGAAAGCAGAAAGAGCCCAGTAAAATCTAAACTTCCATAGCCAGCAACCCTCGGGCAATTACAGTTTCTACAGAGAAGAGTGGGATTTAGGAATGGAAGTTGTTTCATTTCATTCTTCATCCTCTGCTCCTGGAATTAGCTTCTCAGGTGATCAGTCTCCCCTTGGCTCTCAGGATCTCTTATAATTAGTTCTGTGACATGACACATGTGACTGCGGGCAAAGCTCAGAAGAGTGGAAAGTCTGCTTAGAGCAGTTGCCGGAAGCCCCAGTGTTTTCTCAAGCCTAGCTGGCTAATTCAGTTTCTTGGCACAGCCAAGAACGGGTCCCCAGATCCACCAGGCTGTTCTGGCTCCCCTGAGTGTGAAAATGTCTCAAGAACTCTTCTTTCGCTTCTCTGGATCCTTCTTTTATGTCCTATCTGAATGGAGAAAGTGTGGTCACAGGAGTTTATCATGTGTCCAGCCTTGAACTGGAGCTGGAGTTTAATACCTCCACGCCAGCCACCCCCAGAACACCTTAGCTCCCGCGTGGTATCTACCAACAGAGGTAACAGACCTGCTTGGAGACGGCAAACTGGTTGTTTTCTTGAAGGAACTCCGGAGACCAAATTATACAATTTCTAACACTGGGCTATTCAGGGGCCTGGTAAACACGGAAACCACAAGAGGGAAGGGAAGGAAAGAGGCGGGAGCAGGATAGGATGGCTGCCCTAATTCCACATTCGCCTGGCTCTGCTCTGTTTTACAACAATGTCCACTCCATGGAATAAAACCAAATGTGGTATCTACGTCTTTAAGACCCAGGCAGTTTGGGCAACGGATAGGTTACCATGGCAATCTGTAATTCTGCTGTCAACTAAATGAAAAGCAACAATAGAAAATCCCTATCAAATAAAGTGTGCTACCTCTCAGTGACAATTATTTATTACCAACTGGCTTTGAGTACTGAAAAATAAAAACATCTAGAATCCTTTGCCATATGTGAATGAAGCAGGGCTATTTTTTTTTTCTCTTTTCTTTCAAAAGCTCTCAGAAAAGAAGAAAACAAACAAGTTTCTGAGAGACTTTAGATGTCATGCCTCTGTGATGGCCCCAGAAGAAGGCGCCCACTGTATACACACACACACTGCACTAAGGCGAGCAGGATTAGGCAATTCAGAGATCCATGTCCACAGGAAGAGGTCAGACCTCACCCAACAAGTGCCTTCAGGAGACCACCTTGGAAAAGTCTAAAACCCAACGAAGCTTCGACATGTGTGCTCTGCACACCAAGAAGTGTTTTTTTAAGATTATAATCCCAATAAAACATCAAAAAGCTCCTCCACCAATAGTCAACCAATCTAAACAACATTTATTTAAAGACGACTGGGCATTTTGTAAGACATACAGCTGTAAGAGGGCGTCCCTGGTGGCTCACTTGGTAAGGACTCTGCCATGCAGGAGACCCCAGTTCGATTCTTGGGTCGAGAATCCCCCTGGAGGAGGGAATGGCAACCCACTCCAGTACTCTTGTCTGGAGAATCCCCAAGGACAGAGGAGCCTGGCGTGCTGCAGCCCATGGGGTCGCAAAGAGTCGGACACGACTGAGTGACTAAGTACAGCACAGCACAGAGCTGTAAGAACAGGGAAGGACTTCCGTGGTGGTCTGGTGGTTAAGATGCTGCACTTCCACTGGACAGGATGTGGGTTTGATCCCTGGTTGGGCAACTAACATCCTGTATATCACGTGGTGGGGCCAAAAAATAAAAACGCAAAAAACAAAGACCATCCCTGAACTCTGTGTGCTGTGTGTGTGTTCAGTTGCTCGGTCGTGTCCAGCTCTTTGTGGCTCCCTGGACTGTGGCCCACCAGGCTTCTCTGTCCGTGGAATTCTCCAGCCAAGAACACTGGAGGGGGTTGCCATTTCCACCTCCAGGAGGTCTTTCAGACCCAAGGATCAAACCTGCATCTCTTGTGTCTTCTGCATCGGCAGGTGGATTCCTTACCACTAGCACCACCTGGGAAGCCCTCTGACCTCTACAAGCTCGCATTTGGGGAATGGGAGGGTGCGGGGCAGGGGGTGGGGCGGGGAGATAGATACATAAATTATATGACAAGGTTTCCCAAGTGCTATGGGATGAATCGCGTCCCCCCCAAAATCCATCCGTTCCATCCTAATCCCCAGTACCTCTGAATGTAACTGTATTTGAAGACACGATCCTTAAAGATGAAATCAAATGAAAGCAAGGTCATTAGGGTAGAGTCTACTCCCATCTGACTGGCATGTTTACATGAAGGAGAACTTCAGACACAGCCGAGCACAGGGGGAAGCTGGCGTGAAGGCACAGGGAGGGGACAGCTGTCTAGAGCCCACAGGAGCGGCCGGCCAGATCCTCCCCTCACGGCCCAGGGAGGGAACCAGGCCCGCAGACACTTGGATCTTGGACTTGCCTCCAGAACGGTGAGAAGGAAGCTTCTGTGGGTTACCGCCCAGTCTGTCATGCTCTGCTTCAGCAGCCCTGCAAACTAACGCACCAGACTGTATTCTGGAGCTATTCTAAGTCGTTTTGGTGGTGTCCGACTCCATGTGACCCCAAGGACTGTAGCCCACCAGGCTCGTCCTCCCAGGGGGTTCTCCAGGCAGGAAGACTGGAGTGGGCTGCTGAGCAGCAGAGCTCGTTCAACTGCTGCAGAGTACCCCGGAGGGTTTCTTGACACAGACTGGTAGGTCCCAGCTAGAGTTTCTGGTCCAGGAGCTCTAGGGGCGACTCTAGAACCTACCTTTCTTTTTTCCTTTTTTGGCCGTACTATGCCATGCTGCCAGGTTTTAGCTCCCCAACCAGGGATGGAACCCAAGCCCTGGGCAGTGAACATGCAGAGTCCTAGCCACTGGACTGCCAAGGAATTCCCTGGAATCTGCATTTCTAACACGTTCTCAGGTGATGCTGGGGCTGCCAGTCTGAGGACCGCGTCCAAAGAACCACTGTCTTACGGGGTACAAAGTCAAGATTAAGGCCATCTCTAGTCAGGCAGAATCAAGATAGGAGGCCTCTTGCTCCCTCCCCTCGAGTCTAAAATGGGAAGTTTTCAAGCCTGAGCGTCACTCCGGTGCCGGAACAGGAGGTGGGCTGCCGGGGTGTGCTCGACCCAGGGGCGGTCACAGTCACAAAGGTACAGCGTCTCAATCCTAAGGACACGGCAGCCATGTCCATTGCTACAACCCGGCCATGGGCGACTCTTGGTTCTGAGCAGTAAGACCAGCAGTCCTCCCTGCATTGACAAGGCCATCGGGTCGGGGGGTGGGCAGACAGGGTCTGAGCTTAGTACTCCCCGTGCCACTGAACCCCAGCTCATGTGCCCAACACACAGCGAGGCCAAACTAACCAAAACGATGGAGTTCGGAGCAGAGAAAGGTTTATCGCAGGAACATGCAAGGAGACAGCGAGCTCATGCCCCCCAAAATCCAGAACTCCCCAAAGGGTTTCAGCAAAGCATTTTTAAAGGCAAGGTGAGGAAGGGGCATGGTTGGTTTCTGCAAATTTCTTTGTGTAGGAATCCTTTGTTCTTGCAGCTGTCCATGTAGGGCTGGCCACGATGTTCCTGTAGACCTCCACCAAGACAAATGTAATTCTCCATTCTGAAACTTTTTATTGCTATACAAATGGAAAAGTGTTATCCCCTTAAAGGTCAGAGCCTTGAGAATGGGCTGTCCTGTCTATTTCCGGCTCTAGGCAACATTCTTAACCTAAAGAAAAAGCAATAGAATACAAAGGTTAGATGGATGGATAAAGATGTGTCACACACAAAGGAATATTACTGAGCCATCAAAAGGATGAAATTGTGCCATTTGTGGAGACAGGGGTGGACCTAGAGTTTGTCATAGAGTGAAGTAAGTCAGAAAGAGAAAAACAAATACTGCATATTAACACGTGTATGTGGAATCTAGAAAAATGGTACAGATGAGCCTATACTCAGGGCAGGAATAGATGTGGATGAAGAGAATGGATGTGGGGACGCAGGGACGGGGTAGGAATTGGAGATTGGAAGCGACACGTATACAGCTGTATGTAAAATAGCTAGTGGGAGCCCGCTGTAAAGCGGAGCAAGCTCAGCTTGGTGCTCTGTAATGACCTAGAGGGGTAGGGAGCGGGGAGGGGGAAGGCGCAAGAGAGAGAGGATTTATGTGTACATACAGCTGACTCACTTGGTTGTACAGCAGAAACTAACACAACATCGTAAAGCAATTATGCTCCAATAAAAAGGAGAGAAGCAGAGCTCGTGTGGACTCCGAGTTGTTCCTCCCTATTATTACACCGGCTTGAGGAGGTCATCAGGAGGTGTTGCCCCATCCAGCCAGAGACAGTGGACGGGAGGGAGGGGACAGAAGGATCGCCCTCTCTTGACCTCCCTACAGCCCAGGTGACTCTGGGCCCTGCCCCCGAGTCACACTCCAGAAGGCCCAGGCCTGTGCCTCCTCTGGCCCCTCCGCCGCCAAGGGCGTGCACTTCTAGGCCAGCTCCAGATCTGAGCCCCCTGCCCGAACGGCCTGGACTCCTTCCAGGGCCTGCACAAGCCTCTTTCCTCGGCTGTCGTCGTCGGACCGCACAGCCAGTATCCAAAGCTCTGAGCAGTGTGTTGCTACCTGTGGTGGAAGGAGCCCTAAGCTGAGTATTACTGATTTCCACAGTATCAACACTCCCACTGGGGCCAATTTCAAGACACCAGTGTGAAATCAGCAGGGTCACAAAATTCCTTTAAAAAAAAAAATAGCTTCTCTTGCTATGGAATAAAAGCAGAGTGTGGAAAACAGAGCAGGCTAGCGGCCGTCATTTGTACTTGTGACTCAGTCCTGTGTTTATTAGCAGGGAGCCAAGAGCACCAACCAAGACAGAGCATTGAAAAAGCAGAGACGTCACTTTGCTGACAAAGGCCTGTATAGTCACAGCTATGGTTTTTCCAATAGTCTAGTATGGATGTGAGAGTTGGGCCACAAAGAAAACTGAGCGCTGAAGAACTGATGCTTTTGAACTGGTGCTGGAGAAGACTCTTGAGAGTCCCTTGGACTGCAAGGAGATCCAACCAGTCCATCCTAAAGGAAATCAACCCTGAATATTCATTGGAAGGACTGATGCTGAAGCTGAAACTCCAATACTTTGGCCACGTGATGCGAAGAGCAGCAGACATGGTTAGATAGCATCATCGACCCGATGGACATGAATCTGAGCAAGCTCCAGGAGACAGTGGAGGACAGGAGAGCCTGGCATGCCGCAATCCGTGAGGTCATAAAGAGCTGGACACGACGTAGCAACTAAGCAACAGCAACAAAACAGCATCACTCCTGCATCCACAGGGAGGCTGGCCTGGTCACCACCGGCTGAGGTCGTCATCGATGAGCTCACGAAGGAGGGCCTTCCGCCCTAACAGGCCCCCGTGCAGAAGCCAGTACTGTTGGTTTCCTACCTCACAGCTGCCCCCTAGCCTCTTGTTCTTTCCAGGAGAGCCTGCTGCTCTCCACAGAGAGTCAAAGTTTGTTTTCCAGATTCTCTTGCCAAATGAGACCCAACTGGCTAGTGGCAGCTGAGACACATAGTCTGCGGGACCTCCTTCTGAAAGAAATTTCCCCTCATACACAAGGGGCATGTTTCTCCTCTTCTCCTCTGGACATAGTAATTCTGCCGTGATGCCTGACAAGGTGCCCACTTGCAGTGTTACAAACACGCGCAAGATGACAAAGAAACTTCTTTTGTTGTTTTGTTTTTAATTGTGATAAAATACACATATCATAAAATCAACCATTTTCAAGCACATCGTTCAGTAGTGTTAAGTACAATCACATCATTGTGCAACCAGTCTCCAGAACTGTTTCCGTGTCCATTCTTTGAAGTGTACTCGCTTCACAATGTTGGGTTCATTTCTGCTGTACACCAAAGTCACTCCGCTAGAAACACACACACTCTCTTCTTCATGTTCCTTTGCGCTGCGGCTTACCACGGGCTACTGGGTATCGTGCTCTGCTCGGCAGGAGGCCTCGGTCTGTCCCTCCTGTGTAAGGAGGTCACATCTGCTGACCCAGCCGCCCTCCCCACCCCTCCCCCGCCCGCTTTGGCAACAGCAGCCTGTTCTCTGTGTCTGTGAGTCTGTTTCTGTGTCATAGGCCCATGTCTGTCATATTTTAGAATCCACATGCAAGTGATCACACGGTGTTCGCGTTTCTCTGACTTCACTTAGGATGATGATCTCGAGGTCCGTCCATGGTGCTGCACGTGGCATCATTTCATTCTCTTTTTTTTTTTTGATGAGTAACATTCCATTGTACAGATGTACCACGTATTCTTCATCCACTCACCTGCCAGCGGACACTCGGGGGATTTCTATGTTTCCTGTAAATAGTGCTGCTACGAACAAAGGGGTGCATGTACCTTTCTCAATTATGATTTTGTCTCCAGAACTTTTTCCATCTTGCAAAACTGAAGCTCTGAGGTACCTCACCATCCTGACCCACCCCGACCCTTCATCCCCAAACACGACTCTGCTTCCTACTTTCCATCTCTGTGGATGCGACCACTCCAAGGATATAAGTGGGATTATTCAATATTTGTCCTTTTATAACTGGCTTATTTCACTTGGCATAGGGTTCATCCTAGTTGCGGGATGTGCCAGAATTTTTCTTTTTTACGACTGAATGGTATTCCCATCATATACATATAATGTGTTTTAAAAATTATATAAAATTAAAACCGTTTTGTATCCCATCACATACACATAGACCGCGTGCTGTGCATCCATTCGGGCGTCCACGAACACTTCGGCTGCTTCCACCCTTTGGCTACCGTGAAAAAAGGCTGCTATAATCTGGATGTGCAATTACTTTTTCAAGATGCTGCTTTCAATTCTTCAGGGGTATAGTCCCAGAACTGACATTGCTGGACCATATGGTAATCCTATTTTAAAAGTTTTAAGGACTGCCATACCATTTCCACAGCAGCTGCACCACCTAACATTAACGCCCACAGTGCACAGTGGTTCCGAAGCTTCACATCTCTAACAACACGTATTTTCTTTTACTGTTTTTCTGTTTGACGAACAACAACAAACAACAGCTATCTAATGGGTGTGAGGGGTACTCTTGAGTTCTTGATGGCACCTGGAGCCACTGAACCAGCCTGGAATTGCCCTGCCTCCAGAGATCTTATGCGGGAAATAAGTAACAAATATCTTTATTGCTCTCATCCCGTTTAGGTAGGTCTTAAGTATCTTCTAGTTGATGCACTGCTCTTTCCATGAGACCCCACACAGAAAAGACTAATTCAGAATTTAAATCCGTTTCCCTTTAGATGCGAACCTTCAGGTTCGGATTTTCACAGATGTGAAGTTGCACTCTCATGCCCAGTCGCTTCTCAGCTCTCGTGTCTGGTGTGCAGTCACCTGTGTGCGTCCGCTGCATGTGGCTGTGTGTGCTTGCTGTACAGTGTTGCCCCCAGTATAGGAGCACAGTATCTTTATTTCAAGCCCAGGACGTCCAGAAGCAAATGTAAAAGCAGCAGGATAGAGCTGACTGTGGTAGCTGGCCACCTAGGCTAAGTCTGGTGGCCTTAGCTAGAACAAGTTGGACTTACGGATGTGCTCTCAGAATGGAGCTCCTTTGTCTGCAGGAGGCTTACTATACTTTCCACTATGTGCTGCTTCCTGCACTCTTGGAACCTAACTCGAATTCTACCCCAGGATAAGTCATTCTGTAGAGCTATGCAAATACAGAGGAGTGCTCATAACCAGCTTTATCTGTAATAACCCCAAACTGGAAAAGGCCAGATATTCATCAATAGGAAAAATATACCGGTTCACCCCTACAAAGGGATACCATGCAGCAACGTTCAGATCAGAGCAGTAGTTGTTGTCTCCCTAGCAGGGGGGATTGTCTGGGAAGGGGTACAAGGAGACTCGGGGGGTGACAGTAACGTTCTGTCTCAGCTGGGTTGGGGGTTGCAGGGGCAAAATGCCTGTCACGCAGAGTGGAGACTGTACCCAAAGATGTGTGCATTTCCTTGTAAACTTTACATCAAAGGAACAAACTGTGAATTAATATTCAACTCTAGCGAACTGTGTGCAAGCTGAAAATCTTAGGGGGCACTTTCCTGATGACTGCAGTTTACTTTATTAAAGTATTTTTTTAACCGATGAGGCTTCCCTGGTGACTCAGTGGGTAAAGAATCCGCATGCCAGTGCAGGAGACACGGGGTCACAGGAGGACCCCATGTGCCGTGGAGCAGCTGAGTGGCGTCCCAACCACCCAGCCAGTGCCCTAGAGCCTGGGAGCCCCAGAGCGTGTGCTCCTCAGCTATGCAAATACAGCGCCCCGCAGCTGGAGAGGAGCCCCCGCCCTCTGCAACGAAGAGCCAGCACTGCCAAAAATAAGCAAAAGGATCTTTAAAAAATCAAGATCGACAGGTGAATGGACGGGCGGACAGACGTGTGAGAAGTACAGAATGACGATGGTAAGGCACGGTTGTAGGCGTCTGGGTGTGCCCTGTAAGATTCTTCTGACATCACCAGCTGAGAGTGTTAATGACAGGAGCTGGAAGTTTTGGTTTTACACGGTAAAAAATTTCTCTGAATTCCTTGAGGGCTGGAGTAAAATTAAAAGGATGTAGGTGAGGCGATGAGAGAATCAACAGCAAATATTTTACACTCTTTTACCCTGCAACTATAAAAACTGCTCTTTGGTTAGGATCAAAGAGGCAAGTGCTGCTTGCTGCGCAGGAAGTCTGATGGAGCGCCCGGGGTTCACTGAGAACTCAGGAGCCCGAGCCGACAGCGCTCCTGGCGTCTCTCCCGCCCTGGGCCCTCCTCTGGCTTCCCTGGAACCTGGGGGGATGAAACTCCTTGACACACCCCCAGGCCCTGCACACTTCTGTCCCCGAGCCCCGAGAGGTGACCTGGAGCGAAAGGCAGCGGCCGGTCGGCCTCTGCCCAGCCGCCCAGCGGTCACCACTGCCGCGGCTCTTGTGGTGCTTCCAGAACATCACGCCACAAAGGTCAGCCCTGGAAGCGACGCTGGAGGGCACAGGGCTCAACGCCCTCGGCTCCTCGAAGAGCCAAAGTGTGAGGAGAAAGGTGTCCTCCAACCTCCAACCTCAGTAAACGTTGAGAACATTCGAAACTAAGAGACACGGAATGCTTCCCTTTCGGGACACGGAAGGTGTCTGTACCGTCAAGAAGCCGACGACCGCAGCCTCTGAGGTAGAAGTCCCCCCTGGGCAAGGCCAGCACCGACCGGAAGACTGAGGACCCTCCCTGAGGGGCAGGTGACAGGACACGGACCTGGTCATCCTCTGGCCCTTGCTTCAGATGCTCCTGAGGAAGTTACTGGAATCGGCCTGTGGGAAGGCGGCGGTCCCCACCGGGTCAGGCCTTCCCGACAGCGCAGTTTCCAGCTGAGGAGGCGTAAACCAGGAGCCACCCGCTCAGCGCCCTTCTCCTCACTCCAGCCCAGGGCTTCTGAGAGAAGCCCCGAGAGAGCACCCCCAGGCCTCCTCCCCTGGGGCCCACCCCTCTCTCCTCCTCCTGCTTACGGGCAGTGACCTCATGTCCAAATAGGTTTCACTGTTGGCAAAGATTTTACTACCTCTCATTTAGTCTCCCAACCAACCACCCCGTCCTTTTACAGAAGAGAGAACGTTTTACTGAAGGGTTGGGGGGATAACATTAGACTATTAGGTGTTGACTCCTTGCCTAAGAGCTTCCCCTTTAGCCCCTCTCAACAGCCCACATCTGCACAGAGCCAAGCAGACTTACTAAAAACCACTCTGCAAGGAGGGGACCCCAGGCCCCGGCCTCTCTGTCACACAGAACAGCGGAGAGCAGACTCCAAGGCCCAGACATCTGGGTTTTGCAATCCGACGCTGCACTCAGTAGCTGTGCAAACTTGAATAAATTACCTAAACTCTTAGCCTAGGTTTCTTCATCTAGAAAAACAGAATTACCTCTTGGGGTTAAGTAATAGTGGTGTGCTGGGAGTGTTTAACAGCCAGCTCCCTGAGGAGGAGTATCATACATATGAGTGTTCACCTACTGTTCTTACTGAAAGGCTATACAGCACACGCTATATAAAGTGTACGATCCTCTTTACCGTTAACTCCATATACACAATTCTCACAGAATGCATGCCTTTATTTTTGCCAAAGTTGCAAATGACAAACGTAGTTCCAGCGTGCTGATTGATATTTTAAATATATTAATACAATAATTGTGTGCTTGCTCCTTCACTTCAGTCAGGCCCGACCCTCCATAGACTGTAGCCCACCAGGCGCCTCTGTACATGGGACTCTCCAGGCAAGAATACTGGAGTGGGTTGCCATGCTCTCCTCCAATACAACAAACAATAAAAACAACATCAGAACTTGACTTATCAATGATGTGAGAAATCTCTTTGCTAAACCAGATAATACTTTTCAACTACTGGACTATTTCTCCACGTTTCTATGCTATTTGCAATGGTTCACGGCAACAGACGTGAGACACTTCTAAGTTTAATCTGTATCATTTTCTCCATCACTTTCTCAAGCCTAGAAAAT
Organism: Ovis canadensis; assembly: GCF_042477335.2. Classification (NCBI taxonomy): domain Eukaryota; kingdom Metazoa; phylum Chordata; class Mammalia; order Artiodactyla; family Bovidae; genus Ovis; species Ovis canadensis. Next base: position 57,571,733 of record NC_091270.1, read on the forward strand.
CAACAAAACAAAAAATCAAGCCCTGATTCAGAGCATGTGCACATTTTCATGGTACAGATAATCCCTTGGCAGGGAGATGGGAAGGTGTGCAGAAACACGCTGACATAAAGGATTCCCACCATGCACTTACACATACATAAAACATTAATAATACAATTAAAATAACTAGGGAGAGATGAGCTTTGAGTATTATCCCTTCAAATATAACTCAATTGTAAACTTACATAACTTAATTTTTAATAATGGTTGTTTCTACCAACCAGGTCACACCAGACCTCAGGAGCCCCCGAGCTGGGCCCTGCACAGCACGGCGAGGGCAGCCCCTGCAGGACTCAGCCGCTGTGACTGGGGACCACCTGCTCCACAGGCATACACCTTTAGAACATTGTCTGGATTGGCGCCCTGGATTTTCATGGAACCTCACTTTGCAATTAAAAAAAAAAGAATCCTGAGACACAGATGTTCAGTAGCTGTAAGTAATAAAGAAGTAAACCATCAGTTCATTCCTCAAAAATCCTGTCCGACAAAACAGCTTTGAAAAAGAGCAGCCACTGCAATGGTGGGGGGCAGAGGGCCCACAGAAAAACAGTCAAGACAGAAGGCAAGTGCGGGTGCTTTCCAGTTTGGAAACTACCCTACTTGTGTTTAACTGCAGAATCTGCACAGGAAATGAAAAATCTCTTGTAGGAGGGAAAAACAGATGAAAATGTACAAGCAAAGCAACAAAGTAATGGGGCGGGGGGAACCGCTGAGGTTAAGGATAAGAAGAGTTCAGAGAAAAATGAAGCAACAGATGAGAAACAGCTTACCTCAGAGACCTTAGAAGGTCATATTCAGTTCTGTGTCAGCTTCGCTGGTGGTTCAGGCAGTGAAGAATTTGCCTGCAACGTAGGAAAACCAGGTTCAATCCCTGGGTCAGGAAGATCCCCTGGAGGAGGGCAAGCAACCCACTATAGTATTCTTGCCTGGAGAACCCCATGGACAGAGGAGCCTGGTGGGCTACAGTCCATGGGTTCGCAGCGTCGGGACACAAGCAAGCAACTAAGAACACAGTTACCCTGGGTTTATACTGGAGTCTTTAACACTGGGCTCACTCTCTTTGGTTTTCTGTGTTAAAATGCAGGGGCAATGCTCATCCTGAGAGCACGATCACCTTCTGGGGAATGTGCCCCACATAACAGGCTCTGGAGAGGCTCTGAGCTTCCTCCCAGCCTGCGCTCATGGCTTCTACACACGCTCAATTCAAAGTGTTGTTCTAAGTGACTCTACTACCCTGGTGTCTAAAAATCACCCCACGGCCAGCAACTTTCACACCGTGAAGGGCAACTCTGACAAGACTCCCAGAACACAGGCCATAGCTGTTCCTCAACTTCTAGAAAGAAAGTGAAGTCGCTCAGTCGTGTCTGACTCTGCGACCCCATGGACTGTATCCTGCCAGGCTCCTCTGTCCATGGGATTCTCCAGGCAAGAATACTGGAGTGGGTTGCCATTTCCTTCTCCAGCGATCTTCCCAACTCAGGGATCGAACCCAGGTCTCCCGCATTGCAGGCAGACTCTTTACTGTCTGAGCCACCAGGGAAGCCCCCAGACTAAGAATTAAGAAAAGCACATGTAACAAGTTTTAATAGGCCTGAGTGAGTGTTAAAACTAACACCCGATCCATGAACTGGCTGATTTTGCTCAGTTATTCAGCAGCAGTATTTCCAAAACTTGCACGGATTTCCATCTGTTTTGCTTTCCATCAACCACACGTTTATTTCAAGTTCATTGTTTCTCATCCTGTGCAAAAAAGGGGCAAAACCCGATGTAAATCTGTACAATACTCAACAGAATATGACCAACATCCTGATCAAAACTTGAAGTGGGTTACCAGGGACTTTTCTCCTGAAAGCACCCTTTCCAAAAAGCCTCAGAAAAGCTCAGCACAGAAAAAAATGGGGTGGAGGGGGTGTTGTTTATCTGGTGGAGAACGTTTGGGAAGAAAATCTGCATCCCCCTAAACCCTTCCTTAAAGGACACACGCACATTTGCTCGTCAGAGAACATGAGTGCCGTAAACACATCTCGGTAACCTTGGTTACCCCAGTATTTCCACATTCATTTCATCAAGAAGCCCATGCCTCCCACCTGACATCAACTAACATTCACAGCAAAGTAGGGGATGTTACCAGTCTTGGAAACAACTGCTGGTTTAAGTGGCCCGTATGGCTGCACCCCCTAGTTAAAGTGAGAGGAGGCGGTGGTCGTGCGGAGGCTCCCGTCCCGGTTCACGGTCACGGCCAAGCCCTGTCTACACCAGGTCCCCCACCCCGCCTCTCCACATTCCCTAACCAGGAAGACCACCTCATCTCACACAGCAAACCTCCACTCAGCTGACATCATAGAAAACTAACAGTCTTTTCTGGAATCTCTAAACAAACTCTGAAGTCTCCTTTTTAAAAAAGTCCTACATATTTATATCCCACCCCACCCCACCCCACACTGAATCGGAGATCTACATAAAAGAGACGCTGCTCTGCTCGAGGGAATGCAGTAAGGTAATTATAGATGGTCTTACAAAAAATCAGGATAGGAAAATACCAAATACCACACCTGGTTAGAAATAATATTTATTATTCCCTCCCGCCATGTACAGATTACTTTTCAGAAACATGAACGTATTATCCATGTCTTCATCAACAACAGTTTGTAGAAAATAAACTTAATTCATATCTTGTCAACAATATAGTTCTATCATTTTTTTTAAACAATAGCCATTTTATTTTTCCATGTTAGTTCAAGAATAGCTTCAAGTTTTACATTTCAGATCAAACCAAGACAATCTTTGTTTCTAGGTAATTGCCTGACAGAGCCCCACCCCCACCGCCTAAAAAATTCTATACCCTAAGTGATAAACTCTTCTTGTACATTCAGCAAACTTTATATTGGAAAAGAAAAAGAATAATTGAGATAGGTACTTACTCTCGTGCACAGTAATAAATCTAGCTGAGCTTCTACTCCTTGCTTTGCAATGATGTTTACATAAAATAAATCGTATCTTATCAAGTTACAATGGTAATTTCTTGAAATGTGTTTACGGAAGCTATACACTTAATCCACTGAAATTCCCTTCTGATTTTTGAATCTGCAATTAAACCATCGCCATAAGGAAAAGCTTCATCCCAAGAAGATGTTTCCCCTTTTTCTCAGCTATTTCTCTCTAAAGGCTTGAATCGTCTCTCCGATCATGTAAAGAGATACGTTAAAAGCACAAGAAAAAAATGTTTTAGCTTGCTGACATAATGCCCTTAAGTTTGCTGACATAATGCCCATGTCTTAACTTTAAAATGTAAAATCAGAGTTAAAGCATCACTTAATTCATACAGTACATTGTTAATCAACAGTGTCCCACCAACTCAGAAGTTCCCCAAACTGGCTGTCTTCTCCACTTTTATCAATAGTAAGTTTATAACCAATGACTCAATCAAAGAATGTGCTTGTAGTAGGCTGCTGGTTTAACTTTAGAATTACAAGTTTCAATCGTGGGCTATTTTCAGATATCGAAATGCTAAGAGTGGTATATGAACTATTAAATTTGTTTCCCATTACCTACAGGAAGAATTTGTTCAAATAAAATTTTACAAGACAAAATGCAAATCTCTATACCTATATATAGATGTATACATGTATATATTGAACCTAACTAAAGTTTTATAAGCAATACTAACATAGTTCTGGTTACACATTCCTAAAGACTTAGTAACTGCTTTAAAGATATATGTTATAAAGAGGCTTATGCAAAAGGCAAAAATTAAGAAACAACATGGTCTTTGAGGTTCTCAGTATTACGTCAAAAAGCTGTTTCTATTTCCCATAGAAGAAAACTATGCATTTATCTTCGGAAAAAAATTATAAAAAGATAATGCTATCATGTAAAGAATTCACAAAAACTATACTGTATATCCCATAAAAGTCATACCTATTTAAGGTAAATCACAATTATGGTTTACATTGTACTACAGACATCACCATCACCTTTCCTCTTTAATAAAGAGAGGGTTTAATTCTTTTTTAACTTACTTAACTAGTGCCACAGAAATTCAAGTCCTAGTAGCAACAAGTTAAACAAGATTACAAAATAAGGCATTCTGCTCACATGTCATTAAAGTAACAGGCTGAGATAGTAAAGGGGACCTTTTCATTTTTGTAATTTTATATAATCTGAAAATTATACAGAAGGCAATCTTCACTCAAAAAATCCAATTAGCCGCTATCTTCCAGGGCAACAGAAAAACATACATAAGATCCTCAACTTTCTGGTGATTTTTCCAGCTGCCACAAAAATGCCAGTCTTACCTATTTAATAAAGCCCAAGAATAGAAATAAGGATGAAATGTCTTTGACTGGACTATTCCTAAGCCTGCAGGTCACACACTAAATGATTTTTCAAATTATAGGTTAAATCTAATTTGACAAAATCCCTGTAGTGTTATTTAGGGGGAAAAAAAAAGTGGCTTCAGAACACACTTGCACACCTACATTCACACACACAGGCACACATCAACATGTGAAACTGTTTTCTTAAACACTGGTTCTCCAGAAAGAATCAAACTGTTTATCATCAAGCTGCAGCATGTGTAGTGAGGGGCAGCAATGAATCTGAATGAACTTTTAAATGATCAGTACCTGAACCAAAAATTTTACTAAAGATGAACTCTAAAATACGTATTTTTTGAAAATCTGGATTCAACTGCCTGTTGCACTTTTACATTAAGTGGTGCTTAAATAAAAATGGAGCATAAATTCAGCTCTCTACTCTCTAGACATTTAAAGCAATGGTTATGTTATCAACAGGTAAAATGCACCTAATTTGGGTCTTTTGACACCGCTTAAGTTTATTGTATGATAAAGTTCTTCACAGTTTAAAATATTGTGAAGAGATATATTTATGTATGACTATATTCACATAGATATTATGTACACGTACTATGTATTTGATGTACCCATAATCTTTGAATATGTGTGTGCCAGAGGATACCCCACACCTATGCAGGAACCCTGAATAGCAGATTGGTGTGGACTGAAATGATTTCTCAGAAAAGAGTAGAAGTTTAAAAAAAAAAAAGATAATTATCATGAATAATTATAACAAAAATTTTACCGTATTTACATAGTGCCTATCTCCCAAGAGGTAAGGATGCTTTACAGACGTTGGTTAGGAGGTGCGGGGCGCGCCTAGGGGAGGATCGGCTCTCGTCTCCGCACGCAGGGAGCCTCCCGGCCGCGCTCACGATGACGGGGCACCCACGCCGAGCTCCCCTAGCGCGCGGGCCTCAGCCGGCAGAGCAGAGTCCTGCGCGGAAATCCAGCTTCCGTCCCACGGGAGACCCTCCACCACAGAGGGGGACCTTTCAGGCCTCAGGAACTCGTGGCTACGCATTACATTTATGTCACAGGGAGATCGAAATGGATTTTGGTTTTGGCAGATGAGCGAGTCTAACATTCAGTGTGACTGTAGTTCAGTGTAGCTCATCCAGTGGAGCGCTGCACAGCCGACGGGTCTCGGGGCCGGCGCGCGGCCCCCAGCCCGGGCCGAGGAGAGCCGGCGGCCGGCGGCGCAGACGGCCTGCGCGCTCGCCGTCGCCGAGGTCTCCTCCTCCGCCGCGGACCGCACGCACAGAGCGATCGGCGTTCCAGCACAAAATGTACAGTTAGCCTGCGTCGGTTCGTGTCCGAGTCAGCGAAGGCCTTAGGGGTGAACTTTAAAGGCCAGGAGCTCCTCAGAGTGCATGTTGTTTAAAGAGCGAAGATCTGGCAACTTTAGGAGAAGTTTTGTAAAAATAGAGGCCTCGTTCGGGTGGTTTTTCATTATTAAGGTCCTTAGCGCGCGGATGAGCGTTTCCTGCAAAGCCTCCACGGAGTTGACGTTTTCTATCCCGGATCGATCTGCGGAGAGCGAGGAGCAGAGACGACAGTGTTACTAACGATAAACAGTCATAGCTCGCACTTGTCGGTCTCAGTAATGAGCTCAAACCAAGTTTTACACATGGGAACAAAGGCAAAAGATATCTGACAGAGTTTTCTAAAGCCCAATGGCAAATGTTCGTAGCTATTAATCCCATTATAAAACGTGTCACATAGCGCCCCTGATAAATTAAAATGCTTTATACCGCTTGGGTATCTTTGCTCACAAAAATCTAGAGGTTCTGATTTTTTAAATACGATGCCACCTAATTTCAACTGCTTCTAATGAGCAAAACGAGATGAGTCATGTGGTTTGGAAGTGTATTTTCACCTCATACGGAACATTCCACATCTGCGTGTTACCACGGGTGGCAGGCACCCGGGACCCACGCATGGACCCCTCTCCCCGTGAGTGGGCCAGACTCACTACTGAAAGCAGGATCACAGGAAAAACCGTGGCTTCCACCTCAGACAGTCTCTCACTGCTCGCTCTCAGGAAAGCCAGATGCCCTGTGAGGTGCCCTGAGAGGTGCCCCAGGCTGTCTCCAGCAGCCAGCGACCAAGACACCCAGCGGGACAACTCGCAAAGAACTGACTCCTGCCAACGACCGCGTGAATAAGCCTGGAGGTCGATCTTGCCCCAGTGAAGCCTTCATATGGATGGCCGACAGCTTGAACACAACCTCCTCAGAAACCCTGAGCCAGAGGCACCCATAGCCCAACCCTCAGAAACTGAGAGAGAATAAATATACACATTTTCAAGTCCCAGAATCTCAAGGTAACTTGTTATGCAGTAGCAGTTATCTAACATAGCACGCAACTTTATTATCTATTCAACTCAGTTCAGTTGCTCAGTCGTGTCCGACTCTTCACGACCCCATGGACTGCAGCACGCCAGGCCTCCCTGTCCATCACCAACTCCCTACTAATAGTTGTATTAAGTTGCATTTACTTTCATTTAGCATACTGTTTATTAAATTCATCACACAAAAATATTAATGTTAGTGATTTAATATAAATCAGCAATAAAGGAAACTACCTTTAAAAGAACCAAACCATGGACTTTTTTCATCAGCAAGGGCTATTTCTTCCCTTTACAACAGGAGACAGTTGTACACAAGAAATATTCAATGGCTCCAAGAAGAGGGGGTTGTAATTAGCAAGAAAAAAACTTCTTCAAAGAAACAAAATTCTCTGGCCATTTACGCCCTTGTTTCATTTTTTTTAACAAGGAAATCGGGGAGGTCTTCCATTGTGACTGGTAGCTGAAAAAGGCCACTTGGAATGGGAATGCTCAAAACACGGACTAAAATTTAATAGTAAACAATGGGAGGCTGGTTAACTCAATGCAGGAAAAAAACGATGAAAACAGTTTCGTATTACATTTAGTAAAATGTGGATTATTGCCACAACTGTGCTAATTATTAAAGAAACAGAAGCAAACTGGATGCTGACTACTGGCTGGGGCGGCAGGGAGGGAATCAGCTTTCCACACAAAGCTGCAAGATGGACAAAAGATCTCTTCTCTCGACACCTGACTTCGGCCATACAATCACAGGATCATCTCTGGAAAACTACTTAAAGCTTTGTAATAATGCTTCCAAGACCCTCCCTTGCCTTTAATGTTCAAGCAATTGTTTTCTTTAACAGTCTTACAATTCATGAATTCATTCACCAAACACTTTTGAATGAGTGTGGTTACCGGTATGTGAGTAGCTGCTCAGTCGTGTCCAACTCTTGCGACCCCATAGACCGGAGCCCACCAGGCTCCTCTATCCTGGGGATTTTCCAGGCAAGAATACTGGAGTGGGCTGCCATTGCCTTCTCCAGGTTACTCCTGTGGTGCTAGGGAATAAGCAGTCACCGTGACAAACTGCAAGTCCTCCTATTTAGAGAGCTGGTATTTTGACAGAAGAAAGTAGCTGGTTTACACTACATCTTCTGTAATTTACAATAATAACAACTGGGGAAAAATGAAAATGATCCCCCAAAACAAACCAGTCTAGATGGCAGTCGTACCAGTACCAAACAGTAAGTGGAAAAGGACATTTGAGTTAGTTTTATCTGTGGTTGATCCTCCAGTGATTATCTTGACTTTCTGTGACCTATGCCTCTCTATTCAACTCCCTTCACTGTACCTAAGAACGTTACCCATAAAAAACCACGGTTTCGTGATTTCGAGGCCAGAGGACCTAACTACAAACCCAGCTGATCATAAACAGTCCCCTAGCAACTGCAACACTAGAGGAACCCACTGAAGTGGAAACTCCTCTTCCAGACGGCGCACTGCGAGCTGTACTGCCGTCAGGACGCAGCTCTCCGCGTCCTTCACCATTTCGCGAGAACTCCTCGACTGTCCGCCTAGAGATGGACGTGAAACCCCTTCCACCAGCCCCCCATGGGGACAACTGACACCCACACCCCAACGAGCCCAGCCTGACACCCACAGGCCAGTCTGACCTCCACCTGGAAGGGACTCTGCCCTTCCACACACCCTGAAAAAGAACTAACCCTCCGGGTGCAACTGCTCTTCTCACGGCATCAAGATCCTCCCCATCACTCAGGCAAGTGAGAGTTTGAGACTTCTCTCTCTCTTGGCAGCTAGAGCTGTTCTGTTAACAAGCAGTACAGGGGGAAGGCTTCTGAAGCTAGACTAGTAGGGGTGCAAATGCCTGATCAGCCGATTATTAAAAATGTAACCTCAGACAAATTATTTAAGCCCCCGCCCTCGCCGTTCCTCAACCTCCTCTCCCGTGTAACTGAGGATAGCATGTCCTAGCTCACATGCAGGGTCTGTCGTGAAGACAAAATTACATAACGAGACCATTAACCAGCACATCGTCTGACAACAACCAAAACAAAGCAAAAACCAGAAGGCAAGGGTAGATTCTAAGAAAAACAAAAGCTATTTCGAATATAAAGCAAACCATAAGGTTGCTTAATTCTAAGCAGCTAGCAGAAAATGCAGAAAGACAATCCATCTGTTACCTGACGCCGGAACGTTCCAGTCAGGAAGCACAGGTTTAGGGGAGAGTCTACGCTGTCTCGTTACCCTTTCGGCCCCACTGAGGGGACACTATGAGCACTACTCCTGTCATCGTAACACGTAAATACGGACGCTTTACTGTTCAATCTTTAGGATCAACTGGTAAAGCACAGAAGACAGTCACGTCTCTAGAACAGAATACAAACGTTTTCATTCTCGAGGACACAGAAGAAGCACTAGGACAAAAGCAGTCAGGCTGCAGGAAAAGCAGGCGCCTCCCGGACAGCGAGGACGCGCGAGCTGGACTCCTGAGGGTCACGGACAAGCAAAGGGACAGCGTGGGGGGCATATCACAGGCATTAAATAACTAAAATAACCAGGGAGAGAACAAACATCTTTCAGAGGGAAAAATGAGAAGGTGCTTTCATTTATCAGTTGAAAAGTCAAAGTCGCTCAGTCGTGTCTGACTCTTTGCAACCCGATGGACTATACAGAATATTGGGGCAGGTTGCCTTTCCCTTCTCCAGGGGATCTCCCCAACCCAGGAACCAAACCAGGGTCTCCTGCATTGCAGGCGGATTCTTTACCAGCTGAGCTATCACTGATCTGTTATATCTACTAAATAAAAAGGCATAAGGATAGTATTTTGAGTTGGATCAGCAATCACCAGAATAAGCCTGAAGAATAGGCTAGCAGGAGAATAAAGAGACTTTCCATTTTATACCCTTCCACCATTACTGGAATTTATTTTCCTGCTTTAAAAATAACAATAGCCCTTTTTTAAGTGACAAAGATTTAAATTTGGTATGAACATTATCAAGTAGAAAAATGTATCATTTTAAGATGCAGGTATTTTTGTGTTGCTTGTATATCCTCATGTATAAGCATAACAAAAATAAGGCGGCCGTATCTTTTTACAATTTGTCTTTCTCCTTTAGTACTATATATCCACAAGCAGGCAAAGGGACAAATGGGTTGGTGGGTAAATGGCTAGAGAGAGATCCCTAAGGTTAATGGTGCTCTTTTTTGGTGGTGATATTATCACCCCTTATTTTCATCTTAGTATTGACACTGTCTAATTTCTCAAAGAACCTGTATTATTCTTATGATTAGAAGACAAAACAAGGCTTTCTCCAAGTTAAAATCTAAAACAACAGAGAACCACATTCCTGGTGGAAACTACAAAGGAGCATGGTGCCTGGCCAGCGCCCCTGCGCCCCCAGCCGCATCCCCCCTGACCTGCCCCAGGAGCGGGGGGCCACCGTCCCCGCCCCCCGTGAACTGCCCCGGGGAGCGCCCTCTCGCAGGCCGCATCCCCTCTGACCTGGCCGGGGAGCGCAGCCCCTCCTCCCCGCCTCCTCACCCCTCAAGTCACCCGCACAGCCTGTGAAGCCGACCCTCCAGCTGACGGATCAGGCGCGCCAATCCGGCGCCCCGGGATAAACACAGGACCCACGTCACAGCAGCTCAGCGCTCACGCCCGGGCGCCCCCACCGTGGAGTCACACTGCTGCCCAGGCCGGGCGCTCACAGCGGTCACTCAGCCCGGGGCTCCCTGTCTCCCGCCTCCCGCCCCTCGGGCCGTCCTCACCTTCCTCTGGGGAGGCCTAACAGTCCACCCGCACGGTCCCACTCCACCACGATCCTGCCCGCAAAGCCTTCTTCCTTCGCAAGACGCCCATCTACCACAGGCAGAGCCTCACCGGTTAGAACACAAAGCTCTCTGTGTTGGTTCTATCTCTCCAGATGGAACGTACCGCGCTGTCCTCAACCTGGTCCTGTCACCCTGAGCACCTCGCACTCCAGGCCCATTCACTAGATAAAGAAGTTAGCGGGTATGGATCACTTGTAGTTTCACGATTATAGATTTACTAACCTGATGCCAACTCAAACTATTACTAATTACTTATCAAGAGACTCTGCAAAACGGTGGGTTATGTGCAAGAGGCTTCCCAGGTGGCGCTAGTGGTAAAGAACCCACCTGCCAGGGCAGGAGATGCGAGAGACAAAGGTTTGGTCCCCGGGTCAGGAAGATGCCCTGGAGGAGGAAGCGGCAATGCACTCCGGTATTCCTGCCTGGAGAATCCCACGGACAGCGGAGGCCAGGGGGCCACAAAGGAGTCCAACGCGACGCGTGACTGACACACACATGAGCAAGAGGCATTGAAAGGCTACTGAGAAACCAGGCCTCCCTCCCTGACACGGTCCATCATATTATCCTGTAAGCCCAGGTAGGGCAGGTCAGAAAAGGGGGCCAAACAATGCTCACAAATGGCCTAACCACTGACGTGCAATGGGCCCTTCAAGATACACAAAGAACTTACCCTCTCCAGGGATTACTGGTGTGAAGAGTCACTGACTGACAGCTCAGCCCGTAACCACGGGCCACACTCACATTTCACAACCCTCCCTGTGTTCAGCACAAGGGCTTTTACACAGCACGAAGTCAATGGGAAACTTAAAGTAAGTCATGTCAAAATACTGTCTAATTCTCCACGAATGGTTTAAAATAAAGTCAGGGATACCTAAAAATGGCTGGCACTTTTTCACACGTTCCCAAGGAAGTCACCATCTCAGTCCCAATTTCTTACTAGGGGTAATCCCTCTCTTACTGTCTGAGCTGAGATACGTGGGTCAGAAACAACCGCAATGTAACACCAGGTGGCAGAGAAACTGGGAAACACCGTCGGTGCCTCACGAGCCTCAGGAAATGCTGGGACACAGCAGCCGCAGCACTCGCTCAGGCAGAGGCTTGCGTCTGCCCTGCGCCAACGGCACATGAGGCTCCCACGCACAATCGCCTCCTTTCCCAGGAGGAGGAAGAAACCAAGACCCAGAGAGAGACGGATACTTACCGAGCCACCCAGAGAACTCAGGAGCAAAGCTGAATGAAAGCCTACAACTCTTAATTCTGATTTTTGTAACAAAAGACAGTAATAGCATACATCTTGATACTTACAACACTTTCAAGTAACCCACATGGTATTTTTAATTAAAACTTAGATTTGGATTACCACCACCTACCTGGTGATACACAGTCTTGCAAAAAATAAATCTATGAGATATTAAGACTTTAAAAAAGAAATATGAACAAAAGCTAAGGATTAAGAGAGGTGGACATGAGGCCCAGATCTCAACATCCGCTTATCACTATACAGCACTTTTGACTTTTACTGTCATGGCAAAAAAAATTCATCATGCAAAAATAACAGACCCCTAGTTCAGCATCTTCCCTAAGGCCTTCGTCCCTCTACACGACCGGCCAGAACCTAGGCAACTGTAGCCTTGTCCCCAGGCCGCTCACTACATTCCAGGTGTGCCACGATTGTGAACCAGCTTCCTTACCTGCAGAGACCAGGACAACTGCCGTAAACAGACTCATCTCTTCATCACTAAGTTGGAGGGCATTTAGCTTCTCACTAAATTCAAACATAGAGTTTAGCAGATCCCCTGCTCCCATTGAGTGCAAGTCATCCACACTATACTTCTTTCCACTTAAAAAGGTGACAGTGCGTTCCTTTGCATCAAACAATGATGCAAACCGTACCATTAAAACCTGGAAAAAGAAAAAGACTTAAATGTATATGGGGCAGTTCAATCGTAATATGAGAAAATAACTCAGTATTCAAGTCAGTTAAGAGATATCCTACGTATTTTAAAAAGTTGTAGAAGAAAAATTTTATTTTTACCCAGAACTACTTGCTTAAGGCAAATTCTCCATCAAAGCAATACTTTAGGAAGAGGCATCAAAAAATAAAATTCTAGTCACCAACAGCAAAACAGTCAATACCTATGGTACTCTGAGGTTATTAACAAAGATTCTGAAATGCAGATTCAAAATTAAAGCATGCCAAAAAACCCCAAATTAAAGCAGGCAATAATGCCAAGAAGTCTGAAACTGGGCCTTGGGCAAAGGTATTAAAGAAACTCTATTAAGCTATCAAGTACATCACATGATCTCTAAGCCCGAAGTAAAAACAGCAGTGTTTCAATGCAACAACACTTGGAAACATCCAAACACCAAATGTAGACAAGCAAAGATGAACTCTAGTTAGTCTATTTCAAGAAACAGTAACCCAAAGAGACACAAACTATTACAGCAGGCGTTCTGGATATCAAGCTATGATGGAGATCCAAACCAGAGTCACTGCAGACATGCAGGGCTCGCTCCACCCTAGTCAATGCAAATGACTATGTCCCTTACTTCTCGCGTAACCAGAGGGACGCTGAACGAACACCTGCCCTTTGCAGAGCTCCCAAGCAAAGATGTGCTTCACCCAAGACAGCCCAAGACAGGGAGCCTTCTCAGACGACAGCCCGAGAGAGACGGAGCCTTCCAAGAAGACAGCCCGAGAGAGGGGGACCCTTCCAAGAAGACAGCCCGAGAGAGGGGGAGCCTTCCAAGAAGACAGCCCGAAAGAGAGGGAGCCTTCTAAGAAGACAGCCCGAGAGAGGGGGAACCTTCCAAGAAGACAGCGCTAGCTCTGCAACCAGCTGTCTCCAGATAGATCATAAGGGGAACAGAATGCACGTCCTGGATTATGAGATCTGTGTTCTAATGCTGATTGTCATGAATACACTGGTAACCCAGGAAAGAAAATTCTCTTCACCTCTCTGGGCTATGGTTATATAACCTCATAACTGGGTGAACTGAACTTGATCTCCGACATCCCCTTCTGACTTTAAATCTGGAGGTCCACTGGTCAAGAGTCTGTCTTCCAATGCAGTGGACACGGTGGTCAGGGAACTATGATCCGACATGTTCCGACTAGAGGAACCCATGAGCTTCGACAAAGGCCCAACGCAGCCAAAGACCCTTAAGTCTAATGTTTTCCTTTAAACTGAAAATTCTAACCTATAGGTGTTTCTTTGGAATTACATCACAGCTATTTTATTTATGAAAACATCATTGTCTCTATTCTAGTCCAAGAGGCCCAGAGAACAGAGCCAAAGGCAAGGGGTTTTGTGGGGGGGTGCATGTGTGAAAACAGGTGTGAGGAAGAAGGAAATGGGATAAAAGAAAAGTCTGTAGCAGAGGACATGTCACCAAGCTGGACACCACCTGACATCAAGCACAACCGAGATCTGGGCCACGTGGGGCCATCCAAGGACATGAAGCTCCCCCCGACTTCCTCTGCTGATCAAAGGCTGGGGCCGCCCAACATCAGCTCCCACCCTCCCCTGCATTTCAGGACAATGCCCACGTGAGCTCCAGGGCAGTCCTGTGCCTTCGGCCACCTCAGCTGCGGCAGGGAAGCCCCGGGCCAACAGATGAGAGGCACCTAGCCAAGCACAGGGAGCAGCTCTGTCTGGGTCCTACTCAAGCTGGCAACAAGAGCTGCCCCAGGCCCAGGAGACGGCATCCCAGAAAGAGAAGCTGGAGTCAAAAGAGCAGCCAAGGACTCTGACGCGGCCAAGAGGATTGTGGGAGCACATATGAAATATCTGCTACATTGGCCAAATATTTCCCGATCTCTTGAGACAAAACCACCATCTGTTTGCCCTTTGGTCTGGTACTGAACCCAGGAGATGCTGGGCTGGGCGTTTGGTAGGTGTCTAACTCCAGAGAACCTGCCAGGTTCACACCTGGAGGCAGTTCCAGGACTTGGGAGTTTCTGTGCTGCGAACCCAGCATGTTTGAGTTTCAAGCCTTGAGTCACGCAGAGTTTACCTTGTCTCTCCCCAAGATCCTGGGATGGTCATGCTTTTGTTGGTAGTTTCAGCCTCTAGACTACAAACACTTGTTGAGAAAAGAATGAAAATAAAATCAACAACATTCAAGATAAATAAAAACCTACCTCAAAAGTCCCAGCCTTTAAAAGGTTGACCTGGTCATGCTGCGAGAGATCTCTGAACCCAGGGATGCGCTTTGCAAACTCCACCACTTCCTTTACTGCTGGGGTGAAGCTCATGGAAAATTCTTCCCAGATTTCATGCCCCGATTTATGAGGATCTACGTATGGAGACTTACTCATCGGACAAACCTAATATGCACAAAACAGAAGAAATCTTCGATTATGAGAGGTGGGAAACAAACTTCAAAGGTAGTGTATCAGTCAGTGGAAACCCCAACAGGAAAATACTCTCCAACACCATAGAATCTACCGATATTAGCTAGCACTTTCTCTACTGGCTGCTCCCCTTGTGACAGAAAGGCTCAGAGCAGCCTAATCTAAACAGCAGTCAACTTATCATAAAAGAAGTAGCCCAAGCAAAAAGTTCATCGGTTACAAGCTGGTTCAAAACCCTGGTGGCACAATCTATAGAAACATAAGGTAGCTGAGTGGCTGGGGCTGGGCCTGGGGCAGGGGCTCTCTGCCAACAGGCACAAGGGATGCTTTTGAGGGTGATGGGGACACCCCGGCACACCACACAGACACGAAACACGCACTGTGCACGCTGACAAAATCAGCCCTCACGTGCAGACCAAACCCAGGAGATCCAGAAATGGGGTGGCTCCATAGCCGTGGAGAACATCACAAATGGGAACCTAAACCTTTATATATTTCCCCTCCTTACGGCAGTCACTAAGCCTGAGGAAAATGAGGTTACCTTCCAGATCCATGGAATCAAACAACTTCAAGGGACAGGAAAAAAAAAAAAACACTTAACATTAGGATTGGGGTAGAGTCAACTATTTTGAAAATGAAAAAAGAAGATTTGAACTACCCAGCTGCAGAAAACAACAAGCACTATCAAAGGGCCTGATGGTGTAGACAGAGCCTCGGGACTGCTGCTCTGGGTGAAAGTCTGGCTGAGCATAAACAGCGTGCTTTCACGCAGACTACTGGATTTGATAAAACACTTAAATGACGCTAACACTGACTCATCCCACAGGACGAAGTCTGAGAAAATTCTTAGAAACCAGCGGATTATCTTAAACTATTCCCAAGTCTTCAAACCATGAAACACCCATGCTCTATATCCAAAGACCTTTTTATATCATGATGGTTAAAGAAGACACTTTCCATCCCAGTGACTGTGGCGACCTATAGGATCAGTCCCTTGAGGAAATCCCAATGCTAGTAAGGCCAAGACTAACTTGAATACCTGCATTTTGAAAGGGCTTTCTAAGAATTAAAGGATCGATTCTTCATAACCCATATTTTACATAAAATCCTAATTCTGATCATAATATCAATCAAATAAAGTGCCTGTGTACCTAGCTCTGTATGCAATCAGGTCATCCCATAAATGCTGTTTATTCAAAATATTTGATCTAAAATACCACGCAAAAGGGATTCTAACAAATCTCCTAGCCTTCCTGACCCTCACCCCCTGCCTCTGAAGCTGGAATGGGCTCGGAACAAAAGCCAGCCTTCACATTTTTCCTCGACACAAAGTGAGCAGAAAACGTGATTTCACCATACCAGGTGCATTCTCGCTCCAGTGTTGCACAGGAAACCGTTCTTGTTCTCATTCTGAGAAAACCCATCTATGGAAACTCTATCACACACTCGTTGAGTATAGGCGCAGGAGAAGCTCACGCAGTGTCCGCCGGCGACACAGACGCCGTGCCCGCCAGGGTAGTGCACGCCGCTCCGGCCCTTGTAGTGTCCGCCGAGATGCTGCGCGCTCTCGGCACAGGAGAAGCGGCCGTGCGGCCCGCCCACACAGGGCTCGTGGTTCACGCTGTACTGCTCCAGGTTCTTAGCGAGCCGCTCTCGCGGCGGCACCGCGGTCTCCGCTGAGCTTTCGCGCGGCTCCTGATTATACATGAAGGTGTCCTTGTGCGCTCTGGTTACCATGCCGATCACTTCCTCCTTTGCGAAATCGGAGGAGGAGGGAGAAGAGCTTTTGCTGTTGTCTGGCTCCAGCTGGGGTTTGGGTCGCGGTTGTTCCTGGGCTGGCAAGGCGATCTGCTCATGATGGTCTGCTAAAGGGTCACTGTGCAAACGGCCGCTGAGCTGGCTGTCCATCATGGTCCTCATTGCACTCTGCATCTCAATCAGCATCCGCTGTTTTTCACGCTTAGGAATGCGCCCAAACCGCACGGCTATTGCAGAAAAAGAGATCCAACATCCACAGGTTAAAGAAGGCCCGTTTATTCCGAAGAGTAACACAGAACTGGCTCTGACAGCTACAGCTTCTGATCACACAAGAATGCCCACTTGAGTCTGGCCAAAAATCATTCTAAACTTGCCGGCTATGTTTCTGAAGTACCACAGGAAGCGGGAGTGGGAGAGAAATGTTTCACTTTTCTCTCAAAATAAAGCTAAAGAGAAGACTTCTTGGGTATTTTATAAGCAAAGTCTAAGAAAAAAAACTGAAATTAACTAATGAAAATCAGTTTGAAACAAACCAGCATTACCACACAGCACCTTACTAACAAGGCTGAAGACTGTGTCCTCAGGAAGGCATTCAGCTACCCACATCCATCAACGCTGGATGGATAGGTACAATCACTTCCTGACCTCTGTCCATTCACTTCTGTAACCTTATCCTCAAGACCCAACTATTAAGTGATCACCTTTTCCAACTTCTTAAGAGAAAATCTTATAAGAAAAAGAAAGAAAAAAAATCACAGTCGATAGAAATGTAGTTATTGGAAAATAAACTGGCTGGATTTTAATTAAAATCAATGAAACAAAAATAAAAGCATTCATTTGCAATATCTTAGAGGCTAGTCTTAGAATGAGTCCTGTCTCCAACATTCCTATCCCTGAGGGAAAGAAAAGCTTCTTTCTATTCTAGTATTTATACACAGATAATAAAAATTCAATATATCCACCCAGCAAGGAGGTCTCACTGCTCCAGCTGCAGCCTCTTACACTGTCGCAACCACAAACATGACTTTATCCTCTTGCACTGTCTACCTTCGCTCCCCTCTGCACGACTGATGACCATTTCTACTCTTGTAGAAATCACAATATCCATCAAGTTTGGATTAGTATTTCTAGAGCCATAAAAAAAATTTTTATTTTAAGCAAGTGAAAACATAAAACATCAATTGTTGAAACCTGTCATTCAAGAACCTACTTATTCCCACACTGTATTTCTGTGTCAGTACATACTAGCTAGAGTAACCTAAGGGACTGCTTAAATCACCCTTCCCTAGATAAATACAAGGCTCATTCTTAGCAGTTCTCAATGAACTCCTACCCTGACCCCTCTGAAAGCCTCACAGTCCTCGGCTATGTTACTTGGAAGAGAATGAGACTCCCCAGGCACCACAGAAGAGTCAGGTCTCCCAGTGACATCGTCCACACAGGACACTGACGGTCCCGCCAGTCACCACCACTTCTGCTTCCCACGGGAGTGGAGCACGCCAGGATCGAGCAACCACCTCCACACCAGACCACAGCGTGCCTTTCAATTCTGCATCACCTTCGAAAGTACTCACAATCGGTGCCGAAAAGCACGGTGTCATCTCAGGACTAAGTCACAGTGCTAATTCACAGAGGGAGAAATGGGCTCCTCGGAACGACTAAGAAAGAAATCAGGGGGAAAAGCCAAGAACTCCTATATCAAGAAAAACTGCACCTTTATTTTTTGAAAAAGAAAAAGTATTCACATCACACAGAGGAAAAGTGGGTCTTTTCACAGGCAAGAAACAAAAAAAGAAGTGAGTCAAAAGCTCTTTCTGAGATGATGATGCTAAAATTTGACTTGAATCAATTTGGCATCCTGTAAGACAACAAAATGTGTTTTTGAAAATCCACTTCACCCTGAGCACAAGGGGGCCTTTGGTGATTGACTCACAGCTCTGGTTCACACTGAGGAATAGAGCCAAGCCCCATGCGCTTTAAGAGGAGCACTCTCTGAACTGGGGACATACCATCTCTCGACATTCCAACAGACAGACACTTTTTGAAGCGGCACTGCTGGCATCTGTTCCTGTTCATCCTCATTATGGAGCAGTTTTCATTCTTCAGGCACTTCTTGTACTGAATGTTTTGCTGAATGCTTCTCCGGAAAAAACCCTAAGAACAAAGGAAGATGTAGGGATCTGATTAAAAACATCCAGGGGAACTCCTTCTAAGCATCCCCCACACCTCATTAGCCAGTATGCTACCAGGGGCCTGAGAAGTTATTCTGGCTTGGAGCAGGGGAGAGACAACACTGACACTCAGATGTCACCGAGCTCTCAGCGGTGCCCGCGAGGGCCTGCCGGCCACGCAGAGCTCTTTTCCCCTTCCCTCTCAGAGTCTCAGTGCTGCCAAAGCCCCCGTGTCCTTCACTCCGATCACCTGTTGCCAGCCGGGCCTGCAGCCATGCTCTCCAGCTCATTCTGGAGTCACTTACACATTCCCAAACTCTTGCAATAAGAAGGACCCCCTCAACGAGATGACAGAGAATGGCGTTCCATACCGCAATTCCCTCACTAGATCCAAGGATCATGTTAGGAGAACCTGGTCTTTCCTGGATTATCATCTGCTGACACCTTACACATTCCAGATGTTTCGGGTTACTTATCAGCTACAGGTTAAGTGTCTCACACACACACACAGCTCCCAGCTGGATGAGCACACACAGCTGCCAGTATTTACTACACAATAATTCAAGTTCATGTCCTGTGAGTGGTCTGCAAAGACCTCCACTTGACTTTTTCAGGAAAATCAAAATCACCAAAATTATTTTAAACTGCAGTTTCCTTGACTGTCCTAACTAACCACACTATTGGATGAATCTGTATTAGTGATTGTGGGATATAGCATGTTATACTTTGTTACTGTAATACTATACTTGGGCACTATATCTGAGCTAGATCTTTAAGAGCAATTATGTGTGGCATTTGTCAAGAATATGCACTTAGTTTCATTTGCTTGTGCTTTGGTTTCTCTAGCTATAAACATAGTTATTTCATATCTTTTGTAAAAAGAAAAAAAAGAAAAACTGTTTATAGAATTTTTAACACAATGAAAAAGTGCTATTTCTGAATAAAGTACAGAAGTCCTGTGATGTAAGAGCTACAACACTCACAGCTCATCCAGAGCCACCCCAGAAAGTATTTCCCCTTCATGGATAGACATTGTTTCCTCGCCCACCACATCCCGCCCAACTGGGTCCCTGCTTCCGCCTTTCAGGCAGAGAAGAGTCAAGCACAGTCTCGGCTGCGTTAGTGTTAGACACTCAGGAGGAAGGACCAGATGAGAAGAGAGGTTCCCTAGATGTGAGCAGGAAGTACAGACTTCTCCCTTGGAGCTACCTGACTCAGGAATACTTAACGCAACTTACGAATGAGCTCACCCAGGGCTCAATTTATACTTGAGACTCTTTCACTTACTTGGCATCGCTTCCGAGGGTATCACATTTTTACAAGCATCTAGGAACTGCTCCCCGTTCCCAGCACCTGACAGGTCGGCGTGTCAAAGGACCCGATGAGATCTGTTCCGAGCCTGGTTTACTCTAAGTCTCAAGAAAGCAGCAGCCCCGCCCGCGTGCTCCCTGCCCTCCGCTCCCACCCGGGACAGTGCCTGACACGCCGGTGAGTGAACACTTCACACCAGACTCAAGTTTGAGATAACACATTTATTTTGATCAAAATCTTAAAGGAAAAAGAAATACTACATATATTTAAATGTAGTTTTAAAATATGCTTTTCAAAATGAGTTATGTTTGTACACAACATAAAATACTCAAAACTTTAAGGAGTAGCTGACTTCTCTCCTCCTCCTGGATTATCAACCATGTAATTTCTTTAATCCCAGAATCAGCAGCTTAAACAAATGAAAGCATGCATTACCTTACAGCCTTCACAGGCATGAACGCCGTAGTGGAATCCTGAGGCCACGTCCCCACAGACTTTACACAGCAGAACCATGCCACTGAATTCTGAAGCAAAAATAGACACGAAAGGGAAAAGCTAAAAGAAAAGCTGAAACTGGTTCTTTCCAACGGAGTCCTGTATTTTGTTAGCTTGTAAATACTTTTAAAAATACACAAATATATAATGTCAGAGAAAAATCTTTATACCAAATTGACGAATCAAAAGAAATCATGCCTGATGGCACTCTCTCAAAAGGGCCAAAACTCTCTCAGAGGGCTGAAGATCCTGGACAGACACTGAAATTTTGTAAATCTAGAATTATTCTACATCAGATATGCAATCAGAACTAAGAAACCAATCCTACGGGGTTAAGAGTAAAGAAATCAGTGCCAGGGGCGTCAACCAACAAAAGGTGCGAAGTGGGGTCTCCACAGGCTGAGTCCCACCTGTGGGCAGAGCCAGGTGCCAGCCCTTCCTGACCCCACCCTGAACCAGCCTGTGACCTCTGCACTCACTCACGGAGCCACATTCCCACCACTCTGTGGGATATTCCAATCCTCCAAACGTTCCTAGCGCCAGCTTCATGAAAGCAAACGCCTTTCCCTGAGTGAGTGCTCCATTCCAGAACCAGACTCAGCAGGAGGGGTGCAGAAGGAAGACAAGAGAGGAAGGTAAGAGGGCGCCCGAGAGGAAACAGGCAGACAGACCCCCTCACCACAGAGAACAGACTAAGACAGGCCCTGGGCTGTAACTCTCAATTAAGGTCATCACTGATCTCTGAATAACTACTGAACTATAATTACCCAGAAGGGGGTGAAAAGTATACCCAGAAATAAAATGGTCCCCACCAAATGAACAGGTGACAAAGTAAGCCCCACCTGCAATTAGTGGCATCAACTGTCAGAAAGCTAGACCACTCACTTGTCACTCCACTGTGACTCTTTGTCACCCCAGGGGCGCTCGATTTGCTGGTTTTCATAGAACAATCTATTCGATCATTCTTCAGGATGCCTTCAATGCTGGACAGATCGCCGTTTTTGGGGTTCCCATTGCTGTCAGAATGAGTGCTGTTTGGAGAAGACGGGACAGAAGAGGACGCGGACTGGAAGCTGCTCTCGGAGCCTTCGCTGTGGCAAGAGGCTGGGCTGGACGCTGAGCTGGACGAGCTGATGTAGGCAATCACTCCTCCTGGAAAACAGGGGGGAGCCAGGTGATCAGACACGTGATAACGCATATTTCCTATTTTCGCAAATCTCAGCAGTAAAGTCACTACGCTGGAAAACAGGTTAATGATCAAAATTATCGCAAAAGGGAAAAGTAGCTTATTTTCTTCCCTATTTCCTACTATTCTTGCTTCCACAAAGTTCAAAGCTATGAAATCCCCCCTGGTTTAAAAGTGGGCAGGCTCTCACTGGCTCTGTTATTCTCAGCATGTCCCGATCCAAACTTGAAAGCTTTCCATTTTCCAAACTGCTCCTAAAAGGGGATGCAAGACCTTCCTGAGAGACATAAAGCCAGTCGCCACGCTGCCTGGGCCGCGTGGAAATCTGGTTCTGGTCCCCTCTCTGCTTCCTTCACTATCCCTTCACGTGACGCCGTCCCAGAGCAACGGGCTCATCGCTTGCCCACCCCACGCCCCAGCATCTGGATAAAGCTCAGGTCAGTCAGGCACAGATGTAACGTCTGGAACCCGGATGAAGGAATCTATCTGGAAACACAAAGCCTTTCACAGCTGTTGCTCTCACAGTCTTTGTGTTCTGATGCTCCCCAAAGACTCCACCACTACCCACTGAACCCCAGTTCCGCACCTGCCTTCTCCCTCCTCCTGCCATCGGACCTGCAGACACACTCCCCTCCAAAGCAGCTCTTGAGAAACCCAGACGCACCGCTTGTTCTCCTGACTCACTGTTTACAGTGAGTGTCCAAGAGGCTGGAAGGCGGAAGGCATGCTCTGAGCTAACTCCCCCTTCACAGAGCTACCTTCAGAACACTCTGTACCACTTCATTAGGGAAACTCCACAACTCCCCTTGAAACTGGCTGTGACCTCTTAAGAGACTGCGAACCTTCCAGCTTAAGAAATAGCAGGGTATAATTTCAAACTTCTTCCCTGAAAGTGATAAAACGCTGCAAGAGTAACCTCATGGTCAGAAGTATTATTTTTCCAAATCCCAGGCCAAACAAGTAATTTTCATCTTCTCTGCCAAGGCCTCCTGTGGTTTCTTTTCTTCTCTCCTCCATCATCGGCCAACATTTATTAGCTTTTTCCAATGTGCATCACATACAAACGTTAATTATCTCTCTTCCATCACTGTCTTGAACTCTTATTTAAACCTACTGTTTACCTGTTTCCATCTACTTCTCAACAAGAAAGATTACAAGCCCCTAGGTGTAGAGTGTCTTTTAAGTCTCTATACATGCTTTACAGATATAAGTCTGAGATAAATTTTTTCTTTCTTTTTTTGGCTGTGCCATGTGGCATTTGGGATATTAGTTCCCTGACCAGGGATCAATCTGGTGCCCCCTGCAGTGGAAGCATGGAATCCTAACCACTGGACCACCAGGGAAGTTCCAAGACATAAATTATTTCTAATACCTACTTTTCTGCCTTTGTAAAGCCCACATCTAATATCATGGGCAGATCCGAAACAGTATAAAGTATTACTGCTGCTGTTGTTGAGTCTCTAAGTTGCATTTGATTCTTTTGAGACCCCATGGCAGTAACAAGTAAAACAGACATTTCTGAGAATAACCTGAGATGACTATTCTGAAATAGAGGACTTTACAGGTTTCCAAAGTAACAACTGCAATTTAAGCATTCACTCTGAAATAAAAGCTTTGTCCACTAAAGGGAAAAGACTCCCCAGTCTTTTTTTAAATAACAGCCAGACTTTATACGTCATTCACATGTACACAAACACACACAGCAAAATGCTAAGGCCAAATCAATTCCAAAGAACAGAAAGTCATTTCCACTTACAGAGAAGGAAAAAAAAGGCAGGGGGATAAGTCACTTTTAGTCTGTCATGATGACGTTAGGAACCAGACATGTATTTAAGTACCAATTACACAAATCCAGACTCGGAAGGCCCTAGGAAGTAGAGCCTCAACCACAGTGCTCTGGTTATAACCCAGAAAAGAAGTGAGAGCAGGCGCCAGCTGTGTCATGAGAAACCCAACAGAGTTCGTCATACAGAAAAGAAGTGAGAGCAGGCGCCAGCTGTGTCATGAGAAACCCAACAGAGTTCGTCATACACAAACTTAAAACGCACAGTGCAGCCAAAGGCACCTGAGTCTTTTTAATCGTCTTGCTCGTACAGCTTTGAAATTTATTTTTTATTGAATATAGTTGATTTACAATGTTGTGTTAATTTCTGCTATACAGCAAAGTGACTCAGTTACTGCTGGGAGCCGGCGTGAGGAATCCCGCCCGTGACAAGGTCATGAGGAAGGAAGCCTGACAAAACGCAAGGACCAAGGACGTGATTAGGCTTCAGGGGTTCCCCCTGGAATTTCCTGAGCATCCACCCCCCAAAAAAATAAGAATCTGCCTGCTTTTCCACTCTTCTGATATTCTCTGGAAAAAGTCAAATCAGGGCTTTAGTCTTCTGCATTTGAAAGGGATGTTTCAGTTAAACCCCCTCTGATAACTCTCTAGCTTGCCTGACAGGTTCCCCCAGACCTCTTACAGCTTGTGAATTGCTTATAGCCCCCCAACCGCAAGAGGCACAAAGCTTAAAGCATCTTAAAGACATAGAGCCTTTTCTAAAGAGTTAAACATCATATTGGTAGAGGGTTTTTACTGTTGACTCAATGACTACTGCCAGGCCTCCATATTCTTTATCTTTTAGGCACCTAGGAGGATGTTAATCAATGTAAACGGGATATGGAAAAAGATATATAGTAGTTTTGATGTTAGCAACACTAGATAGACTTTTGAGTTAATTACTTTTCTTTTGTTATAAATCACTGTACTCCTTTTACTTGTTTTAAGTTGCTGTATCTTCGCTATGCAAGAATGTAACTTTATTTAGTGCTTTCTGAGAGTGGCACCAGACTTTGGGAAGATCAGCACAAGTAAGTCTTCTGGTTGACAAACCCTTATCAGAAAAAAGGCTGTAAAATGTTAATTGGCCCTTTTGGCTGAAAGATGATATAAATTACCTAAGACTTGTGTATATAACTAGGTATGCAGAGAGAAAAGCCTGGTTTTGATAAGAGTCTGGGCTGCTAACACTGCATAATTTTGTGTTACCCATTGATCTCTATGTATAATCAAAAAGTATAAAAGGCCCTCTGAACAATAGAGGACGGGCCAGTCACTGGACTGGTTTCCCCCGTGTCTCCTCTCTAATTTCTGGCTGAATTCCCATCTGGGGCGTGGAGGCTCACCATGTCTACTTACTTGTCCCGGCTTTTAAGATCCACACGAGGGGGAGCCCAAGGCGGGGCACTCCCCGATATTCAAGAGGACGCAGTGGCCTAATGTAGATGGTGCAAGCTCCTTGTCTGGAACTTTATTGGCTTTCCACGTAAACCAAGTTATTCAGCCTTCTTTCTCCACTTAATTTTCCTACTATACTATTTCTCCCTAATCTAACCTTATATTAATAAACAAATAAGTCTTTCCTCGCCAACACCGTCCTCGCTTCGAATTCCCTGGATCCACTGGGGCTGGACCCTGGTAAGTTACATACACACATACACACACACACACACACACACACACACATGTGCACACACACACACACCCTTTTTCAAATTTTTTTCCATTATGGTTTACCCCAGGATATTGAATATAGTTCCCTGTGCTATATACAGGAGGACCTTGTTGTTCATCCGCACTTGAGTCTTAAAAAGACAAAAAATACAACGCGGACAATCCCATCCACTTTTCCATTCCAGAAGCATACGCCTGACATCGGCACTGAAGCTGGAAGCATGAATCCGCTTTTCCTGAATTCTGACCCACTTCCCGATGCCCTTAACCTGCGCTTCCCACCTGCCCAGAGTGAAGCCCGAGCTTTAGGATTGATACCTGTCCTGCAACCTGGTCCCTACCCATACACACCAGTCACTCTCAGAGCGTGGTCCTGCACCAGTGGCTTCAGCATCGCCTGGAACTCGGTTAGAAACGCAGGTTCTCAGGCCTCACTCTTCCGATGCACAGGGAAGTCTGAGTGTCACTGTCACAGGTCAGTGACTTCATCTGTGCTCAACGGGAGAAAAAGCAACCCAGGGTAATCTCAGTAACAGTAATTTTATCTAACCACTGATTTTAAAATCTGAAGACTCTTCAATACTCCAAACACAAGAAAGAGACCTAACTTTGAGTTTATTCTCACTATCCAAAGAGATGATGTGAAATACGGATCAGAACCGCCTAGTGTTTTTCTCAAGATACACATTTCCAAGACCCTGCCCCGAGTGGAGAAGGCACCCTGAGGAAGGAACTTTCTTTCAGCTGTGCTGCCCTTGAGCTTTCTCTAGTTGCGGCGAGCAGAGTCTACTCTTGGTCGCAGGGTATGGGTTTCTCACTCCGGTGGCCTTTCTTGCTACGAAGCACAGGCTCAAGGGCACCTGGGCTCAGAACACAGGCTCAGCAGCTGTAACTCACGGGCTCAGTTGCTCGTGGTAAGGCAAGTTCTTAACCACTGGACCACCCAGGAAGTCCAGAAATGAGCACTTTGAACAAGCTCTCAAGGCAAGCCCTTGCAGGCAGAAGTTTAAGAATGGTTACAATTAGTAAATTCAAGCACAAATTGGCCCATAATTTTCAAGGCTGGTCTTCTCACTAACTGCCTGAATATCCCTAACATACTGTGAATCCAAAGGAAAAATATTTCAACCTTGAAGTCTCTCAAAAGTCATGTTGCTAGGTAAAATCACCACTGCTTTCATAAAATTTTAGATTTGAAGATCACATTAGAAATCTCGGGTGGTAGCAACTGATATTTTTTTCATATTTAACTCCACTGAGAATAGGATACAAAGAAAAAGATTATTCTTAGTCCTCAACAAATCCCCAAAGGAAGTGCTCACAGCTATTTATCTTTTCTAAAGGACTACTTTACCTAGTGGGAGACTTCCCTAGTGGCTCAGGGGTAAAGCATCTGCCTGCCAGTGCAGGAGACATGGGTTCAATTCCTGGGTCAGGAAGATCCCCTGGAGAAGGAAATGGTAACCTACTCCAGTATTCTTGCCTGGAAAATCCCATGGACAGAGGAACCTAGTGAGTTATAGTTCCTGGGGTCACAAAAATGTCAGACATGACTTAGAGACTAAACTACTACTTTAGGTAGCAAATCCACTAATGTCTCAAGAGGATAAAAGGTCAGGAAGTTAGACCTTTCCAGGGCCAGGATTTCAGGCAGCTATTTACATCCACAAGCTCTTCTGAGTGGAGATCTGAGCTGTTCTGATGGCTTGAGCAGTGTTTTAAAGCTGACCGGGCAATGGAAGGTATTAATTACTCAAAACACACCTTCCTTTGCAAAAGTTCCAAAATCAAACCCAAGAAAAATTAGTGCGCTCTTATCAATTCAGTTAAGATGCAACTCCTGTCTTTTAGGGAATCAATAATAATTTACAATCAGCAATTGTGCCAGGAACCATGGAACCAAAGATGACCCGTCAAGGAGCAGCTACATTCTCTAAGCAAGACCTTCAACACTGACATAGTTGTCTTAGCATCAACCAGACATCACGCTGCCAACTTGATGATTAGCAACCCAAGAAGGTTAAAATTTAATTTCTTAGAAGGTAAGATGTACATCTAGCAGCTCCTCAATCCAATGAAGAAGGGAAGTGAAGACTACAAGTCAGCAAGAATACTGAAAATAAGGACTTCCCTGGAAGTCCAGTAGTTGAGAATCCACATGCCTTTCAGGGGATACAGGTTCTATCCCCAGTCTGGGGAGAATCCACTTGTTGCAGAGTAATGAAGCCCGTGTGCATAACCACTAAGCCCGTGCCCCGCAGCAAGAGAAGCCGCCACAATGAGAAGTTCACGCACCGCAGCCAAGAGTGACTCCACTCGCCACAGCCAGGAAAACTCCACGCAAAAGCAGGAAAAACGGAGCCTGGCCAAAAGTAAATAAAACGTCAAGAATGAAATGACACGATTCCACACCACATTTAGTCCTTATAAGAACCCTGTACAACTAACTTCCATTATTCCATTTTACAGAAGAGGAGCTCAGAGAGGTTAACACAGCTACCAAGCGGCAGGGCCAGGGTTGAACGTCAATTCCAGAGCACAGACTATTTATTATCTCTTAGTGAGAAGCCCTCGGCATGCAAGTAACTTCCAATCTCTCTAAACCTGAGTCATCTTCTATTAATACAAAATGGGAATATCTGCCAGAGTTAGTATAAGATTGAAATGAAATGATGTTCATAAAAGGGAACTATTAAAGTAAGTGCCTTTTTACAGAGAGTTTTTAACGAAAATGCAAGAAGGTAAAATCCCTGAACCAGCAAGTCCCAACACCTCCAAAAACAGGCAGAATATACTTCTCAGATGCCTCAAGCTAAAATTAGCTGAGGCTGAGTTGTCTCTATTTTTAGTTGAAAAGAATCCTGGAGTTGGGCCAGGTTCCCAGGCTAGGGCTTACCCAGTGGTCAGTTTCAGACAATCCAGAAGTCAGCATCCAACTCTATACCGCTGGGAGGCACTCGCGGTCCTCACACAGCCTGGGCTTTTCTCACCCAGATTCCAGGCTGGCCCAACATCACCACCACCCCACTCCCTCTGCCCACCATCCTGGAAAATACACGCTTGAGATCAGGTCACGACTGGACTTTTTTTTTTGCCTTGTGACTTAGAACAAAACATGTTGACTCAAGAAGCTTTATGAGTTCTCTCATTTTAAAAGCAGGTTTTCAATAACTTCTACTCACGGTATGACAGAGTGGACCTATCGAAGCCCTAAGCTTCTGGTTGGGTCCCACTGTCCGGGCTCCAGAGAGCAAGATGGTGCTCTCCTGAGAGCACGTCACAGACCTGGGGAGACAGCTCTGTCGACCTTTCGTTCACACAACGTGAGCCACAGTCCACACAAAGTCCTGAGTGTACAAGGGTGCTGTAGAAGCCAAGGGTCGAGAGCTAAGGTGACAGACAACACGCGGAGTTTTAAAGAATATGAGAGTGACTGAATGATGATGTGCCACGTAAGAGACTACTTAAGAAGACAAAAACAAATAGGTCTCATTTTGAAAAACACAGTTCTTGTCTCCAAGTAAATTGCTGGAAAGGTGGGGAGGGGACAAGGGGGACAAGAGTAATCTAGAGCCTGGGGGGGACCCTAAGGACCAGCAACAAGATTCAAGAAGAGGAATGATGAGACTGGGAGGCTCTGCCGACCCTTATACCACGCAAATTGCACCCATCTACTCAGCGTCCCCGCACCCCCAGGGGCAGGACCCCCAGGCCTCGCATACACCTTTAGGAGTGACGGGGGCTTCAACCCCAACTGTGCCTACAGCACAGGCATTAGTCCGTGCTCCCCACGGGGATTTCACGGACCTGCCCCTAAGGGTATGGTACTCACTTCACAGAACTTAGACCCTCCCCTTCCACAGTGGCAACAGCACCTTCCGACAGCGTTAAGGGGCGGCTCGAAGTAGTAACACACGCGCAGGGTCCACACAGGTCACATACACGCTCCACAGACACTCTCCATCGTATCCTGGGAGAGCTGGGTCCCAATAGTTCAAACAACTCTAACCCTCCCTATCCAGATTCTTCGTCCTTCAACTCTGAATATGTCATGTGGACCCAGACTTCTCTGCAGGTTCTTATTTCCAGGCCACCTTCTGAACTCCTCAACTCCACTGTCTAGTCAGGCAACTTCCTTCTTCACTTAGAATTCTTCCTATTATCTTACTGTTTCTCTCTTTATAGTAAAAACAAGTAGAATGGCATTTAAAGAACTT
Organism: Ovis canadensis; assembly: GCF_042477335.2. NCBI lineage: Eukaryota > Metazoa > Chordata > Mammalia > Artiodactyla > Bovidae > Ovis > Ovis canadensis. The sequence goes on from NC_091270.1 coordinate 57,601,305, forward strand.
CAATCAAAATCTGTGACAAAAATGTATCGAGTCCATTTCCATAGCTTCACTATTTCTCCTCTGTATTTGTCACAGAAAGGGTCACACAATGAGTCATGATATATAGGGCAGTTTCACCAAATGGTCACTGGGTGAATATGTATTGACTAATAAAATGATATCAACCCAAAGGGAGGGGCCAGAGGCCTGCCACCAGCACTGAATTTGGCCCCACCCTGGGCAAGCTGTATGTGAAGGAAATGAAAGAGAATGCTTACTTAAGTTCCCTTAAAGGGATGGCAGAAACACTATACTGGATAACAGCTTGAACTTGGAGCCAAATGGAGAAAGAGAAAATTTAAGAAAGATAATTGCAAGTTCCTACAGTTCAGGTCAAACAATTATCTGCACAAGGGATGAAACTTAACTGCAAATCAGTTCACATGAAAAGGGTCTAGTTGACGGCAAGGTTACTGTGAGTCAGCAAAGCAGTATGCCACAAAAGCCCAACCTGCCAGACAACTCCTTTATAGCAGTCATTAACCGTTCTACGACTTCCACCTCTGGATGCCACATCCCAAAGGGCAACAAGGATGATGATGGGGGGGGGGGGGGACAACGAAAAACGGAGCTAGGACCAAGGGATGTGAACTGGATATGGAAGGGGGGTTGGGGGAGTCAGCAATCATCCCAAGAAAAGGTTACAATTTGTAATCACACCATAAAATCAAAATTAAGATCAGTGATAATGTTCCAGGAAGGTTCAAATCTGAGAAAAACTTTCTAACCTTATCTGATCTCAAAACTATAAGAATTCATTCACACTGAGATAGATGAGGATGAATTTCTTAATCTTGAAATCCCTAGCAAGTAAAAGTTTTATTCCATAACAGTTACTCAAATTCTTAAACTATCCTCAAGGTTATGTAGGCCCACGGGTAATTAACAGACAAGAAAATGGCTTTATTATTCACTGTTGGTGGAAAGTTCACAGTCTGTTACCAGGGGCATGGTTTTTCAAACATAACTTAATCACAGGCTGCCTCTGCAGCCTCACTGGATTCAAGGCTCTTCTTGGGGGTTTGCGGGGGCGGGGGGGAAGGAGACAGACAAAAGGGCAGGAGGGACCCTAATATTGCTCCCTAGTGGGGAAGCAACAGGAAATGGGACAAGAAAAGGATTAATAAGGTCATATCTGTTATCATGGGAATTCCCAGGCTGTCCAGCCGTTAGGGCTCTCACTGCCCAGGTTCCAACCCTGGTTGAGAAACTAAGATCTCCAGCCCTCGGGGATGCGGGGCGGGGGTGGGGGATCTGTTATCGGATTCAGGCAAGATCAGCAACCTGGGGGTCACTGGGGGTCACCGAGCGGGACCGGCCAGGGTGAGGCTCCCGGCCCGCAGGCGCCGTGGGCGTATTCGTCACGGGAGGTGTTCCACAAGGTCGACCGCGTCCCCGAGGAGGTCGTTGAAACAGAGGGTTCTTCTTTGTTGTGGAGATGAGGCAGCGCCACCCGCGGCGAGCCGTCCCCAGGCGACCCCGGAGGGTCCCCCTCGGGGCCCGCCTTCTCCGCTCCGCCCCGGCCGAGGGCACTGCGTCGTCCGCGGCCTCCCGGCCGCCGGGCCGCGGGTCCCCCGGGCGCGCGCACGCGCGGCCTCTCCTCAGCGAGCGACCCCGCGGGGGAGGGGCGGCCACGTCAGAGCCCGAGGGCGCGGGGGCGGGGCCTCCCGCGGGGCGGGGCCTCCCGCCGGCGCGCGCCCGCCCCCAGGGGCCCCCGCGGCCCGCGAATGTGGGTCACGGAGCCGCGCGGCCTCACGTGTCCCCGCCCGCCGCCGCCGCCCCGGCGCCCATTATGTAATGCCGCGTCACGCGCCCGCCCAGCCAACCGGCGGCCGCGCGCCGCCGAACGTAAACACAGCGCGCACGTGGCTCGCGCGGCCGGGCCATGTGAGGGGGGGCCGGGCTGCCGCGCTGCGGCGCTGCGGGCGGCTGGGAGGGCGGCCCGGGGGGCGCCGAGCGCCAGGCTCCGGGCGGGCTCCCCCTCGCCGCCGCCCGTGAGGGGCCCCGCTGCCGCGCTCGCCCGCCCGCCGGCCCCGCGCGCCCGCCGCCGCCGCGCCCCCCGCCCTGTAGGCTCTTACCCGCATTCACCTCCATGGTGCCCTCGGGGAGGCCCGAGGCCGCCCGTCCGCAGAGCGGGCAGCGCCCCCGCCGCCGCCTCAGCGCCGCGCCGCCCCGGGCCGCCGCCGGCGGTGGTCGCGGGGCGCCCTCATGGGCGGGGCGCGCGGGGGCCCGCAGCCGGGCCCCGGGGCCGGAGAGCTGGCTCGGGGAGAGCGCGCGGCGGCGGGCGGCGCTCCTCGCGGGCCCCGACAACAAAGCGGCGGCGCGGCGGCTTCCTGCAGCCAGCGCACCGCGGCGGCGAGGGCGGCTGACGGGAGGGCAGCAGCGACCATGTGACCCGCGCACACACCCTCCCCCGCCCGCGGCCGGCCGCTGCGGCGACTCCGCCCTCCCGCCCGCCCAGCCCGCCGCCTGCACCCGCGGCCACCGCGCCTCCGGGTTTCCCGCCTGGCCGGGGGTGCCCAACCCTGCACCCCGCCCCCCGAGGACTCCGCAGGTCACCTCCGATGGTTACCTCGCAACTCCCACCTCACCTGGCGACTCCGCGGGTCACCTCCCATGGCGACCTAGGACCCCCCCCCCACCTCGTGACTCCGCGGGTCACCCCCGATGGTGACCTAGACCCCTTCCCCCCACCGCACCTGGTGACTCCGCAGGTCACCCCCGATGGTGACCTAGACCCCTTCCCCCCACCGCACCTGGTGACTCCGCGGGTCACCTCCGATGGTCACCCAGGACCGTGGGGTGGCGCGGAGCAGACCCGCTTTTCAGGGTCCAGGCTGGGCAGACTGCTGACCGCCCCGGGGGTCGGGACTCCCACAGACGCCTCTGCCGGAATCTCCTCTGCACCGCTCGGTGACTTCATCCAATCCAAGAGCTCAGACATCTGTGTTCTGAATGAGCTTCAGGCGCTTGCACCCAGTACCCCGTTTGATTATGCCACCTTGATGTCCTTTTGACAGCTCAAGTTTCAGGAGTAAACAGGTGCCTTTTTCTTCCTGTCAAAAGGAAGAAACGGAATACATGGCCTGTGTGCTGAGGTTTGGGGAGGGAAGTGTGTTGATGTCTGCAATTTAAATGAATTGCGCAAGTGAGGGAACTCCGTGGTGCTCCAGTGGCTGAGACGCTGAGCCCAGGTTCGATCCCTGGTCAGGGAAATAAATCTGGCATGGCGCAGCTAAAGAGCCCATGCGCTGCAACTAAGACCCAGGGCAGCCTAAATAAATAAATATTTTCAATAAAAAATAAAATGTTTTTAAAAGTAAGATGGGCTGAAGAACGTGGATAGAAATACAGTAAGATGGCCCTTGTAGATGTCATATGTGGGTATTCACAACTGGTAAATGTCTTCCTCAGTTGCTCTTTGCAAATTTTCAGTGTACAGCGTTGAGGGAACTGTAATGTGTGAGACATCCCTTCTCCCTCCACCACCCCATGAGTACACACACCACTCCATCTTAATCTTCACATTTTGGTAAATTTGCCAGTTCCTGAAGCCATTTTCTCTCCCTGTCCCTCTGTCTGTCTCTCTCACTGCCTATTATACCTCTATTCAATCCATTAAGAAATCTGAGCTATTCTGTTGCCCAGTGCTGTTTAGTGGATAAATCGCGTCACTAAGTCATGTCTGACTCTTTGCAACCCCATGGACTGTAGCCCACCAGGCTCCTCTGTCTATGGATTCTCCAGGCCAGAATACCAGAGTGGGTCGCCATTCCCTCCTCCAGGGGATCTTCCCTACCCAGGGATCGAACTCCTGTTTCCTGCACTGGCAGGCGGATTCATTACCAGTGAACCACCTGGGAAGCCCTGTGTGGTATTCCAACTTCAGTTTTAATACTTCTCACCATCAGCGTGGATATTACTCTGCATCAAACCACCGTCATCGCTTGCCCGGGCTTCTGTACTAGTTCCCTCATGGAGGAATGACTTCTGTATCCACCTACAGCAACTTCTCCACAGTTGGAGTGTTGTTTTTTAATGTAAATGAGATCTAAGTACTCTGCTCAGAACCCTTCAATAGCTTCCTCTTGCTTTTTTTTTAATCCAGTGCCTTAAACTGCGCTGCAAATCCCTGCACAGGCTCTGAGCCCCTCCTCAGCACTCTACACAGCTCTCTACTCAAGCGGTCCTCTTTCCTTCCCTACCTCAGGGCTTTATCACCCTCTGCGATGCTGGAGCAAGACCTCCAGGCTACACTTTGTAGCTTGCTTTTTCATTTTCTGTCAACCGCCACTTGCTTCTGCATAGGTAAAATTAAGCTGACCCAAACAGTGCAGAAGGCAGAAATCACAAAGACGACATCACAGTGGTTTCCTCAGCGATTCCTCAGGGCATCAGTTCCAGGACCTCTGATGTTGTTTTTGTTTCCCTAAGTCATGTCTGACTCTCTGTGACCCCATGGACTGTAGCCCACCAGGCTCCTCTGTCCATGGGATTCTCCAGGCAAGAATACTGGAGTGGGGTGCCATGCCCTCCTGCAGCGGATCTTCCTGACCCAGGGATCAAACCCGCATCTCTTATGTCTCCTGCATTGGCAGATGGATTCTTCGCCTCTAGTGGGAACCCTAATATAAGCTGTGGACTTCGGATGTGTCAATATAGGTTCCCCGGTGGTAACAAATGTTCCCCTGTGCTGTAGGGTGTTGATCGAGGGGGAGGAGGTGTGTGTGTGCCGGGGGACAGGTCTGTGGGACCTCTGTACTCATCATTCAACGTTGCTGTGAACCTGCAACTGCTCTAAAAAGTAGAGTATATTTTAAAGAGAGAGAGAGGGATGAATGAAGAAAGCAGCGGTGACATCCATACACTATCACGTGTCGAATAGATACCTGGTGAGAAGCCGCTGTGCAACAGGGAGCCCCACCTGGTGCTCTGTGATGAGCAGAGGGGCGGGGTACAGGAGCGGAGGGAGGCTCAACAGGGAGGATGGCTGATGGGGGTGCTTGTAGGCAGAAACCAACATAACATTGTAAAGCAATTGTCCTCCAGTTAAAAACAAAACAATAATAGAGAAGATGCTACCAGTTAAGTTGGAAAAGAAGAATGGAAATAAGGTTTCTCTTCCATGATAATGCCTATGAAATAAAATCTGTTATCTTCAAGCCTCCCAGCTCTTAAAGGTTGCCTCCATCCTGTGCGGCTTGCTGGTTAACTGTCAGAGCCTGCAAAGCCATAGATAGCCCTGATCGGTCTCAGCCACACCACTGGCCCCTGGAGTCGCGTGGGGCTCCTCAGAGCCAGAGGAGGGGCAGAGCGGTGCCCTGGGGGACGGTCCCCAGAGTTCCAGAGCTGCCATGGAGCCCCTGTCGCTATTGTCTTCTAAGGAGCCTCCGTTTTTAACCCTATGGAGCCTGTGACTCAGTCCACAGGAATTCCCAGACTATTCAGTGTGGGTTCCTACCTACTCCTCCTTTCTCTTTCCTCTGACAAAAACAATCACTTTCTTGAACAAAGTGACTGTGTCTTCAAACGTCGTCTGTTAAAAGAGGCAGATTTCCTGAGAAAATCACCTTATCAACCACTGACACCGAGGCCCTGGGAAACTGCACACAGGACCATTCAGTCTGGATGCGGATAAAGAAGTGGGGTGCCTACAGCAGGCTTCCCTGGACGCTCTGTGGTAAAGAACCCACCTGCCAAAGCTGAAGGTGCAGGTTCGATCCCTCGGTTGGGAAGACCCCCTGGAGGAGGAAATGACAACCCTCTCCAGTGTTCTTGCCTGGAGAATCACAAGGACAGGGGAGCCTGGTGGGCTACAGTCCATGAGGTCACAAAAGAGTCAGTCACGACTTAGTGACAATAAACAACCACAAGCCTACCATTAGAGTCCTCTGATCCCAAACTCAGTACAGCAGGTCAAGCAGGGCCCTTCCTTTAAGGGCCTGGGTGCAGGAGAGACGTGAGGAGGCGGGGAAAGGGGATGAGATGGTTTCCCAATAGTCAAGGCCAATTAGAGATGTCTAGTGTTTTTCCTCATTTTCAACTGTTCTAGTGAACCCTGCTGGTTCCCAGCACCTCAGTAACTTTCCACCTTAGCTTTGCCTTCTCTGTGCCCTAGATCAGCAGTTCTCAAACATTTTTATCTCGGAACCCCTTAGTGTGTGTTAGCCGCTCAGTCGTGTCTGACTGTGACCCACGGACTGTGGCCCACCAGGATCCTGGTCCATGGGGTTCTCCAGGCAAGCACACTGGAGTGGGTTGGCATTTCCTCTACACTCTTAAGTTTTTGAAAACAGCAGAGCACTTTTTCACGGACTATATTTGTCCTGTCAACCATTAGAGATGAAAACAGGGAAATATTTAAAACCCAAGCACACACAGTGCGTAAGTCACAAAACAGCAACATCATCAGATGTCAACAGACAGCTCTGGGGGTTTCCTCTGCTCAGCAAGTTGCAGTTGCTATTCAACCTCATGATAGCGAGTTCACTCAAACTCATGTCCATTGAGTAGGTGATGCCATCCAACCATCTCATCCTCTGTTGTCCCCTTCTCCTCCCACCTTCAATCTTTCCCAGCATCAGGGTCTTTTCCAATGAGTCAGCTCTTCATGGCGGCAGTCACCGTCTGCAGTAATTTTGGAGCCCCCCAAAATAAAGTCTGACAGTGTTTCCATTGTTTCCCCATCTATTTGCCATGAAGTGATGGGACTGGATGCCATGATCTTTATTTTCTGAATGTTGAGCTTTAAGCCAAATTTTTCACTCTCCTCTTTCACTTTCAGCAAGAGGTTCTTTAGTTCTTCTTCACTTCCTGCCATAAGGGTGGTGTCATCTGCATATCTGAGGTTATTGATCTTTCTTCTGGCAATCTTGATTCCAGCTTACGCTTTTTCCAGGCCAGCATTTCTCATCATGTACTCTGCATATAAGTTAAATAAGCAGGGTGACAATATACAGCCTTGACGTACTCCTTTTCCTATTTGGAACCAGTCTGTTTTTCCATGTCCAGTTCTAACTGTTGCTTCCTGACCTGAATATAGGTTTCTCAAGACGCAGGTCAGGTGGTCTGGTATTCCCATCTCTTTCAGAATTTTCCACAGTTTATTGTGATCCACACAGTCAAAGGCTTTGACATAGTCAATAAAGCAGAAATAGATGTTTTTCTGGAACTCTCTTGCTTTTTCCATGATCCAGCAGATGTTGGCAATTTGATCTCTGTTTCCTCTGCCTTTTCTAAAACCAGCTTGAACCTCTGGAAGTTCACGGTCCACAGTTGTTGAAGCCTGGCCTGGAGAACTTTCATCATCACTAGGTATCGTCACTATGTAAACCATGTCTTCTCACCTTATATCTTCATAAAACATTCAGTTAAACACATTTCAGTATTACATTGTGCATAGAAAAAATCACTCAATCTGAATTAATCTATGGACACCAAGATGAGTGAAGTGTTTATGCACAATCCTAGAAATGAGGTGCACACCCAACACCCTCCAATGCAGTAACAATATCTTATGAGATGCAATAAAGCAAAACACAGTCTACCAAAACAGTCAAGGTTGTGTTGAACAGAAAGTACTCTACGCTATTCCAGTTTTTAAATTTAAGTTAGTTAAAACAAAATATTCATTCAGTCCCTCAGTGTCATTAGCTATGTTTCAAGGGTCAAAAGACACATGTAATTCATGGCAACCATATCCGTCATTACAGTTTTAGAGACTTTCTTATTCTTCCTGAGTCGATGCGTGAAATTATTATTCTAGGAATTTGTCTATGATGTTTGTTTTCAAATTTATTTAAGTTTTCAAATTTAAAAGTTGTTCAATTATTACCTTTTAAACCTCCATCAATTTTGTGGTTTCTCATTCTTAATTTTGTTTATTTGTGCTTTCCCACCCCCTCTCCCCATTAGTCCTACTAGAAGCGTATCTACTTAACTGGCTTTTTCAAAGGCTCAATTTGGGGCTTTATTGATTCACTATACAGTATTTGTCTTCTGTTCTACTCTGATTTCTGCTTTTTGATTTGGTCGCCCTCCTTCTGTTCTGTTTTCATCTGCTTTTTCTAACTTCTTAGTTTGGACCTGTATCTTGTTAGAGGCTTCCCAGATGGCTCTATGAGTAAAGAATGCCCCTGCCATTCAGGAGATTCAGGAGACGCCGGTTTGATTCCTGGGTCAGAAAGATCCCCTGGAGCAGGGCATGCATCTTGTTAAGTTTGCTTTGGTTGGCCAGAGCCTGTCTTTCCTGTTAGTGGCTAAGGACCCCCTCACTGATAATGCTTTAATTCATCCTTCCCTCCTCCAGGGAGTAGTCTGGTTACTACCGCAGTGCAAGAAAGCCCCTCAGAACGTAGTGGTTTTAAACGGAGCAATCACTTCATGACATTGAGTGGTGCCTGTGGGTCAGGACTTGCGGGGAAGGCCTCCTGGCTGGGCGTTTATGGCTCAGGGTCTGTCATTCCTGACGATCAGACAGTGGGCAGGGCCTAAGGAACCGGCCCCCTGAGGCCCAGCCCAGCCTGTCTCTCGGGGGGGTAACTGGGCACCCCGTCCGTCGGGCCGCTCAGGGCTCCAGCACAAGTGCTTCAGGGACAGGGCAGAAGCCACATCACCTGTTCTGTCTGAGCCTCAGAAGTCACGCAACACCACTTTTGCTGCATTTTTAGTTACAAAGGAAGTCAGGAGCACACCCAGATTTGAAGGACCAGCACACACACTCCACCTCTTCATGAGAGGACCATCAAGGTCCTGTTGTGAGTCACGTGTGAGATGGAGACTATTGCGCCGCTATCGTTGTTCAAACCGGGAACAGTGACACACACAGTCCACCCTGACGCGCGGACCTTGTTCCAAGTGTCCTCTCTAAGACGCTGTGCTTCTTGAGGTGAACATTTCCACAACCTCTGCCTGGTGGCATTTTCTGAGGCTCAGTATAAAGAGAAAGGGATGAATCGGGTAACAAGTGGGCCTGGAAAGGCTCCCACTCCAAATAAGGGCTCAGTTGTTGAGGTTAGATCCCTCTTGACACAACAAAGACCCCATATGCCACAAGTGAGACCCAACACAGTCAAATAAATAAGTAACTATTTAACAAAATAATGTCTGATGGCAGTGGAATGGGAGCGCTCCCTCAGAGAAGCATCTGATAGGAAAAGTGCAATCCACACATAATGGGTGTAATCTTTACAATGTTACAGAAAAATCCAAGACCATCCTCAACAGAAGTCATCTGGCCAAGGGGCCTCATTGAATACAGTCGGAAAATATCTAATGCCATCTGGACACCCTAGTTGAATTTTGTTAAGTACTCCACTGATTTAATAACACACTAAACAAATTTTTAAAAAGTAAGAAACAGTTGCTTGACAGTTCAATAAATAAAAATGCCCAATCATCTTCAATACTCTCTATCATAGTTTGAAAAGAAAAACCTACAGTAAGGGAGCAGGGGATAAACAATAAGGTCCTACTGTATAGCACAGGGAACTGTATTCAATACCCTGTGATAATCATAGTGGACAGAGTATAAAAAATGTATTTATGTATAAAACTGTGTCACTTTGCAGTACAGCCGACATGAGCACAACATTGTAAATCAACTGCACTTCAGTTAAAAATGAATTAAAAAATAACAGAAAAATAACCTACAGTAATTTTTCCTGGGGTGAGGGTGAAGAAAGCAGAAACATCGGGTATGAAATATAGCTCCAGGGCTTCCCTGCGGGCTCGGTGGTGAAGATTCCACCTGCTAACGCAGGAGACGAAGGTTTGATCCCTGATCTGGGAGGATCCCACTTGCCCCAGAGCAACTAAACCCAGAACTGTTGCACCCCACCCCCTCTCCAGTTACTGGATGGGGGCCACGTGCTAACAAGGGCTCCCGTGACTCGCGCGCACAGTGAAGCAGAGACTTTGCAGCAGAATCAGTAGGGATGGGGTAGGCAGCCTTCTTAGACAGTCCCTGGTGATCCCTGCCTCCTGGTGTTTACCGCCTTGTGTAATCCAACCTCCCGGTCCAGTAGTGTGAGCTGGACAGAGTGACTTGCTTCTAAAAATAGAATACGGCGGGAATTCCCTGGAGGTCCAGCGGGTTAAGACTTCTTCCAATGCAGGGGGTGTGGGTTTAATCCTTGGTTGGGGAGCTAAGATCCTGCATGCCTCAAGCCTCCCAAAACTGAAACATGACAGGGAAACAATGTTGTAACAAGTTTAATAAGGCCTTTTAAAACGGTCCACATCAAAAAAATATTTTAAAAAATTAAAATAGAATACGGAGGAGGGATAAGTTGGGAACTGGGGGTTAACATAGAAACACTACTATATAAAAAGTAGATAGCCAACCTACTATATACAGCACAGGGAACTCTGCTCAATATTCTGTAATAAACAAAATGGGAAAAGAAACTCAAAAACAAGTGAGTAGACACATGTACACGTGTAACTGAATCGCTTTGTTGCACACCTGAAACTAACACAGGATTGTAAATCAGCTGTGCTTCACTATGAAATAAAAATAAAAACAGAATATGACAAAGCAACGGGTGCCGCCGCTGAGATTCTGTCATCCAAGACTGAACATGTCTTCCTCACACTCTCTCTTTCCAGCTCTTCTTATCCGCTCGCCCCGATCAATGGCTAGCTATGTTAGGAGCTGCCCTGTGGAGAGACTCCTGTGGTCAAGAACTTGCTGGCTGAACAACAACCAGCCAGGACTGGATACTGCCAACAAGCAGTGCGTGAGGTCAGAGTGGATCTTTCCCCCAGCTGCGCCTGGAGATGACTTCAGCCACACTCAGCACCTTGACTGCAGCCCGTGGAGACCCTGAAGCAGAGAACCCGGCTAAGCAGACGTCTGACCCGCAGAAATGTGAGATAATAGATGTCGTCATTTAAGCTGGTAAGTTTTAGGGTAATTGGCTACTCAGCAGTTGATGACTGACTAATAAAGGGGGCAATCAGCAGATCAAGACACTCAAAATTCATACATGTCCAAATTCCCCTAACGTCACGGGGAACTAACAGACCTGTGGATAAACAAACACCACCCAGTAGAGCCAACAGGCTTCCCAGGTGGCGCTAGTGGTAAAGAACCCGCCTGCCAATCCAGGAGATGCTAAGAGACTGTGGTCCAATCCCTGGGTCGAGAAGATCCCCCCAGAGAAGGAAATGGCAACCCACTCTAGGATTCTTGCCTGGAGAATCCCATGGAGAGAGGAGCCTGGAGGGCTACAGTCCATGGGACGCACAGAGTCAGACATGACTGAATGCACACACTGTGAGCAGTAGAACCAACAGCTGGGAATTTCCAAAGGAAATCTTTGAGTCCACGGTGAGTATGAAACTGAAAACAATGGGACTGGTTCAACGTTTGCATAAGTGAAGCAGTAGGTCCCACCCAGCTCCCACCCTCCAGTGAGGCTTTATAACAATCAGTGCCGCTCCCTAGAGCTTCCCAACACACACACACACACATCAGCTTTCTAATGCTTCATTCAGATATAAACAGAGAACAGTGACTTTTGAGGGAAGAGGCTACCATATGGAAAGGACATAGAAACTAAGAACAATACAAGAAGCAAGAAAAGCACTTTATCATAGGAGAGATAAGAGAAGACAGAGCACCCATGAACTGGATGCTACAAAAAAGAAACAGGAAAAGCAAGAATTACTGAGTAATAAAGACAATATATAAAATTCTATTGGAAAAATTAGAAAGCAAAGAAACAATTATGCAGAACAGAAATACCAAAAAAAAATGGACTTTTACAAGCAGTTTTTTTTTTTTAAACTTAAAGATTAATCCAGGAGGGACTCCTCTGGCCGTCCAGTGGTTGAGACTTCACTTTCCAGTGCAAGAGTTTTGTCCCTGGTTGGCCTTGCAGCCAAAAAAACCAAAACATGAAACAGAGCAATATTGTTATAAATTAAATACAGACTTTAAAAATAGTCCACATCGTTTGGCAGAAACCCACACAATATTGTAAAGGAATTATCCTTCAATTAAAAAAAATCTTGAAAAAAAAAAAGGTGAATCCAGGAGATGTCGTAGGAGTTCTGGAAAGAAAATGATCAAAAAAATAATTCCAGAGAATTTTCCTGGAATTAAATGAAAGCGTTTCCAGATTAGAATACTCTCAGATTATGCTGCACAGGTAATGAAAAAAAAATTAACTTCAAGGCACATCATGGTGAAATTTCAAAGCATCAGGGACAAAGAAAGAATAATAAAAAACACCCAGAAAGAAAGACCGGATCACATGCAATATGATCACATAGAAATCAGACTATCATGGGACTTCTCAACAGTGGCACTGAACACCTGAGGAATGCCTTCCAATTTTTGGAATAAAAATACTTGACTGCAAAACCCAACTGAACCATCAGTCACGTGCAAGGGTCGGATAAAGATAATTTAAGACAGATAAATTTTCCAAAAACTCCCTTTCTAGACATCTTCTCTAGAAGGTTACTAAGGTGATATAACATAGATTAGGAGGATGGAAGGAAGAGGAGGGTATTACATGTGTGTTGGGGGGGGGGAGGAGTAGACAAGGTGCGGAGGAAGAAATATGTGTGCTAGAGAAGTGTTATTTATTTCATTCTCATCTTTACAGAAAAACAAAACAAAACTGTACAAACTTTTTGGCCAATTCAATAGAAAGTCAATAGATAATGCCTGAAACATGTGAGTAAAAGCAATAGCATTATAAAGATATCATTTAGAAATACTAAGGAGATACTGTACAATGTCATGAACCTCCGTCCATAGTTCATCAGGCACTCTGTCCCTTAAATTTCTCATTTCCACTGTACAATCATAAAGGATTTGATTTAGGTCATACCTGAATGGTCTAATGGTTTTGCCTACTTTCTTCAATTTAAGTCTGAATTTGGCAATAAGGAGTTCATGATCTGAGCCATAGTCAGCTCCTGGTCTTGTTTTTGCTGACTGTATAGAGCTTCTCCATCTTTGACTGCAAAGAATATAATCAATCTGGTTTTGGTGTTGACCATCTGGTGATGTCCATGTGTAGAGTCTTATTTTATGTTGTTGGAAGAGGGTGTTTGCTATGACCAGTGTGTTCTCTTGGCAAAACTCTATTAGTCTTTGCCCTGCTTCGTTCTGTATTCCAAGGCCAAATTTGCCTGTTACTCCAGGTGTTTCTTGACTTCCTACTTTTGCATTCCAGTCCCCTATAATGAAAAGGACATCTTTTTTGGGTGTTAGTTCTAAAAGGTCTTGTAGGTCTTCATAGAACCATTCAACTTCAGCTTCTTCAGCGCTACTGGTCGGGGCATAGGCTTGGATTACCATGATATTGAATGGTTTGCCTTTGAAATGAACACAGATCATTCTGTCGTTTTTGAGATTGCATCCAAGTACTGCATTTCGGACTCTTTTGTTGACCATGATGGCTGCTCCATTTCTTCTGAGGGATTCCTGCCCACAGTAGAAGATATAATGGTCATCTGACTTAAATTCACCCATTCCAGATTATTATCACCCTACTTATTTAAGTTATATGCAGAGTACATCATGAGAAATGCTGGGCTGGAAGAAGCATAAGCTGGAATCAGATTGCTGGGAGAAATAGCAATAACCTCAGATATGCAGATGACACCACCCTTATGGCAGAAAGTGAAGAGGAACTAAAAAGCCTCTTGATGAAAGTGCAAGAGGAGAGTGAAAAGCTTGGCTTAAAGTTCAACATTCAGAAAACTAAGATCATGGCATCCGGTCCCATCACTTCATAGGAAATAGATGGGGAAACAGTGGAAACAGTCTCAGACATTATTTTTTTAGGCTCCAAAATCACTGCAGATGGTGACTATAGCCATGAAATTAAAAGATGCTTACTCCTTGGAAGGAAAGTTATGACCCACCTAGATACTGAAAAGCAGAGATATTACTTTGCCAACAAAGGTCCGTCTAGTCAAGGCTATGGTTTTTCCAGTAGTCATGTATGGATGTGAGAGTTGGACTGTGAAGAAAGCTGAGCGCTGAAGAATTGATGCTTTTGAACTGTGGTGCTGGAGAAGACTCTTGAGAGTCCCTTGGACTGCAAGGAGATCCAACCAGTCCATTCTAAAGGAGATCAGTCCTGAGTGTTCATTGGAAGGATTGATGCTGAAGCTGAAACGCCAATACTTTGGCCACCACATGCAAAGAGTTGACTCATTGGAAAAGACCCTGATGCTGGGAGGGATTGGGGGCAGGAGGAGAAGGGACAACAAAGGATGAGGTGGTTGGATGGCATCACCGACTCGATGGACATGAGTTTGAGCAAACTCCGGGAGTTGGTGATGGACAGGGAGGCCTGGCGTGCTGCGATTCATGGGGTCACAAAGAGTCGGACACGACTGAGCGATTGAACTGAAGGAGATAGTGAGAGGCTGAAAGCTGGGGACTGAAGGATGGGGCGAATAGGGCCAGGTACTTCTGTTATTAATCATAAGCCAGATAGGGCCATATGATTTCTTAAAATAGGTGAATTCATTAGTTTGATGAAAATAAAAGTTTAAAAACAAGAACTTTCATCAGCAGGTATAAACTATTATACACTATACTAATATTTACATGTGTATGATATACATATAAAGCCACACGACTGAGTGGGTGGACAGCAGATCCCACCGAACAGCACAGGGACCTCTGCTCAGCATCTTATGATGGAGCATAATGGAAAAGGATATGAAGAAGGATAAATGCCTGTGTCTGCCTGACTCACTTTGCTGTACAGCAGGAATTAACACGACACTGTGAATCAACTACGCTTCAGTGAAAACAAACTGGCAAAAAAAAACCGTCCAATTCCCCTTAAACACCACAGTCTCCCAGGGTAACAGTTAAATAATACAGCATCTGAATTACTAGGTGTTTGAGTTGCTTCCTCACTGTCTCCATTTGTGGTCAGGGTATCACTGGTGAAAATCAGTCTCTTTCTTCCAAACTGAAAGAATAAAGAAGCCTTGGCACTAAACTCCATTTCTGGCGCTCAATCTTAGAAAAATTATCCTAAAAATAGAAAAATCTGTATGTGAAATGATATACAGCGCTGTTTATACATCACTATATAATAATGCCAACAAAGGTCCATACAGTCAAAGCTGTGGCCTTCCCAGTAGTCATGTATGGCTGTGAGAGTTGGACCATAAAGAAGGCTCAGTGCCAAAGAATTGATGCTTTTGAACTGCAGTGTTGGAGGACTCTTGAGAGTCCCTTGGACTGCAAGGAGATCCAACCAGTCCATCCTAAAGGGAATCAGTCCTGAATATTCACTGGAAGGACTGATGCTGAAGCTGAAGCTCCAGTACCTTGGCCACCTGATGTGAAGAGCTGACTCATTGGAAAAGACCCTGATGCTGGGAAAGATTGAAGGCGGGAGGAGAAGGGGACGGCAGAGGATGAGGTGGTTGGGTGGCATCACCTGCTCAATGGATATGAGTTTGACTAAGCTCTGGGAGTTGGTGATGGACAGGGAGGCCTGGTGTGCTGCAGTCCACGGGGTCACAAAGAGTCGGGCACGACTGAGGGAGTGAACAACAACAGTATATTAGTGTAAATCTGGCAAATCTTTAACTGCTCAAACATAAGAAAATTTGAATTCTCCTGTCTTTAAAAAGAATGTTTATGAAGGTGAAGTAATGACATGAAAATATTGATAATTTACTGTTAAGTGACAATCTGTGAAAATTGCATATGAAATAGCATTACAACTGCCTTTTAAAAATATCTGTACATAAAAAGATTGGGAGAATATATCAAAAGATTTACAATAGTTTTGTTTCAGTGATAGTATGGATAATTTTTTCTTTTTACTTTGTATATTCTCAAAAATGTTTCAAAATTTTTATTACTACTACAACCAAAATATGAATTAAAAATACTTGAAAATATGAATTAAAACCAGTTTTTATATTTTTAAAACTTTGGAGCTTACCATTTTGATTTTGCCAGTTTAGCCTTAAAATGTATGAAGTACAGCTGATTTGCAATGTTGTGTTGGCTTCAGGTTTTAGTTATACAGGATATAACTATATAGGATGTTTTAGCTATGCATATACATGTATCCACTCTTTTTAAGATTCTTTTCCCATATAGGTCATTACAGAGTGTTGAGTGGAGCTCACTGTGCTATAGAGTAAGTCACTTTTTGTTGTTAGTTTTATTTATAGTACTAAAACCTATGGAAATTTAAAAAAAGTTTTACTGGAGTCTAGTTAATTCACAATGCTGTATAAGTTTCAGGTGTACAGAAAATGATTCAGTTACACATATACATATATCCACTCTCTTTAAAAAAAATTTTTTTTCTCATATAGGCCATAACAGAGTAATGAGTAGAATTCCTTGTACTACACAGCAGATTCCTATTAGTTATTTATTTTATACATCAGTTCAGTTCAGTTCAGTCACTGAGTCGTGTCCGACTCTTTGCCACCCCATGGACTACAGCACGCCAGGCCTCCCTGTCCATCACCAACTCCCAGAGTCCACCCAAACTAATGTCCATCAAGTCAGGGATACCATCCAACCATCTCATCCTCATCCTCTGTCGTCCCCTTCTCCTCCTGCCTTCAATCTTTCCCAGCATCAGGGTCTTTTCCAATGAGTCAGCTCTTCACATCAAGTGGCCAAGGTATTGGAGTTTCAGCTTCAGCATCAGTCCTTCCAATGAATATTCAGGACTGATTCCCTTTAGGATGGACTGGTTGGATCTCCTTGCAGTCCAAGGGACTCTCAAGAGCCTTCACCAACACCATAGTTCAAAAGCATCAGCTTTTCAGCACTCAGCTTTCTTTATAGTCTAACTCTCACATTCATACATGACTACTGGAAAAACCATAGCTTTGACTAGGCGGACCTTTGTTGCCAAAGTAACGTCTCTGGTTTTTAATATTCTGTCTAGGTCGGTCATAACTTTTCTTCCCAGGGTTAAGTGTCTTTTAATTTCATGGCTACAGTCACCATCTGCAGTGATTTTGGAGCCTAAAAAAATAAAGTTTGTCACTGTTTCCATTGTTTCCCCATCTATTTGCCATAAAGTGATGGGACCGGATGCCATGATCTTCGTTTTCTGAATGTTGAGCTTTAAGCCAACTTTTTCACTCTCCTCTTTTACTTCCATCAAGCGGCTCTTTAGCTCCTCTTCATTTTCTGCCATAAGGGTGGTGTCATCTGCATACTTGAGGTTATTGCTATTTCTCCCAGCAATCTTGATTCCAGCTTGTGCTTCATCCAGTCCAGCATTTCTCATGATGTACTCTGCACATAAGTTAAATAAGCAGGGTGACCTTATACAGCCTTGATGTATTCCTTTCCCGATTTGGAACCAGTCTGTTTTTCCATGTCCAGTTCTGTTGCTTTTTGACCTGCATACAGATTTCTCAAGAGGCAGGTCAGGTGGTCTGGTATTCCGATCTCTTTCAGAATTTTCCACAGTTTATTGTGATCCACACAGTCAAAGGCTTTGAAAATGAAAGTGAGGTCCCTCAGTCATGTCTGACTCTTTGAGACCCCGTGGACGGTAACCTACCAGGTTCCGTGGTCCATGGGATTTTCCAGGCAAGAATACTGGAGTGGGCTGCCATTTCCTTCTCCAGGGGATCTTCCCAACCCAGGGATTGAACCCAGGTCTCCTGCATTGCAGACAGACGCTTTACCGTCTGAGCCACTAGGGAAGCCCTCATCAAAGACTTTGGTGTAGTCAATAAAGCAGATGTTTTCCTGGAACTCCTTTGCTTTTTCTATGATCCAACAGATGTTGGCAATTTGGTCTCTGGTTCCTCTGCCTTTTCTAAAACCAGCTTGAACATCTGGAAGTGCACGGTTCATGTACTGTTGAAGCCTGGCTTGGAGAATTTTGAGCATTACCCTGCTAGCGTGTGAGATGAGTGCAGTTGTGTGGTAGTTTGAGCATTCTTTGGCATTGCCTTTCTTTGGGATTGGAATGAAAACTGACCTTTTCCGGTCCTGTAGGCACTGCTGAGTTTTTCAAATTTGCTGGCATATTTAGTGCAGCACTTTCACAGCATCATCTTTCAGGATTTGAAATAGCTCAACTGGAATTCCATCATCTCCACTAGCCCTGTTGGTAGTGATGCTTCCTAAGGCCCACTTGACTTTGCATTCCAGGATGTCTGGCTCTGGGTGAGTGATCGCACCATCTATATAGAGCAGTGTGTACATGTCCATCCAGTCTCCCACATCACTCCTCCACCCTCGCCCCCTCTCCTTCGGGAACCATAAGCTTGTCTGCATGTCTGTGAGTTTGTCCCTGTTCTGTAAATAAGTTCATCCATATTGTTTATTTTAGATTCCACATAGGAGTGACATTTTTCTCTGTGTGACTCACTTCACCCAGCATGATTCCATAGGATTTTTTAATGGCAGTCATTTCAAACCCATAGAGAGTTGATTCTTTGACAAGTTTATGAGTACATTTTAGTCAGAATTATCTTGACATTGATACATTTTCAGCAGGAAAGTATTAACTGGACAAATCCATTAGGCCAACTTGATTTGAATAATTTATTGTAAAACTAATCAATAATTGACCAGTTTTGGTGAAGTTAAACCATTTCAAATAGTTCCCATTTTTACTTTGTTTGCTGGAACTCTTTTCATAAAAATCAAATTTCTCCCCGAAAATCTTAAAGGAGTTGATTCATTATTTTTTTTCCCAATCAGAGTTTCAACTATTAAGATTTCTGTCAATGACTTATTTTGTCCATCTGCCTTATCAAGTTTTCAGATTTTCATTTTGCCAAGATTTAATTCTGTTATTTTTGAGTCAACAATAAGTCTTATCGTGTTCAGTTTTAGCCATTGTCAGTTTTATTTTAAAGTCATCATGAATTTTTTTTGTAGCCTATTGGTTTCTATTTTTAAACCTCTAGGGAATTGCCTGGCAGCCCAGTGGTTAGGACTCCTAGCTTCACCGCAGGAGGCAGGTGTTTGCTCCCTGGCCAGGACACTAAGATCCCATATGCCATGGAGCATGGCCAAAATGTTAAAAATAAAAATTAAAAAAATACCTCGCCTTCCGCTCTCTCTGACTTCCTGCTTCCCTGGCTTCCTTTCCTCATCACCAACCTCCCAAGCTCATTCCCAGCTCAGAGCATTCACATCTGCTGTTCCTTCTGCCTGGAACACTTTTCCCTCAGATCATCGTAAGCTGGCTCCTGTCCTCCCATGGTTTCTCAGCGTCCTCTCCTTCTGGAGAAAGGCCCGATTTCTATTTCATTCCACCCTTGCTGCACAATTCTTGTCACTGCCTGAAACTATTTCTCTTATTTACCTGTGTGTTATCTCCACTACTAAAATGCAGAACACATGGGAGCAAGGACATTTCATTCTTCTGACACGTGTGTGTTCCTCAACACATATTTTCTTAATACTTGTGGAATAGACGAATGAGGTATAGAAAGGCCCGCAACGGGAGAAGGAACAAATGGCATGGAAGAGTCAGAAATGCCATCACTAAAGAGGTGTCTTGTGATTGAAGGGTGAGGAGGAATTCAGACGGTGGGGGCAGGCAGTTCAGAAGGGGACCTAGTGCGTGAACAGAGATGAGAGAAAGGGACACGAGGTCTGGCAAGGTGAGGTCTGTGCAGATGAAACGAGGAAGAAGGGAGAGCTTTACTGAGCACTGCGACAGCGATATGGTTTCATTACTGCCTGACAGTCGCGGCAGCAAGCAGAACAACGCACTCAAAGGCACAACTGTGCCATAATTCCCCGGAAACTCAGAGCATCTTACAGCTCACGAGAGCAGGGATTAATCTTGCAGATGGTATTCAAGTTGCATATCAGCTGACCTTAAACCTAAGAGGTTAGCCTGGGTCATGCAGGTGGGCCAGTGTAATCACCACAGTTCTTTAAATGAGGAATTATGGGGCAGGGATGGCCATTGCTGGCTTTGAAGATGGAAGTGAACCACCAACAAGGAATGGGGACAATCTCTGGAAGCTGGAAACGACAAAAAAAAGTCTTCCCCTAGATGCTCTGGAAAGAAACACAGCCTTGCCAATACCTGGATTTTCGCCTCTCAAGACCCTCTCTGGACTTCTGACCTCCGAAACTGGAAGATCATAAATTTGTGTTGTGTTATGACACTGCGTTGTGGTTCCTCACTATAGAAGCAACAGAGAACAAATACAGACACCAAACACAGACGCTTCGTCACTGCAGTCGGATGAGGGAGGGAAAAGCAATGCTCACGGCTCATTTGAGCCTACATTCTGGGGGATGGGAAGTCTTCAGTAGCAGCAGAGAAGCAGAATCCCACGTTTAGAATGCTGACTTACCCGGTTCATCTGTGCTTGCATAACCTGCAAGAACAACCTAGAGGGCCTGGGGACCTCAGATCCCCTTGCAAGGGTCAAAAGAAAAAGTGAACGGATGAGACTGGATGGGGTCCTCGGGGGCAGTCAGCACCGCTTACCCTCAAGTTTCCCCAGGATTTAGAAATCACTTATTACATGCATCCCTTAAGCAGTCTTTCACCAATTTTTATCCATCAAATCTATCAACATTAGATAATAAGTCTTCTGATAGTCTGAGTTTTTTGTTTTTTAATAAGAGAACAAGAGTGGATGCTTCCGTTGAAAGAAGAGGGATACGATCTCTGAAGACTGTTTTATTCTCTCAGGAAGATGGGCAAACTGTGACTGATCACCATTCTGCACTAATTCTTGCAGAGCTGGTCTTTATAGATCAACTGGATCCCTCTCTTTTGTTTTGTAAATTGAGCTGAAATTGTTCCTGCGACGGAGAGTGCTGGCTGCCTGCCCGGAAGGGTTGCCCCTGCAGGCTCTGTATAACGAGGCAATCCACACAGCTGACCTCAGCATAAATAAAAGTTCAAGCTGGGACCTAAATTTTTAGTGCATTTGCAGTATGAAAGCCAAATAGCCAGAGGAACTGCGGCAGAATGACATCATTCGAACAACTCGAGTAATCCTTCAATCGTTCAGAGAACCGGTATCACAAGTGTCGTTCCGCGCTTGTGAAGGACAGCACGGGGCACAGCTGCCCAAGGGGCAGGCTTCCTTCTCACTGCAGACCCAGGACAAAACGCTGAGGATACAGGCACGCTTGTGGTTTGCTTTCGGTCTGTTGGAGTGGCTTGTCTGGAGGTGAGGAAAGGTACAAAGATGTTTCGTTTCTCTTCGTGAAAAAAGGTGAATGCGGCAGGAAGAAAGCACAGACGATACACTGCTCGCTGCACGACAGGCCTAATCGGGGGACAAATCACTGGGGCAGGGAGGAGCGACTTATATGTCTTTATTTTTGATTATTTATTTGACTGTGCCGTCTTAGTTGTGGCACTCGGAATCTTTGATCGTCATTGCCACATGCAGGGTCTTTGACTGCGGCATGAGAACTCTTAGTTGCAGCATGTAGGTCTAGTTCCCTGACCAGGGATCGAACCCTGGTCCCCTGCATCGGGAGCTTGGAGTCTTAGCCACTGGACCACCAGGGAGGTCCCCCAGGGATAGTGACTTTATTCGGAAAGCCAGCTGACAGAGAGTTAGAATTCGGGGTCTTTCTATACAAAAAGGGAAGGGAGTCAAGTCAAACACTTCCTGGTTTCATCAGCCTTTAGAGGGAACGTGGTGAATTTCTCTGCCCCGCAGTCAATCACAGATGGGCCTTGTTAGGAAGTTTCCTGTGAGTTAAACAAAGGTATAATGCTCATGATCCGGGAGGCAGCATTCCCAGAGATGGGCCTCTGTGTATAATTTAAGTTTATAGGCACATCCCTTTCGTAGCAAAAGCGATAGAAAGGTTAAAGTAAATAAATGGATCCAATATGGAGTCAGATTTGTCCCTCCTTATTGCACACACACGGATACAAACCCTCAGCACCTCTGCTGGGCTAATAGAAAGTTCTGGTCATTTACTCTGCCTTATCTTGAGCTAACTTTAGAAACCTTTCTTAACTTCCGTCCATTCAACTATTGATGTTTCTGAAAAAAAAAAAAGAAGGAAAACTTAAGCATTTAATAAATATTATATAAATAGGTAAATTTGGAAGTATTCTTAACAGAAAACAGGAGTATATTGTGGTGTGAAACTGAAAATATTCTGTTTTAGAATGTCTGGTATTTGTGATTAGATTCAGTACTGCGGCATTCTACTAGATTTTCCTTCTTCAAATTAATGACCTGTCCTAGAAGAAGAGGTGAAAAAACAGGAGAAAACATCTCAAATTAGATGTTAGAATTTGAACGGCATGTTTGTATATCTTTATGTTCATTTTTTAAACATCCATAGGCATACATATTTTAAACAATTTGGTAGCTTGCAAAAACACTTATTCATGTTCTTCGCTACACAATACAGCAACTACTCTAAAAGCTTGTGGCCACATTTCCCTTGAACCTAACAAAAAAACAAACAATCGGAAGAAAAGACCATCACTGGAGAAGACTGATGACATGCTTCAGTGGAAGGCAGTGTTTCCCAACATTTTTTTTCATTGTCACTCACCTAAGGGGAAAAAACTACATATCATTTAAATTGTCTGTACTGGAAAAAATGAAATACTAAGGAATAAGGTTTTATCACGTGGGCTTGAGTTTCAGAGGGCCACAAACCATTGTAATATTTGTATCTTTTTTGCCCCTCAAAAACCCATTTTCATCCCCTTGGAGGCAGTATGACCTGACCCACTTGGAAATGCATGGAGTAAACAAAGCTAGACGACATTCTTGCCCCACCTACCCACCCACT
Organism: Ovis canadensis; assembly: GCF_042477335.2. Lineage (NCBI taxonomy): Eukaryota > Metazoa > Chordata > Mammalia > Artiodactyla > Bovidae > Ovis > Ovis canadensis. The sequence goes on from NC_091270.1 coordinate 57,624,088, forward strand.
CAAAGAAGGGCGGGGGAAGGATGAAGGAAGGGATCTGAATGTAGGCCCTTCCCCCATCCCTGTCTATTCTGTGTATAAACTGAGGTGTGTGTGGAGCCGGGTTTTCCAGGAGTGATGCTGTTGACATTTGGGGCTGGATAATTCTTTGGTGGGTGAGGGGGTCGGGGCGGCCGGGGGTGGGGGGGGTGGAGAGCTGTCCTGTGCATTATAGGGTATTTAGCAGCATCCTAGGCTTCTACCCTCTAGAGATGCCAGGAGCAAACTCCCAACTCCCAAGTGTGACAAAAATATCTCTAGTGGCTCAGATGGTAAAGAATCTGCCTTCAATGCAGGAGACCGGGGTTCAATCCCTGCGCTGGGAAGATCCCCTGGAGAAGGGAAAGGCTACCCACTCCAGTATTCTGCCTGGAGAATTCCATGGACTGTATATTCCGTGGGGTCACAAAGAGACACAACAGAGCAACTTTAGTTCAATCATGCATCCGAAATATCTCTAGCTGTTGCCAAATGTCCCCTGGCGGGGGTGGAGGGGGCAAAATGACCCCCATTGAGAAACACTGGCCTAGAGTGACTCACGAAGCAGCCACAGAGGGGAGAGGCGGAGCTATGGGGTCTGGAGCGGGGGAGACCCGGACACGCAGACAGCAGGACCGCTCTGCAGCGTGCCTACCGCCGCTGTAACCAGCGGCCGTGACTAGGTGGCTTACCAAAAGGCACACTTGCTGCCTTACAGTTCCGTAGGCCAGAAGTCCAGCGCGGCTCTCCCCAAATTTAAAATCAAGGTGTCAACGGGGCCGCGGGCCTTTCCGGGACCTTGAGGGGGGAACCTGCTTCCTGGCCTCCCCCAGCTTCCAGAGCCTGCCCCAGGGCTTTGGCTCATGCTCTGTGCTTCTTCAGAACCGACAGTGTCCCATCAAGTCCATCTCATCTGCCATCTCTCTGCCTCTCAGGCTCGTTGCCCTCCCTCTTGTATTAAACAGACCCTTGTGATCACACCGGGCCCGCCCAGGTCATTGCCCCATTGCCAGGTCAGCCAATCAGCAAACTTTTTCTACCTGCACCCTAATCCCCCCTCGCTTTGTGACTGAACATACGCGTGGGTTTCAGGCGTTAGAAGGCGAAATCTCTGTTACTGTGGTTTGCTTATGTACTGGGGGCTTTGCTGGGTCTTGGTTGCTGCATGCGGGGTTTCTCTAGTTGTGGCAAGTGGGGGCCGCTCTCTAGTTGGGGTGCATGAGCTTCCCGTTGTGGTGGTTTCTCTCGTTGCAGAGCACGGGCTTGGTTGTCGGGGTGCACAGGCTTAGTTGCTCCTTGGTATGTTGGGACCTTCCTGGACCAGGAATTGAACCCATGTCCCCCACACTGGCAGGAAGATTCTCATCCACTGTACTGCCAGGGATGTCCGGGATGGGATGTTGTTGGGAGAGGGGCGTGAGCCCGCCCACCCCAAGTAAGTCTGTAACGACCCCACAGACAGCGATCCTCCTGATGCCCAGCCCAGAAACGCAAGCCATTTTGAAGGGAAGAGTCAAACACACGCTGGTTCCTGCTCTTCCTAGTGAGAGACTCTCTGCTCCTTTCTTTATGAAACAACAGAAGTTCTCTTTCATCAGGTGATACTACATGGGCCTCGTGTGGACTGTTTGACTGAGCATGTACACTTCAGCCTGTGAAGTCTCAGGTTAAGGCAAAGACCACCAGACAGCGAGGTGGATAAAGATGTGTTACCTACATATAATGGAATACTACCCAGCCATAAAAAAGAACAAAATAATGCCATTTGCAGCAATGTGGGTGGACCTAGAGATGATCATAATAAGTGAAGTCAGAGAAAGACGCGTATCATATGATATCGCTTATGTGTGAAATCAAAAAAAAAAGGATACCAACAAACTTATTTACCAAACAGTGTCACAGATGTAGAAAACAAATCCATGGTTACCAAAGAGGAAAGAGAGAGAGGGATAACCTAGGAGGTCAGGATTAACATGTATACCCTGGTGTGTGTATATATTATAGTATATAACATATATACACCGTATATAAAATAGATAATCAACAAGGACCTCTACCCACTATTCTGTAATGACCTATATGGGACAAGAATCTAAAAAAAAAAAACAGTGGAGATCTATATATATATATATATGTATAACTGAATCACTTCGCTGTACACCCAAAACTACACAACATAGTAAGTCAACTACAGTCCAATTAAAAAAAAAAGAAGACGGAGACCTCCAGGCATCGTTTAGTATAGTATGGAGATGGCTGGAATTTCACTGTGTAACTTCTTTAGTTGTTGAATACTGCTTAATTTAGCCCGATCTAGCATTCTCACAATAGCTGCTATTGGAAGCTGCCTCCCGTGACCAACTCGAAACACCCTCAAAGCTGTGCCAGGTCTGTGACGACTTCTGACCCTTCCATTTAGCTGTGGGGTTCGGGGGTCCATAAACCCCCTCACATTGCAAAGAGAATCGAGGGCTTGAAGCCGTTCTGACTGCTAAGCACCAGTTGGCCATGGGGTGATATAACTTACAGAGGTTCTTCCCTCTCTCTCCCCTCAAAATTAACCTCTCCACTTAGAAAAACTACAGAACCCAGCGGCAGGCCCCGCTGACCAATAATAACAACCCACTGTGTGTTAGTTGCTCAGTCGTGTCTGACTCTGTGACCCCCTGGACTGTAGCCCACCAGGCTCCTCTGTCCATGGATTCTCCAGGCAAGAATCCTGGAGTGGGTTGTCATGCCCTCCTCCAGGGGATCTTCCCAACTCAGGGATCGAACCCAGGTCTCCTGCACTGCCGGAGGATTCCTTATCAGCTGAGCCACCAGGAAGGTTCTCTATTTACATATATATACTTTTTCATATTCTTTTTTATTATGGTTTATTACAAGATATTGACTATAGTTCCCTGCGCTGTGCGGTAGGATTTTGTGTTATTTTTGCTTTGTATATAGTAGTTTGCATGTGCTAATCCCAAGTTCCTAGTTTAACCCTCCACATCCTTTCCCCATCGGTAACCGTAAATTTATTTTCTATGCCTGTGAGTCTGTTTCTGTTTTGTAGATAAGACCACCTGCATTGTATTTTAGATTCCACATATGAGAGAGTGTGGTATTTGTCCCCAGTGTTTCTGAACTCACTGGTTGGCTGAGGGCAAGAAGATGAATCTCAGTCTGGTGACCCTCTGTCACTTCCTGAAGCCCACCCTTCTTTCCCTTCCCCAAGTCCCTCTCCTTGCTTCTTCTTGGCCATCCCTCTCTTTTCTTTTTTTTTTTACTCTTTGAAAGACACTATATTTTTAAATAAAAGGCAAGCCACAGACCAGGAGAAAATATTTATAATATATATTATCTAGGGAAGGGCTTGTATCAAGGATACACAAAGAGCTCTTCCAACTCAACAATAAAAAGACAAGCAACTCTATAAAAAATAGGCAAAAGATTTGAGCATTCAAAGACACACGAATGCCAAATGGACTCATTAATATAAGCTCAGTAGCATTAAGGAACCACAGATGGAAACAGGATGTTCTCCTAGCGCTAGGGGTGAGTCACAGCATCCTTGGGATCTGTTGGAGAAAGACAGATATCCAGACACATTTGGGGCTCTGTTAGGAAGGAAGAGACGGGGGATGGCTAAGACCTGTCCCCCTGCTTGCCAACTTCACAGTCTAGTTGGTGGTAGTCTACAATCTTACTTCATAATCAGTCACCACCTCCACAAACACGACACCCAGCTTCCTGATAAAGAAGTAGACAAAAACCATAATGTCTTTTTTCTGAACAACTCAGACTTTTTAGAATGAAATTTTCTTTATTGTAAGTAGTCATGTGGATTGCCTACTGTGTTCCACGTTCTAGGTGTAGGTCCGTTTTGCTTGTTCTGTGCTCAGTGGTGTCCGACTCTTCGTCACCCCGGGGACTGTAGACCATCAGGCTGCCCTGTGTATGGAATTTTCCAGGCAAGAATACTGGAGTGGGTTGCGATTTCTTCCTCCAGGGGATCTTCCTGACCCAGGGATCGAACCCACAGCTCCTGAACTGGCAGGCAGATTCTTTACCCCTAAGACACCTGGGAGGCCTGTAGGTCCGGGCCTGTGTGTATTTATTGCAGGAGCACATGCGTAAACTCTGCAGCCCGTCTCCTTCCGTAACACTTACTGAGCTTCGTAGTGGACAAGACAGACAGGATGCCTGGCTGCACCTGGGGTGGAGGGTGGCCAGACAGACAGTAAATAAGCAAAACAAAGAGGGTGTCAGGCGTGCTTGCCGAGGGGGAGAATAAAGAGGGGAGGAGAGGGAAAGCCAAGGTGCAGGGTGAAGGGTCCAGGAGGGCCTTGCTGAGACGGTGATGTTTAAGCAAAGACTTGAAGGTGAGGGAGGGAGTCATGTCTGCGTTTGAAGGAGGGGTGTTCCAGGTGACAAGAGACTGCACGACCACTGCAAAGACCCTAAGCTGGAGTGTGTGTCGTCGAACTTGAGGAACAGGAAGGAGCCCAGGTGGCAGAGTGGTGGAGAATTCCCGCCTGTCCGAGCGGAAGACGCAAGAGACCCGGGTTCAATCCCTGGGCTGGGAAGATCCCCTGAAGAAGGAAATGACAGCCCACTCCAGTATTCTTGCCTGGGAACTTCCATGGACAGAGGAGCCTGGTGGGCTACCGTCCATGGGGTCACAAAAGGGTTGGACACGACTTAGTGACTAAAAACACGCACGAGGAGGCCAGGCTCCAGAGGCGGGGGCAAGGGAGAAGGCAGTGAAAAAGCAGGTTCAGGAGGTAACTGTGCCCCGGGTCACTGTCAGAGTAGCTCTCAAAGACAGTTGTCCCTCCATCTCAGGGCTTTTTTTTTAATTAAAACTTTTCTGGCCACACCAGGAGGTTTGCAGTTCCCATGGAAACCCTCGGATCCCAGCAGGATCCAGCCCTCGCCCCCTGCAGTGGAAGCACAGAGTCTCAACCACCAGACCTCCAGGGAGGTCCCATCTCAAGGACACTTTGAAAATTGGTGGGAGTGTTTTATCAAAAACGCTTTGTCACCGTGATGACAGAGACGCTCCTGGTATTTTATGCGGAGGGCCCAGGGAAGACAGAAGCCCTTCCAACATATGGGGCAGTCCCACTCCTTGGGGAACTGTTCTGTGTTTAATGACTTTCAAATGTCTTGCTACATTTTTAAAGGGGAAAGACAATTTTGCTGTATTTTAAAAGTCTTTATTGGAGTGCAGGTGATTTACAATATTGTGTTAATTTCATGTGTACAGCAAAGTGATTCGGTTATGCACACACGTATCCCCTGGTTTCTATGGAGTCCTGGGTAGACTTCCCCGTGCCACACAGTAGGTCTGTACTGGTCATCTGTTGCGTATGTAGCAGTGTGTATATGTCAGTCCCAGCCTCCCAATTTATCCCCCACCCCCCGCACTTTCTCCCCGGTCACCATTACATTGCTTTCTACATCTGTGACTCTACTTCTGTTTTGTAGATGAGTTGAAAAATCTGTCTTATTATATAAGCCTGGGACTTAACTTCATTTCACGTATAAACGCAAACTGCTTTTTTGCACAGTTTGAATGCATCCTGTGTTTTCTAGGAGTGTGACTTCCTTGTGAAGCCAGTGAAGCTCCCTGTGGGTTCTGTTTGGAGCTTCACCAGGAGTGTTTTTGAATGAGTTAGTTTATCTGTTTGTGGCTGTGCTGGGTCTTCATTTCAAGCACGTGGGTTCTTCGTGGCTGCACGCGGACTGTCTCTGCTTGCAGGGAGTGGGCTCTGCTCTCCGGGTGGGCGAGTGGGGGCCGCTCTCTAGTCGCAGCGCAGGGGAGTCTCACTGCAGGGGGCTTCTCTTGCTGTGGAGCACAAGCTCGAGTGCAGGCTCAGGGGCTGTGGTGCGGACCAGGGGTCGAACCCATGTCCTTTGCGTTGGCAGGTGGGTTCCTAACCCCTGGGCCACCAGGGAAGTCCTTACCAAGAATTTGGAGGCAACACTTTTTTTATGGTATCTGAGCAGCTTAAGACACCTGTATCAGCTTATAGTCACGGGAATTCTGTGCAAAGGAATGAATACCTGAGTGTTTCACAGTACATTCTGATCGAGCTGCATGCAGAAACCTAGATCTTGCAATACATGTTGTTTTATCATACTTTCATTTTTCCTCATATTAGGCTTGGGCACTATATCGATTTTTCTGAAATTAGATTTGTAGATTAGTTGTCACATATAAATTTCATGATAGTCAAGAAGACACTATCAATTCCTATTATAAAAGAGGGTGTTGAGTCCTTTGGACACAAAAATAGGCTTGAAAACGGCTAGTGTAGGAGTACTTTAGTCCTTTTGTCCTTTAAAAAATTTTTTTCTTATATTTTCCTCTGAGACTTAAGGTTCCTTGAGAGTGTCAAGCCCAAGAGTGCCATAGTGTGGCGAGTTTCAGCAAGGCCGCTCCTGCTGCTTCTGTGGACAGCAGATTTGGGGGACGCCCAGCGCCAGTGTGGACGGTTTGTCGGCCTCCTGCTCCCGTAATGCCTGGGCCTGGAGCTCTCCACCTTTTCCCTGTCTCCCAGCAAGCATGTTGGAGCGCCGCTCAGCCTCTCTGCCCCTCAGCTGCCCCTTCCAGAAGCAGCTCCGCGTGCTCGCTGCTTTCGCAGCTCCCTGGGCCATCCCGGGTCTGGGCCCTGTGATTCTCCACTGCTTCTGAGCTCATATATATGTGAGTGTATATAGCATATATGTGCACATATATTTTCTTTGTCTATGTGCTTATATTTATTTTACATACTTATGTATGTGTGTGTGTGTATGGATATATGTGTGTGTGTGTGTGTGTGTGTGTGTGTGTATGTGTGTGGATATATATATCCTGGAGAAGGAAGTGGCAACCCACTCCAGTATTCTTGCCTAGAGAATCCCAGGGACAGAGGAGCCTGGCGGGCTACAGTCCAGGGGATCACAAACAGTCAGACACGACTTAGCTACTGAACATGGATATATATATAGAGAGAGTATTATATGCATGTGAGTGTGCTCTGCCTCTTAATCGTCCTCAGAGAGAGAACTTCTCCAGATCACCTATTCCACCGACTACTGACTGTCATCACGACAGGTGGCAATTTTATAAGATTTTTTAATTTACAAAAAAGAAACTGGAAGAAAAGAAACCAAAACAACACGGTTCTCTCTGAAGAATGGCATTCACAAAATTTTTTACTTTCTATCCTTTGCATATTTTCTGTAATTAAGAAAAACGTTTGCTTGTTAGCATTATATTTAAGAAGTTTGAGAGCCCCACACATTGTAAGCATATTTAAAAATAGAAATAATTTTATAGATAATCTAGAACATGGTTTTTGAAGTTAATTTACATTTTAAATATTCCCTTAAATATTCATGTGAAAAATGTAAAGCAACTGAACTATTCCTTAGAATATTCTCCACACTTGATTGGCCAGTAAGCCAAATATATGTTTACCACTTATTCAAAATTAAAAGTGATTTACGTTAAGCCTGTTAAGAATGTTTTCGTTCATTTTGAGATGTGAGAGCCTCATGAACATCCTTGGCTTAGAAATTACAATATTTAGTTGACTAGAAACTTACTGTATAGATAAACAGCAAGGTCCTCCTGGATAGCAGAGGGAAGTATATATGCAATATCCGATAATAGACCATAATGGAAAATGACACAGAAAAGAACACACATACACGCATAACTAAATCGCTCTGCTGTACACCAGAAACTAACACAACATTGTGAATCAACTGCACTCCATTAAAAAAATATTCATCGTATGTAGGAGAGACTGCTGCTGCTGCTGCTGCTGCTAAGTCGCTTCAGTTGTGTTCGACTCTGTGCGACCCCATAGACGGCAGCCCACCAGGCTCCCCCGTCCCTGGGATTCTCCAGGCAAGAACGCTGGAGTGGGTTGCCGTTTCCTTCTCCAATGCATGAAAGTAAAAAGTGAAAGTGAAGTCGCTCAGTCGTGTCCGACTCTTCGTGACCCCATGGACTGCAGCCTTCCAGGCTCCTCCGTCCATGGATTTTCCAGGCAAGAGACTAAATACCTAAATAATTTTACTCCCCCACTGGAGGCAGGAATGCAAACACGTTTGTGGCGACACCACATTCAAATGTTTACCTGAAACTGGTTACTTTTACAAACAGCTTCAAAACACCCAAAGCTAGTTAATTCATGCAGGACTGTTTGCTGATTTTATTATACTTGAAATGTTGGCAAAGAACTTGATCATGACAATGCTTTCTTTAAGAACAAAAACAAAAGCAGCTACCGAGGGGGGCGATAGAATCCCTGTGTTGCTGGGTGTGGAGTTGTGGGTGCTGTGCCAGAGGCGTCTGGTTCTCGCTGATGACCACCACCACCCGCCCAGCTTCTGGGTGCCTGTGACCCTCAGCGAGGCCACCCTGGACTTACAGGGGCCGCTTGGCCTCCTGGGTCCCCTTGCCTGGGGTAACCCCAGCTCGTGACCTGCCGGTGCAGGGAAAGTGTGAAAGCCCAGTCTCCCCGCCATGTGTCAGGATGTGCTCCGAGGCATCACTCCCTCTCCAGCGCTCCCCTTGGAACTGGGCAGAAACCCACCCTGTGAGACCGAGACCCCTAGGACTTGGCTTCTCTCTTTCTGTCCACTTCCCGGACAGCACGCACGTCTGTGATAAACCACACACAGGGACTCCTGAGCTGGAGTCCGCTTCTGTCTCAAAGTTCAGCTTCTTTAGGGAAAAATGTTAGTATAAAAATTTCCTCTGGTTGTACTGAGGATGCAACAGGATTTATTTTTATATCCAAGTCGATTATGACATATGCTGGAGTTAAAGACACTTTACATATTAGAAATGTTAGCTCACTGAGGAATTGTTAAGGATTAGAGGGTTACTGAGAATTAACAACATTTGGATAAGAGCATTTTATATCAGTGGTCCATAAATCGACAATCCAGATCTTTGCTCTGCAGAAAAAGGGCTCTTGGGACCCACTCGTGGGGGCTTCCCTCGTAGCTCAGTCAGTAAAGAATCTGCCTGCAATTCAGGAGACAACCCTCAGGAGGCCTGCAGAAAAAGGGCTCTTCCCAGTCCACTTGGAAGACTCGACATTTGATGAAAGTGGTAACCTGGGGAAAAGCAGAGTCAGGGGAAAGGGACTCGGCTCTTAAGAGAGGTTTCACCGCAGGCCGTCATGACTTAATAGACTCCTTTGTTCGCCTCTACCACGTCTGACTAGACGCCCAGACTCTCGGAGTATTCCTTCTCCCGAGGTAGCACTGAGAAGTGCTGACTGACCCTGGGTGGACTTTTACCTACTTGACAAATGACAGGATTTATACTGAAAGATGGGAAGCCACTTACCCTGATTTGTCCAGGAAATGGGAGTGCAGGGGCTGAACTCAAGCGCTCTGACTCTGGCGTCCTTGTCTTTAACCGCTGCCCCCAACACTCACAGTGCTGTCTCATGTTTATCAGGAGAGGTGCACGCACAAGGTGGAGCAAAGAAGCTTGCCGAAGGCCTCAGGTGGCGGCTTAGTCGCTCAGTCGTGTCCGACTCTTTGCGACCTCATGAACTGTAGCCCCCCTGACTCCTCTGTCCCTGGGATTCTCCAGGCCAGAGTACTGGAGGCCATTTCCTTCTCCAGGGGATCTTCCTCACCCAGGGATTAAACCCGAGTCTCCTGCATTGCAGGCAGATTCTTTACCGACTGAGCTACCAGGGAAATCCTCAAGAGTGGGTCCCAGAAAGTATTTTTTGTCTTGTAAAACTAGTTGGATATATGCCTTTCCTTCCTCTACTTAATTAAACCCTCATAATTACACCCTCTTGGAGAAGGAAATGGCAACCCACTCCAGTATTTTTGCCTGGAGAATCTCATGGACTGAGGAGCCTGGTGGGCTACAGTCCATGGGGTCTCAAGAGTTGGACACGACTTAGTGACTCAACCAAACCAATTAAACCCTCTAGATTCAATAAAAGTCTTCTCTAAATAATTTCCCCTGGTCCCATCGACACTACAGAGTGTTGTCGGGCTGGGAAGGGGGTGTCATGGAGGTGGCCACGCTGACCACTGTGCTAAGTTGCTTCAGTCGTGTCCGACTCTGTGTGACCCCATGGATGGCAGCCCACCAGGCTCCTCTGTCCACAGGATTCTCCAGGCAAGAGTACTGGAGTGGGGTGCCATTTCCTTCTCCAGGGGATCTTCCCGACCCAGGGATCACTTGGTGACCACTAAGAGCCCTCAAAAGTCAAAGGAATCTCAGCTAGTCCAGCCTCCTGATCCTACTTAAAATCTGTTACAAAGCTGCCAGACCTTGAGATGAGAGTTTTATTAAAAAAGGCAGCGGCTTTTCTAGCACCTGGTGACATTCATGAAGACCAAAGGCACCATTTTTAAACAATGAGAATGCTGTTACTCAAAGCATTTCCAGACCTTCAGATGTATTTTACAAATCACAGAAAAATAATCAATGAGGGACTTCCCCGGTGGGCCAATGGTTAAGGCTCTGTGATTCCAATGCAGGGGGTGCTGGTTTGATCCCTGGTCAGGGAACTAAATCCCACATGCTGCACAGTGGGGCAAAAAAATGAAAGGAAAAAAACACCAAAAACACCCAAATAGAAAAAAAAATCAATGATATTGTTGCATAACTAAACAGATCAATTTCTACTGTCACACTGTTCCATTAGGAAAGGATAAAGCTTTTCTGTTGGCAGCTAACAGCTTTCATGGTGGTTTCTAGCTTTGGGTTTGGCCCTTCCTAGTCTTGCCCTCAGAGAAGGCAATGGTACTCCACTCCAGTACTCTTGCCTGGAAAATCCCATGGACGGAGGGGCCTGGTGGGCTGCCATCTATGGGGTCACATAGGGTCGGACACGAAGGAAGTGACTTAGCAGCAGCAGCAGAAGTCTCGCCCTAGGCTTTTTTGTTGATCTGACTCTGGAGGCCTCCAGTTCTCCACGGATGGACTGTGTAAAAAAAGAAGAGAAGAAAGGAATAGAATGGAGCACAGAGGGGCAACATCTGTAAGCACTGTACCGACTTATCTCACACAAAAACGGAACCAGAATGAACAAATCAGAGAACTACTAAACTGGGAGGAAGGCAAAGGATTTATCCATTTTTCGTTCTGGTCACAATGTTATACTAGGTGTGTTGACAGCAATGGATTCTAACAGGCCCTCCCCACAGAATCTACCTACCTAGAAGCCAATGGGCTGTCGATAATCAGTTCTTCAATTTTCCTTTCTGATAAGTGAAATTTCCTCACTCAGCTAATAATCAACCTCTGGAACCTAAATAGTATGTTTACGGTCTCTGCAGAAAGAAGTTTAGTGATTAGATAATTATATTACCCATCAATTACTGTTTCTAAACCAGCTAGGACTGCCAAATGATGAACCTCTCTCTAAATGACAATGAGAATCGCAAGCACGTGAGTTCAGATGTTCCTAGCATACCAATTATATTAAATGATAATCGATTTCTGTGGGCGGGGCAGTGAATTGCCCTTTCCCAGGATTTGAGAGTGAGCTGTGGACTGTGTGTTTTAGCTGCTTCATTAAATCTGAGTGCTTTGACGATGTGTTTTAAAGGCACAGGCTAACTACGCCGTCTTTGCAGCAGATTTTGTTTCTTAGGAAGCTTGATCAGTGTTTCCTAGCAGGCTCTAAGTTTTTTTTTTCCTATATGAAAATGGTTGAAAACTATATGTATACTGAGTATTTTCACTGCAGCATGAATAACAACAGCTAAAAATCTATGAACAAGCTAAACATCCAACCAACATTCCCAAGGCTGGACTGGAGGATGATGGTGGAGAAAGGATTCCTGGGTAAAAACTACCACTTTGGGTGAGTCTCTGTGGGGTGGTCAAGACGTAGCTGGTAGCATATGGATGTCGCATGTCACTTCACTGCTGATATGTCAGGCTGTGTGATGCTTCCAGAACAAATCCAAATAATGTGTGTTTTTCTCCAAATGATGGACATTTATAAAAGCTCAGCTGTTCACATAGTCGGTTCCCTCTCTTACCCAGTGAAATCTCACTTCCCCACGTTGAACTCAGGTAGAGCCGTGGAACTTGCTTCAGACGACTCCCTGAGAAAAAGCTCTGAAAGCTGGCCATGCTGCACCACGCTCCCTTGCCCTTGGCCGTGGACGGCCGGTGCTGTGCTGAGCGGCTGTTCCAGTAGCCTGGTTTCTGAGATGAGGACCATAACCAGCCCTCCATGAACATGTAGTTTGCTCAAGAAATAAACCTTTATAATTTTAAGCCACTGAGATGTAGAGGTTGTTACTGTAGCCTAATCTAGTCTACCTAACTGATGCAATATACCTAATTTCCCTTAGGAATTTCAGAATTTGGAGATGGAATGAGAGCTTAGAATTGAAAGGATAAAACAAACAACTGAACTTTTGAGAGCTTATTCTACATAAGTGAAGTAAAGTGAAGTGAAAGTAGCTCAGTCGTGTCCGACTCTCTGAGACCCCATGGACTGTACGGTGCATGGAACTCTCCAGGCCAGAGTACTGGAGTGGGTCGCCTTTCCCTTCTCCAGCGGATCTTCCCAACCCAGGGATTGAACCCAGGCCTCCCGCATTGCAGGCGGATTCTTTACCAGCTAAGCCACCAGGAATACTGGAGTGGGCAGCCTAACTCCTCTCCAGCGCACCTTCCTGACCCAGGAATTTAACCTGGATCTCCCGCATCACAGGCGGATTCTTTAGCAACTGAGCTCTCAGGGAAGCTCATTATGTAAAGTCACCCTCAAGAAACTTAAGAGCAGAGAAACAATGCAACGTAGCGACAGTAAGGTAGCAGCCACCCTACAGCTGATTTAATACGCATGGCACTTAAAGGTGTATGGATTTTAACAGAAAAATGGCCAAAGGATTACAATAGAAGGTCACCATAAGACAAAGTAAGACGAATATAAAAAGCAGGCTCGACTTCCTGAATTCGTCAGCATCAAACAGGCTTTGCGGTCATAAGAAAGAGGGCAATTAACAGTAGCTTAACGCAACAAAGCTTTCTGGTTCGTGCAGGCTGATGGAGTTGAGCAGCTTTTTCTACCATTTTCTAGCCACAAGATCAGAATCACTGGCCTTCATTGACTTGCCAGCTCCTGATTACCTTGGAAGGAGATGTGCCATTTTTTTTTCATGTATTGGCAAGAATGTCATTAAGACCCCTACCTAAAGTAGGGGCACTGGGTGAAACATAGCTCAGCCGTATGCCCAGGAAAAAGGCTATGGTGTGGGGCTTTGCTTCTGCCACACTCAGAAGAGTAAAAATAAAAGTAGATGACAATTCTATCAGACTGGACGAGCAGAATCTCTGTCAGTACATCCATTTTTTTTTTGCTTGCTATTTATGATAAACTGTTTTTTGAACAGTTTTAAGTTCACAGTTAAATTTCTCATAAACCCTCTGCCCTTATATGCATATAGCCTCCCCCATCATCAGTATCCTCTTTCAGCACAGTACATTTGTTACAGCTGATGAACCAGCATTGCAATATTATCACTAAATACCATAGTTCACAGTAGGGTTCGCTCTTGGAGCTGTACGTTCTGTGAACTTAGACAAACGTATAGTGATATTATATAGCATGGCTTCCAGCCATAAAATATCCTCGGTGCTCTGCCTATTCATTCCTTCCTCCCTCTGACCACTGGCAACTGCAGATACGCAGATGATCACCCTTATGACATAAAGCAAAAAACCAAAGAGCCTCTTGATGAAAGTGAAGAGTGAAAAAGTTGGCATAAAGCTCAACATTCAGAAAACTAAGATCATGGCATCCGGTCCCATCACTTCATGGGAAATAGATGGGGAAACAATGGAAACAGTGACAGACTTTATTTTTGGGGCTCCAAAATCACTGCAGATGGTGACTGCCCATGAAATTAAAAGACGCTTACTCCTTGGAAGAAAAGTTATGACCAACCTAGACAGCACATTGAAAAGCAGAGACGTTACTTTGCCGACTAAGGTCCGTCTAGTCAAGGCTATGGTTTTTCCAGCGGTCATGTATGGATGTGAGTTGGACTGTGAAGAAAGCTGCGCGTCGAAGAATTGATGCTTTTGAACTGTGGTGTTGGAGAGGACTCTTCTTGAAGAGTCCCTGGGACTGCAAGGAGATCAAACTAGTCAATCAGTCCTGAATAGTCACTGGAAGGAAATATTCAGGAAATATTTCAGGACATGACTGAGTGACTGAACTGATCCTGTTTACTGTCTCTCTAATTTTGCCTTTTCCAGAATGTGATATAGATGGAATCATACAGCAATATACACACTGTGTATTAACTCCGCCACTCTGCTTCTAGGAATTAATCCTACAGATAAACAAAGATATATGCAAAAAACTTTTTATAAGAGACTGGAAAAAAAAGATATTCATCAGAGGGGCCACATTAAACAGCTTATGGCACATAATATGACAAATACTGTGCACTCATAAAAAAGAACAAGCGCTTGCTGAGCTGGTGTAGCATAAGCTCAGACATGTTGCTGTTCACGCACTCGGTCGTGTCCATCTCTTTGCGACCCCATGGGCTGCAGCACGCCAAGCTTCCCTATCCTTCACCATCTCCCAGAGCTTGCTCAGACTCACGTCCATTGAGTGATACCTTCAGAGATATATAGCTACATGAAAAAAAATCAACATGTATATAATAGCCTACCATTCAGGCAAAAAAGAAAAAATACATATATATTGTATTTATGAGTTACGTCCTGATGGGAAAAACCTACTGATCACACTACCTCCAGAATGGGAACTGGAGAGGCAGCGAGACTTCTACTGTAGTCTTTTTTGAATTTTCAGCCATGTCAGTGTATTACATAACCAAACTTTAAACGTTTGAGAGGCTAGTAATTCAGACTGCCACTGGGCGACCTTGAACAGCTGCTTCCTGTCTGCTTCTTTAATGACAAGTCTCCATCTTCTGAGGTTGTAAAAATCCAACTGCCCTACTGCTGAAGAAAATCCTAATAATCAGTTGGGGTATACCTGAACCAACTGGTGATCTTTCCAATGGGTACAACTTATGGGGTTGTCAGGGAAAGCTTCTGGCGTGACATGTACCGCCTGATAAGCATTCCTGTAATACAGGCATTAGAAGGGGCCTTAAGTGCCTGAGAAACTGCCAGGAGAGTGGGATGAGCTATTACAGAATGAGGTCAGCAGTGAGACCACAGGGTGGGGGCAAGAAGACTGTGGAAGCTATTCAGGCTGTGATCTTAATATAGGGAACCCCGACCTTTGACCTCCCCTCCCCAAGTGGCAACCCAGTTGGAAAAAAAGCTTTCAAACAAGCTTTTCTAATTCATGCAAGGACCAAAGTGCGAGAAAAACTAAGTGCATTTCCCCTGAAACTGTCTGTTTCTGCCATAATTTTGTTGTGTCTTCTTGCAGGTTGGTGTTTAAGCCTACCAGTATTAAATGACAAAAGATAACAGAAGGTCCATTTGTTTTGGTTTAATAGACATTTATTCTGTTATTATGTAGTTGAACAACCTCTACATACAAAATAATATGGTTTCAGATTTTTTTGAGTTGGAACAAATTTGGCTCTTAAAAGGTTTTGCAAGCCTGTCTTCTGGAAATCACTTAAGTGGGCCTTTTTAAAGACCCTTGAAGAAAAAAAATTGGTTCAAGAAAACCAGCGATTAAATTTCAAAATCAAACTATTTATGAAGATAGCCAGCCAGAAGAGGGGTAATTCCTCTTCTGTATTTCCTACTCAAATCCACCTTGGGAAACAGAAGCCTAGTCTACAGGGAGACGTGATGGAACAAGCAGAATGAGGTGGTAAGGGCAACCACAGCTGGTGGCCCAGCAAGTCTGGAACTGTGAGGCTGGTTTCAGCAGGGATGGGAACTGTAGGCAACATGAAGTTGGAAGCCAGCTGAACTTGCACTGACACCAACGATGAGTTTTCTCAATAGCCTTTTAAGAATGGAGTGACTTGACCCTAAATAGATTACACTTAGCAATGACACTTTTAAATAGAACCACCCCAATTTTCCCCATCCCCTAATGTGGCTTAGAGTTCATGATGGTCACAAATACTTCAGAGAAAACATTTTAACTTTTTGATCCAAGCTTTTCCTGTCGTCTTACACTTGAAAGAGATCTGATGAACACCAAGCTCCCAATCCTAACATTATTACCTTACAAACCTTAGGGCTAATTAACACCCCCTCTACACACACACTTATCTAATGTTCAATTTCCGTCAGTTTTAATTGACACCAGTGTAAATACGACCATTTTGCACAAAGTTCCATATTCTACAGATCCCAAAGCCTGAATCAGGAGCTTTATATGAACTTCAGTGGTACCATGGGAGGCCAAGGCAATTTAATTTAGGTAAACCAGGATTTGATTCATTTGTCAGAACCCTCTTGCAACAGGTCTATTCAATTCTCTTAAAAATGGTGGGATTACTTGCTTTTCCGAAGCAGCAGTTACACAAATGTAGTATTAGATTAAGCCTAAAAGTGGGCCCTAGTCAAAAATTTCGTTATTTTTCTGCATATGATCACGAGAAAGGATCAGGACACCCTTTACATTACCAATGAAAATCCAACTGAAAACGTCCCTGCCAAACTCCATAAAACTGCAGAGCATTGCATCACCCCAATAAAGCCGCAGGTCTCACCACATGCATCAACAAATCTACAGGGTTAAGTTTCTGCACTCCTCTTTTACACAATTTTACACCTATTGTACCAAACAGTACTTTAAACACAGACACAACTCCCTAATAAAGCAAAAACAAAGGCATTTCCCTTATTAAAAACAAGATACACCATCACTTCATATACACTTTATATGTGTAAGTAACTTCAATAAGTCTCAAACATTATTGCACTTTCATAATTTGACAATGCATTCAATGAAGCAATCTGCAGACAACTAGTTTTACAAACAAATTAAAAAACACTTTTAAGCAGACAAGAACGTCCTAAATTGTTTATTAGGTAAGAACTTTACAGACATCACATATATTAGCGGTAGCGGTGGAGCTGGAGAGTATTGCGCCTTCTCCACGCTGCTCGGCGAGAGCCACCGATAGTGTGGTGGAACTTGTGGCCTTTGCCCAGGCCGCGGCTCTTTCTGCCTGCGGACGTCAGCCCCCGCATCTCCCGGTGCTTGTGAACTGGTCTGGTGATCCACTGGGTGTCAGGGTTTCTCCTGATAGCTTTATGGAATGGATCAATGAGGATAACCTCGAAGAATTTGTACGTAGAATCTTCACCAACCCAGTAGGAATTCAGGACCCTCAGGGCCCCACAGTGGCGGCCAGCGCGCTCCTAGGACAGGAAACAAAGGCCCAAGGTCAGCCTTCCACACATCCCAGTAACAAATTAGACAGCAATTCACTACACAAGAGACTAAAGCTTCTGACTTAAACTACCCAAATACTCAGCATCTCCCCACAGGAAGGCTTACTAGAAAATAACACAAACATGCTTATTTGAAACCTTTCTCTCACTACCTTCTTGCCAATTAAGGTGTGAATAGGAATATCTACCTAACCAAACTTAGCATTCTACAACCCTGCACTTTTCTAGTACAACAGAAGGGTTAGCAAACTTAAGAGAATTCTGAAGGCTACAAAGGTCTCTTGTCTGGTCTTCTATGCCTTTTCTTTTAAAACAAAATACTTTTAGCTTATGGAGGGCAACAGGCCCATGTTGGCCAACCTCTTCAACAGGGCATAGCTTAATTTACTAGCCAAGAAAGACAATTCATAACCAGTAACACCTGGGGAAACTTCCTCTTTAAGATGTTCAATTGCCTTTTGAAAGTTTTAGGCTCCACAGGTTCACATTAATTTATACGACCTATGAGAGAGTCCCAAATGAAAACTAAATTCTGGTAGCCAACTCAGCTAGACTGCATGTTTGTGCTTACTGATCCCATGGACTGCAGTCCACCAGGTTCCTCCGTCCATGGGATTTTTCAGGCAAGAATACTGGAGAGGGTTGCGACTTCATCCTCCAGGGGATCTTCCCTTCCCAAGGATCAAACCCGCATCTCCTGCACTGCAGGCAGATTCTTTACCACTTAAGCTGGGAGGACGGTGGGGGGAGATGGGCAAGAAATCCTTTTCTGTATCATGTCAGAACTTAATTCCACCTGTGTATGTGTTAGAAAATGGGAATCCTATCATTACAAACCTAACTGGATGACACCTAACAATGTATTTCTCTTCTCCTTACAAAAGGCTTTATCTCCCCATGTGTCCAATTTAAATGTTGATGGGAGAGTTGTCTTTAAAAAAAAAATACTGCATCTATAAAGGTCTTGCACTTTTTTCCCTAAGTAGGTGTTGGAAAAGATTTACTGAGGTTAGCAAGAATAAAAATCACCAAGCCACATTTCAAACACAACACGGCTCACCTAGGTACAAATGAACCACCGAACAGCGGCCCAGATCCTTCTCCATCACCTCCAGGAGGTGACCAACACGCACGCCACTCAAAAAGTCTCTTACCTCCGCAACCGACTGCAGGCTTCGAGCGAACTTGAGCTGGTTGACACCATGGTGCACAGGCTTGCCGTAGGTGGCACCTTTAGGAACTGGGCGTTTGCGGCCCCCGCGGCGCACACGGATCCGGTATATGACATAGCCTGTTTGAGTGGAGGACAGGGAGGCCGTGAGGGTGGAGGCCTCGGGACGGGTCTCCCACGCCGCCACCTCAGGCGCGCCCCCCCGCCCCGCGGGCCCCTCACCTTGTTTGGCCTTGTAGCCCAGCCTGCGCGCCTTGTCGGGCCGGGTGGGGCGCGGGGCGCGGTGCAGCGCCGAGAGCTGGCGGTACTGCCAGCAGCGCACCCGCAGCAGGAAGCGCATCACGTCCGACTGCTTCTTCCTCCACAGCTCCTGGATGTACTTGTAGGCGCCCATGTCGGCTCACCCTGGGGACACGCGGATGTCAGCACGCGCGCCGTGGGCAGCCGCCCGCCTCAGCGCCCGCCGACACACGGCAGGCGCGGTGACGGCGCGGCGCGGGTCAAGACGCCTAGTCCTCCCGGCCCGCCGGCCTCGCTTTCGGACGCCCGAGGCCCGGCTTCCCGCACCTCAGCCCCCGCGCGTCCCTCTCCTCCGCGCCCCGGGCCCAGCTCGGGTCCGCGCCGCCATCACCGCATCCCCCCCAGCCCGCGCCGGGGGGCCGCCTTTCCGCGCCCGCGCTGCCTCGCGTCTCAATCGAACCCCCGCCGCGCAGAGGGCAGGAGAAACTCCCAGGACGTAGGGCCCCCAAGCCTGGATGGCCCACGTGAAGGCAGATCGGCGGCGGATGAAGCGGCGAATATCCTGACGCTGCCTACCTGATGGCTGCCGCCTGACGGAAAGGACTGAACCTTTCTCCCACAATCCCTTTGGCGCCCCGCACCCCCACGACAGCGAGCCGCCTTCCGGTGGAAAGCGGCGGTGGCGCAGGGCCTCATGGGATGTGTAGTTCCGGCAGCGAGCCGGTGGGCGGAGTTCGGCCAGGATTGGGCGCGACCTGCCTCAGGGTCCCGCCCCCTGCTGCCCGGGACGCGCGCCTGAGAGCCGGCGGCGAGCGTCCGCGGCGAGGTTCGGGCAGCCGAGCGTCTGCGGCTGAGAGGCAGGTTGGGGGCGGGGCTCCCGGGGCCGCGGCGCTCCCGGGCGGGTTTGCGGGGGGCTGCGGGCGCCCCCTCTCCCTGGACGGACGCGCGCAAAGGCCGGGGGTCCCGCCGGGTGGGCCGCTGGAGGCGCGGGGGCTTCGCGGCGGCGGCCTCGCTCCTCCCGGAGCAGTTGGGGTCGCAGACCCCGCTCTGAGGGGTTTCCTCCAGATGGGGTTGCGGGGGCGCGGGGCCGGGACGGGGCCCGCCCGGGTGCGCTTTTCCTGCGTGCAGGTCTGGCCCTGGGTTTGCTCCGTCAGAACCATGGGTTTGGTTTTTTTTTTTTTTTTTTAACCTATTTATATGCCACAATCTGGTCGGCAGGTGCGAGCGTTTTCGGGGGTGGGGGGAAGCTGAGAAAATGCAGACCTTTTGTGTTGCGTTCTTCATTGACAGTTTATATACTGGCTTTTTTCGTTCTTTTTTTTTTTTTTTGCACCTCCAGAGTATCTTCATTTTAAAAATGAAGAGGTTTAACTCTTACACGTTCTAAGTTGAAATGGGGCGAAGGTGTAGGAGACCCCTTTGTCGTCTAAATTAACGGGTTTGGTTAGTTTCCAGCCCCATTTCCGATCTTGCTTGTTTTCTTCCCTAGTTGCAGTGGTACCCTTGTAAAAGCCCTGACAGGGACTTTGATTTATGAAATGCGTTGTCTGCGCCCTGCTGCTGGGAAGGTGGCTGGGGTCGTGGCAAAGATTCTAGCTTCTTGGAATAGGGCATTCAACATACATATGTTGTATTCTGTGGTAAGTGCTAAGGACAGACGTTGACGGGAGCGAAATGGTAGGGAGTATTGGGATGGGGGTAGAAATTTCGGCCAGAATCTTGAGGGTGACATTTGAGGAAAGGCTTGAGCCCCGGGCCCGATCTCAGTCAGAGGGAACAGTGCCAAGCTCGCGAGTACCTGCGTTAATAGAACAGCCGTGTGGCTGGAATCGAGCCACAGGGGAAACTAGCAAGCGACATCAAAGAGGTGGAGGTTCTTATGAGGATTGTGGGTTTGCAGACATTCTGAGATTGGAAACCGCTGGAAGGGTTTGAGCAGAAGGGTGACTTCATGTGACCTACATTTTAAAAAGGATCGTTTGGGGGAATTCTCTGGCTCTGCAGTGCTTTCAATGCTATGGCCCGGGTTCAGTCCCTGATTGGGGGGAATTATTAAAAGATCCCACAAGCAAGCACAGCCAAAAAAAGAAAAGATCATTTGAGGCTAAAAGGAAGAAAGGAAAAAGTGGCCAGTTAGGAAGTTGTATTCATTTTCCTATTGTTGCTGAAACAAATTACAGCAACTTTACAGATTTAAAACGGTACACATTTGTTGTCTTATGGTTCTGTAGGTCAGAAATCTCACTAGGCTAAAATCGGGCTGTCTCTTGGGACTGTGTTTTCTTTTAGAGGCTCTAGGGGAGAATCCATTTCCTTTCTTTTCCAGCTTCTAAAGGCCACCTGCATTCTTTGGCTCCTTACTCCTTCATTGGCAAAACCAGCATTGTAGCATCTTCAAATCTCTGTCTCGCTTTCTGACCCTCTTGTCCCTCCTTGTAAAGACACTTGTGGTGATGTTGGGTCCACTCAGATAATCCGGGGTGATCTCCCCCTCTCAGGTTCTTAATTTAGTCACAACCTCAGAAGTCTTGTAACCCAGAAGTCCATGTAAAGTAGAATACTCACGGATTTGGGAAATATGACATGGGCATCTTTGAGAGACCGCGTGAGAGAAGATGGTGCCTTGGGATACTTCATTAGTGATGGAGGTGCTAACTGGTCCAGCCATGGATGCATTCCAAAGGTAGAAGTCTCATTGATCAGATGCGGGGTGTGAGAAAGATTAGTCAAGAACTATTGATTGCAAAGTTGGAATCATCATTTGGAAAGAGGATTCTGGCAATGTGATTCAGTTCAGTTCAGTCGCTCAGTCATGTCCGACTCTTTGTGACCCCATGAATCGCAGCACCCTAGGCCTCCTGGTCCATCACCAACTCCCGGAGTTCACTCAAACTCACGTCCATCGAGTCAGTGATGCCATCCAGCCATCTCATCCTCTGTCGTCCCCTTCTCCTCCTGCCCCCAATCCCTCCCAGCATCAGAGTCTTTTCCAATGAGTCAACTCTTCGCATGAGGTGGCAAAGTACTGGAGTTTCAGCTTCAGCATCATTCCTTCCAAAGAAATCCCAGGGCTGATCTCCTTCAGAATGGACTGGTTGGATCTCCTTGCAGTACAAGGGACTCTCAAGAGTCTTCTCCAACACCACAATTCAAAAGCATCAATTCTTCGGCGCTCAGCTTTCTTCACAGTCCAACTCTCCCATCCATACATGACCACTGGAAAAACCATGTGATTAATGACTGCTAATTTCTTAATTAGGTTTTGCAGTTTTGTTTCTTAATTTGCAATGTCTCATGTAGTAATTTTGCAAGATTTGGGATGGTATTTTCAATTGATTTTGAAATCTCTGAGGGCAGTGATCGTTTCTGGTTTTGCCCTCTGCTTTATCCCTGATGCTTGTCATTATGGTAATCCTTCCGTAAATATTTACTGAATGAGTAGAAGAATGGTAAACCGGAATGTGCTTATTGTATTTACTATGTGTAATGTTGTTTGCAAAACTCTTAATATATATTTATGTAAATAAAATGTATTCATATATGGGTAAGTGGCAGTACTGCACACAATCCGTTATGTTTACATGAACCAACGCGCAGGAGTAGAAATTTTCCTCCTGCTATGCTTACACGATAAGGTCCATAACATCTCTTTATGAAGTCAACAGTGTTTCAGTGTTAATATTTTTCAGTTGCATAAAAAAGTTGTCTTTTACTTTAAAACTAGAATAATTTCCTTAAAACAGCGATACTCACAATTTCAGGTTGTCAGCTGTCTCTGATGGCTCTTCAAAGAGAATACTGACAGGGCTTTATTTTCAACAGAATGGATTAGATCACATTTTTATTCTCTAACCACATTATTGATCAGCCTGGAAGGCAAACCGATATGTATTTAAGACTATCAGATTTTGTCTGTTAAGCATATTTTCTTAGTCATTTATTAATCCATCAGAGTATCAGGGATGCATAGATCCCAGATTGAATTTTATTGTCCAGCAGTTTCTTAGGGTAGGAACTGTACAAGCATCCTTAGCTACCGCTTTTGGTGTTAACCTTGTGTTGACGTGGTTTCTGGGTAAGTAGTTTCCGCGCTCGTAACTTCAGAGCATTAGAAGGAGCCTTCGAGGTCAGCTGTCTACTCTGGAGCCTCTCAGACTTTCAAAACCTGGTTTTAGTAAGCGGCTTGGCCACCCCGTCTCTTCCTGTGACTCCCGGCCCATTTAGGGCATTGAAGATGACCTCCTTTTATATTTGGAAGGAAATGGTGCATATCTATTATGTTTGGGAATTATGAAATATTATAATGCTTAGAGAACTGAGCTTTTAGTAATTTTTGTTTGTAAATATGAGTATATATAAATAAGTGTGAGAACAGTTTCCTTGTACGTCATGAGAGTCCCTGCCATCATGATCATGCATAAAAAATGAAGTGTTTTTGTGTGTATTTAATGTTACTCATTCAGAATCTTACCTTAGATGTTAATTTTTTTGAAGGATTCATACTTTTAAGGAATGAATTTTATAGCGGCATGGTTGATATGCTGCTGCTGCTGCTGCTAAGTCGCTTCAGTTGTGCGACTGCGACCCCATAGACGGCAGCCCACCAGGCTCCCCCGTCCCTGGGATTCTCCAGGCAAGAACACTGGGGTGGGTTGCCATTTCCTTCTCCAATTCATCAAAGTGAAAAGTGAAAGTGAAGTCGCTCAGTCCTGTCCGACTCTTAGCGACCCCACCAGTTTCAGGTGTACAACAGTGATTTGCAGTTTTAAATTATATTTGGCTATATTCCCTGTGCTGTATAGTGTAGCCTTATGACTTATTTATTTTACACACAGTAGCTTGTGCCTCAGAATTCATATTTTTTATCTGATGGTAAAGCAGGGCACTGATCTTCGGGTTTATGTAGTGTTATTGTTTTCCACGTGAAGACAACTAAGAACCTAGAACGTCTCAGGTGTGTTTTAAGGAATCACACTCTCATCTTTGTTTTTCTTTTGGTGGTATAAAATATTTATCATGGTCTGTTCTGTTTTCTTTCTTTCCTAAAAAACCTTAAAATCCTTATCTAGTGTTTGAATTACCTCATTTTCAGTTCCTTTTGTTGTTTGCCCTTAATGAAGTTTCCTCTGAGGTATTGAAATAACTAACTCCTGCAATTTCTTATACACAAATACAAAATAATGCATATTTTTAACATACTTTATCTGCCAGTCACAAGGGATTAAAGTACACTTTTAAAGCAGATAATTAAGACTACTTCCAAAGAGTCTCAGGAATATTTGACTTCTGGATTTCTCAGGAGTCTGTCGATTTCAGCATTTTTTCAGTTTTCTACAGTCCCTAGCACTCGTACCCGCCTCCCTTTCACAGAGTCTATTGTTGGTAATCATTGGTTTTTTTGTTTTTCTCTTAAAACAGCAGCTTCCCTCAACTACAGTACGTACCTACTCTTTTAAAGCACTTGAACTTTTTTTGAAGGTTGGCATAGTCTGTGGTAATGGGGGACTTTTCTGGTTGAACAGTATAGGGAGAAGAAGTGAGGATTGGTATTTACAAATTCTATGGGGCTGAGATATTTTGGAGGAAGGGAAGTAACAATAGAAAACAGTAGAAAAATCAGAATTGAGATTCCAACGGCAACCTTTTCTGACAACAGAATTAGTTTGTGCTGCCATCACTTTCTTGTTCTCTTCTCTCATAGTTAGGTGGCAACTTTCTTTAAATTTTAACTATTATTATTTTTAATAATTCTCACTTGGCATGCAAATCCCATTAAAAAAATTTATTTGGCTGCACCAGCTCTTAGTTGCAGTATGTGGGATCTTTAGTTGTGGTGTGTGGGTTCTAGTTCCCTGACCTGGGATCAAACCCAGGGCTCCTGCATTGGGAACACAGAGTCTTCACCACTAGACCACCAGGGAAGTCCCAAATTTTAACTAATATTAAAAACCCTTTGAAGGAAAGATTCAGTAGTATAACTTACAGAAGACCACAATATGGAGAGAGGGTAGAATCCTATGATAAAGGAAATGACATTAATCACAAATTCAGAAGGATCTGTAGAAAACCTTTTAATATAGGCCATAGCTGCTGACATAGGTGTTACCACACCATAGATGATTAGTGTTACACCAAACCCTGCCCTTATAAAGACAGACTGAGAATTTTTCTGTTGCAAGTACTCTGAAACTGAAAGTCCCCTAAGAGAAGTGGTTCTCCTGGTTCTCCTGGAAGTAGGTGATAAATATTCTTGGGAAGATTTCTCAGAAAGATTGCGAGCATGCCACCTAAGTTATATCACTTAAGTGATGATTATTTATCTACTGGTAAAATGTAACATCTCTGGAAATGAGCACTGTGTTATTACTGTACTATAATAATAGTAGCTTTAAAATATTTCATGTGATTCGCATTGTGGCTGACTTGGGTTATACATAGTTGTAGACTTTGACAATCTATGACAAAGGAAAGAATATATACAATGGAGGGAAAAAAAGTTTCTTCCGTAAGTGGTGCTGGGAAAACTGGACAGTTGCATATAATAGAGTGAAATTAAAACATTCCCTAACACAGTATACAAAAATAAACTCTAAACAGACTAAAGATGCAAGATTGAAAACTATAAAACTCGTAGAAAACATAGGCAGAACGCTCTGACATAAATTTTAGCAATGTTTGTTTGAATCTGTTTCCTAAGGCAAAGGAAACAAGAGCAAACATAAACAAATGGCACCTGTTTAAATCTGAAAGATTCTGCTCAGCAAAGAAAACCACGGACAAAATGAAAACAATGCACTGAATGGGAGAAAATATTTGCAAATAATATGAC
This sequence comes from Ovis canadensis, assembly GCF_042477335.2. Taxonomy (NCBI): domain Eukaryota; kingdom Metazoa; phylum Chordata; class Mammalia; order Artiodactyla; family Bovidae; genus Ovis; species Ovis canadensis. Next base: position 57,649,693 of record NC_091270.1, read on the forward strand.
TGATAAGGGTTAATATCCAAAATACAACAATTCATTATCAAAAAACCCAAACAATCCAATGTAAAAATGAGTGACGGATCTGAATAGACAGTTTTTCAAAGAAGACATACAGGTGGCCAATAGGCACATGAAAAGATGCTCAGCTTTTCTCATTCATCGTCAGAGAAATGCGAATCAGAACCCCAGTGAGAGAGCACCTCTTACCTGTCTGCATGGCTGTCTCCAGGAGGTCTCCGAAGAGCATGTGCTGCTGAGGAACTGGAGAAAAGAGGGCCCTCCTACACCGCTGATGGGAAGGTAAATTGGTGCAGCCTCTGTGGAGAACAGCCTAGCGGCTTCTCAAAGAACTAAGGACTAGCAAATGAGCCAGCATTGCCACTCCTGGGTTTACAGCCTAAGAAAACAAAACCACGCATTTGAAAAGGTACATGCGCCACAACGTTCACTGCAGCGTTATTTACAACAGCCGAAATACGGAAGCAACCAAAGCGGTCACCCACAGGTGGATGGATAAAGTAGACACGGTATGCGCACACACGATGGGATATTACTCAGCCATAAAAAGAATGGCATTTTGCCGTTTACCACAACACGGGTGGACCTGGAGCGTATGAGACGAGGACAAATACTGTATGTTACCACTTACACGTGGCATTAAAAAAAAAAACAGACTAGTGAGTATAACAGGAAAGACGTGAACTCACAGATCCAGACGGCAAGCTAGTGGTTGCCATGGGGAGAAGGAAGCGGGAGGGGGCGATGCAGGAGGAGGGGATTAAGAGGAACAACTGTTATACAACTCACATAAATACAATCTAAAAGGATATATTGTACAGTACAGGGAATATAGCCAAGTTAATAGTAACTGTTAATGGAGTATAATCCATAAACATTTCGAATCACTTTCTACACTCGGAACTAATATTGGAAATCAGTTAAGTGCCTTGTGCGTGCCCGGTTGTCTGACTCTGCAGCCCTGTGGACTATAGCCTGCCAGGCTCTTTGCGTGGAATTCCCCAGGCAAGAATACCACAGAGGGATCTTCCTGACTCGGATTGAACCCTCATCTCTCGTGTCTCCTACATTGTCAGGTGGATTCCTTACCACGAGTGCCACTTGGGAAACCCCAAGGAAATCAGCTATACCTCAGTTTAAAAGAATCACAGACTGAGAAAGTAGAGAAGGCTGAAGGAAAGTTCTTTCTTGCTTAGTGTTTTAGATCGTGGTTAAAAACGAGTGCTGTGGGACATGCGCATACAGAAAGCTGTTCGCGGGTCTCTCCGCGGATGCTTATTTGAACATTTTTGCTGTTTTCTGCCTTGAAGGAGTTGTGGCATGCCTTTTAAGTCAGAGTTACCGCATGTTCCACGCTTCTGTTTTAGTCACTCAGTCATGTCCAACTCTTGTGACCCCGTGGACTTTATCCCTCTAGGTTTCTCTGTCCGTGGGATTTCCCAGGCAGGGACACTGGAGTAGGTTGCATTTCCTGCTCCAGGGGATCTTCCCAACCCAGGGACTGAACCCACGTCTCCTAGGGTGGCAAGTGGGTTCTTTAGCACGGAGCCCCCCGGGAAGCCCCTCCACACTTCTAGGTGAGAGAGTTGGAGGACGCGATGTTTAAGATTTGTGTTGGAAGGTGACAAAAGGCAGTGTGGGAGTCTGAATCCTCTCAGCAGGCTATTTTGATGTAGTTAATGAGTCTTTTTTCTGTTTCTGCCTTGTCTTCTGTTACCTTGCCTTCTGGAAAATTAAAAAAAAAAAAAAAACAAAAAACAACCTTGAGGAAAATTCAATAAAATGTTACCTGATCTCTCTCTTCCTTGGATATTTGAGGCAGCAAAGAGGAATGAGTTTTCCTTTTATTTCAGTTTAAAGTGCCTGAGCAATTTTTCTAGCATAAAGAACCGTGACTCAGAAAGAATTGTGACTAAGACAGCCCCAAATCCAGTGTCTCACTCTCCTGAGAAAAGACTAATGTTGGCATTGATAGTGTTAATGCTTCTTTTAAAAAATGATGTCCATTCTCTATCCAAATTTTTATCTTCATGGCTCCTTAAAGTTTTACTTAAATGCTTGTTTCTCCAGGTAGACATTGATGAGCAGGCAGTCTTTCAAGGACTGGATTCACCTAGGATTCTGTTTGGATTGCTGTAGACTTTAATACATACTGAAATAGTCTTTATATGTCTCTATTCTTTTTGAAACAAGCGTGTTTATGCATGTATTCTCGCGTTTCTCTAGGTCACCTCTGCAGGGATATTTATGGAACCATAGCGCTGATTGCTCTAAGGGGGCATGTGGGAACCAGGGAATGGGGTTTGGAAGAACAAACTTTATTTATTTTTTATGCTTGCAATACCCAGTACCCCTCTGTGTACATATTACTAATTACACTTAAACATAGAAACAGGAAAGGGCTTTTTTCTTTGAAAGGCCTTCTCTTCTCTTCACAGCCGTCTCTGAAGAGAAGATGGGGAAAGGCTGCAAGGTGGTGGTCTGTGGCTTGCTGTCTGTGGGGAAGACGGCAATCTTGGAGCAGCTCCTTTATGGGAACCATACTGTTGGTAAGATTTTTTTCTCTAGTTTCTCTGTAGGCTCTGGGAACTGGTTGGGATCTTTGGTTGGCCGTGATGGCCTAGAGATGGGTGAGGTGTTGTCTAGAGGGGCCGGGAGGGTTGGAGAAGTCGACAGAGACGGAAGGGGGATGTTGGGGCAAGGAGAAAACGGTTCTATATTGTCGACATTCAAGAGTGCTCACACTTACTCTGTTAGAACAGGAGTTATAACAGGCAAGACAATGTTGTCTGTGGTTTCCAGTAGATTATTTACATCATGAATAGCAGTCTTGGAGTCACAGACCCACTGACTTCAGGATACATTGATCTCTCATTCTCATTTCATACACAACTTTCCAATACCGCTGAATGGGTTTTAAGAATGGAAGAGACAGCTGTTTGCTGCAGTATGACCTACTTTTTGAATTGGACTATCTCATTCATTTATCCATTCATTGAGTTAAAAATGTTCTGTACTTCCCCTGTGATCCAGGCTATGATGAGGCCTCTCTGGCTTTAAGGAGGTCACAGACAGAATGAAAGGAGGCTTCTCTTAGGTAGACTCATGGATCTTTGAAATGTTTGTCAGTGGCAAGAACTCTGGAGCACATTTCTATCTTATTTTTATTAACCATTTTGATGAGCTCTGATTCTCTTCTACCCTCCCAAAATAATATTTAACAACTTTAGTTAACTCCACATTCAGTTTTTTTACGATGTCTGTTTCAGAAATTCCGAAAACTTTTTGATTTCCCCAAAACCATAGCTCCTGTCATAAATGCTGCATTAATAGTTGTGAAATTTTTACCCTCAGATTCTAATTTGTACAAAAAAACAAATTATGCCCAAGGGGGAAAAAAGAAGCCCTTTATCCTGTCAAAACCCCCACAGCTTTTGTTTATGTAGGCTGTCTTGTGACATTTTTATTACATTAGAAATTAAAACTGAGGAAAATTTTAAATGTACTACTTAAAGAACAATAAATTTATTACATGCTAAGGGAACACATTTTTATGACAAATAATTATATTTTCAAAAACAATTTAGTGAGATGATTGTTGATTTACGTTTCTGAAAATCGAATGTCCAGCCTAGTAGAAGGCGGCTGGATTATCATGAACGATTGTGTCTGCATTCAGCCTGCTGTCATGTGTTGTTTTAGTTGAAATACATGAAGAACATCTGGCCTCACCCAAGTATGTGGTTGAAAAAGATAGCTTTGCAGATAGTTCAGGATTTGCTTTGGTATTTCACCAAAACTCGGTCATTGATGGTTACGCAGTGTGAACCCTGAAACCACATCAGTGAGCTTGTATTACATTAAAATCACATTGATCTGTCTTGCACATCAAATGGGTTTTTTACCCAAGCATGGTTTTTTATCATGAATGGGTCATTTGGAAAATACTGATTTTCCGAATAACATTTGTTAATGTCATCACCAGTGTCCTTGCTGTTGGGAGGCTATCAAGTTTATGCCAATGGATAGAATTCTCCTTTTTGCTTGAAAGCTCACAAATTTTATCATTAACCACACATACTGTCAGTTATTTTCCTTGGAACGATAGACTCTGCTTATTCATCTTTGAGAAAATGTCTGTCAGATACCCAAAAACCCATGGCTTTTTGTATGTCATTTCTTTAAAAAAAGAAGCCTAGTTCAGCTTGCAGCTCGGACACAAGAACTTTCCCTCCAGTCACATCAGCGATTAAGCGAAATACTTAATGCAGACTTCCCATTAATCACGTAGAATACTGAAAAGATAAAGATACATGCTCAAAGATTGAGATTTAATAAATTGGGTAATTTTTGCTGCTTTATCAAGGATATTCTTAAATGAAATCGACTTTTTCTATTTAAACTGCAGTAGGAGGTGGTGAGGAATGCAGCCACTAACACTGTAGATGCCCCTGCCTGAATTTGTACTAAGCCAACGCTGGTTTTACCCACCGTTACTTTTGCATCATCAGCAAATGTCAACATAGTGCAAAAGGTGAACGCCTTAGTATTGTTGTGAAAGAGGCTTTGCCCGTGTTGTTGTGTTTGGTTGCTCACTCGTGTCTGACCCCTGGCCCGTGTGGGTTCCCTGGAAGGAGGCCTCGAGGGGTCTCTGGCAGACCCCACCTGGAGCTGCTGGCACCGTGGGTGTTCTCAGCTGAGCAGTGTCATGCCCGTGTCTCCTTCCTCTCTCTCTCTTTATGGAGGCTGACGTCTGCCCTGTCGGTCATTTCTTTAGTTTTGTTTATACCTTTCCCTAACTCTTATGCGTGTCCAGATGTTTCTGTTTTCTGTGAGGTCTGCTGTATCAGATAACCCCCCACCACACGCGCACACACATGCACACTTTTTGCTGAGACCTTCTGGGACCCGGCGTCCTCTGGGCCTGTTGCACAGCTATCACCGCAGGACTTCTCTTGGCTTCTTCTCTCTGGGTTTCAGTTCCTGTTTCTAGACCTTTTGTTATCTTTTGTTTACACCCTTCGTCTGCTGGAGCATATCTTCCAGTCCTTTCTTTGGGTGAAAAATGGTTCATGATGAAATGGGGCCTTGGGCGATGACAGCCTCAGACAGCCCTCTGTGCCTGGGCATAGTCGTAACCCTGGGGCATCCAAACTGTTTACTCCTGTCCCTGTGATTCTCTATGCTGGAGACGAGGCTTTGATCCCCGGGTCGGGAAGATCCCCTGGAGAGGGAAATGGCAACGCACCCCAGTGCTCTGGTCTGGAGAATCCCATGGACAGAGGAGCCCCGAGGGCTTCAGTCCATGGGGTCGCAGGGTCACACACGACTGAGCACACACATGCTGAGGTGGTCTTCCTGTGATCACACGCTGTTTTCAAATGCTTTGGCCACACCGCATGGCGTGTGGGGTCTTAGTTCCTGACCAGGGATCGAACCCTCGCCCCCTGCGTTGCAAGCGCTGAGTCTTAAGCCACGGGACCTCCATGGAAGTCCCAGAACTCTTTTTTGGATGCTGGATCTTTTGGACGAACCCACTGATGTTTAAAATTTCTCCTCTCCTGTTTTCTGTCTCTCAGTGTTTGGTTCTGCTTTATGGGAATTTTCCTCACTTTTATTTTTTAGCCCTTATATTCAGTTTTCATTTCTTAGTATCTTGTTCTTATTTCATGAATGCACTCTCTAAGTATAATATTTGGTAGTTTTTGATTTGTTTTCTCCTCTTTGCATAGTCTCTTTCTTTCCAGGCGCTCTTTCCTGCTTTTTGGTTTCTTTCTCAGTGGTCTGGTAACCCTTGGTTGTCTGCTTAGTAATTAACAATGGCGAACTGAAAAGCTAATTTAAAGCTCTGAGCCCGTGGGTAGGATTCGTGACTTTGCTTCATTATAAGGTGACCTGGGTGGGGTGTTTGTCATTAATAGTTAACCTGAGAGGTTAGCATATTTAGGATTTTCAACTTTTTCGGTGGTCAGATTCCCCAGATTCCTCTGCCTAGAGGGTGAAGAGCTGGCCCCAAGTTGAGAGCAGGCTACTGGCTTGCCTGTTTCCACTCTGCCCTCTGTTTGCCATCCTAGCAGCCTCTATTCTGTCCTTTCCAGGAGTGCAGTTTGGTCTCCCGCTGGGACAGGGCAGCGTGGAGTGGGAGTGGGAGAGGCGATCCGGAGAGCTGGCGAGGAGTCTGACTTCACACGGTTTATAGGATGAGAAAATCTCAAAAGGTCTAAGCTTAATGGGAGGAAGGGAAGCAGACTGGCTTTTGGTGGAGAAAACGTTCACCGTGACCAAAGTCTTGGTAGTTTTTGTTTTAACATTTTTTTGTAATCAAAGCCCTGCCAAATTTGTGTCTTCATGGACTTCCTGTCACACTAGTCATGGAAATTCAGAGTGTTCATCTTCTCATCTTAATCTCCTTGTCAGCAAACCGTTGTTGAATACTTGCCATGTACACTGAATGGGTGTTTCTCTCAAGGAAGTGACGGATGAGTTGCAGAGACAAAATGCACACGGATGGAGCAGAGTAAGATGCCTGTAAGGCTGATCATTCCCGGGAGCAGGGGGTTGAAACTGGGGCGCCAGGCGTGAGCTCACTCACTCACTCATTCATTCCACTCAGATGATCTCTGAGGACTTTCTACGTCTGTTAAGTCGATTTGTTGGTCCTCAGAACTAGAGAGAGATTAGCCACAGTCCTGGCTCTGGAGGAGTTTACCCTCCACTTTCTGAGGGGACAGATATGAAAAGATGGACTGGTGAAATGGTCTTACTTGTGTAAGACACAGGAAGCGCAGGATGGAGAATAGAGGATAATCCAAAGAAAACCTACAGAGCTGACATTTCAGCAGAGTCTGGAGAGGATGAGCTGTTGGTAGTGGTTCAGGAGAAGGGCACAAGGCAGGGGAGTGGGAGCAGGTGGTGGGCTGAGCAGAGACCGTAGCAGTCAAGGGGCTGGTTTGGGAGCATATTCACCCATACTTCCATCCGTGTGCACCAGGCTCCCCTGGAGGCCCAGTCGGTAAAGAGTCTACCTGCAATGCGGGAGACCTGGGTTTGATCCCTGGGCTGGGAAGATCCGCTGGAGGAGGAAATGGCAGCCCATTCCAGAATTCTTGCCTGGAGAATCCCATGGACAGAGGAGCCTGGTGGGCTACAGCCCATGGGGTCACACAGAGTCGGACATGACTGAGTGACTAACTTTCACCCATACTTCCTTCATTGAGAGAGAATGCTTGGCACTGAACCGATGGATGGCAATCACCGGACAAATCAGGGAGGAGGTACAGGTGTGGGCGGAAGGGTAACAAGTCTTTGTTAGTGTGAAGGACATGGAAGACGTCACACAAAAGTGCACAGTAGGTACTTGGGAACTAAGGCCTGGTGCTTAGACGCAGACTGGGCATGCACAGTTTTGAGTCCTTTAAGCAGACCCTGGAAATAGTGGAAGTTGTGCAGAGAAAAATCAAGATTACCCAAGTCCTGTCCTTGACTCTGATGAAGGAAACAGGGCCGCTTAGCTGTTGAAACTACTTTAAAAACCAGACTTTAATTACCATTTTAGATGTTAAGTTCTCTGCCTCTTGTAAGTTACTTTTTAAAAACAAGTAATAGTAAACCTCATTGCCAAATTTTTATCTTTTATTCCTATATAGAAATATGTATTATACATATATATATATCTTTTTATCTTTTATTCCTAAGTATTCCTATATGGAAAAAAGAATCTTAACTACTTTTCATTTTAAATAAGTTAGTAAGTGGAAATATGATTCTTTGGTATAGTGAATAAGGAACCTAGAAAGCCAACTTGTATACAACAACAAAATACTCAAAAATTGGTAGAGTTGTCCAAAAACTAATAGCTTTTTTAAAAAATGGAGGTAAAGTTGAGACACCGTTCTTCGTTCCAGATGACTAACGCAGCGATTTCATATTGGTATATACAAAAGTAATTTCCGGGGACTTCCCTGGTGGTCCGGCGGTTGTGACTCCACCTTCTGGCGCAGGGGCTGCGAGTTCCGTCCCTGGCCAGGGAGCTGAGCTTCTGTGCGCTAGGCAGCCGAAAAGCAGAGGCAGTGTGGTAACAGGTGCAGGAAAGGCTTAAAAGAGAATGACTGGCCTCTCGCCCAGGACTGGGGGACTGCGAGACGCTGGAGGACGTGTACATGGCGTCGGTGGAAACGGACCGGGGCGTCAAGGAGCAGCTGCACCTGTACGACACCCGAGGCCTGCAGGAAGGCGTGGAGCTGCCGAAGCACTATTTCTCATTTGCAGACGGCTTTGTTCTTGTGTACAGTGTGAATAACCTTGAATCCTTTCAAAGAGTGGAGCTTCTGAAGAAGGAAATTGATAAGTTCAAAGATAAAAAAGAGGTAAGTGGGGCTGTTAAAAAAAAAAAGCAACTGTGAATTCTGTTTAAATTGTAGCATGGACTTCCGGGCAATTAAAATGTTTTAAAAGCATTCAGTTGTATTCATAATATCTGTAATCGTCATGACTTTTTTTTCTTAGCCCAGGAAATACAGGATTGACTGGGTTCAACCAGGACCAGCACTTGGCTCTGCCTTTGCTTGTTTCCATGTAAAATTGAACTTTAATGACTCCATGTCTCACATACATAGTTCATTTCACATCATTTGGGACCAGTGTTTCCTAGGGCTTTTTATTGTTTCCTTGGATAAATAGGATTGTCTTCAGCCTTGGGAAAAAAAAGGAAAGAAATGGAAAAAATGAATAATTACTGGGTTCTATTGATGTACCACTTGAAAATAAGCTCTTCCTATGGTCTGTGGAGCCCTTGGTGATCTGGCCCGTGTCCGTTCCTCTGTCCCTGTACCCCAGGGCCGCGCCAGGGGCCTGCTTTCTGCACACTTCTTCAGTGGGATGGTCCTGTCCCCTTGGCAGTCCTCCTCAGCCACTGGCTCCCCGCCTGGAGCTCTCTTGTTGCAGGCTTTCTCCTGGTCAAGCACCTTTTCAGTGCTTAGGGAACCATGTCATGAACCTGTTAACACCACTGGATGGTCTTAACCTAATTTTTACATATTTTTGCATGTCAGACTTTTAATTTTGAGATGATTATTGATTCACATGCAATTTTAAGAAACAGCAGAGATCTCTCACCAGTTTCCCCCAGTGCTGGTAACACCCTGCAAAACTATTGTAGAACAGGGCCTCCTGCTGGCTCAGTGGTCAAGAATCTGCCTGAAATGGCAGGAGACACGGGTTTGATCCCTGAGTCGGGAAGATCCCCTGAAGAAGGAAACGGTAAGCCACTCCAGTATTCTCGCCTGCAGAATTTCGTGGAGAGCCTGGTGGGCTGCAAATAACGGGGTCAGAGAGTCAGAAACGACTTAGTGACTAAACGCCAGCAGCAGCATGGTAGATGACACAGCCGAGACCCTGACGCTGACACAGCTGGGGGCCTTCCCAGCACTGCAGGGGTCCCTCAGGAGAAGGAGACGGCAACCCACTCCAGTGCTCTTGCCTAGAGAATCCCAGGGACAGAGGAGCCTGGTGGGCTGCCGTCTGCGGGGTCGCAGACTTAGCATGACGCGACTTAGCATGCATGCAGGCACTGGGGAAGGCGATGGCACACCGCTCCAGTGCTCTTGCCTGGAAAATCCCATGGACGGAGGAGCCTGGTAGGCTGCAGTCCATGGGGACACTGAGGGTCGGACACGCCTGAGCGACTTCACTTTCACTTTTCACTTTAATGCATTGGAGAAGGACATGGCAACCCACTCCAGTGTTCTTGCCTGCAGAATCCCAAGGATGGGGGAGCCTGGTGGGCTGCCGTCTCTGGGGTCGCACAGTCGGAGACGACTGAAGCGACTTGGCAGCAGCGGCAGGACCTCTTGTGTCCACACGCATTCCCTGCCCAGCCCTCCCTCCTTAGTCAGTGGCTCACCTGTTCTCCATTTCTGTAACCTTGTCATTTCAAGAATGCTGACATAGGTGGGACTGTAGTGTGTCACACACTGCTGTGCGGCGGGACCCTGTTTCTCCGATCTGACCCCGCCCCCGCGCCCCGCCGACTCCACTGACCGCCGCAGGTCTGTTCCCCGAGTCTCCTCCTGTGTCAGGTCAGCTGTGTCATACTTTAGATTTCACATGTAAGTGATTTCCTGTGGTATGTGTCTTCTTCAGACTGCAGTTCTAGGTGCATCCATGTTGCTACGGATGGCATTACTTTGTTCTTTTTTATCGTTTATTCCTGCCCGCGCTGGGCCTTGCTGCTGCCGGGTGGCTGTAGTCGCCGCGAGCCGAGCCGCTCTGCAGCTGCGGCGCGCGGCCTGCTCACTGCGCTTCTCCTGCGGAGCCGGCTCGGGCGCGCGGGCGTAGCTGCTCTGTGGCGGGTGGGATTTGCCTGGGTCGGGGGTGGGACGCTTGTCTCCTGCGTGGCAGGCGGGCTGTACCGCCGAGCCGCCAGGGAAGCCCGTCTACAGACTTCTTAGTGACAGCCCTTCTGCCTGGGCGAGGTGGTAGCTCCGTGTAGACGAGTTTGGACAGTTTCCCGGGCTGTGGGCGGCACTGTTCTGGTGAGGGGCTGGGGACACAGGAGACAATGGAAGTCCCTGCTCCCACAGAGCTGCTGGTGGGAGGCGGGCGGCCACGCGGGAAGGCCTCCCTGCGGGGACTGCTCGCTGAGATCCGGGACGTGAGGGGCGCCAGGCCGGCCTCCAGAGGGGCTGCTCCGGGATGCGGGGATGGGGGGTGCTGGCGGGCGGGCGGGAGGCGAGGGTAGCGGCAAAGGGAGGGCAGGGTGTAGCCTGGGTTAGATGACTTATTTTCATGTTTGTTTTTAAGAAAATGAATGTTTGCGCATGGTTCATAAATAAAAAGTGTACATCAAAAGGACTCCAGTGAACTCTGGTTCCCACCTGTCCTCAGCCATCCATTTCTGGCACCCAAGTGTGTTTTTTAATATTTTCCCACCTTCCTAGTCGAGGGGCACCCTTGCAGTCTCTGCATATAAATACAAGCAAATAGAAATGCACATATTTTTTCTTAGTCTTCTCTGTTATGCCTGAGGTGGCTTATTGTTCTACGCCTTGCATTTTTCATGTAATACACCTTGGAGTCCTTCCCTAGGAGGACTCAGGATTCCTTTTTTTTTTTTTAAGCTTGCCTCGTATTCATTGTGTGACTATAGATGTATCATATGTAATTAGCCTCCGGTGGATGGACACGGGTTATCTCGGGTCATGTGCTATTATGAACCATGCTACAGTGAATAATCTTAGACTTTTATTATTTTGTACATACATTTTAGCAGATAGTTGAAGACCCACCAGCACAAGTTAGGAGCTTGAGTCCAGGGTGAAGACGGTGCAGAGTTGCCCGCTGTAGGGAGACAGTGAAAGCGCCCGTTGTGCAGTCTTGACAACCCTGTGCCTAAATGTCTGGATTTCGTGCCTCTTCTAGGTGAAGGGTGTTTTCGTAGCTTCGTTCTTCCTTCATGTGAAGGAAGTTGAACTTCCTTTTGACTTAGTTTTAAACTGACCGCTCTATGCTGACTCTGACCGTGGGGGACAAGGTGCGAAGCCGCGTTTAGTCCCATAGCTCGCTCTCAAGCACACTGACCTTTAGTGGTTAGCACTGAGACCGCGGCGGAGGAGTCTGCACAGGAAGTGGCCTCTGAAGCTGGAGCAAGACAAGGGATGAGGGCTGAGAGACCGGAAGGCAAGTGAAGTCGGCGCTTGAAAAAGGAGGGAGTGACCAGGCTGTTAGATGCTGAAGGCAGATCAACAAAGTCAAGTCGTGTTTAAACGCGGAGCACCTCAAAGTCTGCTGGACCGGCTGTGAGGGAGCTGAGCACAGCAAACAGCTCTTCAAGAGCCTGGAGTCAGAGGGTAGGTGTCCTGTCCCATAGACGGGGCAGGGCTTCCCAGGGGTGCAAGAACCTGGTCAAGAACCCGCCTGCCAGTGCAGGAGACCCGGGTTCGATCCCTGGGTGGGGAAGATCCCCTGGAGAAGGACATGGCAGCCCTCTGCAGCATTCTTGCCTGGAGAACCCCATGGACAGAGGAGCCTGGCAGGCTACCGTCCGTGGGGTCGCAAGAGAGTCAGGACTGAAACGACTTGGCACACAGCGCAGAGGGAGTTGGGGGCTGGAGAAGGATGTTGGGAGGGTTTCTCAGGTGAGACAGTTGTTTGTGTGCGGGATGGCGCAGCGGAGGGGTGCAGCAGCGAGGGGACGGTTGGTGGAGCGACACCTGATCCAGAGGGTGCACGTGGGCTTAGAGGATGCGGAGGGCTGTTAGGTGCGGTGGTGGAAGTACACGGAAGTTCCCTTCCCGTTGCTTCTGGCTTCTGAAGCGTGCCGACGGGTCATCCGCCCGACTGAAGGCATCCCGCCGGGGGGGGGGGGTGGTGGGGGGGGTGGGGCGCGTGGGGTGACCAGGGGCCGCAGAGCGGCGGGGACGGGGCAGGGGCGGCGCGCAGCCGAGGGGACCCCCTCCCCGCCGGCACCGCAGGGCAGGGCCTGTCCCACTGGCCGCAGGGGAGGCCTCTGTGCAGACGCCGGCCGCGGGGGCGTCTGCGGGCAAAGCGCGCCGCCTCTGCAGTCGGGAAGAGCGGGCGACAAGGATCGGCGCAGGTGAAGCTGGGCGGGGGTAGCAGCGGCCGGGAGGGCGGCTCCTGCTGAGAAGCAGGCGTCACAGGCCGGCCAGAGCGCCTCTGAAGGCGGGGCGGCCCAGGGCTCCGGGCTGTGGCCCCGCCGCCTCCCCACCTCCGGCTTGAGTCAGCTTGGCGGGCCTCTCAACACCCGGATGCCGTTTCCTCCCCGCGGCTTTGGCTGCCCTGTGACTGCTGCCTGCGTCGGCCGAGTGTGCCCAGCGTGGCGAGTGTTCCACTGAGAGAAGGCTCGCTCGCCCTGCCTTTAACGCAGTGTTCCCGTCGGGGCACGCGCTCAGCAGGTACTTCAGTGCCTGCCTCAGGCGCTTTGCTGTGATTTGAACGTGAGTGGAGTCAGCTCCCCCGGGTGCAGACCTCTCCTGGCTCCGGGCGCCCTGTTGTGTTTTCAAGGACATCTCACCCATTTCCCAGACAGCAGGTAAGAGCTAAAGTGAAACGCGGGCACGCTCCAGTCAGACTGTTATCTGTACCCCAGGCAGCAATTTCCCGTCTCCCTTCCATTCACACCCCAGGTTATTTCACAGGTTACAGCGTCTCACAGCAGCCGGTTGAGCATTCCTGTTTTTAACAAAATGCACAAAGAAAGCAGTGAGGTGCTGCCCTGCCGTCTTACCACGCAGGTCACGTCTGAGAAGCAGCTCAGATAAAGCGGCTTGTTACACGGCACAGTCTTCCTTCTCCGTTTGGTCTAGGAGCTGACGCTGCAGTGTGTGACCTTTCCCTCCGTCCCTCCTCCAGGTGGCGATCGTTGTTCTAGGGAACAAAATCGACCTTTCGGAGCAGAGACAGGTGGACGCCGAGGTGGCCCAGCAGTGGGCCAGGAGCGAGAAGGTGCGCCTGTGGGAGGTGACAGTCACCGACCGCAAGACCCTCATCGAGCCCTTCACCCTGCTGGCCAGCAAGCTCTCGCAGCCCCAGAGCAAATCCAGCTTCCCTCTGCCCGGCAGGAAGAGCAAAGGCAACTCCAGCTCGGAGAACTAGAGCTTGAGGCGCGCCAGCGCCCTTCAGTCGGGACTGTCTCTAGGTGTCTGTGAACATGTTCAAGCCAGGCCGTTTGCGTCTGCCTTGGTTCCTAGGAAACCTCTGATGCACTTTCACTTATCATCAAGTTACTCGGGCCAAGTTGTATTGCCTGATTTGAAATCATGCATTTGCACCCTCCTTGTTTGAAACTTGTCCCTGAATCGAGCACCTGTGCTATTTACATCACATTGTACTTGAATAAAGCCCGGCTGTATGCAGGTGACTGAGTAGCTCTACTCACCTTTAACCTTTCTCAGAAGCGGTCATCCTGTGTCACTTTATGCAGACTTCTAGTCGTCTCATGTCTAGGACTCTAAAATGACACCTCACATGTGTCCAGATTGGATCACAAACAGTAAACTACTGGAGTACTGAGTTAAGCTAAACTTCATCTGGTGGAGATCTTGCTAAAACAGAACAAAGTGTATGATTTAACTTTGTTGAGGTTGTTTAGCGTGAATTGAGTAGGTGGTGTAAATACGTTCAAACTGGTTCTTCCTTCTTTAGGAAGCTGCTAAACACTAGTAAAGCTTCCACTGTGAACAAGTCACAGTTACCTAACTACTTGGAAGTAAGCAGCAAGCCAGTCAGTCATTTCAACCACGAAAGCAGTTAACTATTGGTTTTAAATGTGAGATAAGTGGCCCAACAACAACAAAATAGTAATTTAAAAGGTCTAGTAAACAGTAGTTATCTTGAATACTTTCAAGATGATGAACTTCAGTGAATTTAAACTCAGTTGGCTGTTAAGTGACTGCAAGGCAAGAACTACGGCATATAAGATACAAAACTTCCATGCTGGCAGCACTGGCCGATTTATAATTAATATTTCTCATCACCTTTTTTTGGTTAAAGAACTATCACTCAGACGGTTAAATCATTCCCTGCCTTCTCTCGTAGTTACTGAGTGTTGAACCTGTAGGGTTTTTTTTTTTTTCCCAACACAGATAAATACTTTTACAATTACTTTAAGCTGAGATGGTAAAGAACCCACCTGTAATGTGGGAGACCTGGGTTCAATCCCTGGATCGGAAAGATCCCCTGGAGACTGGAAAGGCTACCCACTGCAGTATTATTCTTGCCTGGAGAATCCCACAGACAGAGGAGCCTGATGGGACACAGCTCATGGGTCACAGAGAATCAAACTGAGCAACTAAGCACAGCACACAGTATTTATAAGGAATATATGGGGGTGGGGGGCTTTCCCTGGTGGTCCAGTGGTTAAGACTCCATGCTCCTCCATGCAGGGGGCAAGGTTCAAGTTCAGGAACTAAGATCCCTCGTGCCACAGTGTGGCAGAGAGACCCACAAATAACCGTCCTGCAGTTTGCTCCTCTGCTGAACTCAGCCTGGCTCTCTCAGTACGTAACAGGACTGTGTTCCTTCTGAACATGCGGTGAACAGATGCGAACCTCCCCCCTGGCCCCTACAGCTCCTCCTACCCTGGCGGTGGTTGCTTCTCCGTGAGAGCCAATTCTCACGTGGCAATGCTGCGTTGATGCAAATGGAATTCGGACTTGTCACCCCAACAAAACAATGAGCTCTTTGAGGGCAGTGACTATCTTAAATCATTATATATATGGCTTTATATTCTCCCTAAAGAGGGGAGGGGCGTCCCAGGTGGCCCAGTGGCTAAGACTCTGCTCCCGATACATGGGGGATCTGGGTTTGATCCCTGGTCGGGGAACTAGCTCCCATGTAGAACTAAAAGATCCAGAGCAAATGAATATCAAAAAAGTGGATGCTGTCAGTATGGGGACAAACTGACAGGGTGCCTTGAGGACAGCATCACCTCAGGGTATTCCTGCTAAAGGTACACAACCTGAATCAAGTCACAAGGCAACATGAGACAGACTCACATCAAGAGAAAAGTTACCAAAAAACCCAGATCTAGGCTCTTCAGAAATGCCAATGTCAGCAAAGACCACACACAGAGAAAGAACAAAGGAGCTATCGATGATTATCACGCTAAGTGGAGTAAGTCAGAGACCAGCGTGTCACAGACGAACTTACTCACAAAACAGAAACAGGCTCTCAGACTCACAGGCTCTCAGACTCAGAAAACAAACCATGGTTACCAGAGGGGAAAGGTGGGGAAGGAGAAATTAAAAGTTTAGGGTGAACAGATACTCCTACCTATAAAATAGGTAACCAACAAGGACCTACTCTCTTGCACAGGGAATTGTATTCAATACCTTGTATGAGGTTGGTGCCAATGTAACTGTGGTTTTGGACCATGAATTTCAAATCATTATAACTATTCTCAAATACATCTTTATTAATCAAAATAGGAACCAGTACAATCAACACAATTTTGCCCACAAAAAATAACTTTGTTTATTCCCCAGAGCCTAAAAATCTGTGCTTTGGAATTCCGTGAACTCTGGGAAAGCATTTTCTGCCTCCTGCTGGTTGTGAAAGAGTTTTCCCTGCAAAAAGTTGTCAAGATGCTTGAAGTGGTAGTCGGGTGGTGAGAGTTCAGGTGAATATGGCGGAAGAGGCAAGAGTGTGGGCCAGTTTGTTCTACGCGCAGTGAGTATTGGATGGAGAGAATCGGGCCC
This sequence comes from Ovis canadensis, assembly GCF_042477335.2. Classification (NCBI taxonomy): domain Eukaryota; kingdom Metazoa; phylum Chordata; class Mammalia; order Artiodactyla; family Bovidae; genus Ovis; species Ovis canadensis. The sequence continues at coordinate 57,665,922 of NC_091270.1, forward strand.
TCTCTGAGGACCAATGCCAGCTGCAGGCACTGCGGCTTTCAGTGCATCTCACCGATGTGCTGAGCGTACTTCTCAGATGGAGTGGTTTCACCAGGATTCAGAAAGCTGTCGTGGCCAGGCCGGCAGGAGACCGCCGAGCAGTGACCAGGGCCTTTTCTGGTGCAAGTGTGGCTCTGGAAGTGCTCTGCAGCTTCTCCGTCCGGCCACTGAGCTGGTCGCCAGCTGTTGCGTAAAATCCAGTTTTGATGCACGTCACTGTTGCACGGGATTGAGGAATGGTTAGTTTTTGTTTGCAGTCAGCTCACGAGGCACCCACTTACAGAGCCTGTTCACCTTTCCAGTTTGTTTCAAGTGCCGAATCACCACAGGAAGGCTGACGTTGAGTTCTTCGGCAACTTCTTGTGCAGCTGTGAGAGCATCAGCCTTGGCGATCCTCCCAGTTGGCCGTGGTCAGCCCCCGCCGGCCACCCACCATGCTCGTCGTCTTCAAGGCCCTAGTCTCCTTTCTAAGACTTCTTGATCTGCCCTTGCGCTGTGTGTTAGCAGTTCCTGGGCCAGGTGTGTTGTTGATGTTGCAAGTTATCTCTGCTGCTTACAACCCATTTTGAAATCGAGTAAGAAAAATGATTTTATTTTTTGTCTAACATCATTTTGTGAACTTCCTGATGTTCAAGCTGGTTTTAGAAAAGGCAGAGGAACCAGAGATCAAACTGCCAACATCCACTGGATCATGGAAAAAGCAAGAGAGTTCCAGAAAAACATGTATTTCTGCTTTATTGACTATGCCAAAGCCTTTGACTGTGTGGATCACAATAAACTGTGGAAAATTCTGAAGGAGATGGGAATACCAGACCACCTGACCTGCCTCTTGAGAAATCTGTATGCAGGTCAGGAAGCAACAGTTAGAACTGGACATGGAACAACAGACTGGTTCCAAATAGGAAAAGGAGTACGTCAAGGCTGTATATTGTGACTCTGCTTGTTTAACTTCTATGCAGAGTGCATCATGAGAAACGCTGGACTGGAAGAAACACAAGCTAGAATCAAGACTGCCGGGAGAAATATCAATAACCTCAGATATGCAGATGACACCACCCTTATGGCAGAAAGTGAAGAGGAACTAAAAAGCCTCTTGATGAAAGTGAAAGAGGAGAATGAAAAGTTGGCCTAAAGCTCAACATTCAGAAAACGGAGATCATGGCATCTGGTCCCATCACTTCATGGGAAATAGATGGGGAAACAGTGGAAACAGTGTCAGACTTTATTTTTCTGGTCTCCAAAATCACTGCAGATGGTGACTGCAGCCATCAAATTAAAAGACGCTTACTCCTTGGAAGAAAAGTTATGACCAACCTAGATAGCATATTCAAAAGCAGAGACATTACTTTGCCGACTAAGGTCCATCTAGTCAAGGCTATGGTTTTCCCAGTGGTCATGTATGGATGTGAGAGTTGGACTGTGAAGAAGGCTGAGCGCCGAAGAATTGATGCTTTTGAACTGTGGTGTTGGAGAAGACTCTTGATAGTCCCTTGGACTGCAAGGAGATCCAACCAGTCCATTCTGAAGGAGATCAACCCTGGGATTTCTTTGGAAGGAATGATGCTGAAGGTGAAACTCCAGTACTTTGGCCACCTCACGCGAAGAGTTGACTCATTGGAAAAGACTCTGATGCTGGGAGGGATTTGGGGGCAGGAGGAGAAGGGGACGACAGAGGATGAGATGGCTGGATGGCATCACGGACTCGATGGACATGAGTCTGAGTGAACTCCGTGAGTTGGTGATGGGCAGGGAGGCCTGGCGTGCTGTGATTCATGGGGTCGCATACAGTTGGACACGACTGAGTGAACTGAACTGAACATCATTTTGTTAGCAAGTAATAAGTCATTAGCAAACAAAAAAGTAAATTGAGACATGCACATTAGAATGATGTATATAACATAACCACATTTAAGAATGTATCCAGTATCAAATGGCAGAGAACACTGCAAAACCACAGTTATTTCTGCACCAATCGAATTCTACCACCGCATCTACAAATTAGAGAATTCTTTTAAAAGATGGAGCAGAACTCTTATCTTTGGAAGAAAATGACTTAGATTATCTAACCTTTTCTAAGGCACCTCAGTATTTATCCTGCAAGGCTGTTGGATAAATTAAGAGCAACATACCAAGCCCAGTTGGTGCTCGGTAAATGAAACCAAGGTGTTCAGTCTGCATTACCTGTAATTGTTTTAATAGTAAAGATCTAGCAAGAAGAAAAACTACCAAAAAAGGCAAAAGAAAGTCGTGAATGCAGCAGTGTTGGAGGTTGTTTTAATATTGTTTATTAGCACAGTAACAAATGCAGACTTCAGTAGTCCACAACATAGAACCAATCCACTGAGCAACCCTACTCCACGCCGGACAGCTAACAGCTTAAGGTATTTTACTACAGGTTTTCAGAAGTCCTGATTCAAACCTCTCTCTCTCCACAATAAAGTAGATTGGCATATAAAATAAAATACATAACTACTCATTTTCTATATTGGTGTCTTATAGCCACGTGTCCATTTTATGTATGAGATGACAGTCTCTAAAAGCTGTTAAATATCAATGTTCCCTTTCAAGCAGGGAAAACAATTTCCAATTTTTCAAGACAAAAAAGTGTGTAGTCTTGGAAGGACTTTACATAAATGTCCATGTGTAACCTGTACGAAATTAAGCTGTTTTAAATTTACAGTCTACAAGCGACTGTACCCAAATGCCTAGTCCTCTCTGTGCTGCACCTCAGCTAACACTGCAGAGCTAATGACAGGTTTAGAAGTTGCTATTACCAATTCTGTCTACCGCAGCAAGATACCTTAAGTGACAACAAAATCTTAGGAAATAAGACTGAATAATATCTGTTATAGAAATACCCTACTCTTTACCAACTCCCACCCTCCCCCACCCCTTCAAAATCATAAGCAGCTCTCTCTGTGACAGACAATGCTGTGAAGGACTGTGGAGCCCAGTTTACGTGGCATATCTCTTGGTCCACTGTCTGGCCATCCTGTCGTGCTCTGCCCTGTTGGTCATATACTGAGTGGCGATACTTCCCACCAAGGGGTCGGCTGGAAGAGAAGACCGCATGTTACTCCGAGGGAAGGAAAAGGACGTTTCCGTCTTAGCCAGTAGGTCAGTGGCAGCCTGGGAGAATGTGGACAGGTGGCTGTCATCAAGCCCCTCCACCATTCCGGATGCCTCTCCTTCCAGACTCGCCCCTCCCCCCACTGCAGGGTTCGCCCCTCCGTGGCAGGGTTCAGCAGGGTCCGGGAGGCTCGAGGCCCCGACCACCGTCAACACCCAGCTCTGTGCACAGGACCACCCTGTGCTCAGTGGCGCCCAGTCTTGACACTGAGCACAGCGAGGCCCTCGAGGCTCCTGCAGCATCAAACCATTGGCCTCTCCACTATACCCAGAAACGGCCAGAGCTGCCAGGTGGAAACCTGCACTTTCAGTTAAGCAATGCTTCTCTGAAACCTAAACAGAATCTTTAGTAATTCAATTTGTATTTGGCTTATCTAGAAAAAAATTTAGTAACAGGAAATGAAGGTTCAGAAAGCACCACAGTCTGGCCATCACTAAGTATACAGCAGGGAGCCACTGTTCGGTTAGGGGCAGCTGCACAGTGGGCCTGCAGGCAGTGGGCAGGTCAGAGGCAGACACAAGCGTGTCGTTTCAGGAGAACTGTGCGGGAAATATGCGAAGGCGGAACAGAAACACATGAAGGCGGGAATATGACTAAAGATGTGAACCCACGGCAATCTGACGGGAACTCCGCAGATTAAAACTCCTTATTCCCAGAGCACATCAGCTAATGGTGAGTCGGCTGTGTTTCTCAACTAGTAGACAACTGTTGACTAGAAATTCCTCTGAAAAACGATACGTTTTTCTCCTTTGAAAGCGTGTACAAAAATAAAATCTGACCTTTAGAAAATCTTAGTTTAAATGGAAAAAACCACTATTTCCCAGGTGAGGAGGAATAAACCAAGGTAAACAGCCATAAGCTTACCAGGATTACAGTCTGTGAGAAGTGAGCAGATAGAAAGAAGGACTTTAGAAATGGTTAGTGCTGGGCTCCAATTATCTTTCAAAATGTCCAAGCAAATAACTCCTTGACTGTTAATATTACAGTGATAGATTCTTGTCCGAAATGTAACCTAAAAAATAAGGTAGTGTTAAATGAAATTTAAACAGCAAACAATGAAACTTTTTACTATAAAACCTTTTCAATTAAATGGCTCTAATTAAACCTTTTAAAGAAATAGATATTGGTTAAAAAAAAAAAAAGTAACAGCTTAACTTAACAAAGCCAGTAAGTGTTAAGAGACTAATAAAATTGAGATTAGAAAGTATTCACGGATACAATCTCAGGTATTTTCAATCTCATTTAAAAAGTAATCACCAACAAAAAGCAAGGTAACTTCAATTTTTCCTTTTTTTCCTCTTGAACTATAGTTGATTTACAATTTGTGTTAATTTCTGCTTTTCAGCAGTGACTCAATTTTACACACACACACACAAACATATAAACAGTCTTTTTAAAAAAATATTCTTTTCCATTATGTTTTACCCCAGGAAGCTGGATATAGTTCCCTGTATGTTTCTTGAATTCATCTTTAGCAGTTTTAATGTAAATATTTTTGGATAACTACTCGTTTGCTGACCTCTTGTGTTAGCTGGTAGAACTACATGGTCTCAAAGCAAACTTCAGCACCTAATTCAAACGTCGTAGTGGGTACATGAGAGAAGGCAATGGCACCCCACTCCAGTACTCTTGCCTGGAAAATCCCATGGACGGAGGAGCCTGGTGGGCTGTAGTCCCTGGGGTCGCGACTGAGCGACTTCACTTTCACTTTTCACTTTCATGCATTGGAGAAGGAAACAGCAACCCGCTCCAGTGTTCTCGCCTGGAGAATCCCAGGGACGGGGGAGCCTGGTGGGCTGCCCTCTATGGGGTCGCACAGAGTCGGACACGACAGAGGCGACTTAGCAGCAGCAGCAGTGGGTACGTGGAGACAAGCTGCTTAGCAAACACTGATCACACCCCCAAAAGGCTGAAAAGTAGATCCGCAGATGCGGCCTGTTTCTGCTCATTCTGACCTTTACATCAGATCCTGCAGCTGCCTTGCCGGCCTACATCACAGAATCCACTCTAACAGTTTCCGGGGGTGGAGCCAGAAACGCCCAAGGGCCACAGCAGCAAGACAGAGCAGCGTCAGCCGCTCGAGCCTGGGCTGTTTTCTCTCGACTCTAGTTTTCACTGTGAAATACGCCGCATCATCCACAGTGAGCATAACCTGTAACCGTGCCGCTTTCTTAGAGTGACAGGGCTGTCCGTCGAGCCCTTGCGGCTGCAACCGCACCTTTACCCGGCAGCACTCCCCGCCCGGAGGCGGCTCTGCTTCGTACTCTGAAGAGGCCCTTAGCCTCCCAGCGGACAGTGACCGGCAGCCCCCACCTGGGAGGAGAGCCTGCCGGGGTCCGAAGGGCCCGAGGCTCTGTCGGCAGGAGCGTCTCCAGCTGCCGTGCTCTAAACTCGGAGCACTTCGGGGATCTGCATGTCACCCGCGCCCTACAGCCAGGCCAACTGTCCCTGTCCTAGCCCGCGTGTGGAGACTGCGACACTGTTTCCATTGGTTAGAAACTCTTCCTGATGAGTGGGAAACAGGAGATTACCTATGGGCAGATGTGCAGGACTTTAAGCCCCGTGGAAACACACTTACTTAGAAATGCCCTTTGCCAGAAGAGGCAGTCAACCCACAGACGTGTTTTATGTATGTTCAAATGTGCCTAAGAGATTTGTCAGGATCTGCTTTTAGTTGTTAAAACCCCCACTTCAAAAGCCGGATTCATCTTTCACAGGAATATCTGAACTTCAGCGTCAATCGGGGGAGCACCTTACCTTCGGAGGCTTGAAGGGGTACTCCGGTGTGAAGGTGATATCGAGGAAGAACACGCCGCCCTCGTACACGGAGCCTGGGGGCCCGAGGATGGTGGACCTCCACTCGTAGATGTTGTCGCCTTTGGGGCCAGCGCTGCGGACAACACACCGCGGTGAGAGGGCGCCGGCGCTCGGCTCCAGCGGCGCAGCCCGGGAGGGCACGCCGCTGCGCCCGCTCCCGGTAACGTGGGCGCTCCCGGCCTCCCGGCCCCCCCGGTAACGTGGGGCGCTCCCGGCCTCCCCGGTAACGTGGGGCGCTCTCCGCATCCCCGGTAACGTGGACGCTCCTGGCCTTCCCGGTAACGTGGGGCGCTCTCCGCCTCCCCGGTAACATGGGGCGCTCTCCGCCTCCCCGGTAAGGTGGGGCGCTCCCGGCCTCCCCGGTAACGTGGGTGCTCTGCAGAGCACAGCCCTCCGTCCTCCAGACCCGCAGGTGCGGGCCTCCAACAGGCCTCTGCCCAGGAACACCGGGAGGGGTGCCGAAGCCCCGACACCGGCCCGGCTAGGAAGGAGCCAGAAATCCTCTCCTCCATGCACCGCAGGAAACGCAAACCACACTTAAAAGGGAGAAACACCTCTCAGCACACAGAGCTCTGCAGGGCCGTGTCACCTCTGCTGAAAGCATCATTTCTGACCCTCTGACGGGGGCTCTTCGTTTCTCCATAACCTTAAACAGAAAGGAGTCCCACAGATCGCAGTTCTCGGAACAGCGTCAACCATGCACGGGTGGGCGGGGGGCACAACGACCCAGTTACAAGTCATTCGGTTTCGTCTCAGCATGAATCCAATTCCACCAGCGGCTCTCTACATGCCAGATCACTGCTGCTTACACTGTTGGTTACATGCAGTCACGCCGGGATACCTTCTCCACGGACGGCCCTGTCTGATCAGCATCTCTGAATAAAGGCATGTTAATGAAAAGGTAACCAAGACCTCCGAAAGCTTAACACACTAGTCCAAACAGTAAGTGTAACATTCTAGTATTCAGAAAAGAGAAAATACCAGGAGTTTGGGAGTCAGTCTTGGTTCCTGATGTAGAAAGACCTTCCCACAGCATGGGGATGACATGGGAGACGCTGTGGAGGGGTTAACTCGCGTGTTTTCATTTCAGATTCCCAAACCTAACTAACTGCTGCTTTGAGGACAGTAAAGTGTGTTAGCCAAACACAGAAAAAGATCTTCCCTTCGAGACTTGCAGATCCAGTCAACACCCAAAAGACTTTCTACAGAGCAGGCAAATCTCTCTTAAACAAGCGTTCTGCGTGAACTGGACTCGCTCGCTCGCACACGTGCTGAGAGCCCGCGCACCAGGCAGACGCTGAATGCAGGGGGTTCCCATAATGAACAAGACAAGAACTGCTGGTCTTCATCTTGCCCGCTGGTAACTGGTTCGAGGCGGGGCTCAATTCCTTTTAAGAGAAAGAGATGAAGAGGAAGGGAGATGAGAAGAAAAGGAAAAGTCAAAGCCGTCTTGTGGCCCCATACTTTACCCAAACCCACTGGAGACTTTTTCTTTCAGTCTGGAGTTTGGAGAAGGAACCACAGCAACAGAAGCTAGGGGAACAAGCTAAGTTAGGGGAAAAGAAAAGAGAGAAGCTGAGGAAGAAAGCACGGCGCGGCCGGAAAGGAAGGAGAAAACACGGGCAAAGAACAGGGGCCGCGGGGGCGCCAGGGCCCACCCGGTCAGGAGGCAGAGGGGGGGCGCCAGGGCCCACCCGGTCAGGAGGCAGAGGGGGGGGCGCCAGGGCCCACCCGGTCAGGAGGCAGAGAGAGCCCAGACCCCGGACGGAGCGCTGCCGAGCCGTGTGACCTGGAGCAAGTCGCCAGCTTCTCACGGCAACAGTCCGAGAACTAAACACCATCGGGAAGGAGGTGCTGGTGACCACCTCTGCAGAGCAACAAGTCCACAGGGATCGCTCTTTAAACGGCAGCAGTCACCTCTGTTACTAATGACCTGAGTATAACCACTGGCTCACACAGGACGGCCCCTTCATACCTCCTTGGGATGGATAGTCCCAAGAACTATTAAAAACCTGTTTTACGATGGACATGCATGGAAAGAGAGATTGTTTAACACCATCTCTAAGATTAAGTCACACATATGCAGACACCATCTTTGAGTTTTAAAAAGACAACTCTCGACTCTGCAAGACGTCTGACCACAGCTATCACAAGCCGGGATGCAAGGAGTGCCCTTGGCCAGCGCGCTCTCCGGAGACACGGTAACCCCTCCACGTGGAGGGATACGACTCTGCTGCTTCATCTCCTGAGATGAGCACTGGTCCTCAGGCGTCCTGAGTGCCGCCCTGCCTGTAGGTTTGCAGAAAGTCTACAGATCGGGCTGGCGCAGCTGGGACTCCTGTCTAAGCAGATGGAAGGACACCGACACAGAGGCGGCAGCTAAGAAGACGCACCGTCCCCTCCTATCGCGTTCACAATACCTAAGGCTCGAAGGCAAAAGGCTGGCATTCGCGCTAAACCCCCTTCTTCTGTCCAAAACACGACCACACCAACCGCTGTTCACTCAGTTGCATCCCACTCGCTGTGACCCCATGGACTGCAGCCCGCCAAGCTCCTCCGTGCAAGGGATTCCCAGGCAAGAACCCTGGAGGGGGAATTTCCTTCTCCAGGTGCGTAGGGAGCCATGCTGTTTTCCTCACAGTCAGCTTAGCGGTGCTAAGAGACTGAGAAAAAAATAACGGTCAAGTCAGTTTGTCCCACCCTGGTGGGGAAATGCTGGCAAAGGCCCAATCCTGGGGGCCCTTAATACAGAAAAAAGATAGCAGCACAGTGGTCTAACAACATGCCACTACAAGCAGATTTTATGGTGGTTTCTCAATTTCATCACCAAAATCATCTGTGAAACTTTAAAAATGACAGATTCCTGACCTTCATGCCAGGGGTACTACTGAGCTTAGCCCATCCAGAAGGGGAACCAAGACTCCACATATTTAAAAAGCTCTTCTGGCGACCTCAGAGCAGGTGCTTTGCATCTGGGCCCCCTGTACAGGTTACTGGGAGGAGGACAACCGTCCAGAACCTAAGTGTCAATAGTTCACAGCTTGTCACCTGTGATACAGCTAGAAATTCAAATCGAGACTGCTGCCTATTTGTGAGCAGCTTCCAGTTCGGTGTGAACTTTCTGAAAGTTCAGGGAAACGTCTGGAGAGAGAGTTTGAGGGCTTCCCTGGTGGTCCAGTGGCTAAGACTCCAGTCTCTCCAGGCAGGGGACCTAGGTTCGATCCCTGGTCAGGGAACTAGATCCCACATGCTGCAACTCAGACTGGAGCAGCCTAATCAATCAATCAACATTAGAGAGAGAGAGAGTTACAAGCATGTAACATAAACTGGAAGTCCATGGGAAGAGAACTGTTTAATTAACACCGTGTCTATACTAAGAAAATGAAGAATGAAGGTAGGTTATAAGAAAAACTGTCTAAGTGAGGTAGGATCAAAAGTAGTTGAAATCATGAAGCATAAACAAGAGCTGTGGAAAAGAGCAACACAGATCCGTAACCTGTGGGTCCTGAACCAGCGGGCTTGGAAACTACCGTGAAGCATCTGAGAATCTACTGCAAAGACCAAGGACTGCTGCCTGTTACTGCGTGAAGTCACCCAGCTTTCTGTCGTACGCATCTTCCTGATCACAGAACAAAGATTATGGTAAGGGACCTGCAATACTTTTGCCTTTTCCCCCTCTTTCTAATTCTCACTGGAAAAAGTCAGGATCCTACTGGCCTAGAAGGTGCTAGACAGACTCATGGCAAAATTTGAGGGCAGAAGCTTCCAGCTCTCAGAAAGTGAGACTGTTCTGGGGAAGTGTGTCCCAACACCCCACCCTCTTCCTCCATAAAACGACCAACTGGTTTGCCTGCTCAGTCAGCACACACCTTCACCAGCCTCCCGTCCCCTCCCTGCAACAGAAGATACTTTCGGTTGTACAATAAGAAATGTAACTCCAGTTTTAAACACCAATTCAAGTACATGAATCAGTCTAAGGCCTTAGAAGGGATGGAAAGTTCTGAATTGGGAAATGGGAGGTTGAATTTAAGGAATTAAGGGAAGATGGGACCACCACCACCACACGTCCCTGCTCGGTGACTGCAATCTCCGAAAGTGGCTGAGACTCTGCCTTCCAGATTCTGTTCAATTCAGGTTTACTGTAACACAAACACTTTTCAAAATAAAAGCGCACGGTAATTCCCTGGCGGTCCAGTGGTCAGGACCCCTCGACGTCACTGCCAAGGGCCCAGTTTCGCGCTCTGATCGCGGCACTGAGGCCCTGCAGCCACGCAGCGTGGCCAGGGGACACAGAGTGTAATAAACTCTTACCAAGGCCAAAGGAAAGAACTGTGACCTAAATTCTGCTTTTTTCTCTTTGGTCAAAATACACACAGCTTTAGGGCTTCCCTGGTGGGTCGGTGGTAAAGAATCCACCTGTCGGTGCAGGAGACATGGGTTCAATCCCTGATTCAGGAAGACCCCACAAGCTGCGGAGCAACCAAGCCTGAGGCCCAGCCGAGGCACTGCACCGCACGGAGCCCGCGCCCCGCACCCCGGCACGCCGTGCAGCACCAAGGACCCGGCACGCAAACAGAAGCAGAGAGAAAACAAACACAGCTTCAGCAAACACTGCAAGAAAAGCAAGAGGAACCTCTCCTTGTGATGCAGCTTTCTCATTTCTGTAGTAGTTTCTGAGGTCACTCGGATCCAGTGGGGCAGGGGCAGTAAGGACCCCAGCCTTCCCAGAGCGTGTGGGGCAGGGCGGCCACAGGCCCCACGTCTCACCAGCGCTGACCTGGGAGGCACACAGCAAAAGCTATCAGTCGGCGTAACTTCTGTGTAACACTTGGGGTCCTAGTGCGAACAGGACAGAACCTAACTAATGCAACTCATTTACGGTATAATCCTAGGAAATTAATAAAACCAATCTTTAAAACCTGTCATCAGAGCAGCCTTACTATAGAATCTGACGTGCTCTCTGGATTGACTTTTCCAAGAAAACCACACATGTGAATGTTTAAACTTCATTCCAAATGAAACAAAATTTTATTTTCACTTAAAGATGTTTTTCTCCTCCTCACCCATGCCCACACTCAGTATCAATTTGTTAGACTATTCTCCCACGACAACAGTTAAGAAACCAACGTTGCCCTTCAGTTTTCAAAAGCTATATTAGTTTCTTAAAAACAACACCCTGAAAGCAAGGCAAATATTACAATCAATTTTTAAAATTTTTATTGGGAGAGATGATCCCTGCTTACAAACACAGAAATCCCTAACTGAGATGCTATTTTAGACATAATCCTAAAAGACTTAGTTATCTGGTCTCACACCCTAAAAACAGCGAGGGAGCCGAGGCTGGGGGACAGAAAGCCAACAAGCGTGCCGCAGCTGGGGAGCAGGGCGTGGGGGCCACGGGGCAGGCCAGCAGGGGCTCAGGTCAGCCGGCATGGCTCCTTCTTCCCAAAGCCCCCACAGACCCGTGGTGTCGCCCCACAGGACAGTGACCCGTGTTTCAGGAGGACGGGCGCCTGGAGGCAACCACATGCCAGCGAAACTTAAGACTGGACGGGTTGGTCCCCACCTCCCCTCTGCCCCACAGAAGGCATGTGACAGCAACGAGCGAGCATACGGGGCACCGCTGCCGTCACAGCCGCGGAGCCCACGCCCGACGGGAGCCGAGCCCAAGAGCCGCGCTCGGTGTGGGCGACGCCGTCTGAGCAGGGTTCTGCGGGTCGCAGCCAGGACGGGGGCGTCCGCGGGCAGCCCCACGCGCTGTCAGACGCCGCCGCCGTTCCGGACCGCGGGTCTGCTGCTCAGTGCCCGGTACAGAGAGAGCGGGCGCAACGCGGTCCAGGCGGTTATCAATCACAGGTGGGTTTGCAGGAGTTCCTGGCGGTCTAGTGGTTAGGATTTGGGGCTTTCACTGACATGGCCTGGGTTCCACTCCTGGTTGGAAAACTGAGATCCCCCAAAATGAGATTTGCACACGCCCCAGTGTTCTATAGACCCCGACTACTCAAAATGTGGTCCCTGAACAAAAGCAACGTCAGCATCCCCCGGGTGTCTGTTAGAAAAGCAGACTCTGAGGCCCCAGACCTACGGCATCAGAATCTATATCTTAACAGTCCCCAAACGACGCCTGAGCACATCAGAGTCTGAGAAGGTGGCTGTGGGGGAAAACAAACGGCAACGAATTTCAACTCCACTTTCCAATGTTCTGTAACCGATTCAAACGACCTGTCGTGTTATCTAGGTCTCTCCTTCTCCATCTGTACTTCTTTGCAGTAAAAAAAAAAAAAGATCAACCCTGGTGATGCTTAGCTCTGTTCAGTCTGTAAGATCAATAACCAAACACAGAACTGAGAAAGTGCTTACAGGAAGAGACCTGCTATCAAATCTATGTTCCCTACAAACATATGGCTCAAAGTCCATTCTTAACTTACTCTCCTTTTGCTAAGAAATTCAAGATGAATATGAGAGAATAGCAGGAATCTTTTCTCAAGTGACCACAGGGACTCCTCATCCCCCACGATCACTGCCCAAAAGACGTCGGTCCAGGGAATGAGAGCGACCTTCTTGGTGACAGCTACTGAACACACCCAGAGGAATTTTATAAAAACAGACCCTGAAACCATGCTGTTCTGGCGCCCCTCCGGAAAACAGTGACCATCCAGACGCGGGCTCACATGGCGGGGCTGCCTGGGATGCCCTTCAGCACTGTCCCTTGGGAGGAACTTCCAGACCAAGGGCCTACCTAAAGGACTGCCCAGGAGAGCCGGGGTCCATGCAGGAGCTCAAGTCTGTGTACCCAGGCAGCTGCTCTGTAACAGTGAGTCCAAGCAGGGGGCACACTGTCCTACACAGGAAGGAGAACTCACTCAAACAAACATACATGGAAAACAGCACAGGCCACGTCCACCAGGGGAGGGGCCTTCCTGCAAAGCCCCCACGGCTGGCCGCGCCCACACTGAGGACAGAGACCTCCATCTTCCGCAGGAGAGAGCGGACAGCCTCTCAGAGGCACTCGTGACACACTCTTCACGGAGCAGGGGGCTCATCTGGGGCCTGCGGAAGCGGCAGAGCTCATTTTTGAAACGTGTTTCCAATCAGGAAAGACTTGTCTGTGGATTACTTAAACCGCTACAAGCTACGTGGGTGCACAAACTCTCTCACATCAGACTCTTAGGTCTTCTAGAGAGTAATTTCCCACACACCGTACAGGTCTGCAGGCCTGATAGTGATGAACACTGAATTAGCTGGTCAAAATATGTACCACTGTTCAGGATTATATGACAATGCTTCCAAGTCAGGTGAAATAACAAAACCCCACAAAAGCTCCATCTTGCCCAACTGGCCGTCAGCTGCAGTTTTATCTCACAGGCTACTGCTTTAGGAAAAAGCAACATCCAGTCCTTCCGGAAATTCACATTCCAAATTGAAAAAAATCAGACACACACGGAGTAAGGACACAAAGAAAATGATTTTAAGACAAGACTCCAGCAGGGACACTGAAAGAGCTGCAGGCCTCAGAAACCATCGCCCTCAGAGGTCCCTTCCTCTCAATGAGGGGTGGCTGAGTTTTTAGAGCTTTTAGTTAACTGAGCCCAGAATCGGGCTTTAACCTCTGAACTACTGAGTAAAGAGTGGGGGCAGGCATCGAGCATGTGAAATGACGAACTAGCCCCAAACGAAGGGCCTAAAAAAAATCAGACTGCGGAGGATGGGGAGGACAACACACTGGAAGGATTACAGAGAATTAGAAGATCAGCACACCCCGTGTATCAGAGGCTGTGTTCCTATACGGTGTTAAACAGGTAGCTATTCAGAATTAAGGTAGACCAGACAATAGCTCTTTTCTGCAGGAACCAGACAAGCATGACTTAGAACAATTCTGATTTGTTTTGTGTTTCCCAGAGAAATGGTCTGAGCAAGTCAGGCTCTCAGGCCGTTACCCCTCTATTCCCACTGAAGCAGCCGGAGCCAGGGTACCAGCCTTGGAGCCCCGAGTTTTCAGGTGCGGTGTTCACACCAACATCTGTAAAACTGCTATTCGAGTGAGGACTCCTGACCCCTGAACAACACAAATTTCAACTGTGGGGGTCCACTTATGCCCAGAGTTTTTTCAATAGATACATTGGGAAACTTTGGGAGGATCGCTAACAATCTGAAAAACCTCATAGCCTAATTGCATAGCCTAGAAATATCAAAAAAAAGGAACAGGTATGTCACGAAGGCATAAAGCAAATGCAGGTACACATACAATGGGCTTCCTGGGTGGCGCTAGTGGTAAGAACCCCCCTGTCAACACTGGAAGACGTAAGGGACATGGGTGCAATCCCTGGATCAGGAAGATCCCCTGGAGGAGGCAATAGCAACCCACTCCAGTGTTCTTGTCTGGAGAACCCCGTGGACAGAGGAGCCTGGCGGGCTACAGTCCGGAGGGTCGCGAGAGTCAGACACGACTGAGCCCCTTGCACGTGTGTATGTAGTGAGCGCACGAGTGAGCACGCATACAATATACAAACTGTGCTGATCGGCGGTGCTACTGGTGAGGCGTGCTGTCAACAGCAGGCTGTTAGAAGTTCTGGGAGGAATCCAAAGTTGTACTTGGGACCCCCGATCCCTGCACTGTTCAGGGGCTACTGTAACTAGAAACCAGCAATTACTTGGGCTCTCCCTGGGGCAGCGGTGCACAGCCAGCTTGTCCACGGAGACGATAACCGTCCTGCGGGTCAGTGAGAGGCAGCCGGTGGAGCAGAGCCTCCTGTTTACTCTCGGGAGGTGGGGTGGGGGTGAGGCACACCTGTTAATGCTGCGCCCTCCGCACATTCAGTGCTGACCCTTAGCAGCAACAGGGCCACAAGGAGAAGCCACTTACTTACAGGACACCACTATCCTCAAAAAAGAACCTCCCAGGCTCTCCTCGGTTCCAAGAGAAGACTCCAGAACATACCTCTGGCTACAGAGCCCTCACTGAGGTTTCCCACCACTCACACTGGCCGTCTGTGCCACCTCCAAGCTGCAGGCATGCGAGCAGGAAGCTGTGGGCAGGGGGCGTGAGGCCCAGCCTTGCCCTTCCAGAGTCAGAGGAGGACCTGCCTCAACTGGATCACAGCAGCGGACTTTCTGGGTCACTTATTATGTGGTGTGAATTCTACAATTAATTTCATTGTTTAATAAAGCTTTTATTTAATAATTAAGAATTTTCACTGCCCTTGAAAGTACTCCAGTTTGGCTCATCTGTGGTTAATCCACACAGAGGGGATCTGAGACCGCATGCTCGCACCAGGCTGGGGCTGGCCGGCCAGGCTCCCGATTCTTCCCGCACCCCTCAACCCAGGCTCTGAGCAAACGCCCCATGCAGGTGCTGGGCGTCCTCGGTCCAGCCCCTACCGCTTCCCTCAGCACAGCCCCAGGGGGATTTGGAGGATACACGCACCTTCAGCTAGAGCTGGCTCTGACACCATCAGGCAAGAGAGAAGACGGGCAGTATCCTGGGTCCCCTGCGGCAGTCCACAGGCCAGAGCTACCCACAGCCCTGAGCCACCATCTGCCTCTTCCCCTCCGCAGCTCCTGCATTTGCACTGTCGAGCTTTCCTGACAGCAGGATCTGAGGACAGTCAGTGCAGAAGCAGAGAGAGTAACACAGCTGTTGCCTTAAGTCTGACACTGAAGGAATATGCAAATACGTAAAATAGTGCCCCTCATCTAGGCTTTTTGGATTTGGAAAATCAGAGTTGCATGTTAACATGTCCTGGGTTACTTCTAAGTGAACTATTTTTTTTAATGTTTCAGCTCTAATATTGAATGGGATAAAAATCTGTAATCATTAACCACATGAACAAAAGCTCTTGCTTATAATTATTTTTAAAGGTATAACGGGGTCCTGAAACGTCTTTAAAAACTTGAGAACTGCTGGGGAAATTATTTTAAGATCATATTAACACAACTGGCTAACCATTAAAACAAGTGTTTGATCCTTAATTTCATCAGCTATTTAAAACAAACAAAACCGTAGAAGTTTGAACAGGAACTGGAAGAATATATGGTGAGGATTTTCTACCTGAGGGTGGGGCCACATCACGCCAAGCCCTGCACAGAGGCCGCCGGCGCCTCCAGGCGGCCCTCAAGCCTCCTCTCGGTAGGCTCCAAGCGCCCTGCGGTGCCTGAGCGCGGTTCCTCGTGACTGTCACAGGCAGGAGGTATGGCCGGACGCTCCCTGCAGCGAGCTCATCGCACAATCCACAGACCCCGACACTCTTCCCCCAGGCGTCTGGTTCCCACCACTCTGAATGTGGACCAGGGGCAGCCTGCGGGCCTCCCCAAGCTAGCGCCTTTTTAGAGGAGGGGGTCCTGCCCTCCCCCGCTGCCGTCTGACCCCCGCAGAGGCCCTGTGCGGGGGTGGGGGGGGAACCTGGGCAGAGACCGCACAGCAGGCGCAGGGCAGGGGAGGGGGACCCCTGTGCAGAGACCGCATGGCAGGCAGGCGCAAGGGGGGGCAGGGAAACCTGGGCAGAAACCACACAGCAGGCGCGGGGCGGGGAGGGGGGGACCGGACCCCTGGGCAGAGGCAGCACGGCAGGCGGGGAGGTGGGGTGGGGCAGGCAGAGACCGCACGGCAGGCGCGGGGCAGGGGAGGGGGGACCCCTGTGCAGAGACCGCACGGCAGGCACGGGGGGCGGTGGGGGGGGGGGGGCCTGGGCAGAGACCACACGGCAGGCGCAGGCGGCCCGGGCAGCCCCGGCGTGCCGCCCGCCCTCGGTCCCCGACGGGTGGTGGCAGGGAGCCTCAGACGACTCCAGCCCCAGACACACTGCGTGGCGGAGGGGGTTTTGTACCGTTTAGGGTGTTCCTGTCAGGCAGGGATAAACTGCGGGCACACCCTCCAACAGCTGCCTCACCACCGGCTGACGGCTGGGTGGGCTGTGACCCCGGCGCGGCCGAGGCTCTCGCCTGGTGGGCTCTGGCCAGGAGGTGTCCTTCGTGGACAGCCCTTCCTTCCCTGGCTGACTCCCGCCTCTCCTTCCGTTCCTAACACTACAGAAACAGCTTGCGTTCCAATTCTCGAGGGTCTCCTTCTCGGGAACCAAAGCTGAGACGCCAACGAAGGTACACAGGGAAAGACGTGCCTGTGCCGAGAGCAACGCTGAAGGCCTTTCAGAGGAAGAAGCCGCGAGCAGTCTACCCAGGGCGGCGCAGAGGCCGCACTGGACAGGGCTAGGGGCTCGACTCCGGAAAAACGCTCAAAGCACACAGGCACTTCTCAAAAGAAACCCGTGAGGCCAATAAACAGATTCTCAGTCTTATTTAGACTCAAGGAAATGCAAATTCAACATGAGGCACATTCAACCTGTAAGGGCTGGCAAAGATTCAAATGACTCACAGTCTCCGGTGTTAACTGCAGGAGGAACAGGCGCTCTCCTCCACTGTTGTGAACAGTGAGTTAGCAGTCTGCGATCAGATGCAACATATTTAGGATACCCTCTGACACAGAAATTCTGCTTCTCAGAAATTAACCTAAGGTAATGAATGGACACGTGCACATAGGATATTTATAAGGACCTTATGTATGATAGAAAAATATTTGTAATGAACTAAATTATCACTAGGAGAGAGGATAGAGAGACCACAGTACAACCGTGTAAAGGCACACTCCACAGCTCTTCAACGAGATGAAGCAGGCATCCTGCGTCAGATTTAAAGAAACCCACAGTGCAGTGTTAACTGCAAAAGCAGGTTCTGTAAGGGTATGTAAAGCAATCTCGTTTTTGTAAGACATACCATACAGCCAAACCATAACAGTGGTTATACCTGAAGGATGAGGCAGGGGATTTCCCTTCTCCTTCAAACAGATCTAAATTACTGGGATTTAAAACAATCATGTGTGCAACTTTCGCAATAACCTGTGTTTCCATTTTAGAAAGAGTAGACGAAATGGAATTGAACCCACCGATAAGAGAGAAAGTATCAGAGAAGGTGAGTAATGTGGTGGTCCTGGGTAAACAGGGTTTCTGAGCAGAAAACCAGTAGTTTAAGGGTTTCGGGGATGGGGGTACTCAATCTGGGCTACAGAAGCCCAGTTTTCATAGACTGTGGTTTAGAACAGAGTCACCAAGGGGTGGAGAGGAGATTTTGACAAGTTCATTCCTGTGCCAAAACCCAAATACACTTTCCTTGGGGACCTCCTGACTCGCTGCATCTTTGGGTGACGGAACAGGAAGTGACTGGCCGCTACCACCTCCGGCCCTGTGATGAGGCCTCCTGACTCTCAACACGGAGCCTGGGGAAGCCTGGGACTCTCCCCCCTCAGCCAGGGGCTCCTTCGCGCTCCCTTCCCCACCCTGCCCCCTGTGTGGAGTGGAGAGAAGGCTCAGTGCCAACCAAGGAAGCTCCAAGAGCAGGAAGCGAATCCTTTTCAAATCAAGGCCAGGGACTGGACAGGCCACTCAGCAGACATGTTAAAAAGGTCAGCTAAGATAATCTGCTCACATCACCGAAATACTTATCTAACACTCAATTCAGCTGAAGAGTCAAAACATGGAAGACCTGGAAGTGGGTAAATTTAATTTTATGTAATGTTATGCCTCAATAAATTAGATAAAGACTTATCCAAGTATTATAAGCAAAATAAAGTTTGAATTCAGTTCCCCAGGATTTATTAGGTATCAGTTTGTTCTGACCTAACATAGGCACATTTAAAATATCGTTCCAAGAACCAACAGAAATCAAAGCAGAACAATACCCAACATTTGCAGCGGAACGTATCATTTCATAAACTTTGAATTCTCTGATCTTCACCCAAACCTTTTGGATCAGGCAAAGTCACATTATCCCCATTTTAAAGATGGGGAAACAGATTCCAGACGTGAAGCAATGTGCCTGAATGACGAAGTCCTAAAGGGGAAAGTCCCAGCTCTGGAAAATGTTACCTAGGCTTTCCTACTAACATATGTTTCCTACCATGTATTTTCTTTCTGCTATAATCCATGGAGCTTCTAATGAAATCACCTGCCTCCGGACTCAACCACTTTCATTTAATCACACTCACCAGCCTGCCTGCGCTACCTAATTATCTCATTTCTCTTCCACATTGGGATGGAGGCTGGAATCAAACAAGAACAAGAAACTCTTGTCATCTGCTAAGAGGTGTTATTAAAATTTCTTAAAAAACTGATTCACTTTACTTGCAGAAATGAATTAACTGAAAATACATACACCCCACACAGCGCATACTTAGTGAGAAGGACAGGGGGTTTTGCTAACAATGTGACAACTCAAAAAATGGTAAGAATCCCCAGTTTAATGAAAACCGAAGATGGTTTTGAGAAATGAGCATCAGTTCAACCGGGTAACAGTCTAAATGTTATGCTCCTCAACTGCAAAGAGAAAAAAGAAACACAATTCTTCAGGTGGAAATAGAAAAAAAAAACAACCCCAAAACTAAAAAGCAGGTGTGTTAGAACATGACACCTATTTCTGCAGCTGAGAAGCGAGTTGGGTCCCAGGAGGTCAGATCCACTCTGGCTTCCGGTGGCCCCGGGGGGCTGGCAAGCGCTGAACTGACCTGTGATGAAACGCAGGGCAGCCCTGCCTGGGGCACAATATCCGCCCTGCGCAGCGCTCTGGGAAGCCGGGCCTCTAAGGCCTTCTGTCCCCTCCGTCTCCATCGCCACGCGGAGCCACCAGGAAATCACAGGTCAGGAGGTGAGCGGAGCTATGTACTGCACCGGGGAGTCGCTGGCTTCTTTCTCAGGGGGAACAGGGGACGGCTGCCGCTGTCTGCACAGGGCTGAGAGACTGAACAGACGGGGCTGGGGGGCCTCCGGCGCCTCTCTCGCTGCCCAGCCTCATCGCCAGGTCCGTCCTGCCGTGCACACGCCCTCCCGGCTGAGCACAGAGGCAGCAGCTTCCTCAGGCTCAGGAGCTGCAGCAGCTGCTGCGGAGGCCCAGGCGTGGCGTCCACATGTGACGTTTCACAGCCGCCAGAGGCGCGCGGCCAGCGCTGGGGCAGGCGACAGATACCCAGGGCTCTCCCCCAGGACCACGGGCCAGCCACCATTCTGGCTCCCAAATCGCCACAAGCCGCACACACACACACACCTCAGGCTAACATCAGTCGCCTCCGAAGGACTCTGATCGTTCAACACTGAGACACATTCTCCCCGAACAGAAAAGGGTCCTAACAAAAATGGCGGCTGGTGACTTGCAACTGTACATGGGATAAACTTTCAGAAAACTAACTACTGAAGGACATGCCTATTCAGGATAAAGTTTTAGAGAAAAGATCAAAAGGCAAGAGAAGTTCTGATGACGAGCACAGGAGACGCCTGCCGCAGGCCCAAGGCTCAGAGCACAAGGCAGCCGAGAGCCCAGTGTGCGGCTGGAGAGGAGGCTAAAAGAGAGACAGACGCGAAAAATGAAGGAGACAGTTTCAATTTTCTCACTTTTCAGGAAAAACAGAAAACCCAAACCTAACGTGAACACTGGACCACAGGACGGAAACAACCGTCTGGGAGCGCGGGCACGGAGACGGCAGTGTGAGCGCGGGCACCGGGAAGGCAGTGTGGGCGGGGATGGCGGTGTGAGCGCGGGCGCCAGAGGCTGCTCCTCCTCCAGGCACCACCTGCCTAAGAGTAAGTGGTGTCCCAAACAGCCAAATCTACAAAGATGGAACAAACAGGAGAGCAGACGACACCAAGGGGGAGCTGGGAGGCGAGCAGACCAGCGGTCAAGGATGTGCCGTCCAGGATGATCCCTACGCGGCCACCACAAGAGGGTTCATACCGCGCCCAGCGACCCCAGAGAGGCAGGCCATCAGACCACGTCCACTCCCTGAAGACCCGGAGTCTGCGCCTGGGGCAGTGCCAGGCGAGGCGGGAAGGGCTGGCTCAGAGTACACCCACGGGAGCCCCATCCCAGGGCCATCTGTGCCCGGACAGTCACCCCACAGGGTCAGGCCACGTGTGCCCAGCACCCGAGACCAAGGCTCAGCCAACCCGCGGGGCAGGAGCCCCACTCTCCCCGTGCCTCTGAGTCAGAAGAGAACCGGGCCTGGACCGTGGCCTCCAGAGCCCAGCAGCCCCCTCACCACAGAACAAGCGCGTACTCTTCTGGGCTGCTGACACACCAGACAGAAACCCCACCAGCTGGGGGTTTGCATTCTGGAGAGGTTAAAACTGAGGGTGCTCTAAAGCCGGGTCCTAGCCTAGCCGACAGCACCCGCACGCCCTGGGCACCCCCAACACCCCAGCCTTCCTCCCTGGCACCAGGGGAGCACGGATGGTCCAGGAGGACCCCTGATCAGTGACCCCAGGGCTTGCCCGAGGAACTATGACCGAGGGGTAGGCTCCTCCAACACAGCCAACAAACAGCAAGACAGACGGGAAGAGGGCCAACCAGAGAACACGAAGATCACAGAGAAGCCCAGAGTAAGCTCACCATCAACATCCAGAGACACAGAAGAGGCCGCACCCAGCAAAGAGGAACATGGCTCAGACGCCGCTGCTGGGAGAAGACCGGGCGGTGGGGGGGGGCACACACGGGTCACGGTGGTCAGGCAGCATGGACCTCAACGGGCAGCAGGGCGACCGCAGGCACCAGCCCCGCATGCCTGAGAGCCGCTGGGAGAGCAGCCTCCGAAGGCTCTCAGCCCGCTCTGTACGGCGGCGGACGCTACCTAAACCCAGCGTGGGGACCATCACGCAGTGGACACGTCTACCTGTCCAAGCTGGAGGCCTGGGTTCCATCCCTGCTGGGGAAGATCCCCTGGAGAAGGAAACGGCAACCAGCTCTAGTCTTCTTTGCCCAGAGAATATCCGTGGACAGAGGAACCTGGTGGGCTACAGTCCACAGGGTTGCAAAGAGACTCGATTTACCAACTAAACAGCAACCTAAAAACAGGGAGATAAACAGCAAAACAACTAACTCAAAAAAGCGCGGGTAGCTGCCTCTGGGGGCTCCGAGCAGCGAGGAGTCTGCCTGCCTAGGCAGGAGACCCGGGTCTGACCCCTGGTGGGGGAGACCCTGGAGGAGGCACGGCAACCCACCCCAGCGTTCTTGCCTGTGAATCTCATGGACAGAGGAGCCCCGAGGGCTGTAGTCCACGGGCTCACCCGGAGACGACAGGACCGAGCCCGTAGGCAGGTGCCTCTGCAGAGCAAAACGTGGGGAAAGTTGCGGGAACAGTCGTTCCTTTGAAACAAACCTTAAAGAAATATTAGATCCTTTAAACTACGCTGGTGTATAATTGTTTTTTTTTTTTAATTAAGGGAACTAATTTATTTGTATTTTTCTGAAAACATTAGGAACTATCAAAAAACAAAGCTGAATATCTGGCCATATCAAAAGCAAAATACAAGTAAAAACAACATTCAGAAATCATATTTAATCATAGAGAAATGTTTTAAAGTATCAAATTTAACACATTCCTCCATAAAGCAAAACAAGTTTACTAAACCACCACACTGAAGTGGAGTTTAACTGATTTTTTAAAATAAAAATTGAAAGAGAAAAAGCACTCCATTTCCAACCTGGAATCCCATCATATATAAAATAATATGCTCAAAAAAAAATAATATGCTCAAAAGTTAGTGGAAATAAACAATCGGTAAACTTGAAAATAAATCTTTCAATGAATGAACTCAGATTCCAACAGAACACAGTCCTGCCTTGTACTTGCAAAAGCTTTTGTCACACTTCAATTCAGCTCAGTCGCTCAGTCGTGTCCAACTCTTTGCAACCCCATGAATCGCAGCACGCTAGGCCTCCCTGTCCATCACCAACTCCCGGAGTTCACTCAGACTCGCGTCCATTGAGTCGGTGATGCCATCCAGCCATCTCATCCTCGGTCGTCCCCTTCTCCTCCTGCCCCCAACCCCTCCCAGCATCAGAGTCTTTTCCAATGAGTCAACTCTTCGCATGAGGTGGCCAAAGTACTAGAGCTTCAGCTTTAGCATCATCCCTTCCAATGAACACTCAGGACTGATCTCCTTCAGAATGGACTGGTTGGATCTCCTTGCAGTCCAAGGGTCTCTCAAGAGTCTTCTCCAACACCACAGTTCAAAAGCATCAATTCTCTGGCGCTCAGCCTTCTTCACAGTCCAACTCTCACATCCATACGTGACCACAGGAAAAGCCATAGCTTTGACTAGATGGACCTTAGTCGGCAAAGTAATGTCTCTGCTTTTGAATATACTATCTAGGTTGGTCATAACTTTTCTTCCAAGGAATAAGCATCTTTTCATTTCATGGCTGCAATCACCATCTACAGTGATTTTGGAGGCCCCCAAAATGAAGTCTGACACTGTTTCCACTGTTTCCCCATCTATTTCCCATGAAGTGATGGGACCGGATGCCATGATCTTAGTTTTCTGAATGTTGAGCTTTAAGCCAACTTTTTCACTCTCCACTTTCACTTTCATCAAGAGGGCCTTACCAAATACAAATATAAAAGGGGATTAAAACAAACTACTAAACAAAACCTTTATATAGAGTAGCAGCTTTCACAGAATAACACGAACCTAGTTCCATACAACTGTATACATACAGCCAATTTTATTCCCAGAGTCCCAGAGTCTTGCACTATCAAAATAAAAGTATCTTTGTCTTGGAAAAAGTCTGATGAAGGCACCAAAATCCTATTATTCACGTTCCTCCAATGATACTCAGAATGTTCTTATCGTCCTTTCAAAATAACTTCAACTTATTAAGAGTTAACATTCTAAAAATATATAAGCAAGTGCCAGCCTCATCTGCATTAGCAAGGTCCTTTCTATTCACATAGCATGGGCTGGGCTTTCATTCACCTCTGACTCTTCGCAACCCCATGGACTGTAGCCCACCAGGCTCCCCAGTCCACAGAATTCTCCAGGCAAGAATACTGGAGTGGTTTGCCATTTCCTTCTCCATGGTGTATAGTTTTAATGAAAACAAAAACCAAGCAAAGATGGAAAGAGAAAACAAAGCTAACGTTTTAAAACCATGTGACACAAGCCTGTCTTTGCCAATCCAGCTCCTCCAAGTACAAGACAGCGTGTGTCAGCTGTTTCTCCAAGGGGTCACCCACTGAGCTCCCAGAAAACAGGCGTGAGACGCTGGCCCAAGAGCGTGCACTGTAGTGTGGTGCACACTGCGCCGCTTTAGTGCCGCACAAACTGGCTACGGAGCGCGAGCCGGAGCAGACGTGGAGCAGAAGCTCGTCCCGGAGTAAAACGGGAAGGCTGTAGTGACGCGCCATCCAAGTCGTGTCTGGAGGGCCAACAGGCTTTTTCCAGGGGAAGGGGTGACTGAACACAGATGCGATGTGCGTGTGATGGGCGTCTCCTGCAGGAATATAGCTGAAAATGTAACTGGAGAAACAAGGAGAAGAGGTCACAGAGAACCTTACATGCCTAGCGAGCTGTTTAGACTTTAATGGCTTTGTACTACCTACCGGAGTGCAGTGAAGACACAGGCACAGTTTTAAGAAGTGGAAAACCTCAAACAGGGAAAACATCAACCCACTCAGAAGCTGGAAGCCACACCTTCAACCTTCAGTGAACAGAGCAGCGCGCCTAGTCAAGAGGCGATGGGACCGAACCACCTGGATTAGGGCAGGCACAGGGAGGACAGCACTGTCCTGGGAAAGTCACAGCCACTTCATGGCAGCAACCCCAAAGGGTCAGCAGTGAAGCAGAGAGCCTCGGATACACCAACATCCACAATCACAGACCCAAGCTGTCCCCCCAGCGTGCCCAGGCTCTTCCAGCACAAACCCCAAGCGCCTGCCCCAGCACTGCCCAGGCACATGCAGGCGCATCATTACTTTATCTGCAAAAAAATGAAACGCTGAGCTTATGTATATAATCTAGCATGCTTCAGACAGTAACATTTCAGAAAACTATATACCCTGATTTTAGCTCAGAAAATGTCATTAGGTATATGCTTGATTTGTTTGCTATTTATGCAATAGTTATAAACATGTTATTTTCTGTGTTTATTTCAAGAAGTTAAAAATATCAGGTTTTGATTCATGTTGACGTTTGACAAAACAGCAAGATTCTGTAAAACAATTATCCTTCAATTAAAAATAAATTAATTTTAAAAAACACATCAGGTTTAACATTTTTTTAGAAAAATACTTATTTAAATGGGTTTATGCCTTACAGCAGGTAAAGCAATACTGGAAGGAAACACTTTTGAGCAAAATGGATCCTTTTAATCAGTTTATCTGGCAGCATGGTTTGGCTGGACTGGGCCTTGATGAAGAACCAAGACAGCAGGTGTAGGAGACCCACAGACAGGCACAGTCCACACCACGTATGCAGAGACACCACGGAGGCTCCGCCGCGCAGCGACCCACGCACCCCAGCGGCTGGGAAAGTGGAGGCAGTCAGGGCGCTCGGCTGGCTCAGCCAGGGCGAGGTGCAGTGGCAGCCCCGGAGCACCAAGCTGCCCTCAGAAACTCGACCAGGACGGCCGCTGGGGCCGCTGGAGTGGAGGGCGCCCGAGCCTGCGCCACCAGAGCCACCCTCCTCCCTCTTCAGGGGACGGCACGCCCGAGCAGAGCCCGCTCAGAGGCCGCGGCCTAGGAGGGCGGCTGACTTCTCCGGGAGGAAGGAGAGTTTAGCGGCAGCAGGGGCTGCTCAGCACGGGGCAGGGGAGCCTGACAAGATAAACCCCAGTGTGCTCACATATCAGCCACTTAGAAACTACCTATTTAGACAGGCGTATCTGTTCAAAATTCTTACAAGATTCACAAAAGTGTCAGAGTGGGGGCCTGCTCCCATGACAGTGCCAGCCAAGAGAAGGGCCAAGAACCAATAATTAAAACACAAGGCTGGGCCTCCGCGGGGGCCAGGGCTGAGGACCCCGCGCTCCCACCGCAGGGGGCACAGGCTCCAGCCTCGGTCCTGGTCGGGGGAATGAAGATCCCACAAGCTGCGAGGCACAGCCAAAGGAAAAAAATCCTGTTCAAACTTCCCCTGAGAAAGAAAAACAACTCTTTGGACAAAGGCTGAGACAGTCCCCCGCGAGCTACAGTGCAGCGCTCTCCTCTCCTTAGTGCCAACTTCTGATCCTGCCCTCCCCACACTCACCCTCCTGCCCGAGATGCAACCCTGCCTCCTAAACCCTCTTAAAGGTGAGCAACGGCCTGCCAGTCTCAAAACTTAAGGGTGCGTCTCACTTTCTTCCTCTTGCCCATCACAACGTGATTTTTCTGTTCTCCTCTGACCTCTGAACTCCCCGCCGCCCTTTCCAAAGCCCTGTCCCTGCTAATCTGTGGGGGCCCTGGGGCCCAGCCAGCAGGAGCTCCTGGGCAATGGTCTAATAAATTGGCGGTGCGCCTCGGGAAGGGCTTGCATCTATGAGGTGCAGAGCGGCTTCAGTGGGCATCAACGGAAAGAGAAGGGAGAAGGCAGCTCAGAATCTGGTACAAACTCAGTTAAGAAGCCCCAGCCTGCCGTCCTACAACAGCGAGCCAGCGGGCCTCGGTGACTCACCGGAAACACCTCCTGCAGGCAGCGGTGGTCACACTGTACCTCAAGAGGAGAGGAGGCGTCACTGTTCTAAGTGATTTACTTCCCTGAAATCTGTCTCAAGAAAGGGTTACGCTGCTTTCAAAAGCTTCACAAATACACTTCACAGTACGATACAACCAAACACTCAAGGAATCTGAAAATCAGAACCGCCTGCGAATCCCAGTTCAGCCCTCATCTGGAGTGTGTGGCTGATGACACGGGCCTGAACTGAGCCTTGAGGAGAAAAGGAAAACTATATCAAGGGGCTCTGGGCCTTTAAGCACGCCCGAACCCACACAAGTATTTAAAAAGCAGTAAGTGATCAAATTTCCACAGAAATACTGGCTGCTTACTTGCTTACCTGAGTATCAGTAACGGCTGCCATAAAAATCTAAAGCTACATTTTGGCTTCCCAATAATCAAGTTAATCTTTTCACTTCAAAGGTCAAAATTATAGTAAAATCCCGCATAATTCATGAAGACATTATATTGAAATCAAATAAATAAAAGCTACCTTCAGTTCAGTCACTCAGTCGTGTCTGACTCTTTGCGACCCCAAAATTGCAGCACGCCAGGCCTCCCTGTCCATCACCAACTCCCCGAATTTACTCAAACTCAAGTCCATCACGTTGGTGATGCCATCCAGCCATCTCATCCTGTCGTCCCCTTCTCCTCCTGCCCCCAACCCCTCCCAGCATCAGGGTCTTTTCCAATGAGTCAGCTCTTCGCGTGAGGTGGCCAAGGTATTGGAGTTTCAGCTTTAGCATCAGTCCTTCCAATGAACACCCAGGACTGATCTCCTTTAGGATGGACTGGCTGGATCTCCTTGCAGTCCAAGGGACTCTCAAGAGTCTTCTCCAACACCACAGTTCAAAAGCATCAATTCTTTGGCACTCAGCTTTCTTTATAGTCCAACTCTCACATCCATATGTGACCACAGGAAAAACCATAGCCTTGACTACCTCACACTGATTATTAAGATATGCACCAATTCAATAAAATTTAAAATAAGACTAAGTAGTAAGAACATGGAACTGAGTCCTACAGAGAGGGCTACATATCACACCCTTTAGCTACCCAAACACAGAAAAGGAGATGGTTCAGAGATCGACCTTTTTAAGCCCAAAGACTACTTTAAGCATGTTTGATTTTTACCAACACATAATGATCCTGTGAAAGTGCTGCATTCAATATGCCAGCAAATTTGGAAAACTCAGCAGTGCCTACAGGACTGGAAAGGTCAGTTTTCATTCGAATCCCAAAGAAAGGCAGTGCCAAAGAATGTCCAAACTACTGCACAACTGCACTCATCTCACACGCTAGTAAAGCAATGCTCAAAATTTTCTAAGACCGGCTTCAACAGTACGTGAACCGTGAACTTCCAGATGTTCAAGCTAGATTTAGAGAACGCAGAGGAACCAGAGATCAAATTGCCAACATCTGATGGATTATCGAAAAAGCGAAAGCTCCAGAAAAAAATCTACTTCTGCTTTACTGACTATGCCAAAGCCTTTGACTGTGGATCACAACAAACTGGAAAATTCTTCAAGACACGCGAATACTAGACCACCTTACCTGCCTCCTGAGAAATCTGTATGCAAGTCAAGAATCAACAGTTAGAACTGGACATGGAACAACAGACTGGTTCCAAACTGGGAAAGGAGTACGTCAAGGCTGTATATTGTCACTGTGCTTATTTAACTTATACGCAGAGTACATCATGAGAAACGCTGGGCTGATGAAGTACAAAGTGGAACCAAGATTTCTGGGAGAAATATCAATAACCTCAGCTATGCAGATGACACCGCCCTTATAGCAGAAAGCCAAGAACTAAAGAGGCTGTTCATGAAAGTGAAAGAGGAGAGTGAAAAAGTTGGCTTGAAACTCAACATTCAGAAAACTAAGATCATGGCATTTGGTCCTGTCACTTCATGGCAAACAGATGGGGAAACAATGGAAACAGTGAGAGACTTTATTTTCTTGGGCTCCAAAATCACTGCAGATAGTGACTGCAGCCATGAAATTAAAAGACGCAAAGAATTACATAAATAAATAAAAGACGCTTACTCCTTGGAAGGAAAGCCATGACCAACCTAGATAGCATATTCAAAAGCAGAGACATTACTTTGTCCACAAAGGTCCGTCTAGTCAAAGCTACGGTTTTCCAGTGGTCATGCATGGATGTGAGAGTTGGACCATAAAGAAAGCTGAGCACCGAAGAATTGATGCTTTTGAAGTGTGGTGTTGGAGAAGACTCTTGAGAGTCCCTTGGACTGCAAGGAGATCCAACCAGTCCATCCTAAAGAAAATCAGTCATGAATATTCATTGCAAGGACTGATGCTGAAGCTCCAATACTTTGGCCACCTGATGGGAAGAACTGACTCATTGGAAAAGGCCCTGATGCTGGGAAAGATTGAAGGCAGGAGGAGAAGGGGACGACAGAGGATGAGATGGTTGGATGGCATCACCGACTCAATGGACATGGGTTTGAGTAAACTCCAGGAGTTGGTGATGGACAGGGAGGCCTGGTGTGCTACAGTCCATGGTGTCGCAAAGAGTCAGACACAACTGAGCGACTGAACTGAATGAACGCTCCAATCATGCACTAGCTACATATCCCCGATAACTGCTCTGTGAATCTGTAAGTTGAAAGAGAGTATTCCTCATTTTAATTTCAAGCTATTATCTCACAAAATAATTAAAGTAGTAAAAATTACACTCAAAAACTCTAACCTGTTCAGCGAACACTGCTTTCATAAATGTGAAGCATCTATCAAGCATTTAACTCTCCCATAAAATACCATCAAGAGGTTGCTCAAATGAACAATTAACCCATACATTCATTAAAAGCAGGTACTTAAAAGATGTACTTCTCAGTTTATTCTCATTTAACCTTGGGACTTAACTCAGTCTTCCACAAAAGCAGTATCACAAGTCTAGGTATGTAACAGGCTTCGTAGCTTTTGAAAAAGCCACCAGCACACACATGGTTACAGTTCCTCTGCGGCGACTCTGCTGTTCAGTCGCTTAAGTCATGTCCAGCTCTTTGTGACCCCATGGACTGTGGCCCACCGTGGGGTTCTCCAGGCAAGGATACTGGAGCAGGCTGCCATTTCCTTCTCCATGGCATCTTCCGGACCTAGGGGTCAAACCCACGGCTCTCGCTTCTGCTTTATACTATGGGGAAGAACTGAATAGTTTTAACAGAGCCTCCAAGTCCTAAAATAATCACCATTTATTTGAATCTTTACTTTAAGTTTTGCCACCACTGCGCTGAGGCTTTCAGAAAAAAGGCAGATCCTTTCCACTCCACATACTGAGACACAGGAAGGGAGACATGGCGAAGAGAGGAATACTCCTTTTAAACAGCCACCACAAGCAATTCTGCTGTAGACCTTGCATTATTCGGAAGGCTGATCTGGACTGTTCCTCCTCAGGTGCTCAGAGCTTCCAGGCTCAGAGCCGCGCAGGACGGCAGGACTGAGCCCCCTGCTGCGCACCGGGCCGCACTCCGCCACCCGGCCCTCCCCCAAGGGTCCTGCCGTGCACCCCACCTGTCATCGGAGCCTGAGGCAAAGAGCGGTCCACGACCCTGAACATTTTAATTCCATGTGATAAACTTATTTCATTTCACCTTAAGGTCTGTTGCTTTTGAACATGTGCTGAAAAGGTGCTTCCTGGCCTGCGGGTCACCCGTTCTCCCCTGGCTCTGCAGTTCAGCTTCCCAGCGCAGGCCTTTAATCCACCCAGAGCTCTTCACACATGGTGCTGGGTAGGAGCCCACTTTTATTTGCCTCCACAGGGTGAGTCAGTCTCCCCCACATCATCTATCAGACCAATCCACTGTTTCTCCCACTGTTTTCCTCTGTCGCTGTAACATATATTAAAATGCTATATACACACGGCTCTTCTACTTATTTATTGATTTTCTGGCTGTACCATGTGGCATGCAGGACCTTAAGTTTCTGCTGCTGCTGCTAAGTCGCTTCAGTGTCTGACCAGGGACCAAACCTGTGCTCCCTGCACTGAAGCGCGGAGTCTTAACTACTGGGCCACCAGCGAAGTTCCCGCCCGTCTCTCTCTCTCTAAGCACCCTAAATCCGCTTCATTTCCTTACCTTACCGCACGGCCAGGGCAATAAAACAGTTTAATACTGGGGCATGCCTTCACCTCTGGCAAAACAACAATTCCTGCCCTCCACCCAACATCTTTTTTTTTTCTAAGACTGACCTAGCTGCCTGGATATAGTTCCCATGTGTAAGTTTACAGTAAGTTCACAGGGTTACCTTACGATGTTTGAGACAGACTTAAAACTTATAATGGGGAAGAACAGATATAAGAGATATACTGTATCATAAAGTTAACAGTGGTCAGAGAGAAAACATTTGCCAAGTCTGGAACAAAGCTTTAATATCTAAGGTATCAAAGAGCACTTCAGTAGAAAAGTGGACAAATGCTGGTCAGACAGCATACGGCAGAGGACACACAGGAATCTGACGAGGATGGGCCAAGAGGCCAACAAGCGGCCTAACCCGAGAAACACACGCCAAGCTGCAGACACCACCTTCTGCTTGCAGACTGGCAAAATCCAGAACCCCAGCACTGCCACAGGGACGTGTGGGCGTGCAGACCCCCACGCCCTGCGCCAGGGGCGTGGAGAGGGCTTAGCCGTTCTGCAGTACTCCTGGCACAACTGAAATTTAAGCGACCCCCACGACCCCCACAGTCTCGCTCAACTCTTACAGAGGCCATCGGCAGGCAGACACGTACTGGAACGCTGGCGGGGCTCGGCCGGTCATGACGGAGCCGCAGGGAGGCTGTGCCTGTGCAGGCAGAGGGGGCATGCCCCAAGGTGGAGCGCCACGCAGCAGACCAAGTCAAGGACTAGAGCTGAAAGCACTCCAGAAAGATGGAGGGAGGGGCATTTACGCAAGCAAGAGCTATAAAGAAACTGAGCACCTGGTAAGAGCACGCACTGATGACAGTGAGACGCCAGGATGGGCGCTCTGGGCGTCAACAGAGGGGAAACTGGGGCTAAGACAAGCGAGAAGGGAAGAGGGGAAAAGGAGCCTAGTTTACACAAACTCCTGACTTCGGGGGGCGTTGGGAGTGGAGGGAATGCTCACGCACACCACACTGGCTACTGCAGCAGAGCCCGGAGCGCCCGCCCAAGCACAGCACACGTGCTCACACGCAGCCCGGGCGATGTCTTCGCGCACTCCAGTTTACATCTGAAAGACCTTTGATGGAGGAGTCTGAGCACAAGAAATCATAAAGGAAAAAAAAGAAGAAGAAGAGATCATAAAAAGGGCAACAACATCGAAAGGACACCTCACACTGGCACTGGAACAGCCAGCAGGCAGCGTGAGGACGGCAGCCCCGCTAAGCTGGGCAAACGCACGACACCACGGAGAGCGAAGGGACGCACGACACCACGGAGAGCGAAGGGAGCGTGGAGGGGCAGCCGGGGAAGTGGCGTCTGCCACGTGTCGCTGCCCGGTTCCAATGCTCGGCTGAAAGCACTACCTCCAGAGGGCAGTCCAGGATGGTTGGACACGGATTCTGAGACTCACCTGGGTGCGCCGCTGTTCTAGCTGCCGCAGTTATTAGAGATGGCCACAGCACAGAGGACACGCGGGGGGCTAACGCCACGGACGCTCTGGGGGCACGGAGAGGTGCGAGGCGAGGCAGGGAGTGGATAGCTACAGCTCTCATTTACTCAATAAAAGCTAAGTTCATGTGCCATTATATTCTACTTTAACAGCAGAAGGCACTGAAAGATGTAAGGAATCTCTGCAAACAGAGAACTGAGAAGACCTGCAGTGTCTTGACGTGAATGGTGCTCCACAGAGGCGTGCGGTCCAGTGCCCTGACGTTCCTGCAGTAGCAGCAAGCACCACGAAACGTGCAGTGCCAGTCAGTAAACATCCCACATCCACTGCGTGGTAGGCAGGCTGTCCTGGTGGCTCAGTGGTAAAGAATGCGCCTGCAATGCCAGAGACCCAGGTCCCATCCCTGGTCAGGAAGATCCCCTGGAGGATGAGGGCATGGGAACCCACTCCAGTATTCTTGCCTGGAGAATCCCATGGACAGAGAAGCCTGGCGGGCTACAGTCCACAGGGTCACAAGAGCCAGACACGATGGAGCGACTCAGCACACGCACACGTGCTCGACAGCCTGTTAGGGATCATAGCTGACAAGACTGGCATTAGCCTCACAAGCCCACAGACTAAGTCACAGTGTCATGAAAAGCCCTCTGGTCCCTCTCCCCGCCCGCAACAAAGCCTCCCCTGAGGTGACAGAAAGAAAATCAATTTCCGTCTCAGAAATCTGAAGAAAGTTGTCCTCAAAGCCAGAGAAAGAGCTTCACGCCGCACTCTACATTTTAATAAAACAGCTTGAAATCTAGATACTCACGCGCAGCACACACACCATGGCATATGAGAGCAGTGAGCACCGTGCCACGTGTTTCTATTACTGGACACACACCGCGTCGCACTGATGCACGGCACACTTCACCGCTGATTCACTGCAAGCACAGCATCAGAAGGGCTGTTCAGTAAAACAAGCCCCTGCTCTCCTCAGAGGTCGCAACTACCAAGTATGGGAGACAAAAGCTTCGAGCACCCATCCCAGAAGCGTAAGCTGTAGGCGTCTGTCCCATTCAGCCCTCTGCGGTATGGGATCTTCCTTCCCTCAAAAAGTATAAATCTTACACATGACTTTAAGAACCAAAATTCTGAAAATGTAAACTATATACAATGGAATATACTACTCAGCCATCAAAAGCATGAAATAATGCCATCTGCAGCAACATCGACGGACCGAGCGGCAATCACACTGAGTGAGGTCAGTCAGACAGAGAAGCAGATATACTTTATGACATCCCTTACATGCAGAATTTAAAGAGACGTGGAACAAACGAGCTTATTCTCAGAACAGAAACAGACTGACAGGCTTAGAGAAATTTATGGTTGCCAGATCAGGGGGGCATGGGAGAAGGACAGTCAGGGAGGCTGGACGGACACACACACACTGCTGTGTCCACAATGGATCGCCAGCAAGGACCCACTCTACGCACAGGGGACTCTGCTCACTGTTAGGCGGCAGCCTGGATGGGAGGGAGTTGGGGAGAGAATGGATACACGCATGTGAATAGCTGAGTCCCTTCACTGTTCACCTGAAACTATCCTAACACTAACCAGCTATACTCCAGCATAAAATGAAAAGTTCGAAATACAAGTAAAAATATACTTACAGTTTTTTCAACTTCATGTCATAAAAACTGCTATTCACCTCAAACCAACAAAAACCCCCAATGAGCCATAAAAGGTGACCACAAAAGGAAATCCAGAATGAGCTCCCAAAAGGAGCGCGGATTCATTTTCTCACCTGATCCTAGAAACACAGAGCCTAGAACATCTGAGATCTACCGCCTGTTACAGCCAGACTGTTACAGTCACACCCTCCTCACTTCTATCTAGTTACCCGTTCCAAGGTGAACTAACCTTCTGGTCCAGTGTAACAATCTCGAGAGTAACCACAGCATGAAGTTGTCCTTTTTGCCCCGACAGCAGCTCCCCCTCAAAATGCCCTCAGCCCTCTCCTACCAGAACCCCAAACCACCACCCACAAACACACTGCCACCAAACAAGCAGATCGAGGACGGTGATATAAAACTGGGACTCTTGGCTCCATGCGGCTCTTTCACTCACCAGCCCACAGGATTTCAAGTCTGAGTCAGAAGAGTACAGCGCACCGCTGTGCTCAAAGCAGAAGTTGCGCGGGCTTCGGGGCTGATGGTGACCACAGAGGAGCTCCAGAAGCCCATGCTGAAGGGCACTGGCTCAGAAGAGGCAAATGTTAGAAATGAAAGAAGCCAAGAGCTGAGTATCTGACATTTACATCTCCTATCGGATTCAGAACACTTCATCTGCAAATCCAACAGAAATTCCTGGAAAAGAGAACTGTAATCTCTAACAATTTACAATGTCTTATTATAATCAACACATCTTCCTGATGTGATCTGACCTACAATCATATTAGAATTAGTATACACTCAAAGCACACTTAATCCTAAGTCAGTAAAAGTAGGAGTAAAAGAGACCAACAGTCCAAAATAACTAAAAATTCTCCAAGTGCAATGTGCAGCTGATCCACCAGAACCAGTACTAGTCTCCAAACATCAAGATAAAGTTTAAATATAATCTTTTATTCATTTATAGCAGATGAAATGTGAACCACAAGCCACGTAAGATGAACTTAATTCCCGTCCCTCCATCATTGCAACAAGAATCCAGTAACTTTATATCTTTTCGAAACGGTTCACCTACATTTCTTAAAGTATTACTATAATAAATGTATAAAAACTGGAACAACATAAAAAGTACTGCTTTGTAATGACTTTTATTCATGAAAAAAATATCCTGGCCTTTTTATGTCACTTCAACTTCTGGTCAACATGGATAAAACAGGGACCAAATTTTCCCAAACACTGTAAACAACAGAGGGAAAAAATACATGAAACAAGGATTTTTAAACACTGGACATCAGGCAGTTCAGGGCAGTATTTCCTGAGAAAGAAACACACACACACAGACACTCAGTGTTTCCTATGGTGCAGACCCAGAATTAACGAATGCACGCACGCACACACACACACACACACCCGTGTTCCCTGCGGGGCAGACCCAGAACGCACGCGCGCACACACACACCAGTGTTCCCTACGGTACAGACCCAGAACGCACGCACGCACGCACGCGCACACACACACCCGTGTTCCCTATGGTGCAGACCCAGAACGCACGCACGCACATGCACGCACACGCACACACACACCAGTGTTCCCTACGGTACAGACCCAGAACGCACGCACGCACGCACGCACACACACACACACACCCGTGTTCCCTGCGGGGCAGACCCAGAACGCACGCGCGCACACACACACCAGTGTTCCCTACGGTACAGACCCAGAACGCACGCACGCACGCACGCACGCACGCACACACCCGTGTTCCCTGCGGTGCAGACCCAGAACGCGAGCGTGCACACACACACTGTGTTCCCTATGGTGCAGACCCTGAACGCGCGCACACACGCACTCACACGCACGCACACACGCACGCACACGCACACCCGTGTTCCCTATGGAACAGACCCAGAAAGAACAAATGCACGCACACACGCACACACACACACCCATGTTCCCTACGGTGCAGACCCTGAACGCGCGCACGCATGCACACACACACACCCGTGTTCCCTATGGTGCAGAGACAGAACTCAGGTGGCCAGGGCACACGAGTGCTAGAAGGCAGAGAGCTGCCCGGGAGAACCCGGAGGTCTGGCGCACGCACCAGAGGCGCCGCCTTACAACACCAGGGAGAGCACGCACACAGGGAACGAGGGGACAGCCCAGGGCTCCCTCAAGGCTAAGAGGAGTCTACGTTTCCACTTGTCAGAGAAGAAGAATCTCCTAGTCCCCAGGGCACTCAGAACGGTACTGCCTCTGCAGAGGCGACAGAAAGTTAAACCTTCAGCTATTCTTATCACTTTAAACAAAGTTTGAAAGGATCAGATTATTTCCAAGTAACTTAATTGTACCTCAACATAAAGCTCAAAATATATTTAAGGGCTTTCTGAGTGTCCCAGTGGTTAAGGATCCATGTGCCAAGACAGGGGACGTAGGTTCGATCCCTGGTCCAGAAGGTTCCACGTGCCGTGGGGAACTGAGGCTGTGAGCCACAGCTGCTGAGCACACACGCCCAAGCCGAGCGCTGCAGCAGGCACTGCAACGAGAAGCCGCAGCACGGCTAGGGGAGTCCGCACGCGGCAGCGAAGGCTAGAGACGGCCAGAAATACAGCCTTGAGGAAGAGACCCAGACCAGCTTACAGTCCAACACACCCAGCACCCAAAACGGCAGATTCACAATGTCTGGCATTGTGAAAACTACCAGATACAGAAAAGTCTGAAAATGCAAGGAGAGAAACCAATCACCAGGAACAAACCCAGCAACGACCGACAGCAAAGCTGAGAGGCCGTGCGCTGTCGCAACCACCCTCCAAGCGGAGCGACTGCCGCTCAGCACCGAGCGCGCGCTGGGGGAGGCGTGGGGTGGCTCACGAGGACGCCGGCGGCCCGCTCAGGAGACAGAGCCAGCCGGAAGCAGGAGAGCCAGTGTGATGTGCGAAGAGAAGACTTTCCCACAGAGCTCCACACCCAGCAAGCGTGCCAAGAACAAAGGCAAAACAAAGCTTTTTTTCAGATATACAAAAGCTGAAAGAATTCATCACCAGCAAACCTGATTGCAAGAAATGTTAAAAGGCAATCTCTCAGCTGGAAGGAAATGATAATAGGTGTGTACCTGCAATTATAAAAAAGAATAAACACCACCAGAATCAGTAATATATTTGGAAAACATAAATTTTTAATTTCTTAAATCAATTCAAAGGGTAAAGTGGAAATAGTACCAAAGTATTACGGGGTTTATCACCTGCAGAAATAAAATTCATGATAACAACAGTGTATCCACAGAAGGAATAAATGCTGAAGGGCTCTGTGCCATGAAGGGCATGATTTCACCTGAAGGCAGACCGAAACATGCCAGAGACGTGGCTCAGAAGCTCTGAGCGAATGCGAGCGTGAAGTCGCTCAGTCGCGCTGACTCTGTGAACTGCAGCCCACCAGGCTCCTCCGTCAGTGGGATTTTCCAAGCAAGAGTACTAGTGGGTTGCCATTTTCTTCTCCAAGGGATCTTCCCCACCCAGTGATCGAACTCAAGTCTCCAGAATTGCGGGCAGCCTCTTTACCCTCTGAGCCACAAGGGAATCCTATACACTCTAAAACAACCACTAAGAAAACAAAAAAAGTTACAGCCAGTAACCCAACAAAGCATATGTTATCACTGAAAGATAAACTGAACCTAAAAGATGGCATAAAAAAGGAAATAGGCAATGAAGAACAGATGGGAGAAATTGAAAACAAATAGTAAGACAATAGATTTTAAACCCAATCACATCAACAATAACACTAAATGTAAATGGGCTAAACATTCCAATTTAAACACAAAGATTGTCAGATTAGAAAAGAAATCGCCACTCCGCCCTGCTTGAAGGGAACCCTTGAAAAGTGGAAGCTAGTCCCTCCGTCGTGTCCAGCTCTTTGTGAGTCCATGTACTGCAGCCCACCAGGCTCCTCTGTCCAGAAGAACACTGGAGTGGGCAGCCATTTCCTTCTCCAGGGAATCTTCCCAACCCAGGGATGAAACCCAGGTCTTCCGCACACGGGCAGACTCTACTGACTGAGCTGCCGGGGAAGCCAAGGCTGCTGAAAAGAAACCCTTATTCAGTTTTGAGAGTCACGCACCAGCTACCGCTTATGTGCTAACAGTATGAACACTTCACCTGCAGAGACCTGAAAACATCAATGTGCCGTATAAAGCAACAGCGATTAATGGGTAGGTGGAAAGGGAGGGAAATTTACAGGAGATGGACAAAGATTTATAATTTTCAATTTTCCACATTATCAGAGTCTGTTTTCTATTGAAAGTACGTACCATATACTATTAACATTTAATCCTCAAGTCAAAAGTTCCTCAAAAAATAAATGCTATTTATCAAATAAACCATTCTCACTCAAATCATATGTAGGCGATCCTATTAAAAAACAAAACAAAAGCCAAAACCAAAACCAACCAACCAAATACTTCCCTGGTATTGGCAGTGAGTCTGGAACACACTGGCCTAGGTCTACACAGAGAGCACTTGGTTAGATTCCCAGTCTGTAAGTCCTGGCTCCCCAAGTTCCCAGCGGTGTGATCAGGGGCAAGTTATCTACCTTCACGCTTCAACTTCTTCTTCTGCAAACTGGAGGAAAACCAGAAGAGTATAACTTTCTGAAGAGAATGCTTTCATTAGCTATCTATTTAAGGTCTATTTATAGTACAGGGAACTCTGCTCAACACTCTAATGACGTATCTGGGAAGAGTCTAGAGGAGTGGATGTATGCAAACGGGAAACTGATTCACTTTCTTGGCCATCTGAAACACAACAATGTAAAATCAACTATGCTCTGATAAAATTTTTTTTTTAATTAAAAAAGAAAGAAAACAGTGGAGACGTCCCTGGTGGTCCAGCGGTTGAGAATCTGCCTTGCAATGCAGGGGACACGGGTTCAGATTCCTGGTCAAGGAACAAAACTCCCACGTGCCACGAGATAAGGAAGCCCAAGTCTGCCCACCCCCAAACCTGGTGCACTACCACCAGAGCTCCTGTACCTCACCAAAAGGTCCCACATGACACAGCCAAGTAAAGAAATATCGAAGACAAAAGATCCCACGTGACAGAGGCAAATAAAGAAATATTTTTTTAAGTGGATATATGTGCGTGATTAACTCACTCTGCTGTATACCGAAAATTAACACAGCACTGAAAATCATCTATACTCCAATGAAAATTTTTTTAAATAATGCATTTTTAGTATCAGTAGCTATTGCATATTAAGGGCTCACTATGAATAGAGCTCTGTTACAACTGTTTTATGTACAATATGTACTCAAATCCTAAAAACCTGTGAGGTCGTAAGCACTTTTATCTCCATTTGACAAATAAGGAAACTGAGGTGCAGAGATTTATGTTTCTCCCAAATTTACAGATCTACTAAGTGGGGAACTACAATTTTAATCTGATCTAATTCAGAACCTGTCATCTTAATCCACATGCTAAACGAATACCTGCTCCATAAACCTGCTTTCAAAGTTGCCAGTCTCTCACTCTGGACTATGAACTGTTTAATGCTAAGAGCTTTGCCTTCTTTCTGAGTAAACTGAGACACCAGCACACAGGGAGCGTGAAGCCCGTCAGCAGAAGGTGCTGATGGACCTGGCGTGCACGGTTCGGTCTGTCACTGACTAGGGCATGGGGAGCAAACAGAAGCCTGGTGCTCTCTGCCAAACACACCAGCCCTCAGCTCTGCCACTGCAGGAAGGTCACGTCACCTCCCCAGATCTAAGTGTTCTCATTCATAAAGTGAGGAACTGGACTAGAAAAACTGAGCTCTAAAAACTCCAAGAAAAGCCTGTATCACTCTTTGGAAGAAAGAACCAGAGTTGCCTCTGACCAGGAGAATCGTAACAGCTTAGTTTTCAGCGTAAAATTTACAGCCCTTTTGTTTCTTGTTTAAAATTGCTTGCTCCTCCAGACTAAGACCTTCAACAGGGCCTCGGCCTAGCCTGTGTCACTTACTTGTGTTACAGGGACAGCATCTGATGTTCAATGAGTGAATGCATTATCAGTGAAAATTTATGAGCAATAAATGAAATGAAAAAGTACTTTTATGGAGAACTCTAAATCAGCTGTTTCCAAAATTTTTTTGAATGGCTACTTTTATTAGCTGAATGTTCACTTTAAATATATCTATTTAAGTTATAAAAACTGCTCTAAAAACTTGTTCACAAGACTTTAAAATGCTTCAGTTCTTGCTGTTTCAATGTATTTCAACTACATCTAAGCAATTTTGTTCCAAAAGGCCCATGGAACAGAAAACGTAGTCTTATAACATCAGTAGTAAACTCTCAGAAACTTTTTCCTGAGATACACATATCTTGTCTAAGCCTAGACTAGGCCACGAAAGCAGCGGCAGAAGTCATCAGACACAGCTCAGGACGCAGGGCGAACAGGTACTGAACCGCTCTGCCCACCTTCCGCCGGATGCCTTTGGATACAAAGCTGCTACAAGCTGAAATAAACCGTTTACTTTGTGGATTGTTTCTGCTGATTATGCAGAGAACCACACACTGAAATTTAACACAGTCTCAATTCACCAGGGTTCAATTATTTATGAACTGATTAAAGCTATACACATCGTTACCCTGAGGTTTTCTTTCTAAAAGTTCAAAAAGTAAAGAAAAAACCGTTTCCCAAACTGACCAACTATCTTTTTATTTTGTTTAGTAATTTATGATTATGCCATGAAAACAGAAATTAGGACCCAAACTATACTACAGGCAACATATACACTATATGCCTTCTGGCAACTGGCCTGTGCACAGTCTTAATGCAAGTGTCTGAACACTCCTCTGGCAATGAGTCGCTGAGTGGCTTCTGAATATTTTTTAAAATGTTACATATAACTGAGAAAACAGTTCAAGAACCACGGCACTAAACATACACCCCTCGGGCCTTCCTGGGTGGCCCAGCGCAGAGCACCCGAGCTCAAGCCCTGCTCAGGGAACTAGGCCCTGCATGCCTCAATTAAGCCCCAGCAGAGCCAAATAAATGAATATTAAAATAAAACACACACTTAATGCTCACTTGCTTTAAGCAAGTAATTAACTCAGCGTCTTCTAAATTTTAAGTATTATTGATTCAAACACTGATTCCTCATACTGATTTGTATGTATTCCAGGAAATACCACAAGTCCTAAAACAAAATTCAATATAAATTTACTTTAATTTTTAAAAGAAATTCCTCAACGTAAAAGAAGGGGAAAGGGAACCCTGTAGCTCCTTTTCAAAGCTCCAAGATATGGCAAATGTCAATAGCTTTAGTAAACCCAAAGCCAACTAATGACATCTACCATAATTACCCTCCTAAAATTAAGTTTCTGAAACATGTCCTCCTCAAACATTACAAAGTTAGAAAAAGGTTCCAGCCTTGGTCTGTCTTTTCCGCTTACCTATCAGGTAACTCAAAAGGGCCCGGTGACTCAGCAGTGAAGATTCCGCCTGCAACACAGGAGATGCACCCAGATGTGGGTTCGATCCCCGGGTCCAGGAGACCCCCTGGAGGAGGGCATGGCACCCCACTGCAGTGTTCTGGCCTAGAGGATCCCCTGGACAGAGGAGCCTGGAGAGCTCCAGAGAGGGTCCACAGAGTCGCAGAGCTGCGGGGCTCCGGGCACTGCGTGCAGTGCGCACCCAGGGCGCATCGGGACTGCAGGACTGACCCGAGGCGGATTCTCCATCATGAAGACAGCGCAAGGAAAGTGTAGGAAAACCCACAGTCCAGTTTCTCATCTCAACGGGACCAGCAGACTAGGGGAGGGAGGTCAGGAGCAGCCTCAGAGGGGCGGCTTGAGACGGGCCTGAGGCTCCCGAAGGGGAGAGGAAGGGCTCCGCATGAGAGAGTGAAGCGACTTGACACGTTTTAGAAAAACTGCCCTAAACGGTGACGAATGCTTGCCCTCCGCAGAACTTGGTAGGGGTTATTATCTGCAGTTCACAGATGAGAAAGTTGTAAGGGGCTAGGTGGTCTGCCCAGGTTAGAGCGCTAAGGGGCAGAGTTAAGATGTGAATCACATTTTGTGAGACTAGAAAGCCAGCTCTCCTCAGAGCAAAAACAGGCTGGCTTTGTAATAACGAAGCAGTGCAGGTCTTGCCCCAAGACATCGCAAAACCCATCTGCACACAACAAGAGTCAAGCTGTTAAGTGGCCAATACCAAAAGCTGACACTGTCTGATGTAAAACTTTCGGTATCTTGAGGCAGCCTTCTTCACTCAAGCCGGCAATTTCTTCCCATGGGCAGCAAAGTCTGCGGCTGAACACAGAAGCTCACCCTCCCGCCAGCTTCGCTGACGCTGCCGTGGCTCTGCAGCGCCCTTCTCTACGGCTGACACTTCGTTCTTGAGCCGCTGCTTCAGGACGGCTTTCAGACCGCCGGCGCTGCCTGAATCACTGTCAATCATCTAAAGATGGGGAAAACAAAGGTTCTCGAAAATAAGAAGTCAAATTAAAGTAATTTATGTATCACATGTAATTAATTAACGTAGTTGCTTCCAAAGGTGTCTCAGAAACAAATTCTCCCCCTGGGATAGCCTACTAAATTCTTACGTCTTAACATATGGCTATCAATGGTTCATTTCCAAGGGAGGCACACTCACGACTCTTTTTTCGCTTAGGACAGCAGCACAGAACTTCTCTTCAAATAGTACAGAATAAAAAATAAACATCTCCACTTTACACTAGGCAGTCCTGAGACAGAAACTGAGGGAGAAGAGAGGAAGGGAAAGACGGCAGTGCTGCAGTCAGAACGCGCGCTCCCGGCCCAGGAGCAGCAGCCCTGCTCCCCGCTGAGCGCGCTCCAGCAGGCGGTTTGCGTCTACGGCACTCCCTGGACGCCATCAGAAAACTGAAGTCTATTTTTAGACGTGCTCCTTTTTCAGGAAGATCATTCACTTATTCCTTTCCCCACTTGGTAAACATCTGAGCACCGACCATTTCCCAGACACTGCGGCTGGGTGGCTGGCACGGTCCCATCCTCAGGGGGCGCAGAGTGCCCAGGAACCTCAACAGCCGGTTATTAGGAACCAAATGGACGGAC
Organism: Ovis canadensis; assembly: GCF_042477335.2. Classification (NCBI taxonomy): domain Eukaryota; kingdom Metazoa; phylum Chordata; class Mammalia; order Artiodactyla; family Bovidae; genus Ovis; species Ovis canadensis. Next base: position 57,708,717 of record NC_091270.1, read on the forward strand.
TCCTTCCATTTTCTTAAATTAACCATCAACACTGGTGTTATTTGGACCAGTGACCAAACTAGCTGGTTGGTCCAGGAGTCAATCAAATAGCACTAACTGGGCCCTCACCCAGAAGTTTTGGAACTGGACCAAAAAAAAAAAGGCAGCTTCTCCCTGAGTCCCTACAGTGCCGTTGCTGCAGGCAGGGGGTCAGGCAGCAGCGACCTGCGGTGTGAGAAAGACGAGGCCCGTGCGCAGGGAGCAGCACAGACGGGACGGAGGGCGAGGACCTGCCTCCGCTGTCGCCCAGAACGTCCCAGGTCAGACTGAGGACGTCACACACCTGCGTGTCCTTATAGCAACCCCTTTCTATTTGAATGCATTAAAACTGAACTCTCGTTACCTGCAACACAGACAGTCTCAGGCAGTAACAAAGCGGAAGGGTGGAGAACATGGGCCCTGAGCCGGAGGGCCTGGGCTCCTCCTCAGCCCCCCGCTCACTCACCACCTAGGACCCGTGCGTTCACTCTATCGTCTGTAGAATGGGCCTGACAGTGCCCACCAATACAGACGCTTTAAATTTTGGATGATTTCTCTACATTTGAAGCAAAGCTTGCCCCACGGCAACCGCCTCACAGGAGCTCCTGCTTCTGCTGCTCCAGTGGCACAGCCCAGGGGCAGCCCGCGCTCCAACCGAGGCCTGCGCCACACACCCCTGCCGCTCTCGGGGCGGGGGAGGAGGGCAGCACACACCCCTGCCGCTCTTGGGGGGGGAGGCACACACACCCCTGCCGCTCTCAGGGAGGGGGGGCAGCACACACCCCTGCCGCTCTTGGGGGAGGAGGGCAGCACACACCCCTGCCGCTCTCAGGGAGCGGGGGGCATGGGGGCAGCACACACCCCTGCTGCTCTCAGTGGGGGGGGGCATGGGGGCAGCACACACCCCTGCCGCTCTGGGTTGGGGAGAGGGGGACAGCACACACCCCTGCCGCTCTCAGGGAGGTTGGGGCAGCACACACCCCTGCTGCTCTTGGCAGGGGGGGGCATGGGGGCAGCACACACCCCTGCTGCTCTTGGGGGGGGAGGTGGGGGCAGCACACACCCCTTTGGCAGGGCCACCCTCACGAGGGGCAGGTTCCACACTGGTGGATGGAGCGGAGCGGAGCAGTGAGGGTGCCCACAGCCCAGACACCACACGACCAGAACCTGAACGTCCCACCCCAACGTTCAGTCACACAGCCCTTCCTTACGTTCTGTCCATTTTCTAAACCTGAAGATTTCAGCACGTTTTCAGACTCAACAGATGATTTCAGCTTGCCAGAAACAAAGCATCCCCGACTGGTGTAAACGTCACTTCGTTATTTGTGATTTTATTTTTGCATGTGTAACGGGAATTGGGCAGTTAAGACTACTGACATCTGTGGATCGTGAATCCATTTACAGTGTCTGACGGCTGAGACGCTACACCCACCCGCGGTCCTGTCAAGGGGATATCAGAAGGCCTGACACACAGAGCTGAGAATAAAACTGAAGACCATCCTGCAGGGCTCACTGAGCTAGACTGAAGCGTGGCCCAGGCATGGTCCAGAGAGCAAGCGTCTAAGAAATCGATGGCGCTAATAAATAAGCAGCTAATACAACTCAGGACCCAAAAAAACCGCTACGAAACAGTGAGCAGGAGACCTGCGCAGAAACGTTTCCAAAGACACACAGACGGCCAACGGGACACCAGAAGACGCCCAACATTACCAGCCATCAGAGAAGCGCAAACCAGACCCACGACGCGACAGCACCGCACACCCATCAGAACGGCCATCCGCAGAAAGTCTACAAGTGCTGGTGAGGGTGTGGAGGAAGGCGGTGCTCAGGCACCGTGAGTGGGCGTAAAGCGGGGCAGCCACTGCGGAGAGCAGGGTGGAGAGTCCCTGAGAAACTAAGAACCACTGCAGGACCCAGCAACCCCGCTCCCGGGCGCAGACCTGGAGAAAGCCATAACTCAAAAAGATACATGTACCCCACCGTTCCCTGCAGCATTATTTACAAGAGTCAAGATATGGAAGCAACGTTAGTGTCCATCAACAGAGGGGATAAAGATGGACAGTACACAGTGTAATTATTACTGAGCCATGAAAAAGAATGAAATTCTGCCATCTGCAACAACATGGGCAGACCACAGGGTATCATGCTTAGTGAAATAAGTCAGACAGGAAAAAGGCAAATATTCCAGTTATCACTTTCATGTGGAATCTAAAAAAAAAAGAACGCATGTAACAAAACAGAAATAGACAGACACAGAGAGCAAGTGAGGGGCTCCCAGCTGGGAGGGGGACATGGGGGGAGTTAGGGTATGGGGTCAAGACACAGAGAGCAAGTGAGGGGCTCCCAGCTGGGAGGGGGGCATGGGGGGAGTTAGGGTATGGGGTCAAGACACAGAGAGCAAGTGAGGGGCTCCCAGCTGGGAGGGGGACATGGGGGGAGTTAGGGTATGGGGTCAAGACACAGAGAGCAAGTGAGGGGCTCCCAGCTGGGAGGGGGGCATGGGGGGAGTTAGGGTGTGGGGTCAAGACACAGATCACCATGTATACAGGAGATAAGCAACAAGGATGCACTGGGCCGCACAGGAAACAAGCCATTACATGTGGTAACTTTCAACGCAACATAATTCACAAAGATACTGAATCACTATGCTGTATGCCTGGAACGTAGTGTTGTGAATGACCAGACTCCAATTTAAAAAAGAAGAGGGTTCCACCTTGTGCGCCGTTGGTGGGAAGGAAAACAGTTGTTGAAGATGGAACTTCCTCAAAAAACTAAACACCGAACTACCCTCTGACCTGGGAATCCCACTTCTGGGACTGTCTGAATACACCCCAGGTCCACTGCGGCACTCTTCACGACAGCCAGGGTACAGAAGCCGCCCACGTGCCCCCTTGAGCGAGGCACGAAGAGGCGCCAGCACACACACAGAGCAGTACTACTCTGCCACGGAAAGCCTGCAGTGAGCTGCCGGCAGTGATGTGAGTGGACCTGAGCACACGATGCTGAGCCAAGTCAGCCAGAGACAGACAGACGGCGCGTGATCTCACTGACACGTGGAACCCAACACCCACCACCAAGCTCACAGACAGAGCAGACTGGGTGAAGGGCAGCAGAAAACACAAGTTCTCGGTAAGAAGGCACGGGGGCCACAGACAGCGCGGAGGCTGCACTCAGCACCACCGCGTGCGGAAAGCTGCCGGCAGAGAGGATCTCAGTGGAGAAGGCAATGGCACCCCACTCCAGTGCTCTTGCCTGGAGAATCCCAGGGACGGGGGAGCCTGGTGGGCCGCGTCTGTGGGGTCCCACAGAGTCAGACACGCCTGAAGTGACTTAGCAGCAGCAGCAGCAGCAGAGGGTATCTCAGAAGTTCTCATCACAAGGAAAATCATCTGGAGTTACGTATGGTAACACATTAGCTGGACTTGCTGTGGCGATCATTTCAGAACACACACGAACACCCAGTCCCTGCGCCGTCTTCCTGAAGGCAATGTGCTGCGTGTCAATCACGCCCCAGAAAGAAATCAGGAAGAGAGACCGAGAGCGGGGAGAGGAAGGAAGGCGCAGAAAACAAAGGTTTCTCAAGGGTCAGAGAACGAGTTTCACAAAGCATACATACACGATTTTCCCAAAGATATTTTCTTGGCAAAACTGTTTTCAAAATTACTCTAGAGCCCAAAGCCCCGGCGGGCCACCGCAGAGGCAGCGCAGGGGAGGGCAGGCCAGGCGTGTCTGGAGTGATGGCAAAGTCCGGGCGCCTCTTCCCGGAACCCAGCTCCGGGTTTCTCCTACGCCTTTTTCTGCTTCTCTTTCAGATGGATCTCATTTATACAAAAGAGCACATGTAGGGATGTAATGCAGCCTGTGGGGAGAACAAGCGAGGCCCCATTTCTAACCTTGAGAAATAGGTCAGCCCTCTTCAGACCCTTTCCCTTCTCAGGGCAGAGCCTTCCAGAGCCCCAGCCCCCCTCCATGGAGGCCCCCAGCCCGTGAACCCTCCACACCCCCATCCTCCCTGTCAGCCCCTAGCAGCGAGGCTGGGGCTGCCCCTCAGGCCGCCGGCCACCCCCATCTGCCCCGCTCAGGCTGTGGGACTGCTGGGGTTCTTCCCTCCTCTCCACCCTCAGCTCTGAAGGCGGGCTTGGGCTCCCCAGCCCCCGGGTGTGCTTGGTCAGAGGCACGACGGGGAATCACTGCCGTCACAGGACAGAAAGCTTGGATGGAAGGAAGGTATGATGAAGAGAAAACACTGAACAGTCCTGTCCTATGAACCTTAGTATACAGTGTCCAGCTCAGGACCTGCTTTATGCCATTTTATGCTGAGAACATCTATCTCCAAACAATCTAACTCAGTGCTATACATACAGAGACACATATAAATGCTCAGTTTACAATTTTAGTCAAGTAACTTTCAGGACTTCGCTGGGGCACAGTGGTTAAGAATCTACCTGCCAAAGCAGAGGACACAGATGGGATCCCCCCGTGCCACGGGGCGACTGAGGCCGCGCCCCACACTGAGCCCGCAGGCCGCAGCTGCTGAAGTGCACACCCCGAGAAGCCACCGCTCAGCAGCCAAGACGGGCCTCCACTCGGCCAACTGGAGAAAGCCCACACAGAAGCAACGAAGACGCAGCACAGCCAAGGACGCGCCATTCCTGATTCTTTTCCTGACGGTGCCTGCTACTCTTAGCATGTTATTGCAAAGTCATTCATATCCACCTCTTTTAACAGAATGCAGCGACTTCCACGCCTTCACCCGCCAATGCTTCGACCAGCACTGCTAAGCACCCAAGTCACAATCCCATTTTCTCCTTCTGATCTGAATTTTCAATCACTGGATACACTGTCTATTTTCTTAAAAACCAAACCTATATTTAAAATCTTAGAGATATGTATTACATTTATGCAAAGTAGCAGAAATAGTCCTATTTCTATCCATGAAAGATTAAAACTGACTGTGGTTTCATCACTTCAACTTGACTATAATTTCTTCAGTGACTAAAGAAACATCTATACAATTACTGCTAATCAGTATTTTGTTTCAGAATCAAACCTTTTAGGCGTCTCCTGGTGTTGGGCTCACGAAATAAAAAGTGCGTGTGTGTTCAGCCATACCCTACTCTTAGCAACCTCGTGGACTATCGCCCTCCTCCAGGGGGTCTTCCCAACTCGGGGATCAAACCCTCATCTCTTGTGTCTCCCACACTGGCAGGGGGATTCTTCACCACTGCGCCACCTGAGGAGCCCGAGAAATAAAGCAATCAGGTCTTAAAGAAAACATAAACAGCGGTAACCGAGTGTGATCAATGCTGTAAAGAGGAGACTATGAAGTGCCACAGGGCACGGATGAGAGCGCTGCGAGGGATGAATCACCTCCGTCTGGGCTGTAAGAACAGTAAGGATGGAAACTGGAGCGGGAATGCACCGGGGAGTGAGAGGAATGTGGCCAAGTTACAGAGGGGGAGTAACGAACAGGAGCCAGGCCTCCTGGAGTCAGCCTGTGAGGGATTTCTATACAGCTCAGTCGGTAAAGAATCTGCCTGCAAAGCAGGAGACCCAGGCTCCATCCCTGGGCCGGGAAGATCCCCTGGAGGAGGAAATGACAACCCACTCCAGTATTCCTGCCTGGAGAATCCCACAGAAAGAGGAGCCTGGCAGACTGCAGCACGACTTGGCAACTAAACCACGCCACGCACCACACCCGCGGAGCCGGGCGCTGCAGAGCCGCGCTCGGAAACAGAGACAGCCACACGACGCAACAAAGAGCCGGCTCGGCCCTCAGAAAGAATGGCGGCGCTGAATCCGAAGGGCAGCCCGAGTCTTTCAGGCTCTTCAAGAGGAATGCACTGGTGATTAAACTATGCTGGAGAACACACAGAGGGGTAAACGGCCAGCCTGATGAAACAAAGTCAGTGGCTAACTTGTGAATAGCCCCGTCTTTTTAAATCTACACAGTTTAGCTGAGTAAAAACTGAATGGGCAGTATCGTGAAGTGAGGTCTAACTCAGAGGATGGTTAGGGAGGAGGCTCTAATGGGCCAGGGCCTAAACACCAGCTCCCCCAGTTAAGAGCCAAGTGATCTTGGACTAGCTACCTGACCATTTTAAGTTTCTCTTTCCTCATCTTTACAATGGGAATAAAAATCATACTGACGTGTTAGCTGCTATCATCACTAAATTTTAAGCTATTTTAAAAATCTCCACAGCACAGAGTATGAGGCAGAAAGAAGCTGAACAAGATATGATACGTATGTGAACTCTAAAGAGTTGTCCAGGGGACTTCTCCTGGTGGTCCAGTGGCTGAGACCCTGCACTCCCCAATGCAGGGGGCCTGGGGTCCGATTCCTGAACAGGATAGCTAGATCCCACATGCCACAACTAAAACCAGGCACAGTCAAAAACACAAATATTTTTTAAAAAGAGCTGTCCAGAGTATCATAAATCAGGCTTTCTCACACTGTTCCTTCATTATTTTGCATAAAGTGAATACCCAGAATATTGGACACATCCATTCATTTTATAGTATAATTACCACAGTTCATTTAAAAGTCAAAAAACTTGAAGCGTTTTTGTATCGATTATTTTGTATTATCGGTGTAGCTTCCCTTCGAGCAAAATACCCATGTTTCATTTGCACTGAAATTGTGCCCCTTTTAAAAATTTTGGATGACATGCATAAATTCTAAGTGTGTAATTTTTTCTATAACGGTAAATAAGTGAAAATTTCCTAGAGGCCTCCTAACTTAGCTGTTATTAGGTCAGTCGAAAAAAATCACGAGGACCATTTCTTCAGTAAGAAAACCTACTCTTCTGTAAGAAATTATGTAATTTCTTATCAATGCAACTCCAAACCTCCTGGAATCATTTATTAAATAGGCTGGAATTACATTTTACAGGTCATTTCTATAACATCAGAATTTCAGTAGCTAAAGTTTCAAACACACACCTGAGAATGATTAGAACAGTAACCAATTTGTTAGTAATACTACCTGTGTTTGGCCTACATGTCCCTTTTAGTTCCAGTATTTCCACTTTCACTAACTAAAAGGTAGGGCAAACTATCACTCCACCGAAGAGTCTACCAAGCCAAGGACGCTGCCCCACAGTCCATGGCACAGACGTGGCGCTTCCGGCTGCGAGAGCCAGCCTGGAAGGGCCGCGGGAACTGAGGCGGGCCTGGGAGACCAGCAGGCTGTGCCCAGCCCACCGGGGCTGCACTGCCTGCCGGCCCAGCTCTGTCTGCGGCCCCTGCTCTGCTGGGGAGAGAGGCCGAGGTCCTGAGGCTTCCCCCCAGAAGCCCCACGCCACCTACCCTTCAGCTGGAAGCTGGGCAAGCAGGAGAGACCCAACCAAGAAGCCGCTTCTGTCAGCTATGCAGATGCCACAGGGCAGTCACTCTCACCCACCCGGTGCATCAGAAAGGCGAGCGGAGCGCCGTGACACGGCCCCTCGCGGGTTCAGACACAGACTCTGGGCGGCACATCTCTCACTGTTACGAAATTTCCAGATGTAAGATGTCCAGACACAGCAGGCATGACAGAGCTACCCACACAGCAGGCACGACAGAGCTACTCCATCCAGATACAACAGAAAGCTACATGAAGAAATGCCCGTGAATCTGTTCACAAGGCAAAAAACCCAAAAAACAACAGGGGTATTTACAAAGAGTAACTCCATAAGCTCTCTTTTTATGAGCTGGAAATTTTGTGTGAGACTACTAGGCCAATCATTGGAGAAGGCGTTGGCACCCCACTCCAGTCCTCTCGCCTTGAGAATCCCATGGACGGAGGAGCCTGGTGGGCTGCAGTCCCTGCGGTAGCAAAGAGTCGAACACGACTGAGCGACTTTACTTTCCCTTTCCACCTTCATGCATTGGAGAAGGAAATGGCAACCCACTCCAGTGTTCTTGCCTGGAGAATCCCAGCGACAGGGGCCTGGTGGGCTGCCGTCTATGGGGTTGCACAGAGTCAGACACGACTGAAGCAGCAGCAGGCCGATCACGGTGGTATAGACCATTCCTCTATTTAAAACTTTCCAATGGCCTTCTACTGAAATCAATACAATCTGACGGCTGCCCACCTCACCTCCTACTCCTCTAGACCCTCATGCATAATGTCTAGGCTTCTATTTGTTGTCTTTGGGCTTAAAAATGTCCTCTCGTGGCTGGCTCCTTGTCATCACTCAGGGCCATCTCTCCCAACCGGCATCAACCAATGCTCCCACTGGCCCTGTCACTCACTACTCTTAATTAAGCCATTACTCTTAATTTCTCAGTACTGCTACCTAAAATTGCTTTTTTGTACACTTTCCTTCCAGTTTCATTGAAAAGTAATAGGCATACAGCACTGCATAAGTTTAAGGTGTACAGCGTAACGTTCTGACTTATGAATACATCACGAAGTGATGATCACAGTAAGTGAATATCCATCATCTCATACTGGACACAAAATTAAAGAAACAGAAAACCTTGTTTTTCTTGTGATGAGAACGGTTTCATACGTTTTTAACTTGTTCCTCCTCCGCATGCACGTAAGCTCCACGAGCACTGTCCCACGGCTCTATCTCATGTACCTGGCGCAACATGAAGTGCCCAGATATGTTAGGACGAGCAACTGAGTGTGGGGTGGAACAGCCTAACACAGCTGCGTTTTAACTCAAAGGGCCGCCGGCTGGAGGACGCTGCGGCAGACTCGGCGCAGAGACTTGCAGACCGCTCCACGGGCCCCAGGGACACAGGCAGGCGGGGGCACCCCGCGCACCCCAGCTCGGCACTGACAGCTGTGCCAGGCAGGCGGGGGCACCCCGCACACCCCAGCTCGGCACTGACAACCGTGCCAGGCCTCAAGACACTTGCAAAGCTAGTGGTAAGATTGAACTGGAACAAACAAAAATCTGTCATTATCGCAGACAATTCTTCTGATGCAAATCACGTGTATTCAGGGTGTCACATGCTGTAAAAAGTCATTCAAGGAACATAACTCACTAACCTACTGGGCCTGGTGAACATCTGCTGGGGAACGAACCACACTTTCACAGTTCAGCCGACAGCGACTCACACTTACGTCTTTTCCTCACAAGTCCAGCGTCACAAACCTTTCTGAGTCAAGTGAACATGTTCAGAACAAACAGAAAACTTCCCCCAACTGGCTAACTTTTTTGTTCTGAAGGGACGGGGGGGAGGGAGGGTGCACAGCAAGGACTAAGGAAGCCAGAAATGCCAGAGCAAAGCTGTGAAGATTTCAGCCCGAAAGGAAGTGGCAGACTAAGCCCGCATTATGTCATTAAGACTCAAGATTTGACTTAGCCCTTTAAACAACAAGACAGCATTTCTTTTCCTGCACCTCCAGGTCAGCCGACAAGTGTTATCATCGCACTGCATGGGCTGGCCCGACCTTAGAGAAGCTTCAGAACTGGAGGGGCTTCCTACCAGGTTCCAAAGTTTAACCTCTGGAAAGCTACGAGAGTTGGACTATGACCTCTAACTGTAGAAAGGTTTCAAGAGGAGCCCTGGAAAAAGACAAACGTAGTACTTGTCACCTGTGAATGAAACGTCACTCATCCCACAGTGAACAGGCCACAGAAAGAGAGAAGGGGACATCCAATCCTCCAAGCCCCAGAGTCCCCGTCACGACAACTGACCTGGGTAACTTCTCAGGGCTTCTTCCATAACCACGCATTCTAACTTGCGAGCACTGTAAGACAGGAGTTCCTCCCAGTCTGTCTGAAGGCAGTCAGAGCACACGGCAGTAACAGAAATTCTTACATCCACACAGCGCCCAGCAGCTATGGCCGGGAAGAACAAGAACCGACTTCAAACTTCGGTTCTAACGAGAACTGCGCCCTAGTGTGTGGTGTAAGACTGGCCCAGATTATTTGCCAAGCTGCTGGTCAGTTACTGTATCTGACTCTACCACCCCGTGCCTCCCTGGCGGCTCAGACGGTAAAGCGTCTGCCTGCAAGGCGGGAGGCCTTGGTTTGATCCCTGGGTCAGGAAGATCCCCTGGAGAAGGAAATGGCAACCCACTCCAGTATTCTTGCCTAGAGAATCCCCCGGACGGAGGAGTCTGACAGGCTACAGCCCACCTGGTCGCAAAGAGTCGGACACGACTGAGCGATTTCACTTTCACTTTCTTTCACTACGACCCCACGGACTGCAGGCCAGGCTCCTCTGTCCACGTGATTCTCCAGGGAACAGGTTGTCACTTCCTTCTCCTGAGAATCTTCCCTACCCAGGCATCAAGCCCATTATCTCCTGCAATGGCAGGTGAATTCTTTACCACTGAGCCACCTGTGAACCCCTTGGCAATGTTTACTATATAAGAAATACATTTTGGATGTGAAAACATCTCAGTATTCTGAGCTACAAAGCAGCGGCTGTTTCTGGGGGCCTGCCAATCAGGCTGAAAAATAAATGTATGCACTCTGAGGACTTTCCTTAAAAGGGTCACTCAGGAAAGGACTGAGGCCAAAGCAGAACCGCATCCTATCAGCAATATAAGGCGCTGCTGCCTTTCCTGCCAGTCTCTGCTCACACATCACTATCAGCACGTAAGGCACATTTGCCCAACTGGTTACGCAGGTTAGAGGAAAAGCTCGCTCTCATGTTTATGTGTGTGTGTGTGTGTATATATAAAATCCTCCTGGGTGCTTGTTATACAACAAACATTTTCTTTCAGAATCTTTGATGGTTACCACTTTAACCATCTTCTTTTCTTTAGGATCAATGTGTTCTAGCAGACTCAGCTAAGAGAAAAAATTTTACAAAGCCAATCCCAGTAACCTTCCTGACACTGACGTACATCTCCATAAAGGAGGAAGGGTTATGAGTGGCGGCAGGAGAAATTTAAGTTACTGGGGGAGCAAAGTAACCAAAACCCTTGTGGTTTCACAGTTACTGTCTGTCTTCCTCTGCCAGTACCTAATGCTTCTGTGACGCCAACAAATACTCTGAACAAGTTGAATGTCGTCTCCCAGCCCAGAAAAGTTCTTTATTCTGTCGTCGACCCCCAGACCTTTGCTCTCACTCTTCCAGGTGGTCTAAGCCACTAACTTACCCAATCGACCCCATCTACTGGAGGCCAGACTCCTCTGCCCATGTGATTCTCCAGAGAAGAACACTGGAACGGGTTGTCATTTCCTTCTCAGGTTCGACCCAGAGATGGAACGGAGGCCTCCCGCCTTGCGGGCAGACGCTTTACCATCCGAGCCACCAGGGAGGCACGGGGTCGTAGAGTCAGACACTGCTGAGGAACTGACCGGCAGACCGACAAACGACCTGAGCCAGTCTTAAATCAGACGCCTCGCCGCACGCACCAGGCGAGCCCGCACCGGGACACAAGGCAGAAGCTCCCCACCGTACAAGTGAAGGCAGGCTCTGTGTCGTCAGTTTTACCTTACACATTTGTCAAAATTATTTGAATAAGAGAGATCATAAATAATTTCTCCTCCAAATACTCATTTACTATAATGACCTCTGCCAGTTTTAAAAAGTGAAAAATATCAATCATAATCCAAAATCCCACTTTTCAACAAAGTGGAACAATGTCAATGAAATACAGTGTATTTTGGAGCTAGTGCTTTGACTGACAACTTTAGTGAGGTGAGTAAACAGACAACAACCAGACGCCTTAGGACAGCTGTGCAATCCCCCACCCCTGCTCCAACTCGGAATGGGAACCTGGCGTCTGTTTCTCTGCGTAACTGCTGTTTAAACATGGGGCTCTGATGGGGAGAACCAGGGAAGACCAACGTTTGCACTGTCTTATATGAAACTATTACCCACGCGCAGCGGTGACTCCAGGTGTCTTACTGCCCGTGGCTTATGGTGTGCAATTTACAAGTATGTGTCTTGAGAATCAACCTCAGAAAAAGGGTCACTTTCAATTCCCAAGTGACACAGCCCCAAGAGTGCCTGGGATAATCTGAAACAAATTAATAAAATAGGACTGGAAGATGATTGGAAAGGTGATGCTTGTAAGATCTTTGGAGTTCCAGGTACATTCCATGTAAGACAACGTAACAGTCAGCCTTAAAAGGCTGAAAAAACAATCGACTATGGTGAATAACTTCCGCTGTGTTAAAAGTAAACACATAAACCCATTTATTCTAGGGCATCCACAGGTATGAAGAGCACGAACCACTGCAAATCAAAGCAGGTAAGGAAGTTTAAGGATGGCAGCAGCAATTCACTGATTTTCCAATTTACCCACTACCTAGTATTTTCAAACCAAGTCCACCAGAAGGGATTTATCAAAACACAACATCTGAACCTCTGCACTGTTTACATGTGGCATCCACGCCACAGGTGTTAGCCGCAACGATCACAACAGCCTCGAATCTAGGAAAGCGGGAACTTTTCTCGTGGAGGGAGGGAAAAGGACCCCCCTCATCCTGAGAATTCACTGAAAATGGCAGACCCCCTCCCAAGAGAAATAACAGACACAATGTCAAGAACAATCACACTAGTGCAGACATCTGGCAACACTGACCCACTTCCCTGGATGAACACGATGAAACCTGCTAGTTGGGAAGAGCAACACAAATAAGCACCTTCTCCTTCTCGACAGTCAGCCCCACTACTGGCTCTGCCTCGTGAAGGTGCATAAAACCCGACAGACACCTGCCGGTCGCCGCTTCTCCCACGCAGCGGCACTGCTCAGAGCTGACGGCCACGCCACCCAGAACTCTTCCCCCTCGCTGCTTCCTGACCCCCGTCTCTTCCTTTTCCTTCTTTCTCTCTGTCTCCTCCTCTGGCTTCTCCTCCTGCCTCCACCACCTCTGTCTAGAAGGCGTCCGAGTCTTCAGCCTGACCCTCTTCTCGCGCCTTCCTCTCCAGGTGAGCTGGAGGCTTCCGAGAGCCTCTACAAGCTGGCTTCTCCCAAGCGCACACACCTCAACTCTCTGTCTCGAGTCCATGCTCCTCCTCAGGAAAAGGAAAGGGAAGTCGCTCAGTCGTGTCCGACTCTTTGTGACCCCTCCATCCATGGGATTTTCCAAGCAGGATACTGGAATGGGTTGCCATTTCCTTCTCCAGGGGAACCTTCCAGACCCAGGGATCGAACCCGGGTCTCCCACGTTGCAGGCAGACGCTTTACCATCTGAGCCACCAGGGAAGGTGACTGATGCGCCAAAATACCAAAAAAGCAGCTTAGGCCTGGCCCAGGAGAGCTCTGCACCCCCTGTAATTACAGTATTAGCGAACAGTATGCTGCCCAGGTAACAGAACCCAGTGATAACTTACAGTCACGCAAAGTCAACAGGGCCCTCCTGACGGAGACATCACCTTGGCCTCCTGCAAGTTTATCATAAGCTATGTAGTGTGGCACAGGGCTTCCCTGGCGGCTCAGTGGTAAAGAGTCCACCCAGAATGCAGGAGACGTGGGTTCGATTCCCTGGTCAGGAAGATCCCCTGGAGAAGAAAATGGCAACCCACTCCAGTATGCTTACCTAGAGAATCCCATGGACAGAGGAGCCTGGTGGGCTACAGTCCACAGAGTCACAAGCAGTGGGACATGACTCCGCGATTCAACAATGAAGTGTGGCAGGGCCTCTGCAACAACCCACCGTCACTGGCACGTTTCCAGCAAGGAGCTGTCCGCACCGGGCGGCTCCCGGATAGCAGCTCTCCAGCAAGGAGCCCTGCGGAGAGCCTCGCCTCTGCAGAAGGGGGTTTCCGGGGGGAGGAGCACTCCCTGACAGCGTTACCGGGCCTGCTGCTTCACTCAGGGCACGACTGCACGGGAGGGGCAGAGCAAGCACGGGCTCACTGCGCAGCCCCGCCTCACTCGCTGGTGCTAGGGGCTCCGTCAGAGGCCTCCGGCGTTGCCCGCACCTGCACACACCCCACTCAGGAAAGGCTCTGGGCACAGGGAGCCGCTCGGGGAAGCCCAATTTACTCAGCACCCCTAAACCCATGCTCACTTCTTGGCAAACAGTAATCTTTTGAAGTCAAAACCCATGAACAAAGGTACTAGCATTTTCTGCATACATCTTCCCACACAAGCCACAGCACTGGCTTTCGTCCCCGCCCCTCCCCCCCCCCCCCCCCCCCGGAGTTCCTCTGTAATGCTGGGAAGGTGAAAATTGCCAAGACAGATGGATGCCACCTCGGAAAGACTGCCAGCAATGGATAGCTGTAAACTGCGACGGCCGTCTCTCCAGCTCTTTCCAGTACTTTCTGAAGAGGGTAATGAGGGCATCCCATTAAACCATCAGACTCAAGTTGGGGTTCTGTGTTTGTGTTTTAATTTAACAAATGTGTACTGTTTACTCTCTCTCGGACAATGTAGGGATGCAAAGACGTAATCCCTGCTCTCAAGGACCTTCAAGTCTCCCAGGAAAGAACGGAAGAACACGGGGCGGGTACTGCCTTTCCAGCAGCTGGAGTGCTCCCCGAGGGCCACGAAGGCATCAGTGCTCTAGACACGGCCCCTCCACCATCAGGTTCGGGCCAGCAGCCTTCCAAAACACACGCTTTTCCACTGCCCTCCTCCCAGGTGGTGCTAGTGGCAAAGAGCCCGCCGCCCACGCAGTGACAGGAGAGACAGGGGTTTGGTCCCTGGTCCCTGGAGCCCCTAGAGGCGGGCATGGCCACCCACCCCAGTGTGGGTGTCTGGAGAAGCCCGTGGACAGGAGGGCCTGGCAGGCGACAGTCCACGGGGCTCAAAGGGTTGGGCGCGACGGCAGTGGCCTAGCGCTCACTTTCCCGTCTCAGGTCCGATCCTACTGTCTTCCCTACAAACTGTGCTCACCCCGCCGCTGCCTCTCCTGCCTTCTCACGCTTCCATTCTCCGGCTACAGAGCGCGCGCTCGTGCCTCAAGTCCACAGGAAGAACCTCCCTGCCCTCCCCTACGGCTCGGAGCTCTCCCCTACTTGGCATCTGTGTTGACCAGGGCCTCGCTGCTCCCCCATCCCTCAGAGCGCAAATCTCAACTCTCCTCCTCCCGGGCGATCGGGCGCACCTCATCCCCCACCTTCGCATCTCCGGGAGACGCCCACAGCCAGCCCCAGCCCCAGCACCCCGCCAGCCCACCGCAAACTCAATGCACAGAACCCCACACACAGGCGTCCCAACGCCCACAGCTCACTTCCAAACTGTTCTGCAAAGTAGAGACGAGACGGAGGCAAAGCACAGGCAGAAGTCTGACAGCTGATGCGCGCGGGTGAGCGCTGGTGCTCCCTGTAACACCCCTTCAGCTCTTCTGTAGTTTCCAAGTTTCCAGATTTAAAAAATTGGGGCAAAAAAATATGTAGGCTCAGAATAAAAACAGGAATCGTGGCTGCTGTTCTCTGGGCAGTTTGTAAGTGTAGCTTGCCTAATCTCAATAGGTGAGGAAGATCTGAGAGCTCGACAGCTGATGATAACAAGCCTAAGTGTACCATCAGCATGCAAGTCCTGGCTGACGCCCGGCAGGGAGCAGCAGGGCGCTCGGCGCTGTGTGTACGCTGTGTGTACGGGGTCCACAAGCACTCTTCCCGGGAGCGGGAGCCATCTCCTGGCCTCCCCGGCCTGTGCTCACGGCACCGCCGTCCTCCCGGACCCCTGAGCCCTCTCAAGCTGCCCACACCTCCATCAGGGGCCAAGGTCTGTGCTTCCAGTACTCTCCGCTGCTCTCCCCTCTCCACTGAGGCCACCACCTGTCCCCCTCCCAGGCCCACCTGCCCTCCCACCTGGACCCTGCGGCAGAAGTTCCACGCAGCCCTTGCTTCTCTGTCTGGATGCTCAGCTCTAACTGGACCATACTTCTGGTCTGAAGGGTTTCTGGCAACCCTCCAGCACCAGGAAGTCACACCGAAGCCTCGGGGCGACCCTGAGGAGCACGCGTCTCGTCGCCGCTTCTCCCACCCCTTCCCACTGCCTCGTTTGCTGTTGTGTAGTTGTCAAGTTGCGTCCAACGCTTTGCAACCCTGTGGACCACAGCCCACCAGGCTCCTCTGTCCATGGGCTCTCCCAGGCAAGAATACTGGAGCGGGTTGCCATTTCCTCCTCCAGGGGATCTTCCCCACCCAGGGATGGAACCCATGGCTCCCACTCATCGGGAAGGTTCTTCCCCACAGAGCCCCCCGGGAAGCCCCTGGCCACACGCTGGCTCCCTGGCGCCCAGCAGCGCCCTGGCTGCTTTCCTGTGTGACCCCATGGGCCTGCACAGGCGCCCCTTCTCCCCCAACAGGCTCCCTCACTCTCCCCACTCACTTCTGCTCTCCTGCACGGCCCCAGACACAAACCCTCACACCAGGAAATAGCGCACTCCTCTGAACCTTTAAAATAATGTCACATGCACATACTACTTTCCAAGCACTACTGACACTTCCAAGTACAACCCCAAATCTGTATGTGCGCCTCTCACCAAGATTCCTAAAGAATGAAGTCCCTGAAGGCAATGACTTTCCACATGTGACAGGCACTCAAGGTTTATGACAGGAACCTAACTTTCCTTTACACAAATCCAAAAAAACTGTAGTGCTGCCTCCTAAACCGCCGGCAATTTTCCCTTAAGATGCCAACGACATTTTAACAGCAGTATAGTCTTTTTTTTCCCTCTTTTAGTGTGGTAAAATATATAACACAAAATTTGCCATTTTAAACCACTTGAAAGTGTAAAATTCAGTGCCACTAATTACAATGACAACACCATGCAACTATCACCACTATCCGTTGGCCAAATTTTCATCACCCCAAACAGAAACTGCCCCTGTTAAGAAATAACTACCTATTCTCCCTTCCTCCTGCCCCTGGGAACCCTCCAATCTGCCTGTTCTAATTATTTCATCATGTAATTGGAATCATGTAATAATGTTTGTCCTTCTGTCTAGCTTATTTTCCAGCTCATTCATGGTGTATAGCACAAATCAGAACTTCATTCCACGGGGCTTCCTTGGCAGTCCAATGGCTGACTCTCACTTCCACTGAGGGGGGTGAGGGTTCGATCACCCCTCACTTCCCCGGGAGAACTAAGATCCCATGTGCTGTGCAGTGCAGCAGCGGGTGGGGACAGCTTTTCGGGGCTGAAAAATGTTCCATTATACGAATAGGCCACATTTTGTTTATCCACTTATCTGCTGATGGACACTTGGTTATGTGCACGTTTTGACTACTATGAGCAGCTATGAACACCGACTCAATGCAGAGTCCCTGCTTTCAATCCTTTTGGGACAACACTTAGGAGCAGAATTGCTGGGTCACACAGGAATTCTTTTCCGCTTTATAGGGAACAACAGCGGTATAGTTTTACAACTTACACATGCGGTCTTTTGGGAAGCACAACACCCACAAGAGTTCCTACTCATTTAGGAAACAATTCACTTTTAGACAGGTAACAGATAAATGAAAGATACATACAAGGAAGGCTATTTTTCAGCAGGTAAGGTGAGACAGGGTTTTGGTACAGGAAGACTTCTATTGAACCTGTTTCTTAAACCCAAGCAAGCACACAAAACATGCTTGGGCAAAATGACCGGCCTTTACTGCTGTAAGAAGAGGGTCATCTCTTTTCAGTGCAAGCTTAGCAGTCTGGGACTTCTAAGCTGACATCTCACCACTATCACCACCAACGCCAGGAGACTCTACAGAACCAGCAGAATACGGACATGTGAAGTCACAGACACCATCGGTGCTGACCCAGAGCGCCTCTGTAAGGGCAAGGGCAGAGGAGGCCACCAGGAGCGTCTTCCACTCTTCACTCCACAACTTCTGCCTCTCAGCCTCTCAAAAACATCCATTCTTACAGTCAAGTGACAGCCTAAAGCTGTGCTTAGAATACAAGCTACAAAACGCAACGTTAGGAAAAAAGATGAGCTAGTAAAGGGGGCTCAGTGGGCAGCTCCAACAGCGTCAGCGCAGAACGCAATCAGGAAGCCCTCAATCTCACATGGACTGTACGACACCCTGAGGCAGGCTGGTCAGGGGCCCAGCCCTTTCAGTGACCGAGGAAAAGAGGGCTGAGAACACTGCTTTATGGTTAACGCTCCTGACATTAGCCTTTGTATCATATTAAAAAAAGGGTAAGTGTAGCCGTAAAACTTTAAAACCACTGTATCTGATTTCATTCTAGATCTCCCCCCAAAATAAAAAGCACTGACTTCGTTGGGTTTATATACTTAGAAAAATAATGCTCAAAATGTAATAAAGTCATCTCATATAAAATGAAATTTTATTTTTATTATTCATACATGCCTGAAATGTTTAATGACTTCTCTAAGACACTTTGTCCTAGATAGCACCCTGCCTCAAATCTTAATTTTTAGGTTTTGAGGCACTAAATGAGTATTTACTTAAAATTCTGATATATCTAATAAGAGAAATCTGAAGTTTAAAGGACTTGCACAAAATGTGTCATTTATTATGTGCAGACATACAGGCCACAGACATTTATGGCTACAGGTTAGTTATGTAGCTATAACTAGTCAGTTTAGCAAAGCTTGAGCCTCAGGCTGAACGTAACAGCTACAAAACTGACTCTGGGGGCCCAGAGTTCACCAGCTATCTAAAAGGCATCATTTTACAATCCAATGCTTTAGGAAATCATTACAGTAGTTAAGACTGCATTCTTCTTCTAAATGAGTGAGAGCCAAAATGTAGGGGCAAAAGCCTCACCAAAAGCACAGTACATGAACTGGGAGACGAGTTATGACCGTATTTATACGTACAAACGTAATCGTTCAGAGATACCAAGGAATTTCATTTAAATGGCAATACACAGTAATTTTAAAAATACAGTTTAAAATACTTTTGAGGTCACTGAATGTATTAAAGAAGGGAACAAAAAAGCTGGCTTAAAACTCAACATTCAAAAAACTAAGATCGTGGCATCCCATCCCATCACTTCATGGCAAATAGATGGTGAAAAAGTGGCAACAGTGACGTTTCATTTTCTCGGGCTCCAAAATCACTGCAGACGGTTCCTGCAGCCATGAAACTAGAAAACGCTTGCTCCTTGGAAGAAAAACTGTAACACATCTAGACAGCATTTTAAAAACCTGAGACAGAGGTCCATCTAGTCGAAGCTATCTATGGTTCTCCCGGTAGTCACATACAGACGTGAGAGCCAAACCATAAAGAAGGCTGAGCGCTAAAGAACTGATGCCTTCGAACTGTGGTGCAAGAGAAGACTCTTGAGAGTTCCTTGGACAGCAAGATCAAACCAGTCAATCCTAAAGGAAATCAACCCCGAATATTCACTGGAAAGACTGATGCTGAAGCTCCAATACTTTGGCTACCAAATGCGAAAAGCTGACTCACTGGCAAAGACCCTGGTGGTGGGAATGACTGAGGGCAGGAGAAGGAGGTGACAGGATTAGATGGCTGGACGGCATCACCGACTCAATGAGCATGAATGTGAACAAACTCAGGGAGACGGTGAAGGACTAGAAGCTGGGGCGCCGCAGTCCACGGGGTCGCACAGCAGCACACAAACCAACACCACCGATCGAATACAGCCCTCATTCCGTTCTTCAACATAAAACGCTGAGGGCTTAGCTTGATGTGCTCAGTCATAACTTTGTTAGAAACTGCATTTCACACAGGTTTGGAAGCTCAGTAAGTTCACATGTATTTGTCAAGTGCTGAAAGTACTCAACACATCCAGTGCACCTTCAGGAGAAGCAATTCTCCCACTGATTTGCAATAATCAATGGTTGACTGAAAGGTTATTATGTGTCAACTACTATACTTTAATAAAGTAATGTAGGTAATTTTAAAGCCACACACTCAATAGTGTCTGAAAAAAGGAAGTTCTACAAAAGCTTAATATACATTAATTGAAAGCTAATTATTTAACTCAAAATGCAGTTTACAATTGTCGAAATTAAAAATTTTTAAGAATCAAGCTATCAAGTTTTCATGCTGAGTAACATTAAGAACATTATAAAGAAATAAACATCCATACATTCACTTTATCACTTAATTCAGACATTTTAATTGGAAGCTAGCTTCCCTGGTCGGAGAAGGCGATGGCACCCCACTCCAGTACTCTTGCCTGGAAAATCCCATGGACAGAGGAGCCTGGTGGGCTACAGTCCATGGGGTCCCGAAGAGTCGGACACGACTGAGCGACTTCCCTTTCACTTTTCACTTTCATGCACTGGAGAAGGAAATGGCAACCCACTCCAGTGTTCTTGCCTGGAGAATCCCAGGGACAGGGGAGCCTGGTGGGCTGCCGTCTATGGGGTCACACAGAGTCAGACACGATTGAAGCGGCTTCGCAGCAGCAGCAGCTTCCCTGGTGGCTCTGAAGGTAAAGAATCTGCCTGCAATGTGGGAGACCTGGTTTGAATCCCTGGGTGGGGAAGATCCCCTGGAGAAGGGAAAGGCTACCCACTGCAGTATTCTTGCCTGGAGAATCTCATGGACAGAGGAGCCTGGTGAGCTACAGTCCATGGGATCACAAAGAGTTGAACATGAACTTCAAAAAGTAGCTTTAAATTATCCATTTCCATCTCAAATAACAATGTACATTAAAATAGTAAATGATTCAATCCCATAACGTACCAACACAAAACCTAAAACCAAACTCGTTTATGTTAGCTGACTGTTGGGGTATTGTATAACATTCTGTCAGTAACACTAGTAAACCAACCAAAAGTAGAAATCACAGTTCATGGTACTTAAACAGCCCTACTGGAAAACACCTTCAGAAAAATAAGGCAGTGTTTACTTTTGAAAGACAACATAATACACATGTCCCTCCCAAAATAAAAATGTCTTGTGTTTTCTCTGAAACTGAAGAGAAATTCTTTCAAAATGTTTAAGCATGTAAAAGCTGGTGTCCCCACCACCCACAACCCAACATCCATCCAGTTTGGGGCTTCCCCTCGTGCCCAAGTGATTAATGGTCAGAGGTTTCACCTTGAAAGGTCCTTAGGAAGGTTTTCCAAGGATAAGAAGTTCTACATGTTGAGCAACACAAATCTCTCACACGGGAACTCAGCTAAAATGGTTGGAAACTAAAGTGTACTGAGAACTGATTTTTTAAAGAAAATGACTAATCCCATGAAAACCTTCAAACTGTTTACAATTTTAAACTGTAAATTTAATAAAGCAGTTTATGCCTTGATAAACATTATTAGTTTTGAAGTCATGCTTTAAAAGCTTGGTACCTAAATCAGCTAAAGCTGTCTGAACGCACAAGACACGCATGGAAGAGATGTGATATCAGATGTGTGGGTGATAAGGACGGGAGAAGACGTACCTTGAGCCACAGGCCTCCAGCCCAACGAGGCTGCCACCAAGATGAAAGAGGAAAATATCCCAGGCCTAAGCCTGGCCCATTTCTCAACTGCGCAGAAAGACAGTCTGAAAAGATTCTTAAAAGCCAAGAGAGAAATCCTCCAGAACGATTAACTGGCTACAAACTATAGTTTAAGGGCATTTTAAACTCAGAAAACAGGACAAGATTTTACCAAGCAACACCCCACACCTGACCGACTGTAAGAACATGTTAGGAAAATGGCAGTATTAGAGCTTTCCCCACTTAATCTATTAACCATAGCTTAGAAAGCTCAGTGTTCATAAGCAAAACATTCCCTTTAGTTTTTCAACCTGAATATTTCCACAGGCGCATTTTAAATTCTGTGTTTATCACCACTGTTATCTGCTAGTAACAACTTCCTCCTATGCTATGTAAGTTTAGTACACTTCTAAAACACCACATCCTATTCCAATTATCAATCCTGAGAACTAAGAATCAGCTTCACTGTTAGTTAATTTTCAGACTGTGGGAGTAACAGAATTGAATAATTAATCTCTAGTACCTAAGTCCTTCGTCGCAGAAGGCGATGGCACCCCACTCCAGTGCTCTTGCCTGGAAAATCCCACGGACAGAGGAGCCTGGTGGGCTGCAGTCCCCGGGGTCGCTGAGGGTGGGACACCACTGAGCGACTTCCCTGTCACGTTTCACTTTCACGCACTGGAGAAGGCAATGGCAACCCGCTCCCGAGTTCTTGCCTGGAGAATCCCAGGGACGGGGCAGCCTGGTGGGCTGCCGTCTATGGGGTCGCACAGAGTCAGACACGACTGGGGCGACTTCGCAGCAGCAGCAAGTCCTCCGTCACTTCACGCTGATTTAGTAAAATCATCCAGTCTTCCACCTCGACCCAACAAAAGCCAAGCGGCCATTTTAAATCAAGTCATCACCAAATCCTTCAAAAGCGTGTATCAAATTGTTTTGAAACTGAAACACGCATTACATACAGAGTAATGCAATTTTGAGGAAAAACATCTCTACGGAAGAGTTAAAATCTATGAAATAAAGTAAAAACCTCTTTATCAAAGCCACAAACTACATCCTGAATCGCTCAGCCCAAAGTCCAACACAAAAATGCATACAACCTAACTTGTGAAGATGCGGCTCCATCAGCTTGAAGAACAAAGCCGGCAGCTTTCTGAACTGAAATGTCCCTACGCGTCCAGGTCTCACCGCCCCTCGGGAGCCATGAGGGGGTCCCCTCGGACGACCCGGCGCGCGGCGGCGCGGACTCGGCCCCGGCCGGCTTCCGGGGGGAGCTCGGGGTCGGCGCCCCACAACCGCCGGCCAAGGGACAAAAGCAGCAGTCTGCAACAGGGAGCGGAGACCTACCGCTCAGAGCGGGGACCGGGGAGAGGCGCTCACCTGCAGTTGGGCGGAGGGTCTAGAGTGATGTCCGCCAGCTCCTTCTGAATCCTGGATCGGGAGGCGAGGGGAGAGAAAGACAGCGCGTCAGGGCGGCCGCGCGCAGGGCTGACACCCCCCGCCCGGGTTCGAGGCCCGCCTCGCGCACCGCCCCTCGGCTCCCGCTCGGCGCCGCCGCCGCGACCCTTCTGGAGCGCCTCGCCCGCGGCCGGCTTCCCGCAGCAGCCCGCCCGCCGCCCGCCGCCCCGCGCCGCCCCCGCCCCGCACGGCGCCCCCCTCCGGCCGCCCGCGGCCCCGGGACGCAGCCAACATGGCCGCTCCCCGCGCGGCCCCGCGGGCGCTGACCGCCCCGCCGCCGGGCCGTCGGGCGGGGGCGGCGCAGGCCGCGCGGCGCCCCCGGAGGGCCCCGCCCGCGGCGCACACAGCAGCGGCCCGGCCGCGGCCCCCCGCGCCCCGCCCGGACACGCCGCCCGCGGCCCGCAAGGTGCACCGGCCCCCGGCCCCCGGCCCGCCCCGCTGGCCCGCACTCCCGCACCCGCACGGGTTCTGAACCCGGGACCCCCCACCCCCCTCCGCCCCCGGGCTCCCGTCCCCCCTTCCCCGCAGCGCCCCGCCACTGCACGGAGCCCATCCCCCGCCCCGGGCCGACGCCGCCCGGCCTTTACTCCGGGCCGGCCTTTGTCTTCGGCCTACCTAGGCGCCCAGAGCATCAGTTCAGACCAAAGTTTGTGGCCGTGAAGCCTCCGCCACCTTCCAGACCCAGCCTGCTGTCTTTACCACCTTTCCCGCCCCTATCGTATCAAGCCCTAAAGGGCTATGCTACAATTTAAAAATCCCACATAGGCAATACAGGAGTAAAAAACACACAGTCTAAAAGCAATCAATCCTAATGGATGCTCTGCTCTTCCCAAAGGTGTTGAGGGTAGGATGACAGGACTAGCTAGCTGCGATTGCAAAAGGTTTATGAAGGCAGTTTTTTTCATTTATAAGTCAAGAGAAATTTACTTCGGATTGGGGTGGTGATTAGGGAAGTTCCGTAAACTTTCCCGAGTGGAGGACATTTGTCCCCTGCAAATCTGGCTCACTGTAGAAAGGGCTTTGCTATCTCTGGTATCTACTTATCTGTGTCCTGCTCAATTCTTTTGCTGTCGATCATCTATCAGCTCTGGGCCCTTGGCATCCCTGGTGTTTGACTCATTATTGTATGTCAGGCAAAGCTGGGATCCTGGGATTCCCGCTTCTTTACCTGCATCTACTACAATGGCTGTGTACGTTAAGGCCTATGTACAGGGGCAAAAATCACCTCCCCCTAAGCACAACTGGTATAAATTTTCCTTGTCAATCCAATCTCTCTGATAAAATATTCACCGAAAAGGGAGCTGTTTCTTTAATACCTAAAAAAGATACCAGACAGCTTTATCCACTTCATTTCTACAACAAACATTCATACTACTTCTAGAATACTGGGAAAAGATTTCTAAGAGTAATCCACACATGTTCCACGGAGTATTTCTTATCCAGTCCACCAGCAGTGGGGGCTTTTCCTTCAGCTGTGGACTAAAAACCAACAGCTTCCTTCTAATATGCAGTTCAGTAACCTTCTGTCAGCCAACTCAGGCTTCTTTCTTTCCATCTCCTAGTATATGTGCCCATCCCAATTCTATTCCTACCTTCCAAATCAATTTCCCAGACCAGCAGCTACAGGGTCCCAGTGACCTCTTTTCCCCTTGTTCTTCTGTGGATATGAGGCCTCCTCTGTTTTTTCACCTTTACTATTAACCACAGCTCTGCTTTATGGTAACAGCCACTCTTTCAGCAAGATTCCCAGGGAGCTAAAGCTGATGTTAATTTGATAAAATTACTGTTGGAAGCGTCCCACCTTTCATTTATTTTACACCTACCATCTCTTTCCCAGGCATTTCCAAATGAGTTTTTAACTCCCGTAGCATAAATGGACAAATTGTGTCTAATGAAGAAAAAAAACTGTCTCTAATTTGCTTACATAAAGCAGACAATTTTATATTTGACACCTGTGCCTTTATCCCCAAATATATTCCTGGACACTAGGGTAATCCAGCAAAATATAAAAGTGCTAATGAACTAACGCAAATATTCTGCCTTAGGTCAGGCCAAAAGCTGCCCTCAGCTTGGATCAGAGAGCCCAGAAAAAGGGAGGGGGAATGAAGAGAAGGGTCCATCCAAAGCAGGCAGGGGAGATGCCAGGCTTGGGGAGAACCAGCACAGGGCTGATAGCGGAGGGCCGCTCAGGACTCCTGGGAAGCTGAGATGCGATCAAACAACCTCGCTGAAAATGAGAATCTTGCCAAGGCACCTTGCCACGTAACTCTACACATATACACTGTTTACAGTAAGCCAGAGTCTTTTCTTCATCTCCTGTGCTTAGGTCACCAAAGCATTTTATCAACTTTCCAAATTTCAGGGAAAATGACAGGACAAACTTTCTAACTAAAAGTTTCGGCTCACTACTCAGTGGAGAGACTTAAAGCCTCCTGTTCCATTTTTTTAACGATCTTTTAAGACAGACATCTTTACCTAAGCTACCATTTCAATTCCTTACTATCTTCCTGGTTTGCCACTTTAAAGTTTAATGACTGTACACTGGACAACCAGATTTATGAAAAGGAATGGAGGCTCCAAGGAATCTGCTGTAGACTAAGGCTCGTGAGGATCAGAGGATACTACTGAAGGATGATGGAGATTAAAAGTAACTTCTATCAGAGACAGGGAGAGAAAAAAGAAAAAGAGCTACTGCTTGAATTCAACTTGTGTTGACAAAAGTGTTTTTGTTTTGTTTACAGCATAAAAGAAAACAGCATGAAAAAAAATTTGAGCTTCCCGGAAATTTAAGTGGAGGTTCTCAAAAAAACACAAAGAATCCCCAAAACAGCCTAGAATAACTAATTTACATCACTTATTGACTCATTAATTTGCCTCAACTCTCTAAATCAGAAAAATCTCTTTAAATCCCATCTGAAAACATCCATCTCCATCTATTAAATTTTTCACTCTGCTAACGTGAGTTAGTTATTCCTTACGCCATGTGTGGAGAAAGCACTATTCAAAGAGAGATCCTATGTGCAACAGGTGAGAAGGCAGTAAGACAGAGATAGAAATCGTCGTGATAGAGCTGTCCGGGCAGGTATTAATAATTAAGTGGGATGACAGTCTTGGGGAGGGTCACAGATTAGTGATTAACAGGACAAATAATTTGAAATCAGATTTGGAGGTCACTAGTAACACTCATGCGGATTCTTACAAACTGCAGCAAGATACGGGGAAGGCAAGCCACAACAGCTGCATGGAGACAATGATCAGAAGTGACAACAGAAGCAGCAACAGAGAGAAATAATTCGGGCTTTCAAGGTCCTTTTTTCCCTTTTTATGAACACATAAGCCCTGAGGAGCGTGTAAGCTACTCTCACTGGAAGCGGGCCCAATGCAACCGGAGGCCGTGCGGGCAATAGGAAGCCTGCTTTGGGGGGCGGGGGTGGGGTTTGGGTACCTCTTGGCGCTGGTGGAGAGGAGTTTGGAGTTTTTGCTCATGCTGACTTTGCTCTCCTTCTTCTTGGGGGTGTTTGCTTCTTTCTCAGTTTGCTGGTTGGAGGACGAAGACGAGGAGGAGCTGGTGCTGGCCCTCGAATCGTCATCCGACATAGCGAACCCCCCGCCCCACCCCGCAAACAGCCCCTGCAGGAGGAGGGAGACAAAACAGAAAGGCCGGTGTAGACACGGAACTCGGGCGCTGTCAGGAGGGCTCGGGCCCCGGCCGCCCCCCCGCCCTCCACGCGCTTTCCCAAATCTCCAGGCCCATCACGGCCTCCGCGAGTCGGACGCGGGCTGTTTGTCTATATTCCTGGCCCCGAGTGGGGGCCGCGGCGGGGACCGGCCGGGAGCGCGGCGCGCCGCCCCTCCGCCGCCCTCGAGGCTCCCCTCCGGGCGGGGGCCGGGCCGGCCGGCCTCGATTGGTGTGCGGCGGGCCCCGGGGGTCGCGGGGGCCGGGAACGGAGTTCGGCGGGGCGGGGAGGCCGGGGAGGGGCGAGGGAGGAAGCCGAAAGGGGGGACGGGGACGGGGAGCGGGCGCCGGTGGGTGGTGGGGAGCGGGCGGCGGGCGGGGGCGCCGAGGCCAGGCCCCCCCACCCAGTCCCGGGCCGGCGCCCGGGGGCGCGGCCGGGCGGGGGTCCCAGCACTGGCAAGGGCGCCGCCGGGGTCGGGGTACGGGGCCTCCCCGGCGGAGGGGTAACAATGAGCGCGGCCGCCCTGGGGAGCTAGCCCCGCGGGCCCCCGCCTCGGGGACACGGGGCGCCCCTCCCCTCCCCCTCCACGGGCCTCGGCGGCCCCGGGAGCCCCCCGTGGCCGCGCTGACAGTTCGAGCCCCGGCAGCCCCCCCCGCCCCCGCCGCGGGCGGCCCTCGCGCCCCACGCGGCCCGGGGTCCCCGCCCATCCCCCCGCGGGCGGGCCCGGCCCCCCGCCGTCCCCCAGCCCCGGCCCCGCGCCCGGCGGCCGCCCGGGCGGCTAGGGGCGGCCCCGAGGCCCGGCGGCGCGGCCGGGGGCCGGCGGGCGGCGCGGGGGATCCCCGTACCTCTCTTTGTGTCTGGCTGCTCCGTGCCGCCGCGGCGGCTGCTGCTGCGGCTGCGGCTGGGCCTGGCCACTCGTGTCTCTCTCTCGCCGGGAGAGAAGCGGAAGTGCAGCAGCAGCAACTATTAAACAGGCAATGGCTTCCCCCGCCACACACGCTCGCCCGCGCCCCGCCCCGCCCCGCGCAGGCCCCGCCCCGCGCAGGCCCCGCCCCCGCCCGCGCAGGCCCCGCCCCGCGCCCCTCCCCCCGCACGCGCGCCCTCCCCCCAGCGCGCACCTCAGCACCTCGGGCGCGGGGCGGGGGGCCGAGGTCTCGCGTGGCCTGGGGACCCCGCCCCCGCCCGCGCTGGGAGTGGATGGGGGTGCCGAGAACTGCTCCGAGTGGGGAGGTGACCTGAGGAAGTCCTCCCGCAAAGGGCTTTTGCCAGGGAGACTCGAGGGTGGCCGACTGGTTTAAAAAAAAAACAACAGGTGATCCGGTAGCCAGGACTTTGGACGAGAGAATGGCCCCGGGAACTGCTCCTAAAAGTGATCAGCCTAAGGGGAAATGAGAAATCCCACGACAGGCTTTCCTATGGGCTGACCTGGCTTCTCCCTCTGACGGTTTACCTGCTAGGAGCAGAAGTAGGTGCAGGCTCGCCTGTGAGGAACGGGACTTTTCTGCCCAGACACGTGCCGTTTTACAATTTTAGGTATTTCCAGTCATTTTTATAGACAGAGGTGGTGTTTTCTAAAAGTGATACAAAGAATTTCGTGACAGGAAAAACCAACCAACGTGTGACAGTCTCACGAATGTGAGAAATCAATGGGAATACACTCTGTACTACTGCATTAGACTGGATTTAGAATTTTTGGTGTCAGAATTTGGATTAAAAGTTTGGGGGACCGCTGTACATTCTTCAGCTACAATACAAACGCCATTCAAATAATCATACAATTTTTCTAAAAGTCCCTCTAATTCTGAATTGTTCATTTAGTATTCTTAACAAGATTACTTTTTTCAAGCCATCAAATTGATTATGTTTCACATTTATTCCTCATTTCAATTGAAGGAAATTGAAGAAATAGGTATGATGTTACAGGTAGGAAGTGTAGTACATTAAACGACTGTCCAGTCAGATTTCCATGGGCCACTAAATTATCTCATCCAAATTGCCATCCTTTTCCATGGCAGCAGTGTGGCTGCAGTTACCACAGTACAACACAATTAATAAAGCCCGAGGCGTATCCGCTAACCAGGAAAACAAGCGTTCTTACCACCCACCTAAACCCCTCCGAGCCCTCAACATGAAACTCCAACTTTATTAAGACTCATAAAGTAATTGTGAGGGACCAGGAAACATGTACCTACCAAGAATTGTCATGGAATCAAGGGGTCTAAAAGCTGAGAAAGAAAATACATATAGGTCATCATTTCAGCCTCCTATCTCCAGACAGAGCAATCCCTCAGTCACTCAGATGCTTAGAAATTTTGAAAAGATCCCAGATGTGTGTTTGATTTCAGGAGTCCTAGTAGAGCATATAAAAATAATAACATTCTCTGCTGTATGTTATATGAAAACAATCCAAAAGAATCTGCTAAAACCAGGCTGTATACATGTACTTTGGATGTAAAAGATATAAATTTAAGGGAAAACAGTAAACAAACATGAACTCAGTAGGGATGAAAAAATCTGAAGATAGTTCTTAAAACTGAGACTTCCTCTTAACAAAAATTTGGGTTCCTGATTCTTTGAAATACGTATCTACACTGTCAGTGTCATCGACTCGACGGACATGTGTTTGACCAATTTCCAAGAGTTTTGGTAATGGACGTGGAAGCCTGGCGCTCTGTAGTCCACGGGGTCACAGAGTCAGACACGACTGAGCGGCTGAACTGAACTGAACAGGGTGAGTACAACCAGTGAAAAATGCAGGAAAAGAAAAGGTTTGAATTGCTCACATGACTAGGATGGTGGCTGAGTTTTTTCTTTAATTTTGGTTTGCGTAAATCATATGTTTTGATACTAACTATAATAATATTTTTTTTAAAAAAACCTAACATGGTATTTTGTGTTTCATTGATGCTTAGATTAGACTGGGCCCTGGGGAAATAAATCATGAAATGGAAGGGCCCCTCCATAGGGGAGTGCCTTCCCAACCGCCAGTCTGGAGGGACACTAGCTCTCTTTTGTGTCTTTCTTATCTCTAACCCTGGTTAGTGCTTTACGGGTTCAGGAATGACCTGCCTGCCGTAGGGGGAATAAAAACCTCAAAATGTTAAGAAAAGAATCTGCTGCTCTCGGAAGACTATTTTTTATGTCAGATTATTTTAAATCGACAGTTGTCTCTGTCATAAAAAAATAATAATAATTCAT
Organism: Ovis canadensis; assembly: GCF_042477335.2. Lineage (NCBI taxonomy): Eukaryota > Metazoa > Chordata > Mammalia > Artiodactyla > Bovidae > Ovis > Ovis canadensis. Next base: position 57,738,289 of record NC_091270.1, read on the forward strand.
TTATAACCTTCTAGCTCTTCTGCTAATTAGCTGCAAGGCCTAAGGAGCCAAACTGACTTCTCTAAGCCTCCCTTTCCTCATCTGTGAAGGTCCATACCTGTGCCATAGTGACTGGTAAGTTGTAAGAAAGAACAAATATGTATCTATAATTAGATGGTTTATTAACTGTTGCTCAAAGTGCTCATAATCCCACCCTGATCCTACTTCTCAGGAATTTTGTTAGGACACAGGGTCTTTATGACTCGAAATTGATGATAGTATAAGAAACCTCCTCAGGAGAAAGATAACAGTGGAGGAATCAGAGGATTTTATTTACCAAATGGGGCCTAAGATATAATATCTTTGAGTTCAAACTCTTCATGTTGCAGATGAAGAAATTCAGGACAAGAAACCCAGTGTCTTATCCAAGGTCAAGCAGAAAGTCGGTGGCAGAATTACAGCTGTGGTCCATCGTGTCTACAGATGATCTTGTTTCTTCTGGCAATGTCTGGTAGGGGGAAGAAGGGAGAGTCTCAATTATGTTAAAGAACAATATATTAAATATATTTAATATATGAAGAACTCTGATAATATTTTAAAGAACATAAGCCATCAGCGTAGTTGGGAAGGTGGAAAGAAATGGAAGCAAGTGAAGGGAATCTCTGAATTTATAACATGTATTGTACTTGAACCAATTAATAATCACTATTGAAGTTCCCTGCTCCCTACTCAGAATAATCCTTATTGTGTCTTTATTTCATATTGATTGGCATATTTTAAGTAGGTACTACATTCTCATGCTATATTATCCTGAAGAAACCAAAGGGTATGCCAGGAAAATCTCCCTCCACCCCTCCCCCCAACTCTGAAAGTCAAGGGCAGGCAAATGCACATATATATAGTGGCTGCTTTGATAAGAAGGCTCAATCTACATTTAAAAGATGCATTCAGCCAAAAGGCCCACGTGGTGCAGCACTCTGCCGTCCCTGGGCTTTGAAAAATTGGGCTCCGGTTTAGTAATGCCTCTTTCTGATTCTCAAAATGATCCAATTCTCTTCCTCAAGCCATCTTTAGCGTATCGAGTATCTTTAAGTAGAAGCACTTGAAGTGCAATGTATTGACTGATCCCTAGGAGGTGAAATGACATAGTTGATTCAAAAGAAAGAGACCCCATCTAACTTTCGAGCACTGCTGTTTTTGGTTTGTTGCTTGCACGGAACTTCAAATGTTTCATGAAGCTGATTGTTCTCTTTGGCCAATGTCACATGCAAAGAATTGTCAAACAAATTAACATTAGTTACTATGACTTTTTAAAGCTACCTTATGACTGGATAGAAAGACTCTTTTTTTTTTTTTTTTTTGGTCAAAAGGAAAAAGCTCTCATGTTGGGAATATAAAAAGAATTTCTATAAAGCTTTTCCGAAAAGATAGACTCACTGCAGATTTCATTCAACTTGTATTATTTTATGTTGCTCCTTTGCTTGAAAAAGTCATTCCTTATACAGAAGGATAGAAGGATAAAGAAGGTTTGCAAAGAAGATCAGTTCCATGAGGCCTAATACGATCTGGGGTTTTTATCTTCAATTTGGGTTGTTTTTTCCACAGGCTTGTTTTTTTTTTTTTTCCCCCAAAAAGACACTAATTCCTTTCAAGGACTCTAAGCATTGTCTGACTCAGTCCTGAAGGTTGCTATCACAAAGCTAGGACAGAGCTAAATTATTTTTTCTACCACATGGAGGCATTGAACAACCATGTGATTTTCAAATTTTACCAAGATTTGGTAAGAGTTGAAAGGTTTCTCAGGCAACAGCAAAAAGGTGGGTTTGATGTCGACAAATGACTGGCACTTAGTATGGAAGCATTCTTCCAGTTTATAATTTAGCATCTCCTCTGAGGAACCTGTTCTCTAAACACACTAGCCTTCAGCCTCCTACACGTTGATAACATAAGGACACACTGTATTCGAACATACTGGATTGCAGCTTGAGCAGGTTGGTCCATTAGTTTCTGAAACCTTTTCTTGAACAGAACACATTGTCAGTTTCCTGAAATTTGGAGGGATGAAAAGAGTACGGGAAAATTATTTCACGCTCTTAAGTAGCTGTTGTGAAACTTTTTTAAAAAGATCAACTTCCCCTCGGTTCCCTGGTGTGGCAAATCACGAGTCAAGGATCCAGTTTTGAATCCAAGTTACCTCAGTAACTGCAAGGCCCAGAAGCAGTTGGCAGCAAAGACACCAATGTGGACTTGCTAAGCCTACTTGATGACTTCTGTCTTTGCAGCAGACAGGACTCAAGGCTCAGCCCCAAATCAATTAAACAGCAAATACGTATTAACTGCCCTGTGTGTGCTGAGCACAGCGCCTGGTGTTGCGGTAGAAATAAAGTCTGAGAGGCATTCTCTGTGTGCTTCAGCTGCATTGCCTCTTTGGGATACCTTGCAGTTTAGCTCGCCAGGCTCTTCTGCTCCTGGGATTCTTTCTCCAGGCAAGAACACTGGAGTGGTTGCCATTTCCTCCTCTAGGGGATCTTCCCGACCCAGGGATCAAACCCCAGTCTCCCGCTTAGCAGGCGGAATCTTTACCAGTGAGCCACCTGAGAAGCCCGTGCCGCCTTTTAGTATGTTGTAAAAGTCAAACCATTATATCTTTAAATAATAAAAACAATATATGGAGGCAGAAAAACTCCGGAAGTTACTGGAGAGACCACAAGTAGACAAATTTGTTCAAAAGAAGTGAGTGGTGGCTGGAAGGGTGAAAAGAAGTCGCCTGGCATTTGCAGAGCGTTCCACGGTGAGCTGAGAAGCCCAGACTTCATTACAGGATCAAAGTACAAGAGAAAGACAGTAGAGGCATTTTAGCCTAAGGGGTGTCGTAAGAAGATTAGTTTGATAGGAAAGCCAGGAAGAAGAGGAAGAAGTCTGCAAACCAGGAGGAAGACACTGGGGGAGACTGGGCTTAGGGAACCTGCTCATGAGTCCTAATTCTCTGCGCTCATTTTAATTAATCACGTTTAATGCTGAAGCTCTGGGAATTTAAAGCCCGAGATAGCTGAGAACATGTCTCCTTAGAAGTATTCTAGAACAGTGCCTTGCACTTGGTAGGCACGCAGTACACAGCCATAGGAGACGGGGACTACAGAGGATGAGGTGGTTGGATGGCATCATTGACTCGATGGACATGAGTGTGAGCGCGCTCCAGGAGCTGGCGATGGGCAGGGAGGCCTGGCGTGCTGCAGCCCATGGGGTTGCAAAGAGTCGGACACGACTAGCAACTGGACTCAACTGACACAGTCTTAGAAGGCAGGGGATGGACATCATCCTTGGCGTGGATAGTGTCCTCTTTCCCTTCCCCTACCTCTTCCAGTGGCCCATGGTTCACAGGCGTGGGATGATGCTATCAAGCTCTCAGTAAGGGGCATGTTGGGTCTGTGTTGCTTTTCCCAGGAAAGCATGCGTGGCCCCAAGGTGAGGCCTGAAACGACGCCTTGCCACCCCCCAGAAATGCTGGATGAGTTTTCTAAGGTCAGGCAACTGGTTAGCCACAGAACTTTCCCTTGAAGGAATCCAAGTGGACTGTGGGGACTGGTGGCTTCCACATGGCTGCGCCTCAAACTTGGGGTGCCCGTGGGGACGCTCGCAGCCAGAGGGAACCTCCAAGGGCTGAGTGCACCGCCGTCCTAGCCAGCCGGCACTGCTCTCTGTAGACTGGGCTGGGTCATCCACTTCACAGACCCTCTGCCGCAGACATCAGGCCAGGCACAGACTCACCTCTCCAGCGTGTGTGCGTACCCATGCACACCCCTTGCTTCCTGAATTACACTCACGGAATGGAAGACAATCTTTAATCTCACAGTGGAGTGGGGATGGATGTTGGCCCCACGTGACTGTGAAGGTAGAAGCAAATATCCTGGCTTGCCCTTCCTCATCCCTGACTTCAGTCTCCTTGAAAAGTCTCTTTAGGAACAGACTTGTGGTTGCCAAGAGGGATGGAGTGGGAAGTTGGGGTCAGCAAATGGAAGTTTTAAAGTGTAAGATGGATGGACAACAAGATCCGCTGGATAGCACGGAGAATCTTCAAAGTCCTATGCGTGTATTAGTCGCTCAGTCATCTCCAACTTGTTGTGACCCCATGGACTGTAGCCCGCCAGGCCCCTCTGACCATGGGATTCTCCAGGCAAGAATACTGGAGTGGGTTGCCATGCCTCCTCCAGGGGATCTTCCTGACCCAGGCATCGAACCCAGGTCTCCTGCATTGCAGGCAGACTCTACCATCTGAGCCACGAGGGAAGTCCTATGATAAACCGTCATAGAAAAGAATATATTTCTTTAAAAAAAGGAATGTGTATGTATGAATATCTGAATACTGTTCTGTACAGCAGTAATGAACGCAGCATTGTAAATCAGCCATGCCAGGTTTTCCCATGACCCCGACCTTCCCCACGACTCCATCCCAGGGAGGAACACAGTTAAGGAACAAGCAGGCCTCTTCCCAGACCCACACTCCCTCTGACGGACAGTGACGTCTGGAAAGTTCTTCAGCCTGCCCAACTTTTGCTGCTGCCTAGGTAAAACTGGGTTAATAAACCTGATTTCTTTCTTTCTTTTTTTTTTTTTTTCATTTTTTATAGAAGTATAGTTGATGATTAGGAAAGACCCTGATGCTGGGAAAGATTGAGGGCAGGAGGAGAAGGGGATGAGATGGTTGAATGGCATCACCGACTCAATGGACATGAGCTTGAGCAAGCTCCGGGAGATGGTGAAGGACAGGGAAGCCTGGTGTACTGTAGTCCATGGGGTCGCAAAGAGATGGACACGACGGAGTGAGTGAGCAATACCGTAGTTGATTTATAATGGGTTACTTTCTGCTGTTCAGCAAAGTGATTCAGATATACACATTCTTTTTCATCATGGTTTATCATAGTATCTTGAATATGGCTCCCCTGTGCTATACAGTAGGACCTTGTTGCTTATCCATATGTTTTTTTTTTTAAGGTTAAATAAGAAACATCTATAAACTGCTTAGTCCAGGGCCTGGAATGACCAGAGCTATCATCGCTGACTCTAACACATTATTCTGGTCTAATTAGTATTTTTCAGGACTTAATCCAGCAACCTCGACTTCCTTTGGCTGTCCCAGAGTTAACAAATTAAAAGCACATACAGCCAACCCTGTACTTGTACACTGTTTTGCTTGCTTCTTGTCACCAGGAGGCACTGCCTTGAGGGACCTCTGCCCCATTCTAGCTTGAGCCCAAGGCCACATCCAGGGAGCTGCATGGCCACCTGCTGAGTGGAGGGCATCGTAGCGCGAGTCTGAGAGGCTGAACAAACAGGTAAGTCAGAAATCGTCTGAGTTTGCCCAGAAGCGCTCCTCTCTCTCAGTGAGTGAGTGAGAACGGCCGAGTATGTGACGCTTTCGCTTCAGTTGTTTGGAGAACTGTCAGGTGAAGGGTCATTCCAGAGGATTTGTGTCTCTTGTACGGAATTCATTCTCTTTCTCTGTAGATGGCAGGTTAGTCCGGCCTCTTCAAAGTGTTAAATCAAGAGGTCTGAAAGGAAACGCGGTGGGCAAGCTGGGGTTTTCAAAGATGCTTGAAACGCAAGGAAGTGTCTCTGGACAGTTTGAGGATCACAGTGTGGTCGAGCGTGGAAAATGGTGGTGGAACCGTCTCACTGCCTACATGCTTCTCTGCTGCCAGATTTGCACACTGGATTCCCAAAAGCAACTACACCATCAGCAGCAGCAGTTCGGGTTTGTAAAGGTCTTTTTTTGCACCGTCTATGAGCTATTTAGGTTCCATCTGTTCTAAGACAGAGATTTAGAACTGGGTAACTGGGGGGAATATTTGTCCTCTTAGAGTTCTAAATTTTTACTACATTATGGAGTTGAGAACGTAACATTTTTTGAAAACAGATTTTTTTTTTCATATAATTGTATAGAAATTTGTATTCGGAAACCCTTCAACAGTGGAAAAGCTCATTACTCACAACTCTGGGTCACCCCTCGGCACTGCTTTGTCCTTCAGCAACAGAGGTGGGAAAACGAGAAGGATCCTTTCTAAGCCTGAGATTTATGTTCCGATATTTAGAGTTTATTTAGTTCTAGTTGTGTCTTAGCTAAAAATAAATCCTTGGGATGGTGGTTGGTCTAAAGAGGTATGTATTTAAGATGTTATTTTTGGAAGCTGCTAGAGAATGAAATGAAAACTTGTGATTTTCCTTGAACTTGGCTTGAGAGTAAGATCAAGATTTTATGAACTTGGAGGTGCATACATTTACTCTGCTCAGAATTTCTAACTTGTAAACGAATGGCTCAGAGCAGAGCCCAGAATAGGGAGCTCAAATTATATAGAGGTTTTCTTAGTTCTGTCCCCATTTATGGATCCATCGTTACCAAAATTGTCCCTCATCCTCTTATTTTAAAAAATAAGTATTGGTACTCCAATATATTTGCATCATAAACACATATTATTGATACCATCCCATTGTTTATTTATTGCACATAAATGCTACACAGATAATTTAGGTTTGGCCCTTTATAGGAATGGCTGGACAGGTTTTCCTTAGGAGCACAGGGTGTTTTAGTTTAGTTTTTTAAATGGGACTTCTGTGTCCTCTTCTTATGAAACCTTCCCTGGGTCGGGAAGATCCCCTGGGGAAGGGAATGGCAACCCACTCCAGTCTTCTTGCCTGGAGAGTTCCACGGACAGAGGAGGCTGGCGGGTTACAGTCCATGGGGTCGCACAGAGTCGGACAGGACTGAGTGAGCAGCACGCGTGGAATGTGCGTGATGTGAAAGATGTGAAGGCAGAGCTGTGCGTGCGCACCATCGCCGAGCGTGCACACCTGGTCTTGTGTGGCGCTAGGCCCTCTCTGCAACATCTTTAACACATAGCTTCTGCTTTCTAGAAAAGTCTTTTTCTGTCTGTTTCATTCGTTTCCTTTTTATTATGAAAAACTTGAAACATTCATAAAAGTAGAAGGCATAGTACAAGGATCCCCCTACACTCACCTCAACACTTACATTGAAGAACTGATATTTGTCATATTTGTCTTTTAATTTACTAAAACAGTTTAAAGTAAACCTATGTCAAGACAATTTACCCTAAATTCTTCAACCTGCTTCTTCTTCAAAACACAAACAAAAAACACATGCCATCATTATACTTACCCAGTAGCTCAGCTGGTAAAGAATCCGCCTGCAATGCAGGAGATCCCAGTTCGATTCCTAGGTCGGGAAGATCCGCTGGAGAAGGGATAGGCTACCCACTCCAGTATTCTTGGGCTTCCCTGGTGGGTCAGCTGGTAAAGAATCTGCCTGCAATGCAGGAGACCTGGGTTCGATCCCTGGGTTGGGAAGATCCCCTGGAGAAGGGAAAGGCTACCCACGCAAGTATTCTGGCCTGGAGGATTCCATGGACTCTACAGTCCATGGGGTCAGAAAGAATTGAATTCGACTGAACCTTTTTTACTTTCATTATTGAGTTAAATTCAGTTCAGTTGCTCAGTCATGTCTGACTCTTTGCGACCCCATGAATCACAGCACACCAGGCCTCCTGTCCATCACCAACTCCTGGAGTTCACTCAGACTCACATCCATCAAGTCAGTGATGCCCTCCAGCCATCTCATCCTCTATCATCCCCTTCTCCTCCTGCCCCCAATCCCTCCTATCATCAGACTCTTTTCCAATGAGTCAACTCTTTGCATGAGGTGGCCAAAGTACTGGAGTTTCAGCTTTAGCATCATTCCTTCCAAAGAAATCCCAGGGCTGATCTCCTTTAGAATGGACTGCTTGGATTTCCTCGAAGTCCATGAAATGATGGGACCAGATGCCATGATCTTTATTTTCTGAATGTTGGGCTTTAAGCCAACTTTTTCACTCTCCTCTTTCACTTTCATCAAGAGGCTTTTTAGTTCCTCTTCACTTTCTGCCATAAGGGTGGTATTATCTGCATATCTGAGGTTATTGATACTTCTCCTGGCAATCTTGATTCCAGCTTTTGCTTCTTTCAGCCCAGTGTTTCTCCTGATGTACTCTGCATATAAGTTAAATAAGCAGGGTGACAATATATAGCCTTGACCCTAGTTTTGTCTAAATATTCTGTATATATTCAATTCTCTGATTTCCCTTTAGGATCAAATCAAAGTCCTATTCAAGACCACACGTTCTGGGTTTATTTCGTCTCTTTTAACCCAGAGCCACGCCCAGCTGTTCCACCTCTCCTGCCTTCCCTCAACCGTAGCATTGGCTTGTTGAAAAGACTCGGCCAGTTTGTTTTGCAGAATGTTCCATGGTTTAGATTTGCTTGACTGTTTTCCTTGTGGTACTGTTTACATGACCCCTTTATCTCTTCTGTATCTTGTAAACCTGAGTTTCCCTAGAAAGGTGTGATTCATTCCAGTTAAACATGGGGAGCGAGACAGTCCAGACCTGGGTGACACCAGATCCTTCCTGCTGTGTGACATTAGGAGGCGAAGATTTCTTCCTTCAAAGGCATCTCTGGAGCAGCTGAAACACGTACCATTTCTCATGTGTCTTAAAAAACACCTCTGGACCTGAATTCAGAGCTGTGAAGGTCATTTAGCCTCTCTGATCTTCAGTTTTCTTGCAAGAGATAAAACCAATACATTTGGCACTCGGTGGCACTTGGTATGGCTGGGGGATTGGTCCCCCACTGATGCCAAAATCCAAGGATGCTCAAGTCTCTATGTAAAATGACATAGTATATAAGTATAATCTATACATCCTCTCGTACACTTGAAATCATCTCTGGATTACTTGCAATACCTAATGCAATGTAAAGGCTATATAAATAATAAATAAACGCTACATAATTGTAAATGCAATGTAAATGCTATGTAAATAATTTCCAGGATACAGCAAATTCAAGTTTTTAAAAACTTTTTTTTTATTTTAAAAATTTTCACCTAATATTTAGGCTTTTTTAAAAATTAACTTTTATTAGAGTGTAGTTGCTTTACAATGTTGTGGTAGTTTCAGGTGTACAGCAAAATGAATTGGCAATGCATATATACATATCCCGGAGAAGGCAATGGCACCCCATTCCAGTACTCCTGCCTGGAAAATCCCATGGACGGAGGAGCCTGGAAGGCTGCAGTCCATGGGGTTGCTGAGGGTCAGACACGACTGAGCGACTTCACTTTCCCTTTTCCCTTTCACCCGCTGGAGAAGGAAATGGCAACCCACTCCAGTGTTCTTGCCTGGAGAATCCCAAGGGATGGAGGAGCCTGGTGGGCTGCCGTCTCTGGGGTCGCACAGAGTCGGACACGACTGAAGCGACTTAGCAGCAGCAGCAGCAGACTCCTATCCCCTCTTTTCTGAACTTCCTTCTCCTTCAGGTCACCACCGAGCATCGAGTAGAGTCCCCTGTGCTATGCAGCAGGTTCTCATCAGGCATCTAGTTCATACATAATATCAATCGTGTGTGTATATAAGTCAACCCCAACCTTCCAGCTCATCCTCCCGCCCCTCCCTCACTTCCTTGGTGTCCATCCATCAGGTTTTGCTTTTTGGCATTTTTTCCCCCCAGTATTTCTATTCTGCACTTGGTTGAATCCCCTGATTCAAAACCCAAGAGGTACTATTCTTATCATCTCCGTTGTATAGCTGAGAAACTGAGGCACAAAAAAGTTTAAGCCATTTCAGTTCAGTCGCTCAGTCGTGTCTGACTCTGCAACCCCGTAGACTGCAGCACGCCAGGCTTCCCTGTTCATCATCAACTCCCGGAGCTTGCTCAAACTCAGTTTAGCCACCGTCAAACTGCTGGTGAGAAGGGGAGATGAGTGTAAACTCAACCCGCCTGACTGCAAGGCCCGGGCGGGAAGTCACCATATGCGTGTACCATATAATAGCAAAGCAGTGACCAGAAATACCACTGGGTGTTGCGTTAGCAGATGGAGAAGGTGTTTTTCTGTTTCTGTTCTTTTCTCTTTTTTTTCAGCCTTTCACTGATGTTATCCTATTACTTGTATAACCGCAGTATGAATAGGCATTTACAGAGGAAGACATACAGCATGGATATAAAATAACCATCAGAATCATTTGCTACTTACCTGCACTCTGCTCGTGGTACAGAAAATGGAATAAAAAGAATCACATCAACAATAATAAAGAAACTTTGCCTAGAGGAAAATAGACATATTAAGTGATGCCATAAACAGACACTCTATTTTCTTCTTTGCAATTCAGTTCCTTTTGTCCTTTCTCATTTGACATATGGCTCACTTCATAAAAACGTTTAAATATTGATTTCCAAATAGCTTCACGTGGTCCTAAAACAATATTGACACACCATGTGGGTTTTTGGAAGGATCTGTTCTGCTGTTTCTATAAAAGATGTTTAGGTTCCTCTTCCCCAGGATTTTTGAGTCAAGAGAGTTCGTTGGTCAATTATACCCAAACACGATGACCATGCAATTTCTCTTTTAAAGGCTGTGGTTGAGTCAGTTTTAAAAGGCACGGCTGTCAGTGGGTCCTCTGGGTTAAACCTCTCAGATGAGCATCTGTCCTCTCCAAGGTATGAAATCATACTTGGCAAAAGGCATCGCAACCCCCAGAACCCTCAGTCAGAGCCGTCGCGTTTTTCATCCACACACAGTAAAGATAGCTGTGAAAACTCTGTGCAGTCTTCACCAGATTTCTGCCACTGAAATCGCTAGTAGGTTTTTTTCCTGCCCTTTTCATTCTGCTACAAATATCAGGAATAACAGTATGTTTACTTTGATAACTGTAATAATCCCAATCCTGGAAATATTTACTGTAACTTGTATAAACACCAATAAGATATTTGAGGGCTTGCAGGTGGCGCTAGTGGTAAAGCACCCGCCTGCCAGTGCAGGAGACACAAGAGACGAGGGTTCGATCCCTGGGTCAGGAAGATCCCCTGGAGGAGGGCATGGCAGCCCATTCCAGTATTCCCACCTGGGGAATCCCATGGACAGAGGAGCCTGGTGGGCTACAGTCCATGGGGTCGCAAAGAGTCAGACACAACTGAGCAACTTAGCACACACACACTCAGGATACTTGGAACAGATTTAAAATGTGTAGACATCAGCCTAATATGGGAGAGAGACAAGATCTCAGCAAGCTGTGGTTAAGATAACTATGTCACGAAATTGAAAGAGGATCTTTTGTCATGCCTGGTTGTTTCCAAAAAGAAAAGTTTCCTGAAATTTCACATAGCCTATTTCCACTCTAAAGCTACTAAAAATGATCATTTGGGGATTTCCCTGATGGTCCAGTGGTTAAGAATCCGCCTGCCGATGCAGGAAACACAGGTTCAATCCCTGGTCCAAGAAGACTCTACATGCCTCAGGGCAACTAAGCCCATGAGCCACAACTACTGAGCCTGCCTGCCAGGCCCCTCTGTCCATGGGGCTTCTCCAGACAAGAACACTGCCACGCCCTCCTCCAGGGGATCTTCCTGACCCAGGGACCGAACCCAGGTATCCTCACTGCAGGCTGATTTGTTACCGTCTGAAGACCAGAGTATAGATTTAACTAAACTTCATATGAAGTCGGGCAACATTAATTTATTCTTCATTAGATATCGTATTATTTACTCACATTGCATACTTGGCTGCCTCAATGTTACTCTTTTTAAATTTCATTTATTTATCGGCTGCGCTGGGTCTTCGTTGCTGAACGACTTTCCCCAGTTGGTGAGTGAGGGCTACTCCCTAGTCGCCGCGTGCGGGCTTCTCGCTGTGGTGACTCCTCTCATTTTGGAGCACAGGCTCAAGGGCGCTCAGGTTTCAGGCCTTGTGGCTGGTGGGCTCAGTATTTCTCCCGGGCTCCAAAGCGCTGGCTCAGTAGTTGTGATGCCTAAGCTTAGTAGCTCCGCGGCACGTGGGACCTTCCCTGACCAGGGATCGAACCAGTGTCCCTTGCATTGCAAGCTGGATTCTTAACCACTGGACCTCGAGAGAAGCCCTCTTTGTTATTCTGTACTTTACTTTCTGTGTGACTTAATCTCTCCTCCTTGTTTTCTTATAAAATTATGATTATTGTTTTTTAAAATATTTTCTCGGCTGTACCACATGGCTTGTGGGATCTTAGCTCCCTGACCAGGGATCGAACTCTCGCCCCTTGCATTGGAAGCTGAGTCTTAACCATTGGACTGCCAGGGAGGTCCCCTAAAATGATGTTATTCAGTTATCCTTCCCCAAAATTAAAAAAACAAACAAACCCTGCTTTAAAAAAATGTACATTGTCATATTAAAAATATCTGGAATCATAAATACCTAGATAATGATGTTATTGTCTTTGATAACTGTGACTTATTTACTTTTTATCTGTATCTCCAATATTTCCATAATAATATAAAAAAAGCAAATAAACCATGTATGATAGAAAAAAGTTATCCTCCCCAGACTGCCCCGGTGGTCCCGTGAGGGCACGTGGGCCGGTGCGCCGATGCTGCCTGTCCTGTGTTCCCTGCAACCCCCCCACCACCACCAGCCCCCGCTCTCTGCGGCCTTTGTGCTTTCAGTGGAGGTGGGCGACCTGTCTGCCCGGGGGCGGTGCCTCGGAGAGAATTCAGGGCTCCCTGATGCCATTTACCAGAGCAAAACTAACGGGCCAGACTAGGACATCCCTGAAGCCAGGCCCTGCGTGTGCGTCCAGGAGCAGAGGAGGCCAGCAGCCTGCTCCCACCTGGAGGAGGCCCAGGAAACAGCGCCTGGACGCCTCAGAGACCTCCAGAGGCCCCTTGCTCTTCCTCATCTCCGTCTCAGCCTTCGCCACCCTCGCTGTCTAGACGGAGCCAACAACCTGACTGTGTAATTAAGCCGTGCGGTCACCCTGGAGACAGCAAGGGCTGAGAGACACGCTGGGCTCCAGCCCAGCACCTGGCCAGGTGGGCGGTCCAGGAGCCACGAGGAGGCAGCGCCCCACCTTTCCCTCCCCATCCAGCCTTTTTTTTTTTTAAATGTATTCAATTAACATAGTTTAATTGGAGGATAATTACTTTACAATACTGTGATGGTTTCTGCCGTTCATCGACACGAATCAGCCACGGGTATACATGTGTCCCCCCTCCCCCGCCCTGTCCTGGACCCCCTCCCACCTCCCTCCCCACCCCATCCCTCTGGGCTGACCCGTGCACTCTCTTTGGGGGCCCTGCTTCATGCATCGAACTTGCACTGGCCATCTATTTCACCTAGGGCAATTCCATCCCTATAGAGCAAAAGGGGGAAAATAAGACGCAGATGGCTCCCATTCTAAGATGCTTTCCTCCTTGCTGGGTTTCCCCGAGCACGTGTGACCCCCAGCCTCGGCTCTGACCGGCAGGCCTTAGAGAAAGGACCGCCCAGGGAGCGGGGAGCTTGCGTATAAATGATGCCTCTCCCTTGGGTCTTCCTTACCCCTCCCTGCACCCCGTCCCCGCCCGTGCTCCCTGTCACCACCCTCTGCTTCCATCTGTGTCAGAGGAAACCCCTTGAAGCATCTGCGAAACAAACAAAAAACCCACAAGGCTGTCTTCTTCCTCCAAGGTTCCTGGCACTCCTTTTCAAGACTGAAATTGTCACAGAAAATGATTTTGGTGGGTTCAGGAACATAAGTTTTAATTCTCAGCCTCCAAGCAAACATTTCAACCAAAGATTCCCCTTACCTTTAAAAAAAAAAGTGCCAAGTAAGTTTCTGCAGCAAAGAAAGACCTAGTATTTTCCCAAGCTTTCTTGCAAACAGAGGCCCCTTAGACAATATTTACATCTACGTGTGGGTGAGTGGAGACTGTGCTCCGGGCACTTTAAATAAGAGAGGCTTTGAGAGCTTCCAGTAAGGCTGGTGGGCATTGAGGCGTGAGGATGCTGTAACCCAGGGAGCAAGCCCTGAGTCGTGAGAAAGATCTCACAGTGGTGGAGTGTGCGCGAGGACCACGCCCTGTGCCAAGCGCCCTGTGTGCGCGCGTGTGCTCGGGCGTTCAGTCCTGTCCGACTCTGCGACCCTGTGGACTGCAGCCCGCCAGGCTCCTCTGTCCTTGGGATTCTCCAGGCAAGAATACCAGACTGGGTTGCCATTTCCTGCTCCAGGGGATCTTCTCGACTCAGGGATCAATTCTTCCTCTCCTGTGTCTCCTGCATTGGCAGGCGGGTTCTTTACCACTGCAGTCTGGGAAGCCCATAGACATGAGCTTCCTGTTTGACCTTCATAACCACCCCATGAGGCAGAAACGAATCTTCCTGATCTACAGGTGAGGAAACCGAGACACAGTCTTAGAGCGGGGGTCCTGACATGGGTCTCTGCCCCCAGGCCCTGCTTCTCCTGTGTGGTCCTGCCTCAGCCGTATTTGCAATCTGTGTTTTCACAAGCCCCCCAGGGCGATCCGTCTACACCTTCCCCTCTGGCACTGAGCCCAGTTCTTATCCTGACCCTCTGGGGTTCTCAGAAAGCTCAGTTGCTTATCCCTAACATGAAGATGGGCTCACGATTGTCGTGGAGAATTCAGTGGGACTTAGCAGCCGCTTTCTAAAGGTTTCTGTGCAGCATTTTTGAAGTTTGAGTAAACAGCACTATGCAAATAGCAGCAATAATTAAAACCTGATTTTCAAAAAGCTACATTTGAATGACAATAGAAGTAATACGCACTCAGTATAGGAGATTTGGAAAATAAAGATGGAGAAAACAAAGTTTTCCCGTAAATCCACAATCCTGAGATAACCAAGGAAACATTTAGTTGACTTTCTTCCCAGTATTTTCTCTCCATGTATATGTTTATGATTAAATATATTATTTTTCCCAAATAGGGATCATTCTATATGTATACATTCATATCCTGAATTTATTTCTCTTCACATTTACATGATGAGCACTTAAAAATTACTTTAAGCTCGTGAATACAAAAACTGCCTTCCAGGGCCCAGACTCTGGGTCAGAAAGTTCTTTCCACCTAGTTTTGTTTGTTTTTGTAAATTTTATTGAAGTGCAGTTGATTTACAATGTTGTGTTAATTTTCACTGTATAGAAATATATATGCTTTTTCATATGCACAGGATATTGTATCATATTATGGACTACTCTTAATTTTGGTTAAGTGTACACAAAGTATGGCAAAATACTAACAACTCGTAAATCAAGATGGAATATTCTAGGCTTTTAACATTCTTGGATGCCTGAAAACTTTTGTAAGAAAATGTCAAGGAAAAACAAAAGCAAATGATTTACTCCAGCGCTTCTCACAAGTCAGATGGGCTGAACCATCATCACCTGAAAAAAAAAATTTTTTATTAAAATTCTGAGTACTAAAAAGAAAAGAATTAAATCCATCAATTTAAGAATTAAAATTGAGACTGCCCTGTGCTTGAGTATTTCAGAGATAAATCCATGGTTTAGAGTGAAAAGCTCATGAAAAGGGGGTGGGGGGGCTGGAGGCAGGTCAGGGAGACTGTAGGACCCTGTGGGAGCCCACCTTTTTCTGGGCGTCGCAGCCCCTCCACCTGTGGGGTGAGGAATGAGATCTGGGGCTCCAACTGTGCGAACTCCTTCCAAGCAGGAACTGTCTGGTTTCTGCTTTTAAGTCTCCGTGTCCCAGTGCTCAGCACATGCCCGGCACGTGGTAGGGATGGAATAAATCTGACGGGTGAATGGATGGGTCAGTACATGAGCTGGTGAATGGATAAAGGAGGGAAGTGGAGAAGGCGGGCCGCTGCCTAAGGGTATACACAAGGCATCTCTTCTGCCCTCCCTTGGCCCTGTGCGGGGGGGGGGCTTTCCAGATGGTTCAGTGGTAAGGAATCTGCCTGCAATGCAGGAGACCCGAGTTCCATCCCCAGATAGGAAAGATCCCCTGGAGGAGGAGATGTCAACCCACTCCAGTATTCTCGCCTGGAGAATCCCATGGAGACTGGTGGGCCTCCATCCATGTGGTCACTAAGAGTCAGACATAACTAAGTGCACACACCCGTTTGGCCTGTCTGTGCCTCAAGCTCCACCACGAGATTACTTCCTTGCAGCAGTCTTCAAGGGCCTGCTTTTACAACCGAGCACCCCTGGGAGGACTCCCGTTACATTTATCGGCCTTTGCAAATATGTTGATGTGGGATTTTAGGAAAAGGCTTTCCTCCCATTTGCCATAGTCAGCAATACTGTAGGTAAACCAGCTTCCTAAACTGAGTTCTCTGTTCTTTTGAATATTCATAAATTGTCTGCCCTTTAAGGGTATTGTCTCCAGGAGCAAGGAGACTTTGCCTTAGGAAGCTCGAGGAATGTCTGAAGCAGAGAGATCATAGAATCTTCGCACTGAAAGATCTTAGGGTGTGACATTTTGTTCCCTGGCAAGGATGGAATCATCTGGTGAGGGCCATGTGGCCCCTACAACCTGGAGACTGTGTGTGTGTGTGTGTGTGTGTGTGTGTGTGTGTGTGTCTGTGTGTGTGCCTGGAAATGGTATTTATTTATTTTAAAATTTTTTAAATGAATTTTTGTTGGCATATAGCTAACCTGGAGACTTTTGCTCTGGGAAGGGCTAGTGGCGAGCAGGACTGAGCGAAGACACGCCTGAATTGAGGTGGGGCTCAGGAACTTGAACTTGCCACTTGTCATCTTCGTGGGAGAATCTTAAATCTCTCAGCTGGCTCTTCAGTTGACAACCAAGAGGAAGCAAGACGGGGTGCAGCCCCCGCCGCCTCCCCGCCACCCCTGCAGCCAGCGGTCTTCGCTGCACCCCCATCATGAACCCCTCTGCTTCCACCCGCAGCCTCTGCCCGTTTGCGCCTACAGATTCCCAGTGATCAGGTGGCGGCTCCGCCCCAAGCCCTGCAGTGGCCTCCCGGCTCTGAGCAGAATCTGACCCGACATCGACGCGGCCCCGTGTGACGTGGCATTCTCTGCCAGCCTTCTGACCCATCTCCTGCTTCTCTGCCCCTGCTGTCTCTACTCCTGCTGCTCTGTCCCCACCCCAGGCTCCGCCCGCCTCACTCCCGCACTCCTCTGCTCAGATATCTTACCTGGTCCACCCAAAAGCAGGAACCTTGCCCACACCCTGCCCCACTTTCTACCCCCATGCATGCATATGTGCTAAGCCGCTTCAGTCGTGCCTGACTCTTTGTGACCCCGTGGACTGTAGCCCACCAGGCTCTTCTGTCCATGGGATTCTCCAGGCGTGAATACTGGAGTGGGTTGCTGTACCCTCCTCCAGGGGGTCTTCCTGACCCAGGGATCGAACCTGCTGTCTTAGTCTCTTGCACTGGCAGGCGGGTTCTTTACCACGAGTGCCACCTGGGAAGCCCTCTCTACCCCCAAACCTGCGCTATTGTTCTGCATTGCATCTTTCACCACACGACACTTGATATATTTGTTTCTTTGTCTTTTCCCAACTAGAAAAGAAGCTCCCTGAGAACAAGGATGCTTGCTCAGTTTACTGCTGTGGTCCAGGGCCTAGAACCTTGCCTGCATTCTAATTTTTTTTTAAGTGAATATTGAATGAATCTTAAAGAACAGCAATGGTATGATTTTATTTTATTTTCATACCATTTTTGTACCATTACCATTTTTCCAATTCAATGTTCCTATTATTTTTTATTACAGTGTTTTTTATTTCAAAGGAAAATCCAGACTCAGAAGGAGTAGGCAGTTGTAAATCGATTCTGAAATGTCATAAAACATGAAATGAGTCTTTTCCATTTGCTCCACAAACAAGGCTCAGGAACAGTGGCCATCTGACTCTGCCTGTGCGCCTGGGTTTACTGGGTTATTTAAGGAAGGCCAGAGAGCCGGAGGTTGGGAGGGCTTCTGGCATTGTTTTCCATATTTAGCTGCGGGACTGTAGGGCCAGGTATGAGGCCTGAAGTTTAAATGCAAAGGTTCAAAACATTCAGGGGGTGCGAGATGACTTTCCTCAACCTGATTTAAAGGAAAAACTTTTTGAAAATTCACAAATTCGTGCAAAACTCAGTATAACAGATAGCTTGTGTTTGGTTTTCGTGCGTGCTAAGTCGCTTCAGTCGTGTCTGACTCTTTGAGACCCTACGGACCATAGCCCACCCAAGTCCTCTGTCCATGGGATTCTCCAGGCATGGATACTGGAGTGGGTTGCCGGGCCCTTCCCCAGAGGGTCTTCCCGCCCCAAGGATTAAACCTGTGGCTCTGTGGCTCTCCTGCATTGGCAGGCGGGTTCTTTACCACTTGCGTCACCTGGAAAGCCCGAGTTTCGGTTTAGCCTATTAAAAAACCTTGTCTAGAACTTCCCTGGTGGCCCAGTGGCTGAGACTCCAAGCTCCCAATGCAGGGGGCCGGGGTTCGATCCCCGGTCAGGGAACTAGATCCCACGTGCTGCAGCTAACACCCAGTGCAGTCAGATAAGTAAGTAAAAATAAATGCATTTAAAAAATTGTCTAAGTTCACTGACAATGTGTGGGGCCCTACGTGGGAAACCTTAAAAAAGGGCTAGCTTTGCGGTTTAGCACTAAGATGGCGCCTGGCGGTCGAGATGAGGGCGTGGCCTAAGTTTGTTAAAACTTTTGATTGGCTCTCTTGATTTCCGTGCACGTGGATAGCACGTGATCACCATAGACTCGTTACAATGAAGCGTATGACGACTTGACCTTTAACGTGATTGGTGCAACTATGTTATATTAAGATTTGACCTTTAATGTGATTGGTGCAACTACGGCATATTACAATTTGACCTTTAACGTGATTGGCCCAACCCTCGCAAAACCCCCCCCCCCCCTTGCTTGCCTATATAAACCAAGAGCTTGAGACAATAAAGTGGAACGGTTTAGACAGAATCATTGTTGTGTCTGACTGTCTCTTGTTCGCCGAGGGGCTGGGTTGGCGGACAGCAGGCTCACCTCTCCTTGGGACCCCTCGGCTTTGCTGAGGGAAGTTCCACTGCTCCTCTTTCTGCGGAGCGCCCCCCCCCGCCCCCCTCAACAACGCACCGGCCTGACAACTTCCTTTCCATCTTTGTATGTACCAAGTCTACTGTTTAATTTCATGACTGGCATTTGTCAAGCCAGAAGCCCAGGAGAAACGGAGCGTGTTTATTTCACGAGTGGACGTTATGTCTCTGAAATGACCCTTCACAACCTCAGTCAAGCTCCTAGGTCAATATTTCTCAAAACTTTATGAGGTGGAAAAAATCACCTAGGGAGTCCTGTTCAGTGTGTGTGGATTCCTGGGCGCCACGCAGCGAGATCTGGATCCCCCTGAGAGGGGGCTGGCAAAGCCGGTACCCTGGAGTGAGGTGCAGCGGAGCTCCCAGAGAGCCGGGATCCCCTCGAGGCGAGGACCGCGCCACCGAATGCCACAGACTCCATCCAGGGCCTCCTTAGAGGTTCTGAGGCTGAGACAGCTCTTCTGGAATGTTCTCCGGGAACCAACTGAGGGATCTCCCTAGAAAGGAGGGCAGACAAGGGGCTGAGAAGAAACAAACACCCCAAGATACAGCACTTAATAGAGACTGACTCGGAAGCCTCCGACATTTTGCAAACTCTCTCTGGCAATTATCAAAAGATAATTCTCGTTAATCCTGTCAAGACAAGCTTTCAGATGACAGAGTGATAAGGATACCTCCTTTTAACACTCGAGACTGTCTTGAACTCACCGTGTCAGTTATAGCGGCCTCTCTGAACCCGCTCTGGTTTCTTACTGCTCGTTTCTGACTCTAGAAGTGTGACCTGGAGCTGAGCCCGGCTCCTCCATCAGAGACGCCAAGGGGCTGAGCTCAGGGGGTCTGGGGAAACGGCCTGCAAACCGCACACCCTGAGAGCTACTATAGCCTGTGATAAGTCTTCAGTTAATAGTTGCGATGGGAGTGAAAGAAAGGAAAGTATTAGTCCCTCCGTTGTATCCAACTCTTTGCTTCCCTATAGACTGTAGCCCGCTAGGCTCCTCTGTCCATGGGATTCTCCAGGCAAGAATACTGGAATGGGTTGCCATGCCCTCCTCCAGGGGAGCTTCCTGACCCAGGGATCGAACCTGGGTCTCCTGCACTGCAGGCAGATTCTTTATCGGATGGCGGTGGTAGAGACTTTATGTTGGCTTTCTCCCCATGAATCCTGTCTTCTGTTTCCATTGTTTTAAAAATGCTCATATCATGCACAGACATTTCTTGTTCAAACAAACAAAACACAAGCATGTAAGTCAAAACAGAAGAGCCCCACAACCCCTTGCCTGGCCTAGATCCACACCCAGAGCCCCACGCTTCTAGGTTGGGTCATGTCATTCCAGACCATTTTTGAAGAGTTGAAAAAAAATGTCCTTTAGGCCACAGGGAAAGGGACAGATGTTCACTTGGCTCCCCTGGGCTTCCCTGGCGGCTCAGCTGGTAAAGAATCCGCCTGCAATGCGGGAGACCTGGGTTCCATCCCTGGGTTGGGAAGATCCCCTGGGGAAGGGAAAGGCTACCCACTCCAGTATTCTGGCCTGGAGAACTCCATGGGGTTGCAAAGAGTCAGACACAACTGAGCGACTTTCACTTTCACTTTGCTCCCCAGGGCTTTGGCAGAACCAACCTGCCTCCTTTCTCTTAAGACCTGAATGGCTTTGGACTGTCAGGACAGCGTCACTCCGCTCCGTGGCATCTCTCCACACAGCCGTCAACCTGCTGCCTTCCTGCTGCACTCGATACACCAAGGATCTACTCTCTCAGCTTCCTCTCCGTCTGACTCCCGTCTCTATTCTGGGTCATTTCAACACACATCAGGGTCTCTTAGTTCCCTGACCTGTCAGTAACTTGTTCCCCATCCCCAGCATCCATCTCCCATCACAGCTTTGTCTTGGCAGCACCAGTCACGGTACCCAACCCAACCACAGACACTGCTCTCAGACCAACACCTCTCTCCCACTCTCCCAGCTGCCTTTTGCTCGGTTGCTTGTTTCTCTTGCTTGGACATACAAGCCCTTTTCCTTTTCCAGGTGTTTGCTCTTGCTTTTCTTCAATCTAAGTGGGTCGTCTTATAGCTCCTCACTTTGCTGGACGATTCTCTGGTTCTGTGTCTCCTAAAGATGTCCCCGCTCCTGGGAAGCCTTCCCTTCCTCACTCTCTCTAACACCCTCTTGTCTCTTTCACAGATCTCATCAAAGTCTCTAGTTGTCTGAGAACTCTTAGGGTTTTCTCTCTCAACAACACAGTGAAGTTTTCTTAACTTAAAAAAATCCCAACAATGCAAATGAACTTCTTTATAAAAAAGAAATACACTCACAGACATAAAAAACCAGCTTATGTTTATCAAAGGGGAGAGGGGGAGGATAAATTAGGAGTTTGGGATTAACATACACACACTGCTATATATAAAACAGGTAAACAACAAGGACCTCCTTTATAGCACAGGGAACTCTACTCAATGTCTTATAATAAACTATAATGGAAGATAATGTAAAAATGAACACATGTGGCTACGTGTATATGTATCAGGGCTTCCCTGTGGCTCAGTTGGTAAAGAATCTGCCTGCAATGCAGGAGACCCAGGTTTGATCCCTGGGTCAGAAGATCCCCTGGAGAAGGAAAAGGCTACCCACTCCAGTGTTCTTGCCTAGAGAATTCCATGGACTATACAGAGCTGTACATGACTGAGCGACTTTCACTTCACTTCACCCACTCCAGGATTCTTGCCTGGAGAATTCCAGGAACTTAAGAGCCTATGGGCTACAGTCCATGGGATTGCAAAGAGTTGGACACGACTGAGTGACTAACAGCTTCACTTTTTCATTTACGTATAAATGAGTCATTTTGCTATACATCTGAAGCCAGCACAACATTGTAAATCAACTGTATTTCAATTAAAAATTTTTTTAAACCACTGGAAAAAAAAATTTCAGCTTCAGGATTCAAATGAAAATACTTAGTGGGAATTCCTGGTGGTCCATTTCTGACACAGAGGTCCCACCCAAAGCCTCCCTACACAGAGGTCCTCTCAGCCTCACCCTGGGCTTCCAGAGCCCGGGAAGTGCTGACGGGGCTACCTGGATTAAAGATTCCATCCCGCAAACGGACCCAGAATTTCTGAGGCCTGAGCTCCCTGAGGAGTTTTGTAGAATGGCTGTTGGGAGCAGAGGAGGCAGGCATGTCCCAGGGAGGCCTCATGTTTCCACGTCCACAGAATCTGCAGAGTGCCTGGCACCGAACAGGCAACACAAACACCTCTCAAATTTGGCAGCTGGATTTATGCCCACGTTTGCAGATTTGTGAGCACAATAAAAGTTATTCTAAGAAACTGTTTTATGGTCGTTTTTATGCAGTCTTACACATCGAGACCAGATATATTGAGGTTCCATGGGCCTCACAGTCACTCGGGAGAAAACAGGTCTCACAGGGAGAAAAATGGGGTGGTGGGGAGGGATTCCTGGGCCCCAGAGGAGGGACTGGGAGCTGCCAGAGACGCAGGTACCAGCGGGCAGGGCAGCCTGGTTCTGCGCCGGGCAAACAGGTGCACGAGGTGCCGAGGGCAGGTTGACAAAGGGAGAGGGGCCCATTCAGGCTCATAGAGCCGGGGAAGCAGTGAGTCACTTACCTCCAGTGGAGAGGTTCTGCCTGGTCCATTGCTATCAGAATCGCCAGCATTTATTAACCCTTTTGTATGTGCCAGCCACCTGAGAGTCCTTTGCAAACACGCTCTCTAATCCTTGCACTCTATGAGTAGGAGTTATTTTTTCTCTTTTACTTCAGTTGTAGGGAAACCGCCTAGGAGACTTGAAACAGCCTGCCAGAGGTCACGGAAATCGGAAGTGGCAAAATCAGGGCTCAAACAGGACCCTGTTCAGTGAGCAAACCACTGTTGCTGCTGATCCCATGACCGCCACTATCAGCTCTGAGCCTCAGTCCCCTCCCTGTTCGATGCGAGTGGTGCTGGCTCTCGCCCGCGGAGAGGAGAAATAAAATAAGGCTCGTTAGACCAAGGCTGTCTGGTATGACAGCCGCTATCCACACGCGGCTGGTCTGAACCGGGACCAGCCGGCTCAGACCATACCAGATTTCAGAGTCTCTGTGAAAAAAAGATGACCGTGGCCGTTAAGCCCGTGGAACCTGAACATATCTGGTCTTGTTGTGTATGACTGCAGAAAAATGACTTAGAACTTAGTGAAAAAAAGATGGTAAATGGTCTCAATAATTTTTATATTGATTCCAAGTTGAAGTTATAATAGTGGGCTAAAAACATGCCATTAAGGTGGATTTTACCTGCTCCTTTTTACTTTTTAAAATGCGGCTGCTAGACAATCTATCATAGCCGTGGGTTGCATTGTCTCCTGTAGACGGCTCTGAGCTAACCCCCTCCGGCGGGGCCGTTAAGGGGCGGCCGAGACGTCTCAGCCCGTCGCAGCCCGCGTCACAACCTTGCAGTTCTACCGTTTCTCTTCCCTCCTCGGATTGGATGCTTTTGCTCTATAAACCTCGCTGAATCCTCACAAGATACATTCTGTAATTTGATGATGGTTAAAAAAAAGAATCTTTCCCGTGTTTGTGGGTCTTCCTCCTCATGTACCTGCCTGCAATCTGTGATGTCAGCTCGCTGTGAAAAGGGCCCGTGGGCTTTTCCAAAGGGCCACAAGCAGGGGGCGGCTGGGAGGACAGGGTTAGGCTGCAGAGACTAGGCTGCTTCCGAGAGTGGGAGAGCGCATGCACGCTGGAAGTGGCGGGAAGGGGCCTGCCTTCCAGGCCGTGTGCGGCGTGGGCTCTGCGGGGAGCAAGGCCTGAGCGCCTGCTGCTGAAGGTTAGCCTGAAGGGGTCGGTGCAGGTGCCCAGTGGCTGGTGGCACCTGCTGGCCTCTGCGAGGAGGGCTGCTTCCTGCCCACCTGGGGATTGCGTGCGTGTCTGACTCTCTGAGACCCCACTGACTGTAGCCTGCCAGGCTCCTCCGTCTGTGGGATTCTCCAGGCAAGAAAACTGGAGTGGGTTGCCGTTTCCCACTTCAGGGGATCTTCCTGTCCCAGGGATCGAACCCGAGTCTCTTGTGTCTCCTGCACTGGCAGGCGGGTTCTCTGTGGAGGGCTGCCTACTGCTCCACGCGGACCTGGGTCCTTCCTGCAAATCCAGAGCCCCCGGGTGCTGCCGTCAGAGTTGCTGCAACAGACTTCAAAGCATGCCCCATGCGAAAGCAGATTTTAATGTAAAATAGAGATGTGTACCTAAAATGGATCTTCCCACAATCTGAGATAGTAATAACGTTCTGAAAACCTGGAACCCCTTTTTCTTCCTCTTTCAAAGAATCCTGCAGAGTTGGGTGCCTTCTGTGTTGTGATACGAGGGGACACTGCTCCGGTATATGTTTAAGGTACTGCCTCTAACTCTGTCACTCGGAGAACAAAGCAGACTTTTCTGGACTGAGTCATGCCTTAGAGGAAAAAAGTCACATGCGTTCCTTGGGAACCTTGCAAGCTCACCCCCAGTCCCAGAGGGACAGAGGATAATGATTTCGTGTTGTTGGCTTGCTCTGAAACACGGGTTTTCCTTTGAAAGGAAAGATGCCTCTTTTTTTTTTTCCCCCCTAAAAGCCGTCACATGGCTCTCCATGGCATGGTTTGGCCCTGGCACCCACCACAAAGACATCTGTGTGTCCTTTGGGGCTGTGTGCCAGGCCCAGAGACTGCCCAGACTCTCTGCCCATCTTCCGTACGGAGGGCAAAGCCCCAGCTTCTGCCAGCCCAAGGCCACCGGAAGGCTGTCTGGGAACAGAGACAGCCTTGCTGCTGCTGCTGCAGCAGGCCCGGGCCTGGGTGTGACCTGAGGCCTCCACGCCCTCTGGCTGCCTGGCTCCCAGCGTCAGGTACCACGAGGTTGGAAAGGCCTGGACAGGCAGCTTCGTTTGACAGACAAAGGGGCCACGTGTGGCCTGCCAAGTGTGTGGTCAGGGCTAACCAGCAGTGTCTCCTTTGCTGGGAGAGCCTTGAAGATGGTGACTGCTTTTTTTCTTTTTCCAAATGTTTGCTTCTTTGGCTTTGCCAGGTCTTAGCTGCAGCATGTGTCTCTCTCTCTACCTGCAGCATGTGGGATCCAGTTCCCTGACCAGGGGTCGAACCCGGGACCCCTGGACTGGGAGCACGGAGGCTTAGACCATCCTAGGCCAGCGCTGGAGCTGGGGAGTCCAGTCGGAACAGTCCCTATTTGTATACTGGGAATCGAGGGCAGGGAAAGATGCCCTTGCTCCCTGACTGGGCCTCCGAGGACCTGCATGAGTTCTGGCGGGAGAAGGGTGGAAGGGTGGAGAGATGAGCTTTCATTTTTCATGGGTTTTGCACACACGCACGTGTCTTTCACATAGAAAGAGAACACAACGCGCCTTAAAAGTTTCACACCTGCAATCATTTCTATGAGATTATTTCTGGTCCCCCCCCCCCCCGCTGGCCCCGCCCCGCCCCTCGCACCATGTGGCCTGCGGGATCTTAGCTCCCCAAGCAGCGATTCTGGGGTCCTAACCCCTGGACCGCTGTGGGAGTCCCTAAGAGATGATTTCTGGATGGGAACGGTGAGTGATTTCTTTCTTTTATTGTGCTGTATTCTACGTTTTCTACGGTGAGTATATAGGACTTAAATAGTACAAAATAAGAGCTGCTTTTAAAATGACATCAAAGCTGACGGATTTAGAAATGTAACCAGACCTATGCAAAGGCAGGTTGAGAGCAAATAAGCATTTTTTACATTTGAAAGGTGGTGACTTGAAATGCCCATTGACCCCTCCCTTCCCTGGGCTGTTTACTTGTCTCTGTTGTCAGGTACGAGGTGGTGGTTGTGCCCTTTTCTAGAAAAAGTCATGGAAAACCTGACCCTCCAGTGCATTTATTCCAAGCCGCTGTCCAATCGTTAGCCACTGAGCCTCCATTCTGTTAAGTGATTTATCTACATACGCGCACACATATATATATTATGCGGTAAAATAGGTAATTTTATAGTAAAATCGATCTGAAATTATGAAAATCAAGCAAATAATAGAGTGGGAACTCTCAAATATCTGAGCCATATATATATTGTTCTTTAACTGTACAAGGCATTATCACGTTTCTAGCCCTCAAAATGGACAAAGTGATGCAGCGTGAGAAGTACTTGCAAGCAGCACAAGACACGTGTTTTTGTCAGTGTGCTCTTTCCCCCTCCTTCAGACAATGCGCGTGGAAGACGAGAAAGATTAGTCACATGGGGGAAATGAACAGATGAAGACGAGTCTGTTTATAGGCACGTGGCAGCCCTTTAACCCACCTCTCGGTGGGACTCACTAGACTCTCAGTTCCTTTGAAGTTTTATTCCAACAGTTCAAAGAATCAGTCCACTAAAAATATTAAAGAAAAAGTATTGATCATTTTAAAAGCACACAATATTGAAACAGTTTTCCCGATAAAACTCGGTGCATTGGCCTGTTTAAGATTATTTCAGTTCTTTGCTCAGTCTAGTGGAATATTCTAAACCAAACAGTCCTACTGTTTGCAAGAGGTTCAGCAAGTACTTGGTTTGCATGACCATCCTGACTACACATCTGTCCTTGGTTTTCATACAGGTCTCTCTTGCTTTCAGCTTGTTGTTCAGTCGCTCAGTCGTGTCTGACTCTTTGTGACCCCACGGACTGCAGTACACCAGGCTTCCTGTTCTTCACCATCTGCCGGAGCTTGCTCAAACTCATGTCCATTGAGTTGGTGATGCCATCAACCACCTCACCCTCTGTCGTCCCTTTTCCTCCTGCCTTCAATCTTTCCCAGGATCAGGGCATTTTATGCCTTCAGCTATAAAACTGATAAAAGAAGTAGTTAATATAATGGACAGAATCACTCCTCTAGAATTTGGAGACTTTGAGACTTGTCACCCCAACAAAACAATGAGCTCTTTGAAGGCAGGTACTACCTTAAATCATTATATATATATATATATGGCTTTATATTCTCCCTAGACTAAACAGGGGGCTGCCCAGGTGGCTCAGTGGTGAAGGGTCCGCCTACTAAAGCAGGAGCCGCAGGAGACACGAGTCTGATGCTTGGGATCCCCTGGAGGAGGGCATGGCGCCCTGCTCCAGCACTCTTGCCTGGAGAATTCCGTGGATAGAGGAGACTGGCAGGCTGCAGTCCCTGGGGTCAGACATGACTGAGCAACTAAGCGTGCACACCTGCAGACGAAATAGAGACTGAATGAATGAATGGCAAAAACAGCACCTGGCACCAAAACCTGATTCTGTGAATTACTAGTTTTTCTAGGCCTTAAAAACACTATACACTATTATTAAATGCAAAGAGAAAATGGAAGCTTTAGCATGGAGAGAGCTGGCAGACAGTGCCTAAAACAAGTGATTAAAGTGAACATCAGGGACGTCCCAGGTGGCCCAGTGGCTGAGACTCTGTTCCCAATACCGGGGATCCGGGTTCGATCCCTGGTCGGAGAACTAGCTCCCACGTGGAACAACTAAAGATCCAGAGCAATCAAATAAATAAATATCAAAAAAGTAGATGCTGTCAGTAAGGGGACAAACTGACCTGGTGCCTTGAGAAGGACAGCATCACCTCAGGGTATTCCTGCCAAAGGTACACAACCTGAATCAAGTCACAAGGCAACGTGAGACAGACTCATATCAAGAGAAAAGCTACAAAAAAACCCAGATCTAGGCTCTTCAGAAATGGCGATGTCAGCAAAGACCACACACAGAGAAAAAGGGAGCTATCGATGATTATCACGCTAAGTGGAGTAAGTCAGAGACCAACATGTGAAGTCTCAACATGACACAGACGAACTTACTCACAAAACAGAAGCAGACCCTCAGACTCGCAGACTCAGAAAACAAACCATGGTTACCAGAGGGGAAACGTGGGGAGGGAGAAATTAAAAGTTTAGGGTGAACAGATACTTCTACCTATAAAATAGGTAACCAACAAGGACCTACTCTCTTGCACAGGGAATTGTATTCAATACCTTGTATGAGGTTGGTGCCAATGTAGCTGTGGTTTTGGACCGTGAATTTTAAATCATTATAACTAGGCTCAAACACATCTTTATTAATCAAAACAGGAACCAGTACAATCAACACATTTTTGCCCACAAAAAAATAACTTTGTTTATTCCCCAGAGCCTAAAAATCTGTGCTTCGGGATTCCGTGAACTCTTGGAAAGCATTTTCTGCCTCCTGCTGGTTGTGAGAGTTTTCCCTGCAAAAAGTTGTCGAGATGCTTGAAGAAGTGGTAGTCGGTTGGCGAGAGTTCAGGTGAATATGGCGGAAGAGGCAAGAGTGTGGGCCAATCTGTTCAACTTTTGAAGCGCTGGTTGTGCTACACGCAGTGAGTGTTGGATGGAGAGAACTGGGCCCTCTCTGAGGACCAGTACCGGCTATGGGCATTGCAGTTTTTGGTGCATCTCACCAATTTGCTGAGCGTACTTCTCAGATGGAATGGTTTCACCAGGATTCAGAAAGCTGTAGTGGGTCAGACCGGCAGGAGACCGCCGAGCAGTGACCAGGACCTTATTTTGGTGCAAGTTTGGCTTTGGAAGTGCTTTGCAGCCTCTTCTCAATCCAGCCACTGCGCTGGTCATTGCCAGTTGTGTAAAATCCACGTTCTGTCGCACATCACAATCCGATCGAAAAGTGGTTTGTAGTTGTTTTGTAGAATAAGAGAAGATGACACTTCAAAAGGATGATTTTTTGACTTGTGATCAGCTGAGGAGGCACCCACTTACTGAGCCTTTTCACCTTTCCAATTTGCTTCAAATGCTGAATGACTGTAGAAAGCTCAACACTGAGTTCCTTGGCAATTTCTCGTGTAGTTGTAAGAATATCAGCTTCGATGATCCTCTCAGTTGGTCACTGTGAGCTTCCCGTGGCGGTCACTGCCCTACTAGGCTTCAAGGCTCTTGTCTCCTTTGCAAAGCTTCCTGAAGCACATTTGGAAGCAGCTCCTGGGCCAAATGTGTTGATGCTGCAAGTTGTCTCCACTGCTTTACGACCCGTTTTGAACTCCAGTGAGAAAATCTCTCAATTTGCTTTTTGTCTAGCATCATTTCCCTAGTCTAAAATAAATATAAAATAAATAGCTAGTAATAAGTCATTAGCAAAAAAAAAGAATTGAGAAATGCACATTAAAATGAGGTATAACATAACCACATTTATTTAAGAATGTAATCCAATATCAAACAGCAGAGTTTAACAATGCAAAACCCTAATTACTTTTGCACGAACCTGGTAATAACCTATAATAGAAAAGAATCTGAGAAAGTATATATATATATATATATATATATGTTATTACTGAATCCTTTTGCTATACACCTGAAGCTAACAAAAAATTATAAATTTATACTTCAATAAAAGGCAAATTTATACTTTAATAAAAAGAAGTAATTTTTTAAAAAGATTTGAAGGTTGAGAGAGTGTTCCAGATTGAAGGAGAGCAAAGAGACTTGACAACTCATACATTACGTAATCCTGGATCCGGCACTGGGAGAAAAATTGCCGTAAATGACATCCTTGGGAAATTGGCAAAATTTGATTGTGGACTGTAGCTTAGGTATTAGTACGGCATAATATTAAATTTTCTGAATTTGATAATTTTACTGGAGTTATGTAAGCTGTTTTTGTTCTTAGGGGATACATGCTGAACTATTTAGTTGGCATAAACGGTTCAGAGAAAGAAAAAATAGAATCCCATAAATTTTAGCACAATTTTTAAAATTCGAGGTGAAATCCCAAGATAAAGTTGTCCATGTAAAAGTGCACAATTCGAGGACGTTTAATAGAGCCACGGGTCTGTGCACCCACCCCCTCTCATCAGTTGCGAGTCGCTTTCATCATCTCAAAAGACAACCTCCAGGACTGTCATCCAGTGGTTGAGACTCTTGAGACTCCGCTGCCGGGGTCTTGGGTTTGACCCCTGGTCAGGGAACTAAGTTCCCACATGGCAGGTGGTGTGGCCAAAAATTCAGAACGACAGCAACAACAACCAAAAAATCCCTGCTACCCATGAAGCAGTCCGTGTCCCTTTCCATCTTGCCTGCTTCGCTGGTGTTTATTTTCTACAGCTATGAATCTGCCTATTCCGGAGTTCCTGCGAATGGGATCAGACAATATGTGGGTTTATATGGTTTCTTTTTTTTTTTTACTTTCTTACTATTGTGTCTTTGAGGCTCATTCCCATTGCAGCATTTGTCGAACGTCAGTCCTTATCTTGGAGGACTAGTATCTGTGGTGCACAGAGACCGCATTTCGTTTATCCACTTGTCTGTTAGTGGATGCTTGTGCTGTTTTCCGCCTTTGGCTACTGTGAATAATGCTGCTACGTGTTCAAGTCGCTGTTTTCACTTGCGGAATATGCCTAGGAGTAGAACTGCCGGGTCCGACGGTAAATGGGGGCTTAACTTTTAAAAGGAGCTGCCAAAGCCTGTTTTCAAAGGGGCTGCGTCGTTTTACTATGTGTACTGCTCTTACAACTCTTCTCAGAGCTTGAAATTATTTCAAAGTAAAAAGTTAACAAATCTGTGTGTGCACCCAGGCAGAAGGGAAAGGCAACCAAAATTCGGGAAAGTGGGAAGGGCCGAGTGCTTAACCCCACCGAGCAGACCGTCGTGGAGACTGGGAGGGTGAGAGTGTCAGGTGGGGCAGCTCGAGATTCGGAGTGGAAACTTCTGTCAGGGGTGACACAGTCTGAAAGTGCTACCCCAGCACTTCCAGGACCAGAAACCCAGCCCTGGGAACGCGGAGGGCGCACGAGGCGCCCCACTGTCTGGGCGGAGGTTCACTACTACCCTGCGGCGCACGCAGGCGGAGTGAGCTTGCACCAATACTGCACTTTCATCCACGCATCCGTGGGCACCGCCGTTTCCCCTGCAGAAAGCTGCCTGGGTGTCGGGCTTCTGGGACCCTCGTGAGTAGAAAGAGGGTAAAGTTCCCCCCATGACTGCGCCGATACTGAAAGCAGACAGTGCGGGTCCTGGAAGGCGCTGACAAACCTTGAGGATTATGACTAAAGCCTGTAAATTCCATCCACATCCGGCTCGGTCAGTCCTCTTGCAGCTCAGCCTGTGGCTCCCTAACCAGCCCCACGGTGATACCCCAGGAGCTTGTGAGAAATGCAGACTCTCAGGCCCCCCCAGTTGGAGGAACCAGAATCTGCATTTCAACAAGATCCGCAGGTATTTGGCAAGCTCACTGGAGATTAAGGGCCTTCCCTGGGCAGAGGGTTAAGAGTTGGTCTGCAGTGCAGGAAACCCGGGTTCAATCCCTGGGTCAGGAAGATCCCCTGGAGGAGGGCGTGGGAACCCACTCCAGTATTCTTGCCTGGAGTATTCCATGGACAGAGGAGCCTGGCGGGCTACAGTCCATGGGGTCGAAAAAAGTCAGACACGACTGAGCAACTAACATTTCACTTAGAGCTTAAGAAGCACAGCTTCTGCACCCACTATATCAAACGTGACTTAGCAACTGAACAACAGCAAATATGTAAAATAGATAATCAGCAAGGCTCTCTTGTACAGCACAGGGGCCTCTACCCAGTAGTCTGTAATGACCCATATGGGAAAAGATGCTGGAAAAGAATATATATGCATATGTATACCTGCATCGCTTTGCGGTACTCTGAAACTAACACATCATTGTGAATCAACTATTTGTTGTCATCTAGTCGCTAACTTGTGTCTCTTTTGCCCCACCAGGCTGTAGCCCACCAGGCTCTTCTGGCCAAGAATGCTGGAGTGGGTTGCCATTTCCTTCTCCAGGGGTGAATCAACTATATACCATTATAAAATTAAAAACTTTTTAAAAAAGTGCTGCCTTAGTGCTGAGATTCCTAACTTTTTTTATTTGAACAACCATATGGAATTGCTTATAAAGAATTCAGATTCGTAGGCTAACCGGGGAGTAGAGGTTAATCCAGTGCACCCAGGGTGAGGCCCTGGAGTGGGCATCTGTACCAGGCCTCCCTGTGAGTCTTCGGCTCAGAGAACTCTGCTAAGCAATACTTGAAATGAATAGTTTTAAAGGCAAAGGGGGAAATCCCTGAGAGAGACTGTAAACGCCTCTCAGAGCAGCCTGGGCCCTGAGGCTTTCTGCCTGCTCACACAAGCCTCGCTGGACCTCTGAGCCCTGCTGAACAGAGTTCTGCCTTAATCCTAAAACCAGACAAGGAGCTTTCTAATCCCATTGCTCAGGAGGGGACGGAGGCTCTGAGAGGGTGGGTGGTGGCCCGAGGTCCCTCAGCCAGGAAGGAGAAGCAGGACCTGATTCAGACCAACTTCTTTCCAGTGGCCAGGGCGCCGGCACGTGTACCAATCCGATGAGTCAGCCTACCAGGACCTCTCCCTCTTTCCCTCCCCTCCTCTGCCCCAAGGGGTGGGAGCAGGGAACATGCCCAGCCTTGGGGCTGGAGGGCTTCCTCTGGCTTCCAGCCCTGGTTCCCTCTCTTCTCCAAACCTCCATCTCCTTACCTATGAAATGGGAATGGCATGAGGGCAGGGTTAAAGAAAAAGGCTTTCGGTGAGGGTTAAGGATAAAACACATTCCATTTCCCAGTACCTAGTGCATGCTTGGTGCATGGGAGCCATTTCTGTTATTTTCTTGCAGCTGCAGCAGGACGCAAAATTTAGGGATGAAAACTAAGGAGGTGTTTAGGGCATGGCTCCTCAAAGAGAAACTTTCCCTGAGTTCTGACACATCAGGTATAGTCAGATGGTTTTGGTTCACAAGGTGTATTAGTTTCCTGTGGCCTCTGGTACAGATCACCACAAACGTGGTGACTCAAAATAACAGAGATGTGTTACCGAAGGGGAAATGTGATGGGGTGGGGAGTACCAATAAGGACTTTGGGATTAACGCACACACACCACTATACATAAAGTAGGTGATCAACAGGCCCTATAGACAGCACCGGGAACTCTCCTCAGGATTCTCGAATGGGCTGTACGGGAAAAGAACCCGAAGGAAAAAAGGATTTTGTTGTTCAGCCGCGTCCGACTTGTTGTGACCCCGTGGACTGCAGCATGCCAGGCCTCCCTGTCCATCACCAGCTCCCGGAGCTTGCTAGCCTCTAGAACTGAGAGAACACACTTCTGTTTCTTTTTTTTTTTTTTATCATTAGGTTTTATTTTTCAATTTAATTTTCATTTTATGTTGGGAGTATAGTTCATTTGCAGTGTGTTAGTTTCAGCTGTAGGCTAAGTGATTCAGTTATATATATATCTATATATATGATTCACTTATATCAACTCTAGTCCAACCTGAGATAAAAACTAAATTAAAAAATAAAACTCAATGATAAAAAAAGGAAACAGAAATGTGTTCTCTCAGTTCCAGAGGCTAGAAGTCAGAAATGGACGTGTGGGCAGCCCTGGCCACCTCCAGGGGCTCGAGGTGGGCATCTCCCTGGCCTGCCCCCCAGCCTGGGAGGGGGATGCCCCAGGCCGCCCTGCCTCCTGGGGGCAGAATTCCAGGCCTTGCCTCCCCCACGTGTCTCTCTGTACATCTTCTTTTCTCTCCTAGAAAGACACTTGTCACTGGATTTAGGGTCCACCCATATGATCCAAGGTGATGTCACGGCCAGTTCCTTAATTATTAATCCATCACAAATAAGGTTGTGTTCACAGTTTCCAGGCATTAAGACACGGCCCTGTCTTCCCCGGAGCCCAGGTCAGCCACTGCCCCAGGCGTGGGGTGCACCTCCCCTCTCTACCCCGGGAGAAGGGCGCTCCGTGGCTGGGGACCAGCATGGGGAAAGGGGTTCAAGGACCGCTTGCCCAGTCTTCTTCCTCCGGATGCTCCCGGTTCCCACCATGCTCCCCGCACCCCTGCCCCCTGCTTCCCGACCCGCAGCTTTGGATCCCCTGCTTCACCCAGGGCCTTCAGGTTTCCCCTTCAGATTCCCAAGTGTTGACAGGCGCTGGCCAGCCCGGGACAGGCTGATCTTGGCTCAGGTGTGTTTCCTTGGACCAGTCACCTGGGGTCCTGTAGGGCGGGGATGGCAGAAACATGTGACTCTGAAAGGGTCCCCCAGGCCTGCTCCTCGAGGGGGTGGAGAGCATCTCCTTAAGCAGGGGGAGGGGAGGGGGTCGTGGTAGACAGCCTTGCATGGGCCCTTGGAGGAGAACACGGTGGAATCCTGGGTTCCACACTGTACCTGGGGCTGAGCTCCATTCACTGAAGTGCCAAACTCCTTTTTACAAGGAGACACGTTTTCGGGGAGACGTCAGCCGGAATCCTGGGGTCGCGTTATAAGGGAGGCTCTGGTAATGATGTAATCAGAGTGGTCCTTCACTGATTTATCATCCCTCTCATTTCTCATTGAAGTTTTGCAACAAAACTGCCCAGGAGTCCCCAGCCCTGCCCCAACCCCACGGAGCCATCAAGGACACGAGGCCTAGAGCCGCCAAATGACTTGCCCGAGGCCACCTGGCGGCCAAGTACAGAGCCAGACAAGCCCGCCGCCTTCTCAGCATCCCATCACCTTCTTTTCAGTAATGACTGCTTTTGTTAACGCCGCACACTAGTCACTCCCTTTGGAAATCACGTCGGCGTTAATAGCAAGCGTGGCTTGGGCGTCCCACGTGGCGCTAGTGGTAAAGAACCCGCCTGCCAATGCAGGAGATGCAGGAGATGCAGGTTCAGTCCCTGGGTCAGGAAGACCCCCTGGAGGAGGGCATGGCAACCCTCTCCAGTGTTCTTGCCTGGAGAATCCCACGGACAGAGGAGCCTGAGGGCCTACAATCCATGGGGTCACAAAGAGTCGGACCAGACTGAAGCTATGTAGCACGGGTGCACAAGGGTGCCGTGTTAGAAAAGACGCCTGAATTCTGCGGCACTCTGATCTGGCACCATCATAGGCCTGTGGAGGGGAGTGGGGGTGGAGGACGGGCCCTCCTGGAAGTGGGGGCTCCGCTGGCCCCAGCACAAGCTTGGGGACCTCAGCCTCTTTCCCTCCGTCTTTTCTTTCTCTTCTGGTATGGTCACTGAGGGCAGGATGCCTGTAAATCATGTGAAGGAAATAAATCAAAGTTATTTATCTTCCCCCAGCCAGGGATTAACGGTGGGGGACTCTAGCAGAGCACAAGAAGGACCCCTGGCAGCTCTGAGATTCCTATTTATGTTTGGAGATAAAACTACACAGCGTCAGATGCAGAGATGGGAAGGGGCACCTTTGCCAGGCAAGCGACAGGCTGACTGCCCGGGAAGGGGCTGGGGGACCCCCCCTGAGGTTTCATGGCGGAGTCTACCTCTCCTTCCTCCCAGGCAAGGTTCACAGTGGCCTTCAGGAAATGACGCTTGGGAAGACTTCTCTTTTCCCAATACCCCCCACCCATTCTTCATTTTCAGGAAAATAATTAATTTTGGAAAAAACAAGGTAACAATGAAATGAACTCCATTTTTGGTGGACCGCCCTCACCAGACACAGAAGCAGCAGGGCTGTGCACCCTGGGTCTCCATCACCTCTCTCTGGAGTCTGCACTTCTTCTTTTTTTTTTTTTTTATGCTTCAAATGCATCTTTGGCGAAGGATATGAACTCCACCCGTCCAACTCAGGACGTCATTACGGCCTCAGCGGCCCTGCTGGGCTCTGTGGCTGCGGGTGCTAAAAATAACCGGAGAGGTTAAAAAAAAAAAAATGTGGAAGCAGATTTAAGGGCTCTTCTGCAAAATGAAACCCAGAAGCTGAGCCCTGGGTGGTTCTATTTAAAGGCGATCACCATCTCACCGTTCCCGTGGAGCTACACGTGAAGCCTGTATTCCTGGCGCTGAGCCGGGGCGGGCGGGGACAGCTCCTCCCCCGCGCTCGGCGGGGCCGCCCCCGAGAGGGGCAGGCGGCGACCTCGGCTCAGCCCTTTCCTCCCACAGGCGGCCCTTTGAATTGAGGAAAGTGAAAATAAAGTTTCTGAGGCCAATGTCACAATTTTATCTTCTGTGAAAAGCAAAATCAACGAGGCTCTGAAAACTTACAAGCAGTTAGAAGATTTCCGTGTGGCCCT
The DNA here is from genome assembly GCF_042477335.2 of Ovis canadensis. Classification (NCBI taxonomy): domain Eukaryota; kingdom Metazoa; phylum Chordata; class Mammalia; order Artiodactyla; family Bovidae; genus Ovis; species Ovis canadensis. The sequence goes on from NC_091270.1 coordinate 57,774,139, forward strand.
TGCCTTGGGCAGGGAAACAGAGACCCAGAAAGAGACAACAGACAGAGACGGAGAGACAGAGAGAGACGGAGAAAAAGAGAGAGACAGAGGAAATCGGGCTGCACTGTTCCAAGCAACAGCCAGCAGAAACCTTCTCTCTCTCTCTTTCCCCAGCTCACTGCCACCCTTTTATTTATTTATTTTTTTTTAACACATCTGGTCTCAATCTTTATACACCAGTGGACAAAAGCAATTAGACAGCTCTGCTTTCCACGTCAAATGAAAGTCATCTATTTTCCACGGTTGTCTCATTTGGTTACCCAGCTCTGCAGAAAGAGCTTAAATGGAATTTCAATTTCGGGCCTTTGCTTGACAGTCCTGTTAGTGACGTGAGAGGTCAGTGCGGCCGCCTCTCCCAGAACCAGGAGAAGGGCAGAGTGACAGGTGTGAGCTGCCGAGAGTCCACTGCCCAGTCCTCCTAACAAGCCGGGCGGGCCGGGTGCTTATGATCGGCTCAGGCTTGACCGACCCAGCGGAGGAGGCGACAGGAGCCTCCCTGGACGGTGAAACTCCGATGGTCGCTCCAGTGGCCGGTACTCTGCCGGAGGCAGAACGCAGTACAGCCCAGCCTAAGCACAGAAGAGAGTCGGTTCCTAGACCCGGGACGTTTGAGAGAGCGAATCTGGCCAGACAATTGATTCCGAAGCTCAAACAGTGCCATTCACTTTCTTTCTTCCCTTGACTCTGCCAAGAAGAACAATTCCAATGAAAGGGTTGCCTGGGATACTTCCTTTTTAAAAAAGATTTATTAAAAATTTTAAATTTTATTTATTTATTTTTGTAATTTTATTTATTTATTTCCTGCGCTGGGTCTTTATTACTGCTAGGGCTTCTCTCTAGTTTTGACGAGTGGGGGCCGGTCTCTAGCTGCGGTGTGTGGAGTTCTCACGGCAGTGGTGTCTCTTGTTGGGGCTCCAGGCTCTGGAGCACGGACTTCAGTGGCTGTGCCGTGTGGACCAGTACTCGGGGCCCCAGGCTCTGGAGCACAGACTTCAGTGGCTGTGCTGTGTGGACCAGTACTCAGGGCTCCAGGCTCTGGAGCACGGACTTCAGTGGTTGTGCTGCCCAGGCTTAGTTGCTCCTCGATATGTGGGATTTTCCAGGATCAGGGATCAAACCCACGTTCCCTGCCTTGGCAGGCAGATTCTTATTTACTGAGCCACTAGGAAAGCCCTACCAAGACTTCCAGCAATGATTCTGGAACGCATTCTCATTGAGTGAGGCGCCCAACCTTAAACTGATCACAGCTTTCAGTCCTTGGTCCATTCCTGGAGATGGGAATGCAGCCCACTCCACGAAACCAGGGGACTGAATTTAGGTTGGGGTTTCTGCAGAGAAAAAAACTTTCAGAAGGGGGAATGGCTGCAGAGCACTGTAGCTACCCTCTATGGGACCCCTTGTGAACCACAGCTGGGCACCCCCTCCAGGCTAATGCAGCTTGGTGCACCCACCGTTTAGGGGGCTGATGGCACCCAACTTCCTTTGGGCGGAAAGCCACTCCAGGTCCAGGACACAAGGCTGAGTGAGTGGCGATAAAGCCGGGAACCAGCCCACTTGCCTCTCAGCAGGACGCTCTTGCACAGTGCAACACCTGAACGACTGTATTTGGCCGCCCCGTTGGGTAGGCAGACGTCCTGACAACCGGCCAAGCCGTCTTAGAAGAGCCCCTTCCCCCGAGAGTTCTTGTCTGACAGGCTTAAGCTGTGGCTTCTGCATGAGCCCATATGCAGTATTCATTTGACAGCTTCATGTTTGCTCAGCCTTGAATGTGGGAGGTTAACCCGTGGTGGGGGTGTGCTGGAGACCGGGCCAGACCTGGCTTGGTTGCTGGCTCTGTCCTTAAGCATCTGGGCCTTCCTGTTCCTGTCCTGATGCTCTTCTGGGTCTCAACCTCCTCAGGGGGACGAGAAATGAAAGTGAAAGTGTCATAGCTCAATTGTGTCTGACTCTGTGCAACCCTGTGGACTGTAGCCCACCAGGCTCCTCTGTCCATGGGATTTCCCAGGCCAGAATACTGGGGTGGGTAGCCTTTCCCTCCTCCAGGGGATCTTCCTGACCCAGGGATCGAACCTGGGTCTCCTGCATGGCAGGCGATTCTTTACTGTCTGAGCCACCAGGGAGGCCCCTGCGGGACAGGAGGACCCTCCCCAACATTCCCCCCTCCCACCCAAAGCCCCGATTGGGAGGAGGTCTGGAGGTTCGGGGGTCCCTGCTTTCCTCCCAGCTTTCCAGAGCCAGTATCAGCAGAAGCAAGTCTTTCTTCTACCTGCTGGCCCCCGTCCCTCAGATGTGTGAACCTCGTGGTTTTACTGCCTTAGTCAGATCCCGCAGCTCCAGGGCGCCCTCGGGGTGTCACTTCCCTCCGCCTCTGCACTGATGACACAACCCCGCCTTTCTGCCTGTTAGGCAAATTGGCGCCCACTTACCAGTGGGGCCCTGCAAAGCTGGGGCCGGAAGAGGGAAAATGCAAAGCAGAGCGGTGGGACTTCTGTCCGGTGGGATCGGTCACTCGCTGGCTGGGCAGAGGGAGGCCCATGAAACAGGGGTGTCTGTAGGGGAGGGCGGGACACCGCACTGACACCCCAACTTCCCCTGCTGGCCCCGGGAGCCCCTGAGGGGCAGATGGATTCATACAGATCTCATAGGTGGGCATTTAACGCGCCTGTTTACATGTGATGATAGCAAATTCTAGTGCCAGTACAGAGCTCCACAAGGATCTTGATGACTCTCTTATCTGACAGAAACCAAACTTCCTGTTGGGTCCCTCTGCCTGGTCCTGCCCATCTCAGACCTGGGAAAGCCAAGGCACCGTGGCCAAGATTAGACCCCGAGGAGGGGCTCTGGGCAGGACTGGGGACTGCACAATGTCCTTCGGGGTGAGCTGGTCTGCTGCTACTTTACTGCCCACAGCCAAACGGTTCTTCCAAGGCTGATGGATTAGGGCCGTGGGTCTGGGTGGGGTTAAGCAATGCCTACGAGTGCCACTGGGTGCCACTAGTGGAGTATTTTGGGGGCTAAACAACCTGTCACACACGGAAGCATGACACCTATCACTCGACGCCTTCGGGGATCAGATCATACACAGGGAAGTGTAATAACCATGACGACCATGATGCCTATACTCAGGGAGCCTCGTTCAGTTCTCAGAGCCTCCCCCCTTCTTTTTGGCTGTGCTGTGAGCTTTGCAGGATCCTAGTTCCCTGACCAGGGGTTGAACCCAGGCCTTCGGCAGTGACAGCATGGAGTCCTAACCACTGGACCCCCAGGATATTAAAATTTTTTAATTATTTATTTTATTGAAGTGTAGTTGACTTTCAATAGTTAATTTCTGCTCTGCAGCCAAGTGACTCAGCGATGCACGTGGATATTCTTCCTCATGTGCTTTTCTGCTGCAGTTTACCCGGGAGAGTGAATGCGGTTCCCTGTACTATCCAGTAGGCCCTTGTTGTTTATGAATTCTTGATATAATATTCGGTAGTATGCATCTGCTAATTCCAGACTCCCAGCCCTTCCTCTCCCCACCACCACCCCTTGGCAACCACAGTCTAGAACCCTTTTATACAGAGAGGAAAGCCTTGCAGTTCAGAACTTGAGCTACTGGACTCAGATCTTCACTCTTCCAGTGAGGAAACCTCAATAAATTACCCTCCTGGAGCCTCTGTTTGCTTATCTGTAACCTCCAAGAGGATATGGCCTTTGACCTCACAGTTTCAGAGAAAGTTCATTGCAGTAATCCATGTGAGACTCTTGAAAGCTTCCCCAGGTGACTCAGTGGAAAATAATGCTCATGCCAACGCATTAGACACAGGTTCTATCCCTGGGTCAGGGAGATTCCCTTATAGAAGGAAACGGCAACCCTCTCCAGAATCCTTGCTTGGAGAGTCCCATGGACAGAGGAGCCTGACAGAATGCAGTCCATGGGGTTGGCAAAAAGGGGTCGGATGCGATTTAGTGACTGAGCTCGCACTCACATGCTTGTAAGTTCTTAGCTCGTGGTCAGATGTGGGATAAAGTTTCAATACAAGTTGGCGACTGCTGTTAGGATCTGTGAACTCATTTGACTGTAATAAACCCTTTGAAGTCATTTTCTTCTTTTGAAGATATTTTCTTCTTTGGCTGAAGGAGGAAAGTGAGACCAGAAAGGGAAAACACAAGCCTGGGGGCTGGGGAGGCCATGGAGCGAGAAAGGAGATTTGGGGTCAGGAGGGCTTCCCTGGTGGCGCAGGTGGTGAAGAGTCTGCCTGCAGGGCAGGAGACCCAGGTTTGATTCCTGGATCGGGAAGATCCCCTGGAGGACACGGCAACCCACTGCAGTACTCTTGCCTGGAGAATTCCATGAACAGAGGAGCCCGGTGGGCTACTGTCCCATGGGGTCATAAAGAGTTGGACATGACTGAGCGACTTCCACTTCACTTGGCCGGTGACACACGCCAGAAGCATTGTTGGGGCAGAGACTTGGGCGCTGGGCGAGGAGTCTGAGTCCCCTGCGGAGTGTGCAGGAGGGGCCACGGCCCAGAGAACTGGAACAGGGCATTAACGGGCCACTCAGGCAAGGGACCGAGACTTTACAGTGAAGAGGAACAGACTCGATTGGCATTTGATCTCGCCAAAGAAAAGAGGCAAGTCCCTCGTGGTCCAGTGGTTAGGACACCAAGTTTCACTCGCGGATCCCTCATTGGGAAACCAAGATCCTGCAAGCCTAGTGGTAGAGCCAAAAAAACCCACACCCAACAACAACAGAACACAAAAGTATGGAAACAGCTTTACCCTCTAACAAAATTGAGAGGATCGTCTCGGCCATGTGCTCATTCTGAGAACAACAAAATAATCTGAACCTTCTTCTCTGATAAAACTGTAGTCTGCTTCATTTTTGACTGGCATGTCACATTCATAAAGAGGAGTGCTTCCCTCCTCCCCCCACAAAAGTATTTGAAGGCCTGGTCAATTTTTAAGGTCTTTCCTGAATCCTTGTTATTTCTGCTATCTTGTCTTATTTCTGGGTTTTCTCTTTGGTGATTGTTACCTGGCCTCAGTCACGGGGGTCGTTCACAGGCCTGCTAAGTGACTTTCAGCGACTTCAGGAAACCCCGAGACTCTGCAAGATTTGCAATTTTACCTGGTGAACTGATTTGCATTGAATTTGAATTGTAATTTTGGATGTTGCTACAAACCACACAAGTGTCGATGTGATGGGTGGGGGTGGCCGCTGGTGTGAAACACGGAGAGACTGTGTTATGGTCCATTAGCACAGAGTTTCACCTTACGACAACTTTTGCTTTATAAGCAAGTCATTACTGTAGGCACTTGGGCAACAGATTCTCGAATAACAACCATATCCCATGTAGGCATGAGGCACATGGTTTTGATAAACACAGGGCTCCACGGCCAGAGATGCGGCTAAAAACTTCCTTATACAGGTGATTAGCATGGGATGAGAGAGGGCAGAAAAGCCACGAGAGTAACATTATGCATAACAGTGAATAAAACAGGAAACTACAAGTCCCTACTGGTATAAATAAATGAATGACTCAATGGAAAGTTTAATGAGAAATGAAGTATTTACATGGTTTCAATGGTGTCCACCGAATACCGATGAAAGAGGAGAGAATCACTTTTGAGGAGCCTGGGAAACACCATCAAAGAACTGAAAGACTGGCATATGGCTTGAATAAAATTGACAGCTAGCGGGAAGCTGCTGTATGAGGCAGGGCACTGGACTCAGAGTTCTGTGATGACCTAGATGCAGGAGGTAGGAAGGAGACTCAAGAGAGAGTGGGTAAGTGTATACTCACCGCTGATTGGCGGTATCTGCAGCAGAGGCTGACGTAATATTGTGAAGCAGTGATACTCCAGTGAAACAAACAAGCAACAAAAGAACACCGCCAGCACTGGGGCAGACTGAGGTCACGCCCCACACAGCAGGACGCAGAGAACGCAGCATTGCCTCTGCAACAGTCCAGCCAAGGGGCACTCTTCCTTCCTGAGTCTAGTCCCAGGGAAACCTCGAATCAAACCCAGAAGGAGGGACATTCTATACAGTCTGAACCGTCATCTTCAAAAGTGTCAAGGGCATAAAAAACAAGGGAAAAAATGAAGGGGCCAGGAGAGGCAGGATGACCTGGGCATGGGTGACTCTGAATTGGATCCCTCTGCTGGGAAAAGAATGTTTTCCAGCTAGTTAAGACTTGAATGGGGCTTGAGGATTACATGGCAGCAATGTATCAGGTTAATTTCCTAACTCTTCAAAGGGTTGGACTCCATGTAGGATGTCCCGTGGAAAAGTGTGCTGAAGCTGCAAGGCATTGGGTCTGCAGGGCGGTGGTTTAGTCACTAAGTCGAGTCTGACTCTCTGAGCCCTCCAGGCTCCTCTGTGCATGGGATTCTCCAGGCAAAGACACTGGAGTGGGTTGCCATTTCCTCCTCCAGGGGATCTTCCCGACCCAGGGATCAAACCCACCTCTCCTGCATTTGAAATCCTGGTGTGGCATTTTCACAGAGATGCCAGGAAGCAATTAGATATGATCTGGAAACGGGAAGAAGGATCTCAGTGAGCAACATGAATTTGGGGTATATCTGCTTGGAAGCCAAGAGAGCAACTGAGTTTAGTGAGGAGGGGGTGAGAGGGTGAACAGGGGGAGGGGAGGAGGAGTATGAGGGAGGGGAGGGGAGTATGGCAGAGGGGAAGAGAGTATGGGGAGGGGAGGGGAAGGAAGAGTATGGGGGAGGGAGGGGAAGTATGGGGAGAGGAGGAGGAGTATGGGGGAGGGGAGGGGAGGTGGAGTGTGGGGCAGAGGAGGGGTGTATAGGGGAGGGGAGGGGTGGGAGAGTAAGGGGAGGGGAGGAGAGTATGGGGGAGGGGACTATGGGGGAGGGGAGGAGAGTATAGGGGAGGGGAGGGGACAGTTTACCAGCCCTATGACGGTGGGACTTTATCCATCTGTGCCTCAGTTTCCCCGTCAGTTAAGTGGGGATCCTAGGATCACTATGGAAGTTAAAGCTGTTAAAGCTTTTTTTCCTCCCCCACCACTTAAAGATGCTGAAGCTTGATAACCATTTGGAACCACAGACAGCACTGTGTAAGTGTGTGCAGTTCAACACGTGTGAACCCCAACAGCAGTCCAGCCACAGACACATCCCTGCCCCTGCCGCAGCGGGAGTGATGTTTGCGTTACGCCCAGAGGCCAGTCTAGCCGTTTGTGTGTTGGCAGAGGGGAGAGCCTGTGCGATTGCTCACGAGGATCCACGACGGCTTTGGCACGTGTGGCCGTGGAGGTGACCGCAGAGGGGGGCTGCGGGTGGGGAGCAGAGAAGGCCTGAGCTTCTGCAGGCCTGCCCTGGACACGCTGTCCTCCCCGTCTCGGCCTAGCGCAGGAGAGCCGGCAGGTTCTTCCGCGACGTGGACGAGCCTCGAAGACCTGACGTCCCCAAAGGACAGAGAGTGCGTGCTTCTCTCTCTGGGGTCCCTGGGTGTCTAACTCATCACGCCATGAGGAGAATGGTGGTTGCCAGGGGCCGGGCAGGCAGGAACGGGGAGTCCGTTTTTAGCGTGGGCAGAGTCAGTTTTGCAAGATGAACAGAGTTCTGGAGGTGTGGCGGCAGCTGCACAGCCGTGTGAAAGGGCTTCATCTCACCGAGCTCTCCTGTTACTTTTTTGGCCTTGAGGCACGTGGGGAATCTTAGTTCCCTGTCCACCACCTGACCGTGTGGAAGCGGGAGTCCTGAGCACTGGACCACCAGGGAGGTCTCAATTACAGTCTCAGAAATCACCGAGAGGGAAGACTTTAGGTGTGTATTTTTACCACATTAAAAGTTCTTTAAAAAAAAAAATGCAGACTCTGGATTTCCCTGGTGGTCCAGTGGCTAGGAATCCGCCTGCCAGTGCAAGGGACACGGGTTCGATCCGTGGTCCAGGAAGACCCCACAGGACCCCACAGGACTCAGTGACCATGACTGCTGAGCCTGTGCGCCAAGAGCCCGTGCTCGGGGCCCAGAGCAGCCCGGGCACGACTGGAGAGCAGCCCTCCCCCCTCCAACGAGAGGAGCCGTGGCCGCGAGGACCAGGGTGGCCAGAACAATTCCTAAATGAATGAATACTGTTTAAGAATAGGCGGATTCTGATTCAGCACTTCAGGAGTGGGGCTTGAGATCTTGCATTTCTGTAAACCCCCCAGGGGAGGCAGATGACACATAACCAAACTCTGTGCCAAGAGCCCACTCTGAGCTCCAAGCTGCCACGCCGCTGAACCAGGCGCCTTTAGCTCCTCTTTAACAGCCCTGGCACCTGCTTCGCATTAAAGCTATAGGAACGGCTTGAGTGAAATGCAATTGGACTCTAAGCCCTTTGAGAGCTCTGGCCTCCTCATTCGGCACTCAGAGAAGCTGCCAAGAGAGCCTCCATCACAACGGACACAACCGCAGCAAAATACTTCTAGAGCCAGCCAGGGATATATTCTGATTCTCTTGGGCTGATCTGGTCTGTTTCTAGGGGAGCTCTTCCAACAGGTCTGAGCCTGCATCTTTCCTTTGGTTAGCCCCCCAACACAGGGACCACCCCTGTGATGTTACCTTCCCAGCACAGCAGCTGGTGCATCACAGGTGTTCAGTAAACGTGTACTGAAGGGGAATGGCTAACACACTGATAGTGCTTATAAAGCAGTGCTCTGACAGTTTTATACAGTGGGTTGCATTTTCCCAAAAAGGCCATAAAATATCTTCAATCCTGTATATTCTTCTTACACTGTGACCTGGGTGTTCTTCCTATTGAGAAATGGAGTTTCGGTCCCTCCGCTTGAACCTGGGAGGACTCAGTGTGGATCAAGCCTGCATGTGAATGCAGGACTCAGCACTGTTTGCACAAGTTTTCAAATGCTGTGTCTTTTTTCCCTAAGTTTTTATTTTTTTTAACGTGGGCCATTTTAAAAGTCTTTTAAAAAATATTTATTTATTTATGTTTGGCTGCGCTGGGGTCTTGGCTGCTGTGTGTGGGCTTTCCCGAGTTGCAGAGCGCGGGGGCTACTCTCTAGCTGCGGTGCGTGGACTCCGCATCGCAGTGCCGTCTCTCGCTGCAGAGCTTGAGATCTAGAGCGCAGGCTCCATAGTCACGGTGCACGGGCTGAGTTGATCAGACGCATGTGGGATTGTCCCAAACTGGGGATTGAATTCGTGTCGCCTACACTGGTAGGCAGATTCTTAACCACTAGACCACCAAGGAAGCCCCGTTTTTAAAATCTGTATTGAATTTGTTACAGGATCGTCTCTGTTTTAGGTTTGGGGTTTTTTGGCCATTAAGCATGGGATCTGAGCTCCCTGACCAGGCATCAACCTGGATGCCCTGCATTGGAAGGCGAAGTCTTAACCACTGGACCACCAGCGAAGTCCCAAATGCTGTATCTTTGAATTTAATGTTTCACTTTATTGGGGTTTTGTGGGATCTTAGTTCCCCAAGCAAGGATCACACTCAGGCCCTGTGAATGAAAGCAGTGAGTCCTAACTATTGGTCCACTAAGGAATTCCCTCCAATGCTGGATCTTTGGGGAAAAGATCTTTCTAGAATGGGAGCAGATCATCTTCCTCTATTAGCCAACAATGTCAGAAAAGGGCTGGATGATGAAACTCCCATCAGTAGGTGTGTGGTACGTTATTCCTAGGGATCTGTGGGTTTGCCGGGGGTGAGTTGAACCGGGCTGTGTTCAGCTGGAAGGAAGGTCTGGTTTGGCTGCACACATCTGCCATCCTTTTCTAGAACCAGGGGGCTCACGTAGGTTATTCTCAGGCAAAGGCATTGGCTCAAGAGAGCCACCCAAACCCTGCCAGTGCTTTTGAATCCCCTCCAGCATCTCATTTACTTGTATCCCTGTGGTCAAAACACACCTCACAGCTGAACCCACAGTCGAGGAAAGAAGGAGAGTGAATATTTTTAACAATAGCCACACACGTTCCAATGTTAACATATTTAGAAGTGTTCAGAGATCTTACGTATATGGTGACCACGCGCTCATTTTATTCAATACCCTGAACACACTATTTTCAGAGTCTACCTGGTAACCCATGCTATAAATGTGCTCCAGTGAATTTCATCACTCCCCAGTGGTTGAACATTTAGGTTGTTCTTTTTTATTGCTGCTATGATTAATATTACAACAGCCCATGAATCTTGGCTCACATTTCATGATGATTTTCTTAGAAATGAAATTTCTGATCAAAGCGACTCAAAATTTTAAGGCTGTGGACAGAGAGTTAATGGCAGAGAGCTTTGTTCAAACTTCCTCTTCAAAATATTGCACACAGACTGGACTCTGTAAGTGGAAACTCACTTACTAATTAGATTCTTCCTTGTAGAACGTGTGAGCCTCAAGTGAGTTTGGGCAGCGTAAGCCCATTTTGCCCAGGGTTGGTCACCCATGAAAATGGGAAATTTACATTTTACTGGGAGAAAAACTCAATGCTGAGACCCTTCGTCAGAGTCAGCACATTTATTTTGCAAAACACAGCGGAGGAACATAGAAGAACTGAACCACGCTTTCTGTGAAAAGTCTTTCTTTTCGGTTACAGAATTCGATTGCTATACCACACATGATGACCAAGATGTGTTACACTTTTTAAATTGAGTTCACGCTCTGGCCCCCGCCATCAAAGGTGGTGAAGAGTCCAGACCGGTCATTTTTGAGAGGACACACACGTGCACGCCCGCTACCCCCAGCCAGGGTTACTCTATATGCAGTAACAACCACGGGGGGGAGTTAGGCCATAGGCTGTGGCCCTTTCTGGAGTTGTAAAGTGACGCCCTCCACTCCCAGTTAGTTATGCAAGAACTGTGGGCCTTATGCTAGGCAGAGGTGAGACTTGAGGGAAGGGGCAGGGCACAGCCTTTAAAAGAATGCATAGCTGTTGAGGACCTAACAAATTGTTTAGAGCCGGCCCGGCCCAAGATGGCCAAAGATGCAAGTTCCAGTGGACCTTGAGCCTCCTTACACGCTCCTGGAAACTCAGCAGCCTCCGAGTGGCACACTCAGAGGCACCAGAGCCGTCTGAGGCCAACCAGGAAAGGCCAGAAAGCAGGTGGCGGCCCACTTCTTGGAAACTCCACCCCTTCCCCAGATAGTTGGAATAATCTTCCCACTCAGTACCCGATGAAATTTACCCAGCCCATAAACACTGACCACCCCATTCGGCGGGGCCTCTGGCTTTCTGCAACGGCCTGCGCCCAGTCTGTGGGGGGTGTGTCTCCCTGGATAAATCTGCTTTCCCTCCACTTCCGCTTGCTCTAGAATTCCTTCCTGCAGGGAGCCGAGGACCCTTGCCCGGCCTCCCGTCCCAGCGACTCTCCTGTGACTGGGATGTGCTCTTCCTCCTGCGCCGTTTTCTTCCTGCAACAGAAGCATGCCAGGCTTCTGTTTGATGCGACTCCTGCGTGCACGAAGTCTTGCGTGCGTGCTCAAGTTGTGTCCGACTCTGCGACCCCATGGACTGTAGCCCGCCAGCCTCCTCTGTTCATGGGATTTCCCAGGCAAGAATACTGGAGTGGGTTACACTTCCTCCTCCAGAGGATCTTCCTGACCCAGGGATGGAACCCGCACCTCTTATGTCTCCTGCATGGGCAGACAAGTTCTTTACCACTAGCGCCACCAAAATCTGGGCCTTAGAGAGCCTTGCCCACCTCTGTTTGAAGGTGGCTATCTCTGCAGGCAGCTCTGAGGGTGACTCCACTCTTTTGGGACCAAGCTCAGCCATGGGGATCTTCGCCGACACTCTCAAGGTGCAGTCAGGTATAGCTCAGTCCTCCTGGGCACCTGCCAGGCTATCTCTGTGCCTGGTCCTGCCCCTCAGGAAGGGCTGTTAGAACAGGCCCAGGTTTTAAGGCCTGCAGAGCCCCCATGCTCTCTTCCACTCTTGAAGCTCACAGCCACCATCTCCGTTGCCTCAAATCTTTCAGATTAATCCCCTTAGTGGGCCTAAGCATGGTACAAAAATGCAGACCCTCACCAAAACTGGCCCGTACATAAATGAAAGATGCAAGTGGCATTGTTACCCCCAAACTGGATGTGTGTCTCGGTGAGTGTGGAGCCAAAAGACACAACAAGCCGAAGATCCGGAGAAGGGAGGATTTATCACTTGCAGGGAGTGAGGAGAACACCAGGGGTCTTCCCCAAAACAGTGTCTCCAGGAACAACAAAGCTGGGGAAGTTGTAAACTATGAGCACATGCATATTCATGAGGGGGCTTGAGCAGGGGAGAATCCCCCCCCCCCCGCCCCCCGCACAGAACTGGGGCAAAGGTCGACAGACTCCAAGTTTCAGTTGATCGAAGTCACCAGCGTCGACATCATCACCTGCCCCCCTCTTGGGTGGGGCTCCTAGTTTCTGCAGAACTCAAAGGTGCTATTCTGTTTGATGTGATAATAATAATGCCTTCCTCCTGAGGAGGAATCAGGACTCGCTGTATCACTGCCCTGTGGTCGGACTGCCTCTTCTCTGTCCCTTCATTTCTTTGCTCTTTTAAGACCATTAATTACAGAGAACTGTTAAGGGATAAGCACTGTGACCAGGCCTAGGCCAAAATGGCTTCGTTCCCTTTCCCTGGGGACCCCTAACCTGTCTATTTGCAGTATGAGACCTCAGGGAGTGGTGGGATTACGGCAGGCCGGGGAACACACGACCTGTCTGAAGGGGAGCAATTTGACTTGGATTTTGCCCATTTTTGCTACGTGAATGTAGGGGGCCAGAGGTGCTCCATCTCTGTGTTTTCCAAGAGAACCCAGAAATTTAGATTTTCATAAGAAATCTCCCACCGTTTGAACATTGCATAAAATTCGTATTAAATTCATCAAGGCCAAATAAGGCCCCAGGAGGGCCTCTGATTTCAACTTGTGGCCTCAACCTCAGAAAACATAGGGGGAGGCCATTGCACCAAACAGCTTCCCTTTTTCCCACAGAAAACACAGGAAAAGGCTGTGTTCTTCCTCTGGGGCTCGGGGAAGTCAGAGTTCCAGGTTCAAAGGCTGGTTACCTTCTCGGCAGGGATGAAGGTGAAGAGGGTGGGGAAACACCTTTCATTCTTTCTGGGGGAGCCAAGGAGAAAGGAGTCCTTTCTCGGCCAAGATGGCTGATGGAGAACGTTACAGGCTTGAGTGTTTGGATGACTGCTAGTTGGAAAGCCAGACATAAATAACGTGTAATAATTACATTTATTTATTTAAAAATTAAAAATAATTATATTGGAGTATAGGTTTTTTAACCAGAATACTTATGTATTTGGCTGCACCGGGTCTTAGCCGCAGCACGTGGGATCATATCATCACAACTCTTAGTTGTGACATGCGGGATCTAGTTTCCTGACCGGGGACTGAACCCAGGTCCCCTGACTGGGAGCGTGGAGTCGTAGCCACTGGACCACCAGGGGTCCCCGAGTACACTTGGTTAACAGCATTGTGTTAGCGTCAGGTATACAGCAAAGCGCTCCAGCCGTACGTGTATTAATGCGTGCGTGCATGCATGCCAAGTCGCTTCAGTCATGTCTGACTCTTTGCGATCTTAAAAACTGTACCCTGCCAGGCTCCTCTGTCCGTCGGATTCTCCAGGCAAGAATGCTAGAGAGGGTTGCCATGCCCTCCTCCAGGGGATCTTCCTGACCTGGGATTGAACCTGTGTCTCTTACGTCTCCTTCATTGGCAGACATGTTCTTTACCACTAGCGCCACCTGGGAAGCCCTCATAATTAATACACCTATGTATCCTTTTTTCATTCTCCGGAAACGAAGGACCAGCGAAGGCTTTCTACCTGGTGTGACCAGGCCTGCAGTTTTGCAAGTCATGCTGCAGACGGGGGCCTGTGTCAGGGTGGATTAGGAGGCCAAAGGGGGTGGGTGTGGGCAGACTGGTCCATGGAAGGGCTGGTGCGGTGTGGGTGGAGAGAGAGGAAGGGGCTGTCACGGGCCCAGTGACACAAGAAGAATCGGCAGGAAGTGAGGCTCCGCGGAGGGGAAGCAATCAAGATCGCAATCTGGGTGGCTTCGCTCTCCCTTCCTCTCCTGGGTCCCTCAGGATGCTGCTGGGGAAAGTGACGGTTTCAGAGGAGGAGGTGATGCTCACCGTCAGCAAGGCTTGCAGCCTGAAGCCGCTCTTCCCCTTGCAACCCATGCAGCTCTGACTTGCACTGCAGTTTACATTTTAACATCTCTGCTGCTGCTGCTGTTGCTGCTGCTGCTAAGTCACTTCAGTCGTGCCCGACTCTGTGTGACCCCATAGATGGCAGCCACCAGGCTCCCCCGTCCCTGGGATTCTCCAGGCAAAAACACTGGAGTGGGATATATCACATGACCCACGGCATGCTGGAGTTTAACTGGTGTTTGTTATGGGCTAAACTATGTCCCACACAGTTCTTCTGTTTAAGCCCTAACCCCCAGCACCTCAGAATATGTCTGTATTTGTATTCCTAAGGGGTGGAGGGAGGAGTTTGGGGTTAGCAGATGTAAACTATTCTACGTAGAACGGATAAACAACAGGGTCCTTCTGTACAGCACGGGGAACTATACTCAATATCCTGTGATAAACCATAGTGGAAAAGGATATATGTATAACTGAGTTACCTTACCGTGCAGCAGAAATTAACACGTGATAAATCGACTTCAATAAAAAACAATGTGTCTGTATTTGTAGGTAAGGTCTCTAAAGAGGTAATAAAGTTGGAACTTCCCCGGTGGACCAGTGGTTAAGATTCTAAGCTTGCAGATGCAGGGGGTATGGGTCTAAGCCCTGGTTGGGGGAAAAAGGATTCCACATGCCATCTGGTCAAAAAGCAAAAGAACAGATAAATGGATGGGGTAACACTTGTACCATATGTTAAAAAGTCACATCTGTACACATCAGGGGAGAAAACCGAATACATAATAAAGAGATCTTAAAAAAAAAAAAAGTGACAGTTAAAAATAAAGCCTCAGGGTGGGTCTTGCTCCGATATGACTGGTGCTTCTTATAAGAGGAGATTCAGACACAGACACGTAGGAAGGCCCAAGCCTGTGAAGGTGCAGGGAGAAGTCGGCCGTCTGCGAACAAGGAGGGACGCCTCCAGAAGTAAGAGCCCAGCTGACACCTTGATCTTGAACCTCCAGCCTCAGGACTGGGAGACAGTAGGGCTGTTGTTTAAGCCACCCGGCCTGCGGTTCTTGCTGACGGCAGCCCTTGCCTTTGAATACAGTGGGCTTTTTCTTTCTCGGCGGTGCATGGCGTAGTGGTGGATCAAACACTGATGCGGGCTCAGCGCCCTGGGGTCTATGAGCTCGCGCGCATCATCGTTTTCCCTTTTGTTACCTACGGTCCTTACTCATGTTTACATGACGCTGACCAAGGTCACTGTACAATTTATCATCCTCCTTGGGATAATTCTAAAAGTGGAAAGGGAGCTTCTATTAGTAATGATTCAGGGACCACACAGGGGTAGCTAGCCTGGCATGGTCCCGGGCAGATATGGACCCCCAGTCCCCTCAACTCCCCCTGGAGGATGTTAGAAGGAAAGCGTGGCATTAACCCCAGGGGGACCTCATCCCAGCGTGCCAGGCCCAGGCCACTGCCTGCCCGCCGGCAGCACAGATGATGCCGCCCACCAAGACAGAGGAGCCGGGCGTTCCTCGGTTACTCAGACAGCCCTGGATTCAGGGTGGATCTCTTTGAAAAGGCCGGAAAAGGTATCTTCATGTCATAACTGGTTAAACTCTCCATCTCAAGCATGTCTTTCTCAACCAGTCTGCCACAAGGTGGGAAATTCCCATGGCGCTTCCTTTTTCGAGTTCATGCATCACAGATTCTTATAAAAATGTGAAAGCAAAAATTACCCTTGAAAAGTGACAGCTTATTCAGCGATTAAACCATAACTTCTGTGGGCTAATTAGGAAAAACCATTGACTGAGCACCAACTACGTGTTTTATATACATTGTCTCATTGGACTTTTCACAATGAACCTAGTAGGATAAATAATACTACCTCCATTTTCCACAGCAGGAAGCTAGCACTCAAAGCAGTTCTGGGCCTTTTCAGGGCCACACAGCTGAAAGGCGGGGCCAGAATTCTCAGGGGGGTTCCTTGACTCTGACACTGAGTTTTTTCTGCTCTGCTGTCTACGTCCTTTCTCCCTTCTGTTAGCTACAAATTGGAGCTTGCCAAGGGCATTTGCCCTCTGCCTCTGCTGAGATTGAACCCTGAGCTGCTGCAGCTGCTGACCTTCGACACCCCCTGAGGGGAAGTCAGGGTGGAGAGTGAGGCACCCTGTGCCTGAGGGAAACTGGTGGGACAGGTCTTTAGATGTTTAGATATTTTCAGGAACTGATTTCCTGATCCCAGTCCTTGCATCTCTTCATACCTAGAAAAGCACTAAATCCCTTCATGGTGACATCAGCTCCTTGTGACTAGCAGAAAACCTTTCTGCTAGTAAGTAAGCTCTTGATTGCACTGAAATCCTATATACCGACCTTCCCCTGCAACCTCTTTGGAGCAGACTGTCAGAGCTTTCTGAGGTGCTGTCTCCCAGGCTGCAGTCCTTGTTTTGCCCCCAATAAAGCTTAACTTACGACTCTCACAGTGTGCACCTTTTTAGTTGACATTTCCTTCTTTTTAAAAATTGTATTTATTTTTTAATTGGAATATAGTTGACTTACAACATTGTGTTAAGTTTCAGGTGTACAGCATAGCAACTCAGAATATATATTTATATACATTTATATTTATATAAATATATTTTATATTAATTAATATAATTAATGTACAATATATTGGCTAATAATTACTTTATTAATATACTATGTGTTAATGCATATTCTTTTCAGATTCATTTTCCTCGTAGATTATCACCGAATTCTGAGCCGAGCTCCCTGTACGATGCCGCAGGTAGGTCCTTGTTGATTGTCCATTTTATACACAGCAGAGTGTATCCGTTCATCCCTAATTTATCCCTCGTCCCCTTTCCCTTCTGTTAACCGTAAGTTTGTTTTCTGTGTCTGTGAGGCTGTTTCTGTTTTGTAAATAAGTTCATTGGTACCGTTTTTTTAGATCCCGCCTAAAAGTGACATATTTCATTTGTCTTTCTGTGTCTGGCTTACTTCACTAAGTACGATCATCTCTAGGTCCATTCATGTTGCTGAAAATGGCATTATTTTCTTTCCCTTCTTCCTTAACGAGGTTTTGTATGTTTACCCAGCTTGCAAATGTTTTCCGTGTTTTTCAGATGCAGCGTTTCATAACAGATAAGGACTGAGAGGAGAGGCAGAGAACCGAATGGAATGGGCTGGGTGTGGGAGATGGGAGGACTTGATTCTGGCTCTGCCTGGTGGTGGCCTGGCGTTTCCAGCGCTGTGTGTCCTAGTCCTTCATTCCAACTCTGTTGGTTGATAGTGACAGGCAGATACCACCCACATTTCCCTTGTATCTCAGCAGGCGAATATCTTATAGTTAATGGTTTTAATGTTATTTGGGTAAAAGGAATGCAGAGTATGCATCAGTCACTAACATTGCTTCACTTTCTAAAGCTGGACAGGATTGCTTATTTTTTTCTTATGTCAATGCTCTAGTGAAAAAATGTATTTGATTTAAGCAAAAAAGATCACTCTAACACATTTTCAAAGTTACAGGTGCTGATAGTAAAGTGTTAGGGTGGAAATCAAAACAGATACCTGGAAATCAAAATAAGGGTTTTTCTTGAGCAAAATATGGGCTTTTCTGTATTCTGCAGTAAGGCAAATCTCTTATTATCCCACTTGTTATATCTAGAACAAAATCTCCAAATGCTTCTGACATACATTATTAGTTCTGTATTTTTTTTTACTTACTTAGGTTTTAAACCTTTCAACTTATGTCCTGTGAAGAAATTTATATTTAAAGTTCTTGCTCATGGATAGGGAGCTTTTTTTTTTTTTTAAAGAAGCTG
Organism: Ovis canadensis; assembly: GCF_042477335.2. Taxonomy (NCBI): domain Eukaryota; kingdom Metazoa; phylum Chordata; class Mammalia; order Artiodactyla; family Bovidae; genus Ovis; species Ovis canadensis. Next base: position 57,792,088 of record NC_091270.1, read on the forward strand.
CTTATTGAAAAGGTGGTTTCACTCTGCTCATTCTTCAGGGACCACATTGAAAGAGACAAAGTTCAGCTTTCAAATGGAGTCAGAGCAAACATTCTAGGTGTTTTAGAATGTTTAGTAATAATAGTTCCTGGCAGAGACAAATGACGCCAACTGTGAGCTGTCCTTTCCTATGTCTTGGCAGAAACACTGGCAATTCCACATCCACTCTCAGGCCCCTGGCATTCCAGTATAAAACTGCTGGGGTGACTGGCACTCTGGAAATGTCCAGCCCTGCTTGCTGGGGAGGCAGGATGGAAGGCAGGCAGGCAAGTGGGGACCAAGGGAGAGGAGCGGGGAGAGGAGCAGGGAAATATTTCCTGGAAGGCTCTGTCGTTTCTTAGAAGCTCTTTGGCTGCAGGGGGTCTTCGTTGCTGGGCCCGGCTTTCTCTCCTTGTGGTGAGCAGAGGCTACTCTTCGCTGGGATCTTCCAGGACCAGGGATCAAACCCGTGTCCCCTCCATTGGCAGGTGGATTCTTGTCTGCTGAGCCCGCATGGGAGCCCCACCAACTGTCACTTCTAATGACTGATGAGGCCTGGAGATATGAAGCCCAGACCAGATTTGACTGGAAGTCGAAGCCAGCCCTATCCCCCTGCACCTGCCCAGCGGCACGGCCCATCCCTCCACGCTGCTCCCCGAGCTTCCTGCTCCCCGGGTGCCTTCCCCAGCAGCAGGCTGTGAGGAGGGAAACTCTGGTCAGTCATTTGTTTCTGGGTGTTTCAGCAGTTCTTGAATCTTCCAGTGAAGGAAAGGCTAAAATGAATCAGTTATTTGGCTGATAACCTGAATTAGTTATGTGGCTTATCCCCGGCTTCCGTGTACACTGTTTGTTATTCCTTAGGTGGGCTATTGTGAGTTGGAAGGAAGTTTCCCAACGTTAAATGACTTGAGGCAAGTGGGACCTGGTTCAGATAAGAGAAGGCTGGTGTAAGAAAAGGAAATGAGGGGACAGGTATCTGAGCTAGGACCTGCTGGACAAACTCTCATGAAGGCAAGGAGTTCACGGCAGAGTTGCACCAGATCTCACCATTTCTACCTCGTTTGTGTTCATTTCTTGGCTTTGGTCTTTTAACTGTTGGCGGCTATCAGACAGAGGTAAGAGATGAGGCAGATAAGGGCTTACATTTTTTTTTTTTAATTGGAGTATAGTGGCTTTACAATGTTGTGTTATTTTCTGCTGTACAGCAAAGTGAACCAGCTATACATATACATATTTCTCCCCTTTCTTTCTGGATTTCCTTCCCATTTAGGCCACTGCTGAGCGCTGAGTAGAGGTCCCTGTGCAGCGCAGGAGGTTCTTCACGCAGAGTCGCGTGTGTGCCAACCCCCATCTCCCGGTTCATCCTCCCCCTTTTCCCCCTCGGTGTCTATAACATGGTTCTCTCTTTCTGTGTTTCTGTTTCTGAAAGCTTAAATTTAAGATCTCTGAGTTTTAAAGCATTCTTTTCTCTCCAAAGAAAAGCAGTCTACCAAAATCTGTCTGTTGAGTACTGGATTTTAGTGAAGAGGTGAAGTGAAGTGAAAGTTGCTCAGTCATGTCCGGCTCTTTACGACTCCACGGACTATACAGTCCATGGAATTCTCCAGGCCAGGACACTGGAGTGGGCAGCCTTTCCCTTCTCCAGCAGATCCTCCTGACCAGGAATCAAGCCAAGGAGACGTGCATTGCAGGCAGATTCTTCACCAACTGAGCCGTCAGGATTAGTGCAACTATAGTGTTAATTGAGGATTCAGTTTCCCATTTTTGTAAAAAGTGGAGCTTCATCTCTGTAACTCTGCAGTTTTATCAGGGTGTGTGTGTATGCTTAATTCTTATCAAGGTTGTAGGCTAGGGTGGGTCATGTGTTCAAAGGTGGGACAAATTAAGCCTTTCTTCTCAGTATCAACTGAAAAAAAAATACACCGCCTAGAAGTTGAGAATCATGGTTTATTCCATGGACTTTGTGAGGGTTTAAGCCCGGGATGTGGCTTCCCAGATGGCGCTGAATCACTGCTCTGGAGAGGTAAGGGAGGAGCTAAGACATATACAAGTTCTGCAACAAAAATCAGGTAATCGGAGTATCGAAAGATTTTGCTGTTGTTCAGTTGCTAAGTCGTGTCCAACTCTTTGCAACAACATGGACTGCAGCACACCAGGCTTCCTCGTCCTTCACCATCTCCCGGAGTTTGCTCAAACTCACGTCCATTGAGTTGACAATGCTATCTAACCATCTCATCCTCTGCCTGTCCCTTCTCCTTTTGTCTTCCATCTTTCCCAGCATCAGGGACTTTTCCAAGAGTGGGCTCTTCACAGCAGGTAGCCAAAGTATTGGAGCTTCAGCTTCAGCATCAGTCCTTCCAATGAATATTCAGGGTTGATTTCCTTTAGGACTGATTACAAAAGATTTCTGTCAAAGAAAACCAGATAACCCAAGTTAATGAAGTCAGAGCTTTTCTAGCTCTGGAAAGATGCAAGAGTCTGGGCTCACAGAAATCACCCTTTGATATGCACCTTAGCTGTCTGGGGCCAGAATCCTGTCCCTCTTTGTCATGAATCCCCTCAGGGTGCTCAGAGTCGGGGAGAGGGGGCGGGCAACCGCAGTGGCTATGGGTTTGAGGGCGGCAACATCTTTTGTCCGCATCACCCTCAACTTGCTGCCCCTGGAAACTTGAAAAAACAAACAAAAGATTAGGAATCTGGGTGAATGGCAAAGCCACAAGGTTCTGCTATCTGCCTTTCTTCCCCTCCAGCTATCACCATGACTACGCACATCCAAACAGCGTGGCCAGGCTCAGAACTGTGATCCTCCCCTTCTGGTTCTCCTCACGGTTTTCGACATGAAGTCCTTGGCATCAGAGCAGCCAGCCTTTGTCCGAAGCCCCAGGTATAGGTGCACACTGACCGCGTGAGACGGTGGCTCCTGGCGTTGGGGAAGGCGGCATGGGGTCCTCGGGAGACTAGGGTTTCCCTAGTCCGGAGTGATGGGTAGGGAGGAGGAGGAGGGTGTGGTGAGAAGAGGGTAGGGGCCTCTGCACCTGGGGCCCGACGGGACCTGTGTGTACTCCGAGGGCAGCGAGCAAGGCCCCTTCCCTTCACCTCCAGTTCCAGCTGTGAATGCACTCTCAGCCGGTAAATCGTGGGAAACCAACACAGCTCACTTTATAAAGTCAAAGCATGTCAGCCGCTCAGTTGTGTCCGACTCTTTGCTACATCATGGAGTAGAGTCCGCCAGGCTCCCCATCCACGGAATTCTCCAGACAAGAACACTGGAGGGGGTAGCCATTCCCTCCTCCAGAGGTCTTCCCAATCCAGAGATGGAACCCTGGTCTCCCGCATTGCAGGAAGATTCTTTACCATCTGAGCCACCAGGGAAGCCCCAATTTATAGACGATTCACTAATCTCTGATTTAAGTTTCCACTTTCCCTAGCGTGCTGAAACCTGAACCTGAATCAGTTTTGGCCTTCCTGAGGGCCACAGGCAGCCTGCAAGGCGAAGTAGGGGGCTTCCAGGGGCCACCTCCCCTGGGTCAACCTCAGGGCACAGAGCTGTACCCCAGCAACCCAGGTCCTGTGCTGGGCAGGGGAAGCTCGATCTGCCATGTCTGTGACATGTCAAGGGCGCGAACCTCAGAGACACGCTAGAGGACCCCCCCAAGTCTGACCCCCTGTGTGGGCCCCAGGGAAGGCGGAGCCCACCCCGCTCGGGTCTCACAGGCCTCTTCGGGCTCCTGCTAGGAGGCGGGCCGGCGGCTCCTCGCTCCAGCGCCCCCGCCCCCAGATCTCTGCTGTTTCCAGCTGCAGGAATTTCCTTTCCTCAAGGATCAGCTGGAACATGTCGCTCCTACAGACGTTTCGCTGGCTCCTGGAGGTGAAGCAGGGAATGCTCCTGCTCTGGGTCACCGCCCTCTGCTGCGGGCCAGGAGCTGGTGCTGGGGGTGCAGGGAAGCCCGGACTGCCCCCACGATGAGGGCAGGGAAGCTCGGACTAGGAACGGGTAAAGAGGACCCCTCAGAAAGGCTCCCCCGCTCCCCCGTGCTGAAACTCACTGATTTCCTTCTGCTCCAAGGGCTGAGGGCCCAGGAACCTGGGACTGCGTCTGCATCTCTGCACGTATCCTTGGTGAATTTCAGACGAAGGAAACCGGGGTCTGGTGCCATATACGGAAAACCCTGAATCCCAGAGGGCTCCCGACCGGAGGGGCAGTTCGGGGGAGGAAGGGATGGAGCGGGGGAGGGAGCCCCACGTGGGGAGGGGTCATCGGAAGCAGCATGAATCTGCATCTAATAAGCGCTCCTGATCATTTTTCATGAGCTTGGTGACAGTTTTATTACATGGAGGATAGGAAATTCCAGTGGGACGCCAGCTCTCCAGAGGAGAGGTCCCAGAATTGTCCACTGAAAACCAAGCGAGTGAATGAGTGGGAATGGGCTCCAATCCAGTCCTTTAAGACCCGTGAGCAGCAGCAGCATTCACTTGTATTCCTTAGGTAGTTGGGTCAGCAGGATCACAGTTCTCTGCATCTACTTAAATATAAACCACAGTGAGACAGAATCAACCCCAAATTAAAACTGAGCGACTAAATATAACTCAGATACCAAGTATCTTTGCTTTCATCTGGGAAGACAGCCAAATGACACATGTTTGGATTTATTTATTTTTTTTAAGGGGAAACAAATTAATTACTTGGTAAATATAGTTTGCTAGGCCAGATTGCTCGGAACGTGAGAGAAAAAGGATAAAGAATGGTTGCTAGTGATTCCAGCAAAGTCTATTATTTAAAAGCTGGTTACTTTCACACAAGGGGCAAATATTTGCCTTTTTATGTTGGCCTTAAATGTATTGATGTATTTGAATAAAGATTAGGCTGACAATTAATCAGTATCAACATCTAAGGTTTACTTGAGGCTGGAATTAACTGAAGTCAGTAAACTCTGCCGCAGAGTCAAAAGCCTGAGCCTTATCAAAATGATTGAAAGGTTTGGGGTTTGCAGGATTGATGGGCCTTTCTTGTCTGTGTTTGTTCTCAGCCTCTGAACTAGCTGAGTGGGTGGCTCTGCTCAGGGACCCCACTGTTTGATTCTTGCCTTTGGTGTTTCTGACCTATTTAAGGAGAGCAAATTTCTGGCCTGAGACTGCTACCCTGAGTTCTCCTGAAATACCCCTTCAAAGTTTATTCTCTAGCAGCAGGATGGAGAGTGCCAGCTTGGGAATGGCATACTGGTAGACCAAGATCCCTTTTTCCAGGCACCCACCAAGGGTGGGTGGTTGCTAGGGAAGGAGAGAAGGGATGAGCCACAGGACCCTTGCATAAACCACTGCTCCCTACTCACTCTACAGACCCGGGAACAGGGTAACTAGAGCACTGGGACCCCTTACTCCCGAGGCTTCCAACCCCGTCTTCACATCAAACCGGAGCCTGAGCCCCTCCCTCTCGGCTTCCTCAGAAGCCCTGTTTCCTAAGATATTAACAGATGCCACCCCTTCCCCCCTCAAGGAGGGGCTCTGTGGTTGAAGGGTGCTTGAGACAAAGGTAAACAACCGTTTTTCTCCTTTGCAAGAATTCTCCGAACCTTTAATATAGTCGGTTACATCGAGAATCTCTTAAGAGGAAAAGAGGTAACCTGTGACACTTAGAAATTTTCATGATTTTCTACGCATGTGTTTTCCCTCGAAAGGGTTTATAGCAGAGCTGGTAAGAAGCAGAACACACGGTTTGTTTCACCAACTGGGGAGCCCGCTAGAGCAGTTCCAGTTATCCAGAAACAGGCCAGTTCCTTGCGGGAACTGGTGGAATGGGGAGTTGAGGGAAAGGGGGCCTGGGACCCGCTCTGAAGTGATGATCCTTTCTAGCTGCCCTTGCTGCCCGTTGCCAGTTATTTCCAGCGGATCCTTCTTGTAACTTGGGGCTGGAGAAGCCGGCCGGATATGTCAGGGCAGGAAGCTAGGCTGTCAGAGGCCAAGCCCAAGAGTGAGTGCCTCCCGAAACCCTGCCCGCGGCCCCTCACCTGCATCTGAGGAGTGGGAGGCATCCACGGGGCCGTTGAACGTGGTGCCGGGAGAACCCACGAGGCCCTTGGGACTGGGCAGTTCAGGATGTGCTTCATCGATCCCACTCCGGTGAACAGAGGAAAGTCAGGCCGTCGGGCCTACTCACTGGGACCCCGGAGCATCTAGAGACGGCGTGATGGTGGAGAGCAGCTGGTCTGGGGAGAGAGAAAGAAGGCAACACCGCTTTAAGAAGTGTCCTCATCTCAGCTAAAACCCGTTAGCTGAAAGGGGACAGGCAAATTAGAAGCTGCGGCCTCAGGTTTCCCAACACTCACGGATCAGCTCCGAGAAGAGCCATAGGGTCTGATGAAGTTATTTTTAAGGCTTCGCCATGGGGAGACTCCTTCGAGGCATAGATGATTCATAAGAGGGCTCTGTGTACAGATTTTATTAGATAACCTCCAAGGCTTATTTTTACAAAGTAGAATGTAGCACTTTGCATCTGCAAAGCAATTAATAGTGCACATATTAGTTAACAGCCCATTTTGGGTTCAAGAGCAACATTTTGTTACTTAAAAATTAATAGCAATGTCATAAAGGGCTTATAAAAAGAGATCGATTACCCCAATTCTGTATAATGCTACGCTTTTATTTGCCATTACTTTAATTACTTAGATATTATTTTATATGTTTTCATTATTTTAAAGTGCCTTGGGAGTATGAAAGATGTCTCACAGATAATGTATTCCACTTTAGCCTGAACAGCCTAATCATAAGTAGCTGTAGATTAATGCATTTATCACTTAAAATTTCTTTTTAATGTTCTGTAAGCAAGTGAAATGGACGTCTCAGAGAAGACGGATACCTCACATGCCACGGAATTCCTCCTCAGAGAATAGATTACGAACAGTTCTGGGGAAGGAAAAAAAAAAAAACAGAGTTGCACAGAAGCATGACAACCCCAGTTAAGAGCCAGCGCTGAGAAAACAGCGCACGTCCTTTGGAAATGGAATATTTATTCTCCACTAAAGTGGGTCTTCCAATTTCCACACAGTCATGTTCTTCTCTATTTCCTGCCAGGTGAGCGGGGGTGACTGTCTGTCCTGCAGACGTGGCCGCTGTGGTTTTCCCTCAGCAGGCAAACTCCAGATAAACCTGACTCATGGTCACGGATCCCTCCTTGAGGGTTTTTAAAAATAACCTACAGCTGCTATTTTTAGCCAACCTGCCAGCCCGCAGGCCTGAGGCTCCCTCTTTCACAGAAAGTAATTAATGATCTCTAATCCCTCAGGAGAGGGAGACACTGAAGATCCTGATAGGGAAACAAAAAATCCGCTGTCTTCACCCATGGACACAAAGCCGGCCACCCTCCTGCCGGCCTTGGTTGAGGCTCAGATTCATGGAGAAAAGCAAACAGTTTTAAACTTCTAAAAGAGGTGTTATAAATGGGGGAGGGGTGGGGGGGATGAAGCAAAAGGTTCAAAAGCAGCTGCATCCTCTCTTTTCAAACAAGACTTTCTCCCCTGACTCCAGCTCATTTGTTATTCAATTTCACTTCCCACTCGATGCTAAAGGTTTGAAAGCTTTTGGCAGGTTTCCGTGGAGTCATTTAAGTGCTCTAATAGACCAGAAGGGCAAATTATACAAATTCATTCTGAGTCAAACGCTCTTATTTTAGAAAATAAGAGCATCTGTGGTTTCAGAAGACAGAATATGGACCAGTGAGACTGTGTTATGCAGGATGGCCTTGCAATGGACAAAGATTGTTGGGCCAAGTGGACAAACCCCCAGGTCTGGAGCTGCGGCGGGACCCTGATGTCACACCGCGTATCAACCCAGTCACCCTCTTGACTGCGGTGGACCTGTCTCTCTGCATGCACCAGTTTCCAGCGAGGTTCCTTAAGATGTTACAGAAGTTTTCAGGCTTGACTCTTTGAAGACGATGGTAAGCAAAGTTCCTATTTGTGATGCAAGTTAAATGTGTTCAATAGAGGGAACTCCTGGGGACTCCCTGGTGGTCCAGTGGCTGAGACTCCGCAACCCCAATGTTAGGGGCCCTGGGTTCAATCCCTGGTCAGGGAATGAGACCCTACATGGCAACTAAGACCAGAGGTAGCCAAATACAAACATAAATATTTTTTTAAAAATAGACGAACTCCTTATGAATACTTGTTTTTCTTAACATGACACTTTAACAGTTATTTTCTCTTTAGCTTCTGATTGTTTCTCTAGAGCCTCGCTCTTCCTAAATTCATTTTGTTGTTTTGTAGAGTACAATCTCCAGTGATCCTTTCAAACGGGTCCTGTGAATGGTATATTTTCTGAGTTCTCACTTGTCTGAAATGCCTCCATCTTTTCTTACATGCTTGCATGTGGAGCATTCAGTGTGTCTCTACGTGAGCCCAGGGACTGTAGCCCACCAGGCTCCTCTGCCCATGGGATTCTCCAGGCAGGAATACTAGAGTGGGTTGCCACGCCCTCCTTCAGGGGATCTTCCCAACCCAAGGATCGAACCTGTATCTCCTGCGTCTCCTGCACTGGCTGGTGGGTTCTTTACCACTGTGCCACCTGGGAAGCCCTTCTTTTCCCTACGAGAATATTTTCACTTGAAATCGATGTTCATAAGCTTTTTCCATTAGAATTTTAAAGATGCATCTTCATTGTCTTCTCCCATCAGCTGTTATTGATAGAAGTGTGAGGTCAAGGTGATACTCCTTCCCCCCACCCGCTGTACAGTCTTTTATTTTTATTAAAAAAAAAAAAAAAGAAATCTGCTTTTTCCTTTTTCCTCAGGGAGATCAAGGCTTTGTCCCTGGTATTCTGAAATCTCACCACAATGTCACCACTAAGCACGTGGCATTTTTCTTTCTCCTATTTTGGTCTTTGGGGCACTGTTGTTCAGAGGACTCATGCGTTTCATTAACTCTGGACATTTTTCTTCGTCTTTTGAAATATTTGATCCCATTTATGCACTCTGTCCTCTTTCTGAAAACGTGTTCAGGTGGATGTGGGAAACACCTGGCAGTATCTTCCACGCTCCTAACTTTTCTTTCACACTTTTCGTCTCGTTTCAGGGAATTCCTTAGTTCAGTCTTCTTGCTTCTTGCCCAGTCCTTGTAGACAGTAGGTGCTCAATAAATGTTTGTGGCGCTGAAATGAACTGCACCACTTGGGGTGCGGGGGAAGGGAGCCCAACACGTGTGAAGCATAGAGCTGGGTGGCATTGTAACAAAGGCAACTAAAATAAAGCACGTCATGAGAGGATAATGACTGTGGGCTGATTTCCCTGGGGAGATCACTACTGGCTAATCTCGGAATACCGAGAAACACTGAGAGATTTTGCATAGATACCCACATGTCTGGCCCCTCCCCTAACGTTCTGTAGTTCTGGCAACAGGACAGCGATTGATCAGAACCAAATAAAAGTGCTCTTCTGACCCCATGGATACTCCACGGCCAGTTCTGCCCAAGTCCCACCCCTCCTGTGGTCGGCCTGGTCTGAGTTCTGCCATTTAACGTTGTAAGAAAAATGATACCAATTTGGAAAAAAAAGCCAACAGTACATCCTTTATTTAAAAATCGATTTTTATTAGATCATAGTGCATGCGCCTCAGTCGTTTCAGTCCTGTCCAACTCTCTGTGGCTCTATAGACTGGAGCCCGCCACGCTCCTCTGTCTGTGGGATTCTCCAGGCAAGAATGCTGGAGTGGGTTGCCATGCCCTCATCCAGGGGATCTTCCAAGCCTAGGAATTGAACCGCGTCTCCTGCACTGCAGGTGGATTATTTACCCACTGAGCCACCTGGGAAGCCCAGCGGAATATAGTGGATTTACAATATTGTGTGAGTTTCAAGTGCACCGCAAAATGAGTGAGACATACATATGTCTATTGTATGTGTATGCGTGCTTTTTAAGATTCTTTTCCCATGTAGGTGATTACAGAGTATTGAGTAGGAAAATAAATTGTACCATTGTTTTAGACTCTCTATATAAGTGATAACAGTGTATCCTTTCACTGTTCCACTGTCTAGAGGTCCTGTGAGGGGTTATTGAATTCTTTAGGGCTGCACTGCCCCATTGCCACTGGTGGCTTCCTATTTAAACTTTAATTACAATCCACTAGAATTCAAAATTCAGTTTCTCAGCCATAGTAGCAGCATTTCAGGTAGCCCATGTGGCTACTGGGCTGGACAGCCAGATATGGAAAATGCTGTCACTGCAGAAAGTTCTATTGGATAACGACGGTCTAAGGGATGAACTTTGCTTGATTTTCCATTCACTATTGAACTTGTGAGTCACATGCTAACTTGAACATGCTTGTCCAAATAGATTTCCGTCTGTAGGAAAAGACAGCCCCCAAGGTTCCAGCTTTATTGCCCTGTGAGACAGGAACCGTTCGTTCGCCTCTAAGTTAGCAAAGTTTTTTCACGCACCTTTGCTAACTCACTAGGTAAACCTCTGTTTCTCAAATTTTCATTTGAAAGAACTTCATTCTTCTGCTGGCTCCGTCATTACCAGGTTAGTGGATTGAATGGTGGCAGGCCCTGTCCCAAGGCCACAGGTGCAACTCTGTACCAAGGTCATCTCCGGCACTGACCAAGCTCCGTAGCAATCATTGTCATAAGCCCCCCGACCCCATATTGGGTAAAAATACCCACCCTGTGACCCACCCTATAGCCCCCTATCCCATCGCCTAATGCCTTCCTTCAGCAGTTTTCTTTGTCTTGCGGTTATAAAAGGAATTGGCTCCAACCCCCCAAAGTGCTGACTCTCACTTGAGGCTGCCCACTCTTCTAACAGTGTCTCCTGCTCTGATAAACTCTATTCTCCTGTCATTCTGCCTCATGTCTGGAAAGCCTTTTCCAGCCCACACACAGACCACGACCCTGGGTTCCTCGCATGGGCCTTCAATCCAGTGATGAGGGGGCTTCCCTGGCCGTACAGGGACGAAGACTCCGAGCTTCTGCTGCAGGGGCGCAGTTTCAATCCCTGGTTGAGGAGCTTGAGAGTCCTCATGTGGCCTGTTGCAGCAAAAAAAGAAAAAGAAAGAAATCCAGTGATGAGTGGCATTGCGGAGGACAGGCGAGACTGGGAGGAAGGCTTTCCTTTAGAGGCTGGGTGTGGGGGCAGGTGGTGCCACACTGCAGACCCTCCCTGGGCCTTCTGGCCCCCAGAACTGGGGAGAACACCTTCATACTGGTTTAAACCAACTGCCAAGTGGTAACTTGTTACATTAACCCTAGAAAACTAATGCAATCGGGTCAACAGAGGTCTGGCATGTGCTCATTTTTTATTTCGACCAGAGTCGCGCTATTTTAAAAAACAGTGAATTTCCTTATTTTTGGTTGTGCTGGGTCTTTGGTGCTGCGCATGCGTGTCGGTCGCCTGCAGTGGGGCTGCTCTCTGGTTGCGGGGCTCACGTTTCCTATCCGAGTCTCTCGTCGAGAGCTCGGGCTCTGGGGCGCAGGCTTCAGGAGCTGGGGCTCAAATCAGTGTCCCCTGCATTGTCAGGTGGATTCGTAACCACTGGCCCACCAGGGGCCTCCAAGAGACATGCTTTTAACTAAAAAAAAAAGAGACTATCTTTTGAGATTTGCCATTTCTGTTCCAGCTCTGCTCTTCCTTTGTCTCCTCTTCCTAACCTTGTTTGTTGCCTTCCTGCCCCCAATGGGGACTGAGACCAGACCGCCTGCCCTAGCCCCGGAGGAGGACTAGCCCCGGAGGAGGACTAGCCCTGGAGGAGGACCTAGCCTGTTGGCAGGGGAGGAGGTGGGCCTAGCCCCGGAGGAGGACTAGCCCTGGAGGAGGACTAGCCCTGGAGGAGGACCTAGCCCTGGAGGAGGACCTAGCCTGTTGGCAGGGGAGGAAGAAGACTAGCCCCGGAGGAGAACCTAGCCCCAAAGGAGGACTAGCCCTGGAGGAGGACCTAGCCCCAGAGGAGGACCTAGCCCCGGAGGAGGACCTAGCCCGTTGGCAGGGGAGGAGGAGGACTAGCCCCGGAGGAGGACCTAGCCCCGGAGGAGGACCTAGCCCATTGGCAGGGGAGGAGGACCTAGCCGTTGACAGGGGAGGAGGAGGACTAGCCCTGGAGGAGGACCTAGCCCTGGGGGAGGACCTAGCTTGTTGGCAGGGGAGGAGGAGGTGCCTGGTGTGGGAGCACAGATTCTGCAACGAGCCTCCGGGGTCAGCTGTGGCACAGCCACGAGTCGCGGCGCCCTGGGCGAGGATTGTGTCCTCCCTGGTCCTCGGTCACCTCGTCTGTAAAATGGGGGAACAGAGTAACCATCTCTCAGGACTTTTAATCTCTGCGCGATGGATATGGAGCCTTGCACGCAGGACCAAGGGAACTCACTGATGCCGTGTACTCCAACTCCACGTGTGACACTGACTTCGTCACTGTCCCCTGAAAGGACAGCCGTAGCGCAGTCTTCTCTGGTGTTAGGGCGTTCACCTGTTGTGCCAACGGTCTCTGCTTCCCAGCTCGGTCTCCCTGGGAAGTGAACTCAGAGGGTTCGTGAACAGCTGTTTATCAGGGAGCCCCCTGGGGACCCGCAGCTGCAGGAGGGAGAGAGAGGCATCATCAGGCCCCCTCCACCGCCCTCGGTCCCTGCGTGGGGCCCTGCCAGAGCCCCGGGCAGCAGTGGCTCCCTGTCATGGCAGCCACGCCCGGCAGCTGGGTGGCTGGGGCGGTGGCGCTGCGTCCCCTCCCTCGGTGACGCTCCCCCAGCAGGGTGCGGTCAGGCCTCGGGGTCCAGGGTGGGCCACCTGCTGCCGCCTCTCCGTCCCCCTGCACCTCCATCCCTCCCTCCTCTTTTTCCAGGGTGCCCTTGGTGCCGACCCACCAAGAAATGGGAGGGAAGCTGGGGGAAGGGGGAGCCAGGGCGCCTTTGCCTGGAGGTCGGGGGACGTGTTTCCCCTGCACCCCAGGCCAGCCCCGGACCTCTCTCTGCAGCGGGGTGGCGGGCTGCCTTTCCATAGCCAAGGAGCTGCTCTTAAAAAACTCGAATTCCAAAGGGATTAGGCCTGTCTGGGGAAAGGAATAAAAGGAATCTACTTCTGTAAACACGAAACAAAGATCAGAATGAGGGTTTAAAAGTAATGCTCGGCTAAGCTGAGGAAAGGCCAGGAAGACGTGCGGTGAGCTGGAAGGGGGTTCCCTTCGGACGGAAGACAGAAACGGTGAGGCCAGCGGCGGATGTGGGGCCAGGCGGGAGGCAGCGACCCAGAGAGCGTCTCGCCGCCGCTGAGGACAGTGAGTGCCTCCTCCTCGGGCAGCGCGCGCCTTCCCTCTCCTCGCTGGAGCCGCGGGTTTGCTCTTGGAGGCTCTGCGCCTTCTGTCTCCTCGCTGGAAGCCCTGATTTGCTCTTGGAGGCTCTACGCCTGCTTTTTATTCGCTCCTTTCACTGTTCTGTTGTATATTTTAGGTTCCACATACAAGTGAGATCACACAATATTTGCCTCTTTCTGTCTGACCTAGTTCACTTAGCGTGATGCCCTCTGAGTCCATCCAGGTTGCTTCAAGGACAAAGTTTGGTTCTTTTTTTTAAGGCTCACTAGTACTCCATTGTTGGAGAAGGCAATGGCAACCCACTCCAGTACTCTTGCCTGGAAAATGCCATGGACCGTGGGCTGGTGGGCTGCAGTCCATGGGGTCACTAAGAGTCGGACGCTGAGGGACTTCACTTCACTTTCATGCATTGGAAAAGGCAATGGCAACCCACTCCAGTGTTCTTGCCTGGAGAATCCCAGGGTCGGGGCAGCCTGGTGGGCTGCTGTCTATGGGGTCGCACAGGGTCGGACACGACTGAAGCGACTCAGCAGCAGCAGCAGCAGTACGCCATTGTATGGGCTTCCCTGGTGCCTCGGATGGTCAAGAGTCCACCCACAATCTAGGAGACCCAGGTTCGATCCCTGGGTCAGGAAGCTCTCCTGGAGAAGGAAGTGGCAACCCACTCCAGTGTTCTTGCCTGGAGAATTCTATGGACAGAGGAGCCTGGTGGGCTATACAGTCCATGGGGTTGAAACAAGTAAGACACGACTGAGCAACTGAGCACGCAACCAGTACTCCTTTGTGTGTGTGTGTGTATATATATATATTCCATACTTTCTTTATCCATTCATCTCAAACATCATTTTGTTTTTAAAAATTTCATTTTCTTTCTTTTTGGCTGCACTGGGTCTTTGCTGCTGCGCGTGGGCTGTCTCTACTTGTGGTGAGTGGGGGCCACTCCCTGTTGCGGTGGGCAGGCTTTTCCGGGCGGTGGCCCACGCCTCTCTTGGTGCCGAGCGCGGGCTCTTGAGCACGCAGCTTCGGGAACTGCAGCGTGTGGCCTCCCTAGTTGTGACGCTGGGGCTCCATTGCTCTGCAGCATGTGAGGTCTTCCCAGGCCGGGCTCTGAGCCCGTGTCCCCTGCACGGGCAGGTGGACTCTTGACCACTGGACCCCCAGGGAAGGCCCCTAAACATTGTTTTAAAAGAAAACAAAAACCTACCAAGGTGTAAGCAGTCTGTCTTGATGGATATGCCTGTATCAGCAAGACGATCCCCACCCCAAGCTCTCGCCAGACAGAACAGACACGCGGAGCATGTTTACAGAGAGCTGGCGCTGCGACCCGCAGGCGTGTGTGCTGAGGGTCTTCTCCAGCAAGGAGGACCCTCGGCTGGGTGTTGAACTCCCGTGGTCGTCACGACAGGAGCCCGGGCTAGTCCGCTAGGGGCTGGAAGCAAGCCACGTCTGTATCAATGTCCTGAGCTGCCTTCCCAGTGGACAGCCAGTTGGGGAAGGGCATCCCGCCTCCTGGGCCCCGCCGGGATCATTACTGCACCCCGGTGGGCTGTGTGCAACACGCTCAGTGCATCTCTGCACGTGTCTTTTTTTCAGCCCGACATGCACGCTTAGTCGCTTAGTCGTGTCCGACTCTGCAACCTCAGAGACGGTAGCCCGCCAGGCTCCTCTGTCCATGGGATTCTCCAGGCGAGAACACTGGAGTGGGTTGCCATTTCCTTCTCCAATGCATAGAAGTGAAAAGTCAAAGTGAAGTCGCTCAGAGCGACCCCATGGACTGCAGCCTACCAGGCTCCTCCATCCAGGGGATTTTCCCGGCAAGAGAACTGGAGTGGGTGCCATTGCAGGCAGATTCTTTCCCATCTGAGCCACCAGGGGAAAGGATATGGTGGGACTTGATGTCTGACTCTTCTGGACAAATAACCACTTGCCAGGACTGGGCTCTTCCAGTCCTTACGATGGTCCCTCACCCAGGAGAGGCCTAAAGGAAGCAAGCATTCTTAAGAGAGCCGAGAACAATGTCAGACCAGATCTTGCAAGGCCAGTCGTGACCTTCACGTCTTGCCAAATGCAGAGACAGGCTGACTGCCGCCCCCAGCATTCCTGCTCTGCTCACTCCTCACTTCCTCTTTATTTGCCCCTATTTTTAATTGGGCACATTGTGACCGACAGTGAAGTACCGATTTGTCAGCTGTGTCCTTGTGATTTGCCTCTGGCAATGTGATGCGTTCTGTGGGACTTCCCAGAAGGCAGTCTAAAGGGAACTGACTTGGCAGGGTGGCGTCTCCTTTTGCATTTGCTTCTCTTCTTCTGGCAGCCTGCCTGGGACCCCGAGGCAGCCCTGAGGATGGAAGCCAGGCTCAGGGCTGCAGTTCCAGAATGCATATGGAGTCCACATCCCACCAGCCTCGAATGACTGCCTTTGTGGAAGGAAGAAATAGGCTTCTGGCATGTCTGAGTCATTCTGATTTTGTTCAGTTTCACGCAGCTGAATCTCATCCTCATGGATCCCTAAGACAAGGTCTCCCTTTTCTCCTTCTTTCACTGATAGTCATCCATGGAGCAGCCTTGGCCTGTCCATTCTTCATCCTGGAATTCACTGAGGCCAGTGGGCTGGGAGGACCTGCTCTCAGGCATGTTTGCGCTTGTAGGAGGACACCAGGAAAAGCAACGCTTCTCCCCAAAGGAGCGCTGTGGCACCACCGGAAGTAAAATTTGGAATCCTATAACTTGCCCGTGTAGATCCGGATACATGTACGGACTTTCGCCCTTCAGTCGCTCAGTCGTGTCCGACTCTTTGCGACCCCACGGACTGCAGCACGCCAGGCCTCCCTGTCCATCACCAACTCCTGGAGTTTACTCAGACTCATATCCATCGAGTCAGTGATGCCATCCAACCATCTCATCGTCCAACCTCTGTCGTCCGCTTCTTCTCTTGCCTTCAACCTTTCCCAGCATCAGGGTCTTTTCTAATGAGTCAGCTCTTCGAATCAGGTGAACAAAGTACTGGAGTTTCAGCTTCAGCATCAGTCCCTCCAGTGAATATATGGGATTGATTTAAGGATGTATCAAGTGTGTCCTCTGGTCTTCAGTGACCCCAAGCAAGCACCTGGCCACAGGAATGAGAGGGAAAATAAAAGTTAACTAGTTACAGGTTTTTGTCTCTTGGCTGACTTTTTTTTTTTTTAACTTGGAGCATAGTTGATTTATAATGTTATTTGTTTCAGGTGTGCAGCAAAGGAGTCTGTTTTATATACATACATATGTACTTGCCTGGTGGCTCAGATGGTAAAGTGTCTGCCTATAATGCGGGAGACCGGGGTTCAATCCCTGGGTCGGGAATATCCTCTGGAGAAGGAAATGGCAACCCACTCCAGTACTCTTGCCTGGAAAAACCCATGGATGGAGGAGCATGATAGGCTATAGTCCATGGGGTCGCAAAGAGTCGGACACGACTGAGCGACGTCACTTTTGTGTACATATATATATATTTCTTGGGTAGCAAGGAGATCAATCAATCCTAAAGGAAATAAATTCTGAATATTCATTGGAAGGACTGATGCTGAAGCTGAAGCTCCAATACTTTGGCCACCTGATTTGAAGAGCTGACTCACTGGAAAAGACCCTGATGCTGGGAAAGAGTGAGGACATGAGAAGGGGGCAACAGAGGATGAGATGGTTGGATGGCATCACTGACTCAATGGACATGAGTTTGAGTAAACTCTGGGAGTTGGTGATGGACAGGGAGGTCTGGCATGCTGCAGTCCATGCGTTCACAGAGAGTTGGACACGACTGAGGGACCAAACAACAACAACTATATATATATATATTTTTTTCATATTATTTTCCCTTACAGGTTATTACAAAGTATTGAATATAGTTCCCGTGGTATACAGTAGGTCCTTGTTGATCATCTATTTTATATATTGTACTGTGTATATGTTAATCTCAAACTCGTAATTTAGCCCCCTACCCCTAACTAGTTACGTTTAAGATCCAGGCAAATGTGTTTGGAAAGACTGTATATGTGTGGCTCATTAGAAGGTGTCATTATGCACATTAATTTTCTCTAGGCTTTGGAAAGCAATTTCAAAGGAAAATTATATTTTCTAACTTATATGTAGGTTCACAAAACAACTATATCTCATATGAAACATTTCTAAAAATGCTGGTCATCTCTAGCACAATTACATATAAGTTTGAACTTTTCTCTTAAGCCAGTTGAATGGTTGGCAGAATTAGTAAGAAATAAGGAAATTGCTTTTGAATACAGAAGTTGAAAGGTCTTTGATTTAGGAGTGATTAGAGAAATTTATTTGCTGAGAAGTGTCATATAACTATAATAAAAGTCATTATTCCTCCAAATACTGTAACTTGTATACAACACTTGGGTTGATTTATGAAACATTTTTGTTCCCTATGAACCATGAGTGTATTACAAAAAAAGTATGTAAATTGAATTTTTTGATAGCTTTGTTTTTACCCATGACATCATTGTCTCCACAGTAAACTAACATATTTTCCAAAAAGTCACATATACTCACTGCAGCAATCACTTACTCTTTCTCTCACAGTCAGTCTCATGTAGGGCTGAAAGGGTTTAAGAGTATTCTAGGTGATTCTAACTTGAAAAATTAATGATTAAGAAATCTTGTCTGGGGACTTCTGTAGTGGTCCCGTAGTTAAGACTTTGCCTTCCAACGCAGAGTGTGAAGGTCAGATAGCTGGTTGGAAGCTAAGATCCCACATGCCTTGTGGCCAAAACCCAAAACATAAAATGGGAACAATATTGTAACAAATTCAATAGACTTAAAAACAAGAGAAAAGAGTCTTATCTAATTCACTGTACTTCTAACCACCTCTGAGTAAGACCATGGAAAATTCATCATGATTCTTTAGAGATTTGTGGAAACATATATGCCTACACCTTTTTCCTCTGCACTGCTTGTTTATTTTAAAGTTAACTTCTCATGCTTGCTGTGTCGATAAAAGTCAAGTTTCTCTGTGGTTGATATCTGGGAACTAATTTTGATAAAATCGGATGAACAATGATACTGTCAGATGAACAGGTCAACTCTGGGAAAGCAGCGCCTCTGACTTGTGCTGCACCTGGCTCTCTACTTTTGTAGGTCATGAGACCTTCCTTCTAAGTGGACTTCTTCCATTTGAAGGATGTGTGTTAGTCACTCAGTTGTAGCCCAGCAGGCTCCTCTGTCCATGGAATTAATTCTCCAGGCAAGAATACTGGAGTGGGTTGCCATGCCCTCCTCCAGGGGATCTTTTCAACCCAGGGATCAAACTAGGGTCTCCCCCACTGCACGCAGTTTCTCTACCGTCTGAGCCCCCAGAGGAGCATAAAGAAAGGGGCAGAAGAAAGAAGTTTGACAGAACACTGGGTAGAACCCCTTGCATCAGTGTTAGGTTGTGTCCGTTCAGCTCTCCCTATGTATTCAGTTTTTGGTTGATATGGCTTCCTGTTGAACTTGAGACTTCTTGCAGTTCATGTCCATTAGGAAAGGAGGAGTAATAACAAGTTAAATACTTCAAAGAAATGTTGCGCATTCAATGACAGTTGCCTAAGAGAAGGCTGGAAATACAATTTTGTCTGTGATGTCTGCCTTCTTGCAGGTAGGTCCCTTCAGTTCTGTGAGCTGGCCTGCTTAGCGTCTGATCCAAAGTACAAGGCAAATATGATGTATGCCTTCAGTTGCTTAATCCTATAAACAAGCCTGGAGTGTGAACATAAGGGTCATGACTTTGGTTATGATCACAGATGAATAGGCTTGGCTGGACTTTGGCCATCAGTCACAGCAGCTCGTGTTTGGGAGCAGTTCTTAGACTGAGCCCGAGCCCAGCCCTGGGCACTTTCCCCGCCTCGCCCCCAGCCCTGGTCAGTGTGGCAGGTCTGAGGTCTTGGGCACCATCGTGCCCCCTGGCAGGACTGGCGCACTGAGTGCCGATGATCACAAAGTCGCTCCCAACAGACACGTTCTGCCCGGCTCACTACTGCCCTTCAAAACGTCATTTGTTGTTTTTGTTGGATCGCACTGGTACTCTACAGGAATAAGACATGAAATACATGAATATATTCTCTCCGTAAAAATTAAAATATGTGAACTCAACAGCACCCTTAATTAACTGGATACATTGACATCTATGGGCTTTCCAGGTGGCTCAATGGTAAAGAACTTGCCTGCCAATGCAGGAGACAGGACTTTGATCCCTGGGTTGGATAGATGCCCCCAGAGGAGGAAGTGGCAACCCATGCCAGTATTCTTGCAGGTAAAATCCCATGGACAGAAGAGCCTGGTGGGCTATAGACCATGGGGTCTCGAGTTGGACATGACTGAGTGCATGCACGCGCGCGCGCGCACACACACACACACACACACACACACATCTCTAGACTACTTCATCCAACGACCTCAGAATACACATTTTTTTCCAAAGCTCACTTGGAACATACACCAATATCCACCACGTTTTGCACTGAAAACACACCTTCACAAATTTAAAAGAATGGAAGCCATACGTTTGCTCTCAGACCACAGAGGAATTAAACTGGAGATCAGCAACAGAAAAATAGCTGGAAAATTCCCAAATATTTAGAGATTAAACAACACACTTCTGAACGACATGTAGGTCAAAGGAGCAATCTCAAGAGAAATTTCAAAGAAATACAACTTATCAAATTTTGTGGAATCCAGCAAAAGCCATGCTTAGAAGAAAATGTATAGCATTGAATGCATATATTAGAAAAGAAGATGATTTAAAATCCATTATATAAGCTTCTGTTTTAGGAAACCAGAAGAAAGGCAAGTTAAATCCAAAGTTAGCTGAAGAAAAGAAATAACAAAAATTAGAACAGAAATCGATTAAATTAAAAAAAGGAAATCAATAGAGAAAATCAATGAAGCCAGAAGCTGGTTCTTTGAAAAGATCAAAAAAAATCATAAGTTTCTAATCAGGCTAACAAAGAGAGAGGAAGGACACAGATTACTAATATGAGAAATGAAACATCAGTACAGATCTCACAGACAGTAAAAAGCCGGAGAATAGTATGAGCAACTCTATGCCAGCAAATTAGATAACCTGGATGAAATCAATCAGTTCCTTGAAAGAGGCAGCTTGCCAAAACTCACACAAGAAGAAATAGACAATCTGAATAGACCTATATTTATTAAAGAAATTGACTCAACAATTCTGTTTGCTTCCAAAACAGAAAGCATCAGGCCCAGATAGTTCTCTGATGATTTCTACCAAACATATAAGAAAAGAAATGATAACAATTCTCTACTATTTTTTCCAGAAGATCAGAGTAGAGGTAGTACTTTGAGTTAATGCTAAATCATTCTGGGAGGCCAATATCACCCAAAACAAAGGCATCGCAGGAACAGAAGACTGTAGATCAATGTCTCTTATGCACAGACATGAAAATCCTCAACAAATATTAGTAGATTTTATCAACTATTGCACACAAGGATTACATACCATGGCAAAGTGGAGTTTATCCCAGGTAAGCAAGGCTGGATCAACAACAGAAAATCAGTGAATGTCACCCATCACATCAACATGATCAATAAGATACAGAAAAAGCATTTGGCAAAATTCACAATAAAACTCTCAGTAAATGAGGAACAGAGGAGTACTTCTTCAACTCGATAACAAATATCTATAAAAAAGCTCTTGCAGCCCACAGCACACTTGATGGTGAGAAAGCAGAAGGTTTCCTGCTAAGATCAAGAACAAGGCAAGGACAGGGACTTCCCTGGTGATCCAGTGGTTAAGAATCTGCCTGGCAAGGTTGGGGACCGGGGTTCAATCCCCAGTCAGGGAACTAGGATTCCATGTACAGTGGGGCAACTAGGCCTGAGCAACACAACTGGAGAGTAACCCCCTGCATGCTGGAACCAGAGAAAACCTGAGCACAACAGTGAAGAGCTGGCACAGCTGAAAAAGGAGTTAAAAGAGAAAGGGAACTAGGCAAGGATGTCTGCTCTCTCACTCCTTTTGAATACTGTGCTCCTTAAAGTACATATAGCTGATGTTTCTTCCTCATCTTCTGTCAAGGAGAGGATGCTACTGTCTGAAGCCATGGGCCTCCTATCAGGCGTCCTGAGGATGGAGCTGCTCTGCGGTTTGTCACGTGAGGCAGAGCCTCATCCCACAGGCTCTGCCTCCATTATGAGTTTTGACCCATATCTGATTATGTGTCATCATTCTTGCCAACTTCCAGGCCTTTCCTTTCACCGTCTTGCACGACCCCTGCCCCAAGGGCTGGGGTGGGCCTCCTCCGCCTCCTCCCCTTCCCTGAGCCACACCCGCCCTGCAGCACGCAGGGGTGTGCTGGGCCTTCCAAGCCCTTCTCAGCTCTACCTGCCACAGCGCCGACCTTCTAAGGACGGAGGGGCCTAGCTGAGCCCTCCGGCAGCCACAGCAGTTTTCAGATGCTGGAAGATCGCCTCTGACTTGGATCAAATGTGGCAGATGGGACACGCACCTGAACTCTGCCCTCTCCCACACCCTGCTAAATGACAGCAAATTAAAAACAGCGATACAACCCATACGGCCAAAGAAGGTGAGAGAGGAGATGGCAGAGAAGGGGCACAACAGTGAAATTTTGGAAAAGCCAAAGGGAGAATGATGACCACTTCTGCAGAACGGGGAAACTGAGACCTACTTCTTACAGACGAGGGACACGTTGGCTTGACAGAACTCTAGAGTCTCAGGATCGGAGGGTCAAGGACCTCTAAATCCTGGTGTGTGGGTTGGGGATACACCCGCGGTTGATTGGAAGTTTAGCTGGTGAGCAGTTGGACACCCAATTGCCTTCTCTACCCAGTCAGCCAACTACCCTTCCTGTGTTAGTGACCTATTGCCGTGTAATAAGTCGCCTGGCGATGCAGTGACCTAGAACAAAAGTTGATGGTTATTACCTCACCATCAAGAATTCTGGAAGGGCTTAGCTGTGTGTTCTGGCTGAAGGTTGCTCATGAGGTCAGACTGCTGACAGGAGCTGGAGGTGCCCCCTTGCAGACAGCTCCCTTCCGTGGTGTCTGTTGGAAAGAGGCCTTGGCTCTTCTCCTCAGACTTCCCACGGGCCGCCCGAGTCTCTGCACAGCATGGCAGTGAGAGGTACCAGACAGCAAGCTGGGGGCTGCCGTGTCTCTCCTGACCTAGCCCTGGAAGTCACACTCCATCGCTTCTGCTGCATCACGTTGGTGACCCAGGCTGCTCTGGTCACTTTGGGAGGGACCTACGTAGGAGGAGCCAAACCAGGGGGTGCCAACCGCTGGGCACTGTTTTGAAGGCTGGCGTCCCTCACCACTAAGTTTCCTGCCTCACTCTTCAGTGTGCACACGGACACCCAGAGCACCAGACATTCAAGGGAACAAAGAGAGCGAGAGCAAAGAGAAACAAAGGGACTCAGAGAAGACAATGTGCAGGGAGCAGAAGGAAGCTTAAAAAAAAAGGAACTAGATCTTCAGGGAGAGAAGTTACTCTATCCCAACTGTGAAACAAGTCTAGGATGCGATACCAGTGATAGTGAAAATCACAGCAAGGACCTCACAGGGTCTCCCCTCCCGACATTCATGGAGTCCATGCAATGGAGCAGAACTTCTCCTTAACAGGACTGGACTGTATTAACGCTTTTAATCCTGCAAAGAGCCGTCCAGAAGGTAGCTTCTGTGACTATGCTTGTTTTATACAGGAGGCACTACTAGGTCACTTCTCCAAGGCACAGCTGGCAAGCAGCAAAGTCCAGGGACTTCCCTGGCAGTTCAGTGGTTAGGAGTCGAGCTCCCACTGCAGGAGGTGCGGGTTTGACGCAATCCCTGGTTTGCCCCACAGCCCGAGCTGCACTAGAGCTGAGCCCTGAGCCAGAACTCAGAGACGGCGGGCGGCGTCAGCCCCTGAGAGCAGATCCCTCACTAGAGAAGGAAAGAGCTTAGTTTCAGAAGCAGATGTAGCTGAAAGCGACTCAGCCTTGCCTTTGCCACAGGGAGGGGCGGCTTGTAGCAGGGGCCGAGCCTGTCCGTCTGCTGTTCCTGCCGTGGGGGGCAGGCTGCAGGGTGGGGGGTCAGAGTCCAAGGGGCAGCTCAGAACAGGCCCAGTGCCCTGCCCGCTGCCCTGCTGAACCCACACCCTGGTTCTCGGTACACCCCGCTGGAATTCCCAGAGGAAAATCAGAAGTTTATAGACGTTAGGAGCTGGACCCTGGCAGTCACAGCTACACCATGGCCTCTCCTCGATGACCCCTGTTCTCTTCTTTTTAATTTTAATTTTATATTTATGTTGGAGTGTTGTTGATTTACAGAGTTGTGTTAATTTTAGGTGTACAGCAATATGGTTCAGTTATACATATACACGTATCTATTCTTTTTCAAATTCTTTTCCCATTTAGGTTATTATAGAATATCGAGCAGAGTTCCCTGTGCTATACAGCAGGCCCTTGTTTATTATTATTTTATATTTAGCAATGCGTACATGTTAACTCCAAATTCCCAGTTGATACCCCCCCCTTGCTTTCCCCTTTAGTAACCATGGCTCTTTTCTACATCTGTGACTCTGTTTTTGTTTTGTGTATAAGTTCATTTGTATCATTTTAAGATTCTGCATATGTGATGTCATGTGAAATTTGCCTTTGTCTGACTTACTTCACTTAGTATGATAATCTCCAGATCCACCCGTGTTGCTGCCAATGGCATAATTTCACCCTTTTTAATGGCTAGTGGCACAATTGGTTAGCCCGTGGTACTTTTATTACCGCTGTTCTAGACCATAATGATACGGTGACCATTTAGTGGTCCCTTAGTCAAGTCACTCTAAACCTTTGCCAAAGCTCTATTTCAGGGATAAGGAAACAGTGGTTCAGAGAGACTTTTCCCGGGTCTCCTGGCTGCTAAGTGGCAAAGTGGGGTCAGAGCTCAGGTGGCACTAGGGGCAAAGAACCCGCCTGCCAGTGCAGGAGACACAAGAGACATGGGCTCGATCCCCAGGCCGGGAAGATCCCCTGGAGGCGGGCATGGCAGCCCACTCCAGTGTCCTTGCCTGGAGAATCCCAGGGACAGAGGGGCCTGGCGGGCTGCAGTGCATGGGGTTGCATAGAGTTGGACACGACTGAGCAACTTGGCATGCACGCCTTCCCACTGGGGCTTTTCTCATAGGAGAGAGTGTTTGGCTCAACTCTTCACCCTCCCTTGGATCCACACCATTTACATTTCCCTGTCTTGTGAGTGTGTTTGGTCATGTGACACTAACTTGTGATGTGACCCAGGGCTTGATGGTCTTGTGCGTCTGGCTTTGCTCTCTCGCGCCTCTGCTGACCTGCCTGGGCAGGCTCATGGGTCTCCGGGAGGGAATGAGACACCTGGAGCAGCCAACCTCTGTGGGCCCAACTCTGTGTGACCCCATGGACTGTAGCCCACCAGGCTCCTCCATCCATGGGATTCTCCAGGCAAGAATACTGGAGTGGGTTGCCATGCCCTCCTCCAAGGGGATCTTCCCAACCCAGTTCTCCCTCATTGTAGGCAGACACTTTACTGTCTGAGCTACCAGGGAAGTCCCCCTTGGGCCTACAGGCCCACAAGGAGAAAGGAATGCTATTTTAGGGCACTCAATTCTGAGCTCATTGGCCAAACAGCCTTTTGGTGGCTTTGGCTAACTGGTCTACCAGGCCTTAGACATGCCTGCTGCTGAGATGCAAAGCAGGGGCTTTGTGGTTGAGAGTCAGAGAGAGGCTCAAGGCCTGCTTGGCTAAGACAACCAGAGGTACCAAAGACAGACACAGGACACTGGTCATTTTAAATTTCGGATAAACATCCAATCTTTTTTTAGTATAGCTACCTCCCAGGCAATATTTGGGAAAGACTTATACCAAAAATGATTCAATATTTATTTACATGACACATTTAACTGGGCCTCCTGTATTTTGCCTGGGAACTCGATTCTTGCAGATTTGGAAGAGTCAGTCTACACAGACAGCGCCTGTGTGTAAACGTGGACCTGGGGATTTCCCTGGTGGTCCAGTGGATAAGCATCTGCCTGCCAATGTAGGGGACACAGATTCAACTCCTGGTCCAGGAAGACCCCACATGCCACGGGGCGACAAAGTCCGTGCATCACAGCTGGTGAGCCTGCGCTCTAGAGACCAGACACCACAACTACTGAAGCCCATGGCCCAGAACCCACACTCCACAGCAAGAGAAGCCAGTGCAGGGGGAAGACCACACGTCGCAACCAGGAGTAGCCCCTGCTTGCTTCAACGAAAGAAAAGCCTATCACAACCAAAAAAACGTAAGTAAGTAAAATTATGGTTAAAAAAAAAAATGGGCCTGAGCTAGAGAGTAAGAGAGACGGACGCAGAAATCACCTCCTGGACACGGCATCAGGCAGTAAGTATATTCATAGGGCAGGCGCTAAGTCTTCTGAGGCTCACTCTACCTGGAGGACTTGGTCAGAGAAGAAGGTGCCTGAAATGTTAAGAAAGGACAGGCTTGCCGCTGGCTGGGGGGAGTCTCTTCCAGCTTTATCATTCGACCAATCCACACTTGGGGGAGCTCTGGCTTTCCTAGTTCCAGAGCCTGCTGAAAACACAGAGAGCACCCCTCTCAGCAATGTGACACCTGCCTCCCTTTTGCTGGGCTTGGGGTGCCTTTCCCAGGTTACAGCCCCGTTTGTCTCCGAGGTGCCTGCAAAGAAAGGCACTCCGGGTGTGGAAGACAAGGCAGCAGCCCAGGGCCCAGGAAGGAACTGCCCAAGGATGGTTGTCAAGAGGTCAGGTCAGCGGGCAGGCAGCCAGTGAAGTTAGGGGGCCAGGTGAAGCAGAGAGAGGAAAAGGACCCGGGGAAGTCAGGGAGGAGCCGCCACAGGCGGCCAGGGACTCTGTCCACCTCCGCTTTCGGCTCTCTCTTTAGCAGATTTGCACAAGCCGCTGTTCTTTGTCTTTGCACAGTCCATGAATAATCGCCAGCTCAATCCAGGGAGAAATTCCACTCTCTCAGCCAGCAGCACAGATTGTTGCAGGAAAAATGACACAACTCCATCCTCTGGGCAAACTTGCAAATTATTACAAATTTCCCCGTCTCTCCTGCACTCACACAGCTGGCTGGAAAAGGTGTCAGTTTTTCCATGGAGCTGGGAGGCTCTTCATCAATCCTGTGATTTCTCGTGATCAGACACATCGCTGTGGTGCTCTGTCGGCTTTCATTCCAGGCTCCCCTTTCCCCTGACGTTGAGACGAAGCCAGCTCAGGCCCTGCGTCTGATCACTCCGTAGGACTCAGGCACCAAGGTTGCCTACGCCCAGCCCAAAGGTGGATGCCCACGAGAGGAACCCCAGCCAGCGAAGATTCTGCATTTCTAAATGAACGACAGCACACAGACGACGTGGATCACCTGGGTTCAGGGCAGAATAGTCCTGCTGTGAACCACAGCCCACTCATCTGAGGCCCAGGGCTGACCTAACCTCTGAAGCCTGCCCTGACCACTGTCAGCACCCGGGTCGTGCTTCCTCTGGACGCAGGCTCCTGCTCCCAGGTGGCTTGTCGATTTCCAAGCTGCTCTCCCATGTGGATTCAATCTAGCGAATAATTACAGCACCCCACTGGGGCTCATCCCGTGCCAGGCTCCAGGCAGTCCAACAATTAACGAGACATGGGGTCTAGTTTCAGGAAGCTTGTCATTTGGAAGGAAGAAAGACCCATGAATTGCTATGATGCAAGATGAGACTACAAGAACCTCCATGGTGGCAGCAACCACTGGAGGAGGGGGTGTGGAGAAACACTGCCCGGCTGGGAAGGTATGGAGGGGGGTTCTTGTGGAGGAGACAGCCTTTGAGCTGGGCTTCAGGAATGGCCTCTGGGAGGTCAGGAGTGTCTAGGCACCAAGACAAGCAAAGGGGAGAAGGGAGGGTGACCTCAAAGCACGGGGTTTGCAGGGAGAGGAGCAAGAAGTCTGGTTTTAATGCGAGACAAGGAATCAAAGCCTCGGAAGCACTTCCTCTGAGGAGCAGTCACTCTGGTTTGTGTCCCCAGCTGGACCTCAGATGCATTTGGGGTCTCTGTCCCACCATGCTCAGCCTAACACCTAACACCTTCCCCTCATATTAAGTAGTTAAATATATATATATATACATTTGGCAGTGCAAGGGCTCAATTTCCCCAAGGCATGTGGGCTGTTAGTTCTCCTACCAGGGATGGAACCAGTATCCCTTGCACGGGAAGGGGGATTCTGAACCACTGGACCGCCAGAGAAGTCTCGAAAGGCTAGATTCTAAAATAGTTTACCCTGCTAGGTTAAAGGATGGATCCTATGTTTACCAATGTTAGTCACCATGATTCTTTAGACTGTTTCTTTATAAGAAAGTAGCTCTGAGCTTTGACTGTCTCTGTTGATAAAGAGAAAGTAAATTCTCCCTGTTGCAAAACCTTTTGGAGAAGCAGGAAACCAATCTGTCAACTGAAATTGATTTATTCGCTCAACTGGAATGGCCCGACCCACTTAACACATTCCCTGAGAGAGGGCTGTTTTCATTCAACCCATAGGATCGGGCTGATCATCACATGATAACTAATATCTTCATGAGGAAGTCTGGGTAGAGATATCCATTGCGATTTAATAGATGGAGAAAACGAAGTACAAATTTCACAGTCACAGTTCAGTTCAGTTCAGTCGCTCAGTCGTGTCTGACTCTCTGTGACCCCATGAATGGCAGCACGCCAGGCCTCCCTGTCCATCACCAACTCCCGGAGTTCACTCAGACTCACGTCCATTGAGTCAGTGATGCCATCCAGCCATCTCGTCCTCTGTCGTCCCCTTCTCCTGCCCCCAATCCCTCCCAGCATCAGAGTCTTTTCCAGTGAGTCAACTCTTCGCATGAGGTGGCCAAAGTACTGGAGTTTCAGCTTTAGCATCAGTCCTTCCAAAGAAATCCCAGGGCTGATCTCCTTCAGAATGGACTGGTTGGATCTCCTTGCAGTCCAAGGGTCTCTCAAGAGTCTTCTCCAACAACACAGTTCAAAAGCATCAATTCTCCGGTGCTCAGCCTTCTTCACAGTCCAACTCTCACATCCATACATGACCACTGGAAAAACCATAGCCTTGACTAGACAGACCTTAGTCGGCAAAGTAATGTCTCTGCTTTTGAATACGCTATCTAGGTTGGTCATAACTTTTCTTCCAAGGAGTAAGCGTCTTTTAATTTCATGGCTGCAGTCACCATCTGCAGTGATTTTGGAGCCTCAAAAAATAAAGTCTGACACTGTTTCCCCATCTATTTCCCATGCAGTGATGGGACTGGATGCCATGATCTTCATTTTCTGAATGTTGAGCTTTAAGCCAACTTTTTCACTCTCCTCTTTTACTTTCAAGAGGCTCTTTAGTTCCTCTTCACTTTCTGCCATAAGGGTGGTGTCATCTGCATATCTGAGGTTATTGATATTTCTCCCGGCAATCTTGATTCCAGTTTGCAGTCATGCAAATAGAATATTCACTTCTAGTTGGATAATGTATTTACCAGGTCATCCTAGCGTAGTTCCCTTAGATACAGGATGAATTCCATCTGAATTTGCATTTCTAACCAGAAAGCCAAAGGCAAGGGCTTCCTAATTATCATAGAGAGGGAAACCCAGTTTTGCAATATTCTCAGCGCTCATTTTAAAGTTTCCAGTGGCCTCCGTTTTCTTCTCCTCAGGACAGTTCTTTACAGCTTCTTTTGTTCTTGTTTAGAATACAGTTGACCCTTGAACAATGCAGGGGTTATGGGTGCCGACCCCTCAAAGCTGACAATCTACGTGTAACTTTACAGTTGAACCGCGTGTGCGAGCTTCCACATCTGTGAAAGGAACCCGCCGTGGACCGTATTTAGTGACGAAAATCCAGCTGTCAGTGGACCTGCTCAGATCAAGTTGCTGTTCAAGGGTCAGTGGTCCTTCTTCACAAGCACTCCCCGGATCTCAGCTCGGAGGCTGGGGATAGTTCAGAGCCCGGCGGGCCACGTCTGACTGACACTGACCCCTCCGTCTGTGAGGAACTGACGCGCGATGCCATGTCGGCTTCCAGAACCTCCCCCTGGCCTGGATCGCCCGGGCCCTCCAGACACCTGTGTGTGTTATCTCAGGTGCAAAACAGCTGCTGGCCTCGGAGGCGTCTCGGGAGCTACGGAGCCAGGGGCAGCAACATCCTGGATGCTGCCAGGAGGCAGGCACTGGGCTCAGAGTTAAAGCGTCTTCCGGGATGGACGCGCTGTGGTCGGCGTGTGCGGCGAGAGCTGGAGCCGGACTCCAGGGACTCAAGCGGGGAGACAGAGGCTTTGGAGTCAGGGCCCTCTTCTGCCCCTCCCTCACCCAGGGGCTCAGTGACTCACTCACTCACTTGGCAAAGACTCGCCAAGGGGCCGCCTGTGCGTGTGCCGGGCACTGCTCAGTCTGGGAAGACGGAGGTGGGGAAGCAGTGTCTGACCTCCCAGAACGTCCCCGGACGTGGGAATCTGCAGTTAAAACTGCGCAAGGCTTGGGAGTGCCCCGGTGGTCCAGTGATCAAGATGTCCCCTTCCGATGCAGGGCGTGTGGGTTCAATCCTTCTCAGAGGAGCTGGGGTCCCACGTGCTTTGTGGCCAAAAAACCCAGACATAAAACAGCAGCGACATTGTAAAAAATTCAATGAAGACTTTAGAAATGGTCCACATTAAAAAAAAAAAAACTTAGAAACTGGGTAGGTACTGGATAAACTGGGACAAACTGGTGGGGGACAGACCGTTAGCAAGGACACAAATGAATATGTTAAGTTCAGACAGTGATACAGGCCAAGGAAATAAGGCGGGTGATGTGGTAACTGTCAAAGGGAGGAGGAGGCATTTTTTTGTTTGCTTGTTTCCGCATACACGTTTATCCATTTCCCCCAAATCCCCCTCCCATGCAGGCTGGCACACAACACTGAGTAGAGTTCTGTGTGCTATACAGTAGGTCCTTATTGGTTATCCATTTTGAATATAGCATTTACCAAGGCCCCCTCCACCATCAGCGGCTTTGCTTGTGTTAACTCACTTTACCTTCATAACAAAGGTAGGTTTATTGCATTATCCTGCCCACGTGATGAGGGAGAAACCCAGGTGCAGGAGGTGTGAGAAGTTAGCAGTATGTCCATGACCTTCCCAAACTCCCTAACTAATCCTTTCCCCCTCTGGCAACCATAAGTTGGTCTTCAAAGTCTGTGAGTCTCTGTTTTGTAAGTTCGTTTGTATCATTTCTTTTCAGATTCCACATATAGGGGATGTCATAGGTTATTTCTCTCTCTGGCTTATTTCCCTCAGCATGACACTGTCGAGGTCCATCCACGTGGCTGCACATGGCACTGTTTTATTCTTTTGGGGGCTGAGGGATATTCCATCCTATGCATGTACCGCATCTTTATCCACTCATCTGTTGATGGACACTTATGTTCCCATGTCTTGGCTGTTGCAAACAGTGCTGCTATGACCATTCAGTGCATGTATCCTTAGGGATTATATTTCTCTCTGGTTATATGTCCAGGAGTGGGATTGTAGGGTCATGTGGTAGCTCTGTTTTTAGTTTTTAAAGGAAACTCCATAGTGTTCTCTAAAGTGGCCAAACCAATTTACATTCCCACCGAGAGAGTAGGAGGGTTCCCTTCTCTCCACACCCTCTCCAGCATTTGTTGTTTGTGGATTTTTTGATGATGGCCATTCTGACTCGTGTGAAGTGACATCTCATTGAAGTTTGGATTTGCATTTCTCTAATAACTAGTGATGTTGAACATCTTGTCTTGTGTGGCCATCTGTCTATTCAGATGTCTAGGTGATGTCTAGAAATGTCTATTCAGGTCTAGGGAGGAGGAGGCTTTTGTTGACCACAGGGCAAGGAGGCGGGAGTATCGTTGGCCTGTTGATGGAACAGGGACAAAGCGGGTAAGTCAGCGGTCAAGGGAAAGGTTGAGGCTGGAGTGGAGGGGAGGGAGCGGAGGAGTCAGGGAGGCAGGGGAGGAGCTGGCCTGGGATTCCGCGTCAGCGTGAATACAGCCAAACAGCTTTCACCAAGGCCCCATCCGCTATCAGGGGCTTTACTTGCATTAACTCACTTTATCCTCACAACGAAGGTAGGTTTATCTCATTATCCTGCCCACGCGATGGGGGAAGAAACCCAGGAACAGGAAGCGTGAGAAGGTAGCCAAGGCTGATGCTGTCTGGGCGTTTGGACCAAACCCCGTTTGGGGCCTTGATGTGTGACCTGCCCAGTCCAGGCGCATCAGATCCCGTGGCCCCTGGACCGTGCTAAAATCTCAGCCTGTCCAAGGACTGTGCCAGTGTAGTGTCTTCACAATGGGCTTCGTGTGAAGAGACCAGGGAGGCGAAAAGGTTATGGCATATTGCCTTTTCAACTTCCACTCTACTTCTTTATAACTACCCTCAATATGTTATTCTCGCCCCTTGATGAATATAGAAAACAACATAACCATCCAACTGCAGAAGCTGTAATCTTGGCAACCAAATCACTTACTCGGCTGTGCTTAACAGTGGGGATTCCTTCCCTCCACCATTCCTGATAAAATGTTTGCACAGCATTATACGGGGAGACAGAGCTATAGCAATAAAACACGAATAAGGATAATTTGTGTGTTGGCATTTCCACAATAGAATGTCAAGTGTTTCATACCCCAGTGATATTGAGCCTTTCTAAGCCAACTGCTTTGAAAAAAAAATGCCTTATGTTCATTTTATTATTAATCTTAAGCTGTACATATATATTATAGACACTCTTTTTGTATGATATGTTTCTCAAACAATATTTTAAAGTCTGTAATAAAAATAAATATGCATTGAAAATGACTGCATGGAAATGTGCATTGAAAATGATACTGTCAGGAGAACTAACAGGCAGTTTTTATTGAGGGAAAACTATTTTTTCTAAGACCACCCTGACCTCGTTTCATTTAATGCCCTATACTTTTCAGAATTCCCTGCAATGATCTTTTACAAAGGGACTTTGTTCCTTTTGTGGGACCTGATGATCAACCAATGTGGACTCATTTCTCTCATTATTCTTAGAGTTCTGCTTCAGACACTTTTCAGGTGGTAGATAAGGATATTCAGATCCCAGATTTAACTGGAAGTCATCACATCTTAAGAGCACTTACAAATCACACATTGTAAAATGAGTTGAAAAGTAATCTGTATGCATCATTTGAATTTTAGGGATTTCTTTATTCTTAAGAAATAGCTTTTTTATTAAACCATCATACATAGTTGAGACAGAAAAGTTTCAAAAGCGGAGGGGAAAAGGGTAGGAGAAACCTGTAGCTCACTCTGGTTTTGCATTTCAAAAAGACCCTCAAAAGCAGGCGGGACCAGCCCTCAGATCCCGCCCCTCCCCACCATGGTGTGTAGGAACCCAGTGAAGACCTTGCAAGGTCTGTGTGGGGTTTTGATCTCAGGTTCCCATCTGGTCCACATGGGGTGTGATGGAGATTCAGACAGCCTCCAGAGGGAGAGAGTTCTGGAAGCTGAGGTGACTCGTCTTTGGAACTGCCTACAAGATCAGGAAATTGCAGATGTGAACATGGACTAAATGGATGTTTTAGTTTCTTCATGTCAAAGACAGGAACAGTTCACTCTCAGTGTCTCAGAGTGAGCCACTGGTAAAAAGGTCACAAACATCTGCCATTTGACAATCAGATCCCTGGTGCCCAGGTCACAGGAAGGAAGCATGTGGGCAGTGGGTTGAAAAATGGTCTCCTAAAGATACGCCCATTTGCCAGTCCCCAGAACCTGCAAATATCACCCTAAGTGGCAAAAAAAATAGTGAAAATTGCCTTCTGTAGCCCTCCCTCAGCATCCGTGGGGGTACTGGTTCCAAGATGCTCTGCACCCCCAGTGTGGACACCAAAATCGACAGATGCTTGAGCCCCTTATACAAAATGCCTCAGCAGGACAGCCCGTCATCTGTATCCTCGGATTCCTAATCTGCCAATGGATGCAGAGCCCGCTTGTACAGAGGGCCAACCGTACAGCGAAAGATGTGATTAGGTTAAATCTTAAAGCTACTGTCCTGCGTTATCCAGGTGGACCCTACATGTCTTTATAACAGAGGCAAAAACACGGGAGTGCTGACCCGGACCCACAGGGAGGTGACGTGATGTGAAGACAGAGGCAGAGCCGGGAGTGATGCAGCCACAAGCCAAGAAGCGCCTGGTCCGTGGTGCCTCTGTAGGAGCCATGCCGGTGCTGGCTCCTTGAGTGCAGATATCTGGCCTCTGGACTGCGGGAGGGTGCGTGTCTGTTGTGTTAAGCCACCAAGTTTGTGATCACCTGTTATAGCAGCCGCAGGAAACTGATAATACAATGGGTCGTAAGTAAGGGGAGACAGAAGGAGAGGAAATTATTTTTTAGCTGCAGACTCATGAGGACTGGATTCTTCCATCAGGGTACTGTGCAGTGACTCTGGGAGCTGGCAAACAGCAACAGTGTCCCGAGGCAGGCAGCCTCATAGGATGGCCACGGTCTCCACCCCCTGGAGTCGCTTTCCATGGCGCAGGGATATTGCAGATGTAATTAAGGTAACTAATCAGTAGATTTTATTTTTTTAAGTATGTGTGTATTTGGCTGGGCTGGGTCTTCCTTGCTGTGGGGCCTTTTTTCTAGGGGAGGCTGCTCTCTAGCTGCAGTACATCGGCGTCTCTTTGTGGCAATTCTCATTGCAGAGCACGGGCTCTAGGAGCTCAGGTTTCAGTAGCTGTAGCAGACAGGCTCTAAGGCGCAGGCTCCACAGTGCTCTAGGTCACGTGGGATCTATCCGGATCAGGGATTGAACCTGGGTCTCCTGTATTGACAGGCAGGTTCTTTATCGCTGAACCCCCAGGGAAGCCCAAATCAGTTAATTTTTAACTCATGACTGACTGGGGGATTTTTGCAGAAACTAGCACCTGTGGCTGGCGATTCTTATTTTCACTGACCAAAACTTAATTCTGTTATCTCACTAACACTCTGTGGGTTATTACATTCAATAGTAACACCTGACACGACTGTGAAGTCTTCTAGTTTTTGTGAAAGGTTGTCTTCAATCCAGTGTTCTGCAGAAGCTAAGGCGCAATCTCCAGCACCGTGAGTTTCATTTTTACTTTCCCGATTGGAACCAGTCGCTAAAGATTTTTTTTTGTCTTTTTGCTGGTCTAATATTCAGAACATCTGAATCAGAACTATATTCTAAAGAACTATCATCTTCTGAGACACTAGTATATATGTTGCTTAGATAATCAGAGAAAGTATCTGCATAAAATTCACCAAAAAAATTCTTCACTGAAAATTTCACGATGTGTCATTTTTGAAAATTTTCCATTTATAAGATACACAAGGTTGGAACAAAAAGTTAACGGAGCAAAGTGTGAATGATAATGACAATCGTAAGTTGTACAATAAACCTTTGATCGATTTTCAGCTCTAACAACTCTGCATGGTGATGTTAGTTGTTTCGCTGTCTGAAAACATATTGAAACATCTCTGGTCAATAATGTGTTATGATAGAGAGATTGTTCCTGTGGTCCTCACCTGATCATACCAGCTTCTTTGAGTGCAGAGAGTCTTCTCCAATTGGTAGCGGAAGGGGATGTCATTGAGACACTCTGCTGGCTTAGAAGAAAGCAAACATCCATACTGTGAACTGCTGATGCAGGGAATTGGGGAGAATGGGGAGCGCGGTCCTGCAGCCATGGGAAAATGGGTTCTGCCAACAAGCAGGGAGCTTAGAAGGGGACCAAGGCCTAGCTGAGAAGCACAGCCTCAGCCAGTGTCCTGATTTGACCTTGTGACATCCTGAGCAAAACACGGCCACACCACGGCCCAGTTCTGACCTGCAGACTTGTCAGCTGATGAGTGGGCATTGTGGTAAGCTGCTTGGTTTGTGGGAACCTGTTAGGCAACAGCGGATAACTAGTGCACATCTCCAGTCAACACCTCCACTCATCTCCTTCCTCCACCATCCACTGCAGGCACATCCCCTGTGTGCCTGACCGGAAAGGATCTGCCGAAACCCAGGACGCATCTTCTATGATCTGACGTACCCAGGTGAATCCTGAAGAAATCAAGCTCTTGGTCCAGCAGAGGTTCTTGTAGGCAGGTGCTAAAGTCATATAATATGCAGAATAAACCTGCCTGTTCCCAGGTGAAAGTGAAAGTCGCTCAATTGTGTCTGACTCTTTGCGACCCCATGGACTTTTCTCTAGGCCAGAATGCTGGAGTGGGTAGCCTTTCCCTTCTCCAGGGGTTCTTCCCATCCCGGGGATCGAACTCAGGTCTCCCACACTGCAGGCGGATTCTTTACCAGCTGAACCACCAGGGAGTGGGTCCAATACACGCACACACAGGCACACATACCTGAATGTTAAGATGTAGTATGCTGATTTTCAAGAGGCAAAAACCATAGGCATTCACTTTAACCAAGAGGAAGAAAACTGCTCTGGACACGATTCAGAGAATAAGCCTCATCTCTCTGCACACTGCGCACCCCTCCTGGGGCTCTCCTCCCTGCTCTCAGCTCTTGCACACTCTTTCTCTCAGCCTGTACTTTCACTCTTCAAACAGCTGACTTCATCTTTAAGGTTTCAACT
Organism: Ovis canadensis; assembly: GCF_042477335.2. Taxonomy (NCBI): domain Eukaryota; kingdom Metazoa; phylum Chordata; class Mammalia; order Artiodactyla; family Bovidae; genus Ovis; species Ovis canadensis. The sequence goes on from NC_091270.1 coordinate 57,827,995, forward strand.
TAAGGATAGTCTCCCCCAAGGGTCTTCTCCCTGACGTCCCCTTCTGCAGTTGGTCTCCACTGTCAGTCTCTCCAAGTCTATCTTCCTTCTGTCACGGCACTTCACATTCTGTAACTATATATTGGTTTCTTTTTCTGTTTGCTTGACCACTAGAGTATGACTTTCTATATGATTCAGGAGTCTGTTGGTTGCAAGCAACAGAAATCCCTCCTGACTTGCTTAAATTACAAAAGAAGGGTAGCTTTTGTAAGAGTCAAGGAAAAAGTCTCAGCAAGGGTGAGAATGGCGACTCCTGTAGGACTTTTTAGTGCTCCTCTCACAATCCCAGCCGCTCTGGAGCCTGGGTGTCTCCACTGACATCTGAAGTTCTGGGAGAAGGAATGTGGTGGGTTAGGCTGGGTTGGCTTTCCACCCTTGAAATTCACTGTGAGCTCCTGTGACGGACGCATGTCCTGTGAAAGCTCATCTGTTGTTTTTCTAACACATTACGGACTATTATTAACTGGAGTCTATCAGTACTTTCTCAGACAGCGATACAATTAAAATCACCGCATGAAACTGTTAGAGCTTAAAACTGATCAAGGGTTCATTATACAACTTACGATTGCCATTATCATTTATATTTTGCTCTGTTATGGTTTTGTCCCAATCTTGTGTCTATTATAAACATAAAAACTTCAAAACTGACGCATTGTGAAATGTTGAGTAAAGGAGTTTTTTTTTTTTTTTTGGTGAATTTTATGCAGCTACTTCCTCTGATTATCCAAGTGACATATATACTAGTGTCTCAGAAGATTATAGTTCTTCAGAATAGAGTTCCTGTTCAGATGATGTGGATATTAGACCAACAAAAAGACAGAAAACCTTAGTGATTGATTCTGATAGGGAAAGTGAACATGAAATTCACACAGTGTTGGAGAATGCTCCTTTGCTTCTACAGAAGAGTGAATCGAAGGCAACGTTTCATGAAAATTAGGAGTCTTTACAGGTGTGTCAAGTGTAACTATTGTCCCACAAAATGTTTGTGAAATAATAGAATTGATTTTTTGACAACAACTTTCTCGAGCTGGTCACTTCTCAAACAAACTTGTATCACTAACAGAATGAAAAACCATATGGAAAGTATGATAAGCCTTCAAAATGGGCTTATGTAAACAATAGTGACATGAAGAAGTTACTCGGATTAACAGAGGGAAGTGGGGTTGATAGGTTCTGGGCAGGGAGCAAAGGAAGTGAACACAGATTGTGTGGAAGGTTGTGCCCAGAGCGATATTACCAGATCTATGGGCCTCTGACTTTTTCAGTCTCTGATTGGCACGAGTCTCCAGCGGACGTTACCACCATCCAGGGACTCTTTGTCACCATACATAGGTGTTCTAGACTGAATGTCTGTGTATCCACAACTTCATATGCTGAACCCTACCCTCCAGTGCGATAGTATTAGGAAGTGGGGCTTTTGGGAGGTGATGCTGTCATGAGTACAGGGCACCCGTGAGTGGGATCAGTGCCCTCATCAAAGAGGCCCCCAGGAGCATTCTCGCCACCCGTCATGTGAGGAGCTAAGTGAGAAGACAGCCTCCATCTATGAACCGAGAAGCAGGCTCTTCACCAGACACAATCTGCCAGCACCCTGACCTTGAATTTCCCAGCCTCAAGCACTGTGAGAAATACATTTCTGTTTATAAGCTTCCCAGTCTATGCTATTTGGTTGTAGCAGCCTGAACGGAGTGAGAAATTCGTAAGGAGAAGTGGGGTGCTGCCGTAACAAACACCTGAAATGGGGAAGTGGGTCATGGGTGGAGGCTGGGAGAGTTTGGAGGCGACTGCTAGAAAGAGCCTCTTTGCTCGGAATGGACCATGAAGGGTGATTCCGTTGAGGACCTGGGAGAAAGGAGGGGAGCTGGAGAGACAGCCTCCCTCCTCTTGCCCCTCGAGGCCCCTCGAGCCGCGAGGGCCCAGCCTGAGCCTGGCAGGAAGGTCCGCCCTGTGCCTGATCCACGATCGGGTTTTGAACGCACATGACTTGTTTGACTTCCTGCCCTCACAGCTGCAGAGGAGAGAAACGGCACCTTAAACCTCCCCTGGCTCCAGCTGAGGTGCTATTTAGATGGAACTTGGGCTTCTGAGATCTTTCTGGGAGGAGTCAAGACTTTGGGAACCACTGGGGTGGAATGGAAGTATTTCATAGGCAACACGGGCATGAACGTGGATGGGGGCAGAATGTGCTATTTGCGAGCACCAGTCTATAGTGGTTTTTTCAGACCACGGCACAAAATAGACTAAGACAGTAGGTAAACCGGCCGTCACAGGCTAAGCCCATCTGTGTGTTCTATGGAGCTGGAGACATCCAGCATTATCCCTGATAAGGCAATGTGGACACCAAGATACAGTGAGAAAAACAGGCGGCAGCTCAGAGGGGCGGGATGGGGAGGTGGCGGGGAAGCTCAAGCGGGACGGATGTGTATGTATGGCTATCACTGACTGGAGCTGTTTATGGCAGAAGTCAACAGCACATTGCAAAGCAATTATACACTAATCATAAAAAATGGAGGCTCCAGAGAGGATCTAAGTATGAATCCGGCCTGACCACCGTGACTCCAGCCAAGTCAGCCTGCCCGAGCCTCAGCTTCCTTATCCATCAGATGGGCATCACTGTGTACGTTTGTGAAGACACTGCTTTCTCAAAAAGCTGTATATTAGAGTATAACAGCTCACTGGAGGGGATGTAAGTTGCTCTGAGGGCAGACCATCTGCAGTGTAACCTAGCAGCTCTGCAGAAAAGTGAGACACACCGTGGAATGCCTGACCCCTCATTCTGAAGTTTTTCCACCTGCTCTATAATTAAACACTCTTTTATGGTCCTGGGGGTAAAGACTGGTGAAAGACAGTGAGTTTTCAAGGAAACTTCTTTTGTGATCTGGCAGGATTCCCGTAACTGTCAGGGAGCCCCCATCACTGGTTCCCAGGACAGAGGATGGTACCTATGGAGTTAAGTAACTGCCCTGCCAGGACCACCTGCCGGCTGACAGGGACAGTCTCGGAGCAAATACAGCAGAGATGTAGCAAGTCACCTTTCAGCTAGGGGCGTTAGGGGTGCTTGAGATGTTTTTGCTTTTTAAAGGACTCAGCCTGTTTTATCTGCAGGACTTCATTGCATGCATGTGTCAGTCACTAAGTCATGTCCGACTCTTTTCGACCCCATGGACTGTAGCCCGTCAGGCTCCTCTGTCCATGGGATTTCCCGGGCAAGATTACTGAAGTGAGTTGCCATTTCCTTCTCTAGGGGATCTTCCCAACCCATGTATCATCATTCAAGAAACCCTCTGTTCTCCTCTTTTCCCTTCCTCTGCTTTGCAAAAGACTTATCTCCATTGATTGAGTAGGAAATATAGGAACACAATTTTAAAAAAATCAAATGTATTCACAGATTACAGTGAAGAGACCCCCTCTCACACCTAACCTCCCCTCATCCCTCCCTCCCCACTCGTGTCATCAGTTCCTCAGAGTCCTTCCAGGTGCTCAGTGAGACGTGTCTTTGTGTTTGTGTGTGTGCACTCTAAAAGCGAGTGGGGGCACTACTATGCGCTACTATGCTTTTTCTAAAAAAACACAGCCTCAGTAAGATGTAGCTCTCACATGGTGGGCTTCCCAAGTGGCTCAGTGGTGAGGAATCTGCCTGGCAGTGCAGCAGCCTCGGGTTCGACCCCTGGACTGGACGGCCGCCTTCCCCTCGGGGTCCCCACTCCATGTGCACATGCCCCTGGTGTTTCTCTGTGTCCTCAGCCCCTCGTCCAAGAAGGACCTAGTCAGACTGCACTAGGGCCACCCCAAGTTCAGTTCAGTTCAGTCGCTCAGTTGTGTCCCACTCTCTGCGACCCCATGAATGGCAGCACGCCAGGCCTCCCTGTCCATCACCAACTCCTGGAGTTCACTCAGACTCACGTCCATTGAGTCCGTGATGCCATCCAGCCATCTCATCCTCGGTCGTCCCCTTCTCCTCCTGCCCCCAATCCCTCCCAGCATCAGGGTCTTTTCCAATGAGGCAACTCTTCACATGAGGTGGCCAAAGTACTGGAGTTTCAGCTTTAGCATCAGTCCTTCCAATGAACACCCAGGACTGATCTCCTTCAGAATGGACTGGTTGGATCTCCTTGCAGTCCAAGGGACTCTCAAGAGTCTTCTCCAATACCACAGTTCAAACGCATCAATTCTTCGGTGCTCAGCCTTCTTCACAGTCCAACTCTCACATCCATACATGACCACAGGAAAAACCATAGCCTGGACTAGGCGGACCTTAGTCAGCAAACTAATGTCTCTGCTTTTGAATATACTATCTAGGTTGGTCATAACTTTTCTTCCAAGGAGTAAGTGTCTTTTAATTTCATGGCTGCAATCACCATCTGCAGTGATTTTGGAGCCCCCAAAAATAAAGTCTGACACTGTTTCCGCTGTTTCCCCATCTATTTCCCATGAAGTGATGGGACTGGATGCCATGATCTTCGTTTTCTGAATGTTGAGCTTTAAGCCAACTTTTTCACTCTCCACTTTCACTTTCATCAAGAGGCTCTTTAGTTCCTCTTCACTTTCTGCCATAAGGGTGGTGTCATCTGCATATCTGAGGTGATTGATATTTCTCCCGGCAATCTTGATTCCAGCTTGTGTTTCTTCAAGTCCAGTGTTTCTCATGATGTACTCTGCATAGAAGTTAAATAAGCAGGGTGACAATATACAGCCTTGACGTACTCCTTTTCCTATTTGGAACCAGTCTGTTGTTCCATGTCCAGTTCTAACTGCTGCTTCCTGACCTGCATACAGATTTCTCAAGAGGCAGGTCAGGTGGTCTGGTTTTCCCATCTCTTTCAGAATTTTCCACAGTTTATTGTGATCCACACAGTCAAAGGCTTTGGCATAGTCAATGAAGCAGAAATAGGTGTTTTTCTGGAACTCTCTTGCTTTTTCCATGATCCAGTGGATGTTGGCAATTTGATATCTGGTTCCTCTGCCTTTTCTAAAACCAGCTTGAACATTAGGGAGTTCATGGTTCACGTATTGCTGAAGCCTGGCTTGGAGAATTTTGAGCATTACTTTACTAGCATGTGAGATCAGTGCAATTGTGCGGTAGTTTGAGCATTCATTTGCATTTCCTTTCTTTGGAATTGGAATGAAAACTGACCTTTTCCAGTCCTGTGGCCACTGCTGAGTTTTCCAAATTTGCTGGCATATTGAGTGCAGCACTTTCACAGCATCATCTTTCAGGATTTGAAACAGCTCAACTGGAATTCCATCACCTCCACTAGCTTTGTTCCTAGCGATGCTTTCCAAGGCCCACTTGAGGCCTCATTTAACTCTTTAAAAGCCCATCTCCAAACACAGTCCCTTTTTGGAGTACAGGGGGTGAGGGCTTCATCATATGAATTTGGGGGGGACAGAACTGGGCCATAAGAGTGGAGGAACCCCTGCCCGACGGGCCTGTTCGGAGGGGGCGGGAACAGGGCACAGTGGCAGTGTGCACAGCAGGCACCCCATGAAGCTCTTCTGCGTCACCCTGAGGGCCGGCGGGGCTGTACCTCCCCAGCGTAGTCCTCAGCGGGTGAGGACCACGAGGAGGGAATCTGGAGGACCCCTGGGAATCCTTGCCCGCTGAAAGCGGGCGGGAGCAGCCTCCCTCCCCAGGGCTTGCCAGACGCCGTGGTTCTCAGACGCGGACTCGCATCGGAATCCCTGGGAGGGCTTATACATCGCCCCCAGATTGCTAGTCGTTGGTCTTCGAAGGGAGGATGGAGGAAGGGTATTTCCAACCAGCTCCCAGGGGCTGTTTTTGGTCCAACGACCACACAATGGGAGAGTCCTGAGCCTCAGGTGTTCCTGGTGCATCGGAGGCCAAGAATGAAGAATGGGTGGAGAGGGAGAGAGCGTCCTGGGGAATAATGGCTCACACAGGCACGCAGGGCTGCATTTCTAGGGCCAGCGTGACGACCCCAAGTTAGCTTTGCCCTCCGTCTTCACTGACTCCAAGGTCAGAGCCGGGACACGCTTCCAAGCTCTTCTGCCCTGAGCTGGACGGGCTCGGCCTCTGCGTCCTCTTCTGACTCCCTCCCGTCCCCAACCTGGTCCGCTAAGTCAGCTGTGGTCACCCATGAGGAGGAAGGGTCCCCAGGGAGGAGCAGGCCCCTTCGCGAAGCAGCAGCTCCGACGGGAGGGGGCAACGCCGGAGCCTCCGGAAATGTCGGCTTCCCCCACAGAGTCGCCTGGATGACGGGCGAGGAGAAGGCTTTTCTACTTCTCATTGAAGTAGGCTTTATGTGTCTAAAGATGTTTTATGGAAACAGAAATTGTACCTGATAAAGTGCCAGCATTAATCCATTTGATGTGTTTAAGGGAAGCATTTTCACAGCAACATATCACGTTAATGTAAGTCTGATGGATGAGAAATGGCAGAGGATGATTTAAAAAACTCTTTTTTTTTTAACACGATGGAGAAAAAAGACTGACTTTCCATTTTATTTTTTTCCTGTGAGTAAGGGTATCTCTGATCCTAACAGTATTTGCTGAAACAGAGTTTGGGGTAAAATCCGAAGGGAGTTTTCAGAGCCGGGCAATTTCTTTCTACATCTGCTTCACGGGCTCAGCCATCAGACCAGCAATTCAGTTCAGTAAACATTTATTGAGCACCTACTGTGTGTTGGGCATTATCCTGCAGCTGAAGGGAACACACAGGTGGCGGTGATGGGAGGTAGTTGGACACCCCCCCCCCCCGCCCTCACCCCATGCCATTCCACCCACCCCAGCCCAGTCTACTCTCAATGCTTGATTTGTCTTATTAAACGACTCATCCTGGACCTCTCTGGTGTCTCAGTGGTGAAGAATCCCCCTGCCAATGCAGGGGATGTGGGTTCAGTCCCCAGTCCAGGAAGACTCCATATTCCAAGAGGCACCTAAGCCCGTGTGAGCAACTACTGAAGCTTGCGCTCCCCAGAGCTGGTGCTCCACACCCAGAGAAGCCGCCGAAATATGAGGCCCTGCATCGCAACTGGAGAGGAGCCCCGACTCGCCGCAACCAGAGGAGAGCTCGCACGGCAACGAAGGCCCCGCACAGCCAAAACATAAAGAACTTCAAAAAACCTCATCCTGAGTGCCCTGTTCTACACTGTGCTCGGCAATAAGGAAGCACACCATCTATTCAACTTTCACTAAAGTCTCAAAAAAAAAAATGTGTTTTAAAGGTATGTCTCTCCCCAACAAGCCCCTGAACATCTTCCCCAAAGCACAGATTAAAGCACATTTTCAAAGGTGTCTCAGGAGCACGTGCAAGTCGAAGAGCTCTCTGGCTTAGAATACAAGGATGCACTGGGGTTCATCAAAGTATCAAGTCACTGACTACTAACGGTAGTTAGAACCACACTTGTCAGACGATTGGCTGTTTATTTTAAAAAGATATACTCGAGGGGATTCCACAGCTGTCTCATTTGCTTGCCAGAGCTGAGGACACTGGTGGGAAGTCAAGAAGGAGACACTTTCATCACGAGCGGCCAGGGCCGCTGACCCCACCAGGACCGGGGTGTGTCCCAGACGGTGGTCCTCCACGCAGGACTTGTGATCAGATGCAAAAAGCAGGGCTAAGGCTCCGCCTAAAATTTTACCAAGAAGGGTGGTGGCAAAGAATCTGCCTGCCAACACAGGGGACCTGGGTTCGCTCCCCGGTCCGAGAAGATCCCACAAGCCAGGAGGAGCAACTAAACCCGGGGGCCACAGCTCCTGAGCCTGTGCTTGAGCGCCCGTGGGCCACAGCTGCTGAGGCCCGTTCAGCCTAGAGCCCGGGCGCCAGGAAGAGAAGCCTCCCGACGGAAAGCCCGCACAGGCGACGGGAGAAAAGTCCGAGCGGCAGTGAAGACAGCACAGCCAAAAATAAATCAGTAAATAATAATAATTTTAAAAAGTATTTTGAAAAAAAGGTTTTGGCAAGAAATACTGCAAAGCCGCCCGCAGAGGGGAGAGGGAAGGCGGGCCAGCAAAGGGGACAGAGGGTGGGTGGACAGGAGGGGCAGGACGGGGAAGGTCGGGGGTAGGGGGTGGGGGTTGTGGCGCTGGGGGGAGGGAACAGCGTTCCTTTCGCCTCCCTTCCGATCCTGCTCCGACCCGGCAGAAAGGCTCCTTCTGAAGACACAGCCCCCAGACATCGGGCTTCAGGAGTCTTACCCCCCGTAGTGGGGTTCCTGCATGCTCGGTTCTCATGAGAGGCTGAGTTATTTTTGAATTAGCACAGGGTCTTTCGACAGTCACCAGACAGAAAGGATGTGCTTGGCTAAACAAGTGTGCCAATTCAGCCTTTCACTTTCTGGTGGCCCTTCAGGAGGACCCGGGGCCCCAGCCAGAGCCACTGTCTGCTGCGGGGTGTTTTGCAAAGAAAGACACGGCCGCCTAAAGACCCAGAAAGGAATGGCTGGACGAAGCTGTTTTCTGCTTTAGTGGATTTCACACCCTGCCCCTGGACGGCCCATTTCTCTCTTCCTTCCTCTTTCTTCTTGCCTTTCAAGCCCTCTGTGAGTGGTTGCAGTGACTAGAAGGTCAGGCGAGCGGGAGCCCAGACCCTGACCTGGGGCATCCCTCTCTGCGCTGTGTCGAGTCCACGGGAGCTGGCCTGAGACCCAGGGGGTGGGCCAGGTTTGGGGCTGGACCACGCAGCGGAAATGTGGATGTGGTGGTCCAGGAGGCCCGCGGACGAACGCTGGCCTCGGGTCCTGAGACAGCAGTGGAGCAACGGGAGGGTCCAAGCAAGGGCCCACTTGAGTTTACATTTTAGGAAGTGCCTTCGGGTGGCGTTTTGGATGACAGAGAGGGGAGCGTTTGGAGGCCAGGAGAGTTTTTTGAGATCTGCTAGAGATTTTATGGAGACGGCAATGGCACCCACTTTCACTTTTCACTTTCATTCATTGGAGAAGGAAATGGCAACCCACTCCAGTGTTCTTGCCTGGAGAATCCCAGAGTCGGACACAGAGTCGGACACGACTGAAGCGGCTTAGCAATTTTATGGGCTTCCCAGGTGGCACTAGTGGTAAAGAACCCCCCTGCCAGTGCAGAGACTCGGATTCAACCCCTGGGACAGGAAGAGCCCCTGGAGAAGGGTATGGCAACCCACTCCAGTACTTTTGCCTGGAGAATCCCATGGACAGAGGAGCCTGGTGGGCTACAGTCCAGGGGTCATGAGAGTCGGACACGACTGAAGTTAACAGCATGCACGCACAGAGATTTCGTGTGCTGCTGGTCTCTGGAATGCTCTACTTTGAAATGTGATTTATCTGACTTTGTTTATTTATTTTTGGCTCTGTGGGTCTTCCTTGCTGCCAGCGGGCTTTTCTCTAGTTGCATCGAGCAGGGGCTACTCTCTGGCTGTGGTGCGCGGGCTTCCAGGAAACAGAACACGCAGGACCCACTTTGAGATGCGGTTACAAGGTCTCCAGCTCCCTCTCCACCCACTCCTCGCTTCTCGGAGCCTGGTGGGGAGGGAAGCAGACTGCCATACTTGGGAGGGGTCCTGTGGCGAGGGCCCCGGTCAGGTCCCCAGGCATTGGAGAGAGCGGGGCCGTGACCCGCAGTCAGGTCGTGAGACGCTGCCGCTTGGGAGCGGGTCCTCCACGCCCTCCCCGCACCTTCAGACACGTGCAGTATTGCCTGGCTCCTAAACCGGCCCCCAGGGCTCCTCAGCTGAAGTCAGGGTTTGTGTGTGGAATGAACAGCTCCCGCAGAGCAGACCCCTCCCACCCACACGGAACCTCTGGCTTATACTTAGATAGTTGTCCATTTTGCAAAATGTGACCAGTCACAGAGCTGCTGCTGGGGTCCCTGCTCTCCCAGGAAGCCGCAGGTACTCATCTTTCGGGCCCAGGGTGGGTGGTGAAGAGGGAAATGCCTGACCCGGAGCTCTGGGGCAAGGAGGGTCTGGGCTGGAGCCTCAGGACGGCCTCTCACATAGGTTCAACCTCCAAGATATCGCTTAACCTCTTGGAATCTCGGGGTCTTCATTTGTAATGTGAGGATTCTTATGCCTGCCTAGCGGGGTGGTTTCTAAGGGTGCAGGACGTGTGGGAGGTGTCAGGTTCACAGACAGAGGGAAATAACGGCCGGGTGAGGTCGGAAATGCCCTTCCCAGGGTCAGGCTGGGAGAGCTTGGGCCGAAAAGTGCAGGCTCATGTATCTTTCCAGTTATGGTTTTCTCTGGATATATGTGCAGGAGTGCGATTGCTGGGTCATATGGTAGTTTTAAATTTAGATACTGTTAGGGACCAAACGACGGGCTCTAGGACCTGAGTCATGTTTACCAGAAAGAGACAGGATATGCGCTCATCCTGCCTGGCCAATCATGTAACGCCAGCTACTCCTGTAACTGAGACAAAGAACTGCCTGTATATAAGCCGCCATACTCCTTTGTTCGGGGCTCTTGTCGGATTCCCTTGTGTGGGATGAGACTTGAGCCCTAGCACGCTAGAGATAAACTCCCTTCTTGTTTTTGCATTACTGTAGTGGACTTGCTCTCTCGGTCGGTTTGGAGATACGGGCTCGGAGCATAACATTTGGGGGCTCGTCCGGGATCTCCGTCCCGCCGGGGAGGACAACTCTCCTGGTAGAAGGGAGTAACCTCGTTAAGAGATAAGAGCTCTGAGCACCGGTGCTAATGTTGCAGAAGCCCAGATTAAGTCCAAGGCCTAGTATCTTACTGGGGAGGCATCTGGCTGTAAAGTGCAGAGGCAAGTCAGCGTAAGGCCGGGGCCTAGTTTCGTGCTGGGGAGGCAGCTGGCTCTGATACTGGATTAAGTCAGCGTAAGGCCGGGGCCTGGTTTTGTGCTGGGGAGGCGGCTGGCTCTGTGAACATCCTGCAGGTAAGATTGAGTGCATTGTCGGTGGCCACCTTGCGTTTGTTATCTGTTTGTCTATTTGTGGTGTCTGCGTTGCTCTTTGTGTGCTCTGTTGGCTCCCAGTGTACTTTTCCATGATCATGGGACAAACAACTTCTACTCCTTTGTCTCTTATGATTAACCACTTCTCTGATTTCAAGTCTAGAGCACAGAATCTATCATTGCTGGTGAAAAAAAGCAAGTTAGTAACTTTTTGTTCTGCCGAGTGGCCTGTTTTTGATGTCAGCTGGCCACAAGAAGGCACCTTCAGCCTGCCTACTATTCAAGCGGTCAGAGAGAAGGTGCTCACCCCCTACCCTTCAGGACACCCAGCCAGACCAAACCCCATACATTTTAGTCTGACAGGACCTGGTGGAAACCCCCTGGCCTGGCTAAAACCTTTTGTTTTTCAGCCCCTCACTTCCCTTCCCTCTTCCCCGCCCTTGCTTCCACAGGTTCCACAGGTTTCATCAGGAGAAGCCAAAAAGAGAACCAAGCCTTCAGCTCCTCCCAGAAAAAGGTGCCCCACCTAGGGAACTCAGAGAAAGGCAAAAAAAAAAAAAAAAAAAATGGCCAGCGTAGCTAAAGAAGACCCGGAGGTTCCCTCCTCCACCATTCATGCGTTTCCGGTCCGGGCGGGGCCAGCCAGAGAGGGTGGAGAACGGACATATCAGTATTGGCCCTTCTCCACTAGTGATTTGTACAATTGGAAAACCCATACTCCCTCCTTCTCTGAAAAACCGCAGGGTCTTATTGATCTTTTAGAGTCTATCCTGTTTACTCACAATCCCACTTGAGATGATTGTCAGCAACTGTTACAGGTACTTTTTACTACAGAGGAGCACTAACGGATCCTGTCAAAAGCCCGGAAGAATGTGCCAGGGGTGGATGGGAGGCCCACAATGCAGCCTAACCTCGTTGAGGAGGGGTTCCCCTTGGTGCAACCCAACTGGGACTTCAAACGCGCTGAAGGTAGGGAGCGTCTCCGAGTGTACCGTCAGACTCTCATGGCTGGCCTTAGAGAGGCCACCAGAAAGCCAACTAATTTGCCAAAATAAATCCAGTGAGACAAGAGCCAAATGAGAGCCCAGAAGCCTTCCTGAAAAGGATAATAGAAGCTTTTAGACAGTATACCCCTATGGACCCACAGGCAGATGAGTCACGAGTGGCAGTTATGTTAGCATTTGTAAATCAAGCAGCCCCGATATTAAAAAAAAGTTACAAAAGATAGAGAGGTTAAATGAACTATCCTTGCAAGATCTAGTGAGGGCAGCCGAGAGAGTTTTTAATCATGGAGAGATCCCAGAAGAGAGAGAGGACCACATTAAAAAAAAAAAAAGAAAATTTAGAGCTGAAGAAAACCGTAAAAATAAAAAAGAGGGGCCCAAGAACCCCAAGAACGAGACTCCCTCTCCAGACAGTCATATCCTCTACTCGGGTGAGGATAGCGACTAGGGGGGTCAGGGCTTGAAGCCCCTCCCCAAGTCCTGGGTAACTATAAATGTGGAGGGGAAACCGGTTGGCTTCATGGTGGACACGGGAGCCCAATACTCAGTCTTAAACCAAAAAGATGGACCCATGTCTAAAAAAAAGTAGCTAGGTGCAGGGAGCAACCGGGACTAAACGATATAGATGGACTACAAAACGGCATGTGAACTTGGGGGCCCACCAGGTAACCCATTCTTTTCTGGTGATACCTGAGTGTCCAGCGCCCTTGTTGGGAAGAGATTTACTGTCTAAAGTAAATGCCCAAATTCATTTCGACCACGGACAAGTGTCGGTTTTAGATGGGACCGGGCATCCTCTTCAGGTCCTGTGTCTGGCATTAAAAGATGAATACAGACTCTACTTGCCAGAGGCCCCAGCAACAATAAGCACCGAAGTACAACCATGGGTTCAAAGATACCCTCAGGCCTGGGCTAAAACTGCAGAAATGGGACTAGCCAAACAGAGGCCCCCTATCATTGTGGAACTGAAAGCCAGTGCTTCCCCGGTGAGGGTACGACAGTATCCCATGAGTCAGGAGGCTCAACAAGGAATTACTCCTCATATACAACGCCTCATAGACGCTGGGGTCCTGAAAAAGTGCCGGTCCCCACAGAACACTCCCCTGTTGCCTGTGAAAAAGCCTGGGGGAACTGATTTTAGACCGGTTCAAGATCTACGAGAAGTCAACAAACGGGTGAATGATATTCATCCTATGGTTCCTAACCCTTATACATTGCTAAGCAACTTGCCTCCAAACTACATTTGGTACACTGTTTTAGATTTAAAAGATGCCTTTTTTAGTTTGCCTCTTGCCCCCGCAAGCCAAGAGATCTTTGCCTTCGAATGGCAGGAAGACGGTGGTCAGACCCCTGTGCAGCTGACATGGACTCGCTTACCACTATGCCGGGGGCCAGCGTGAGGAACTCCGCCCATGGCAAAGGTCATGAGGAACGAGGCTTGGCATACGCAAAGGCGTGATCAAGCCTCAGGAAACCCCCTGTTCCCGAGCATCTAACCCCAAAGCCAGAGTCTGTTTTATGCTCTCACCTACACCTCTGACTTTACGGGGGGCTCTCCCCCATAACCGTTTCTCTCGGAGAAGGAGTAAACGTGCAGCTCCAAGGCAATAAAAATTCCTGGGCGTGACAAGAGTGTTTCAGCTTACGGACTCCTCTGAAGGTTATCTAGCCCACCTGTATAGGTTCGTCCAGCCACATGTGATTGTCTACAGCCTCCTAACCTGAGAGGCACGAGATGTTTTAGACTTACTAAAGGCAAATTCTTTTGGGGAGTTGGAAATTATTAGTATAGTGTGTTGGTTAGGAATTATATTGGTGAAGGGTTCTTCATTTGTTGTGTCAATAATTGCTGCTAATTCCCTGCTCTGGGTGGGACAAGGATGTTTCAGGTCAAACCTCTCTGCTGACAGACTAGCTTGTGTGACAGGATTATCCATACTGCTGCCACTAGGCACGTGATTGTTTACTACCTCTCAACTGTAAACAACACAGAGTTTTGGAGTATTTTGAGAGTCTTAATTAGCATAGGACTTTTTCTTGTTGTTGAGTCAATGATTGCCGCCAGGCCTCCATATCCTTAGGCACCTGGGAATATATTAATCAATGTATTTGGAGTATAGCAAAGGAAATATAGTAGTTTTTGATGTTAGCAATACTAGACTTTTTGAGTTAATGGATTTTCTCTTTTGTAATAGATCACTGTACTTTGTTATAAATCACTGTGTCCTTGCTATGTAAGAATGTAACTTTATCATATCTTAAGACTAAATAGATCTTAAGGGGAGCATTGGTGAAATGATTTTCATTTGTTGGGCTGATGTTTGCTGCTAAATCTCCATGTTCCCTACCCTTATAATGAATATAACTAACATATAGGTAAATAAGTATTATTTACCTAACATATAGGTAAATAAGTATTATTTACCTAACATATAGGTAAATAACATATACATAAATAAGTATTAACCTTTAAGCATATGGGAGAAATAAGTATTAACCTTTAAGACTAATCATGTTAACCTTGGGTTAAATAAATTCCTTTCCTGATTGTAGCTCACTACACCCTCACCCTATAGGAATGCAACTTTATTTGGAGGGTGGTGCCTGGTTTAAGAAAAAACACCCTTGGAAGAAATAAGATTTTTGGTTATCAGAAAGAAAGGATCATAAAATGTCAGCAGGTCTCACTCATGGCCAGAAGATGATGTAATATTCCTAAGACCTTTTTTTTAAATACATTTATGTGAAGCACCTGATTTTGACAAAGGTCAGGACTGCTGACTCCCACGTGACTCTGTATTCATCCCTGTGTGTGTAACAAAAGGTATATAAGCAAACCCAAAAATAAAGAAATCGGATCAGTTTCCAGAAAGACTGATTCCCCCATGTTGCTTCTTTCTTGCTCCCGTTTTTCTGGCTGAATTCCCATCTGGAGCATGGATGCTATTCCACGTAATCCAAGTTATTCAGCCTCCTTTTCTCCACTAATCTTCCTACTACACTATCCATTTCTAATCTCTCTATATCTGTGATTAAATATGTATTTTTCCAAAGACGCCGACTCCGTCCCCACCTTTGAATCACCCTGGATCCACCGGGGCTGGACCCCGGCACCACAGGGTTTCAAAAACTCGCCCACGTTATTTAATGAGGCCCTGGACAAAGACCTCCGTGAATATCGGGTTGAACACCCTACCATTGTTTTATTACAATATGTTGATGACCTTATGCTGGCGGCGGCTACAGAGAAAGAGTGCCAAGAGGCAACAGGTGACCTTCTCCAAACCTTGGGGACTTTAGGTTACTGGGCTAGTGCCAAAAAGGCCCAGATTGCCAAGCAAGAGGTTACATACCTCGGTTATAAGATAAAACAGGGCCAGAGGTGGCTAACACAGGCTATGAAAGAAACCATCCTCCAGATCCCTGAGCCGGCTAACCCTAGACAAGTGAGAAAATTTCTGGGAACGGTGGGATATTGCCAGTTATGGATCTTGGGGTTTGCAGAAAAGGCCAGGCCCCTATATGAGGGGACCAAAGAAAACAAGGACTGGAAATGGACTGAGCCAATGAAAGAGGCCTTCCAAGAGCTCAGGCGAGCCTTGCTAGAGGCTCCTGCCCTTGCCCTCCCTGATCCATCTAAGCCTTTCCAATTATTTGTAGATGAAAAGCGGGGGATAGAAAAAGGGGTACTAACACAGAGATGGGGACCATGGAAGCGACCTGTAGCTTACCTTTCCAAGAGACTGGGCCCAGTGGCAGCCGGATGGCCACCTTGCCTCCGTATCATCGCGGCCACCGCGCTCTTAGTCCACGATGCTGATAAACTGACTTATGGACAGAGACTCTTGGTCTACACTCCTCATGCCATAGAGAGAGTTTTAAAGCAACCCCCAGGTAAATGGATTTCTAATGCCCGCTTGATGCACTACCAGGCCTTGCTACTTGACACCCCACGGATTCATTTCCAAACGCCCTGCACTCTAAATCCGGCCACTCTTTTGCCCAATCCGGGGGAAAATAGCCCCCTCCATGATTGTGATGAGATACTGGCCGGGGTAACAGCAATGCGAAAGGACTTAACCTATACTCCACTGGATAACAGTGAGCTAAGATGGTTCACAGACGGCAGCAGTTACGTAAAAGATGGACAGAGAAGGGCGGGAGCCGCAGTAGTAGATGACTCTGGACGGACGATATGGGCAGAGGCCCTTCCCCCGGATACCTCAGCACAAAAGGCAGAGTTAATTGCCCTGATGCAAGCATTAGAGAGAGCCAAAGGAAAAAAAGAATAACTATCTTCACTGACAGTCGCTATGCTTTTGGCATGGTACACATCCAGGGCCTGATGTATCGGGAACGCGGGTTTTTGACAGTTAAAAAAAAAAAGAAATTAAAAACTTGCCTGAAATCCGTAGACTTTTAGAGGCTGTACAGATGCCTCGGGCTGTGTCAATAGTACACGTACCTGGACATCAGAAGGGTGACAGCCCCACGGCACGAGGGAATCGTGCCGCAGACCTGGCAGCTCAAAAAGTAGCTGATGAAGATTTCATCACCCCTGTGTTGGCGATCGGACTTCCACCTCCAGGTATGGGAACTCTGCCCCCAACCCCTGAGTATTCATCCACAGACTTTGCTTGGATCCAAGAACACACCAACCTTCAAAAAAATAAAGATGGATGGTACCGAGACTCAGACGGCTACTTGATACTCCCTGCTCAGTTGGGACGGCAACTATGTGAGCATTTGCACTTGTCTACTCATCTGGGAGAAAAGAAGACTCTGATGCTCTTTCAAACTGCGCGCCTGCGATTTCCCCGGCACCAGACAACTGTAAAGAACATAGTGCATGCTTGTAAGGCGTGTCAACAGATGAGGCCAGGAAAAGGACAACATGCAGGACTGAGGTATTGGGAAAAAGGACCAGGGCAACACTGGGAAATAGATTTCACCGAGGTAAGGCCAGGCAAGTATGGTTACCGGTACTTGTTAGTGTTGGTGGATACCTTCTCAGGGTGGGTAGAAGCTTTTCCTACAAAGGGAAAAACTGCGATGATAGTGGCAAAAAAGATTTTAGAAAAAATAGTTCCCAGGTTTGGCCTGCCAGTGACCATCGGCTCTGATAATGGACCTGCCTTTGTGAGTCAAATAGTTCAGAGCCTTGCCCTAGCCCTGGGGACTAAATAAAAGTTACATTGTGAATACAGTCCACAGAGCTCAGGGCAAGTAGAAAAAATGAATCGGACTCTAAAAGAAACTTTAACTAAATTGGCTATAGAGACTGGCGGGGACTGGGTGACCCTCCTTCCCTTCGCCCTCTTCCGTGCGCGTAATACTCCTTATCAACTTAATCTGACCCCATTTGAGATTCTGTATGAGAGACCTCCCCCTGTATGTCCAATATTTAAAGGGAAAAAAACTACCGCCTCCCACGTTGGGGCAACTCCAAGAGGCCTTGATGGCCTTAAGCAAGGTGCACTCTCGTGTCTGGAAACTGCTCCGGAAAATACATGTGGGTCAAAATAAGGGAACTATTCCCTCACATGACATTGGCCCAGGAGACTGGGTATGGGTCAAAAGGCACCAAACCAAGGCACTAAAACCCAAATGGAAGGGTCCTTATGTTGTTCTTCTTACCACCCCAACTGCCCTAAAGGTTGACAGTATCGGGCCTTGGGTGCATTGCAACCACGTACGCCCAGCTGCTTCAGCAGAGCAAAAAGACGCTAAAAAAAAAAAAAATGGGAAGCATCTCTGCACCCGTCCAACCCCTTGAGGCTAAAGCTTCGAAGGCGCCAACAGGACCAGGACAACTCGGCTGGGCCCTCTTGTGGATGACCCAGTTACTCTGCTCCGGAGTTGCCAGCGTGAACCCGCATCAACCCGTCAAAATCACCTGGAAGCTGCAAAATGGACTAACACGAGAGGTGCTAAACTCCACTACCGCAGTACATCCACCAAACACATGGTGGCCAGACTTGTACTTTGACCTTAAGCCGATGGTAAATGTGCCTTGGGCTAGGGGTTATCTCTGAGAACAAGGGTTCTGGGCATGCCCAGGCGCACCCAGGCATGACTGGAAGACCTGTGGGGGGGCACAAGACTCTTATTGTAAAACTTGGGATTATGTTACTTCTAATGATGGACCTCAGCGCTGGAAAGTAAGAAATCGAGATTTACTTAATTTTTCATTCGCCAAGCCCCTCCCTAGGGTCCTTGGAGATCCAGCTTTTAGCTGTGAAAGTTGCAATTATGCACAAGTCAGAATAAGGTTCAATCCAGAAAAAAGCAAACAGGAGGAGATTAGATCTGCTCTTTCTGCAACAAGGGGGACTCTGTGCTGCCCTAGGAGAAGAGTGCTGTTTCTATGCAGATCATACAGAAATAGTTAGAAAATCTATGGCCAAAGTGAGAGAAGGACTAGCCCAACGTAAACGAGAACGTGAGGCTCAACAGGGATGGTTTGAATCTTGGTTTCAACAATCCCCTTGGCTGACTACCTTAATCTCCACCTTGCTAGGACCCCTGCTAGTACTTTTACTAATGCTTACCTTTGGCCCATGCATTATCAATAGACTTGCAGCTTTTGTAAAAGAACGCATAAATACCGTACAGCTGTTTGTGCTTCGACAACAATATCAAACTGTGTCTCAGGACCGAGAGGAAGATTCCTCTATATGATCTAAGGACAGGGGGGAATGTTAGGGACCAAACGACGGTCTCTAGGACCTGAGTCATGTTTACCAGAAAGAGACAGGATATGCGCTCATCCTGCCTGGCCAATTGTGTAACGCCAGCTACTCCTGTAACTGAGACAAAGAACTGCCTGTATATAAGCCGCCATACTCCTTTGTTCGGGGCTCTTGTCGGATTCCCTTGTGTGGGATGAGACTTGAGTCCTAGCGCGCTAGAGATAAACTCCCTTCTTGTTTTTGCATTACTGTGGTGGACTTGCTCTCGGTCGGTTCGGAGATACGGGCTCGGAGCATAACAGATACATGCACCCCAGTGCTCAGAGAAGCACTGTTCACACTAGTCTGAACACGGGGGCAACCTCCATGTCCACTGACAGACGAATGGATAAGGAAGACGGGCATGTGCATACAATGGAACCCCACTCAGCCATCAGAAGGAGAGATGTTTCCATTTGCAGCCACATGGGTAGATCTAGAGAACGCCATACTAGGTGAAGTGAGTCAGACAGAGAAAGGCAAGTATCATGTTACATCAGTTATACATGGAATCTAAAAAAAAGAGATACAAATGAACTTATTCACAAAACACAAATAGAGTCACAGATGTAGGAAACAAACTTATGGTTACCAAAGGTGAAGGGAGGAGGAGGGATAAATTAGGAGTCTGGGATTAACACACGCATGCTATTAAATGTAAAGTAGGTAATCAACAAGGATCTACTGTGTAGCACAGGGGAGTATACTCAGTATCTCGTAATAACCTATATGCCTATACGGGAAAAGAATCTAAAAAAGAATGGTATGTGTAAACGTATGACCAAATCCCTTTGCTATACACCCGAAACTAACTCAACATTGTAAATTGACTTCAGTAAAAAAAGAAGAGTACAGTTTTAAAAAGTCCAGACTCACTAAAAGGCTGTGGGGAAAACACCCAGCCCAGTCCACTGTGAGCCTGAAGGGTTAAGGTCTGTGTACAGCAGGGAGTCCTGAATATTCAGTCCTGAATATTCATTGGAAGGACTGATGTTGAAGCTGAAACTCCAATCCTTTGGCCACTTGATGCAAAGAGACGACTCATTTGAAAAGACCCTGATGCTGGGAAAGATTGAAGGCAGGAGGAGAAGGGGACGACAGAGGATGAGATGGTTGGATGGCATCACCGACTCAATGGACATGAGTTTGGGTGGACTCCGGGAGTTGGTGAAGGACGGAAAGGCCTGGCGTGCTGCAGCCCATGGGTTCGCAACAAGTCAGACACGACTGAGCGACTGAACTGAGCTGGACAGCGGTGGGGGCGGAGGTGAGGGCAGGCGGGGAGGTGAGCCCGCCTGGGTCCTGTGAGCAGGCAGCCCGTCCCAGGCTCAGCGGCTCCTCCTCCCAGAGCCAAGGGAGAAGCTCAGAGACACTGGTCTGGGGTCGCTCAGTGGGAGCTGTTCCCTCTGATTTAAATCAAGGAGGAGCCCCTGGAGGAGGGGGTTCACGAGCCATGCGATGCTAATTAAGTCCATTGTTCGTTTTGTTTTCCACATTGGAGCCCCTCTAGGTTTGGAGTACTTTCTCTCCCAAGAATTACACACCGTGCCCCAGTGAATCCAAGCTTCTGCCAACACCTTGGGCAGAGGGGTCTGGAAGCAGAGACGGTAGAGTCTTCTGGGCCAGGATTCAGGTGGAGAGACCAGCTTCAGTTTAGGGAGAGGCTGACCGCATACCAGAACCAGAATCTTCTTTGACTTTTTCATTCCACTTAAAGTTCTCTCCAGCTGCCTGAGTTACCCTGTTTTAATGGTCAGAGCTTTTTTGCAAATGAAAGAGAAAGGAGGGGGTAAAAAAATCCCTGACCCGATGAACTAAACCTTGAGAGAATGGGAGCCACGTGGTGCCGCTGAATCGCTTCTGCCAAATTCCCTGCAGAAACGATTCCAGAAAACTCCAGCTCCCTCTGACAAGCGCCTGGCTGTCCCGGAGCCAAGAAGGAAAAGAGGGACCAGATGAGACACGCTGGCGGGTAGCCCTGGTTGGTTGGGCCGAACCGATTTCCGCAGGGCAGATCGGGTGATTCAAAGGCTGGCCGGGAAGACAGCTGTTCCGGAGCTCCTGGATTACTCATCGTCTGCCCTGACTCAGTGGGCTGGACCCACTTCAGGCAGAGAGGCGCAGGGTGAACCCACGGAGCTGGTTGCCCACCCCCCGGCAAACTGAGATCCGGACCTACACAGCAAGACTGCGGAATCCGGGTGTTCATCCTCGGGGCAGAAGGCGTCTGAAGCTGGTGAGGCTAGTGGTAACCATCCCTCTTCCCCCAGGGCTGAGTCGGGGAGCGGCACAGGCACCCCAGTGACTGACTGGCACCCGAAAGGAGGCTCTGGATTGCACGGTGGGGGTCTTTCTGGGTAGGAAGTAAGTGCAGCCTGGCTCTCTGGGTGACTAAGGGTGACAGAGTCTTTAGTCTTGAGTGATACCGCTCTGGTGGGCTTCACACGTGAAGCAGTGGTGAAGAACCTGCCTGCAGTGCAGGAGACACGGGTTCGATCCCTGGGTCGGGAAGATCCCCTGGAGGAGGGCATGGCAATCCACTCCAGTATTCTTGCTTGGAGATTCCCATGGACAGAGGAGCCTGATGGGCTACAGTTCACGGGATCACAAAAGTCAGACACAACTGAGGACACACACACCATCCAGTAGACACCAGACACACTACGACTGAGCTCTCGAAATACGGATGACCTAAATTGAGACGTACGAAATACTCGCCAGATTGCAAAGACTTTATGTGAAAAGACGTGTAAAGTCTCTTATAATTATTTACCTTGATACACATTGAAATGATAAAATTTTGGGTATACTGGATTAAATAAGATAATTATTAAGAATAGCTTTAGTTTTCTTCTTCTTCTTTTTTTTTTTCCCCCCAAAAGGTTGCTACTAACATGGATGGACCTAGAGACTTTCATACTAAGTGAAGAAAGTCAGAGAAAGACAAATATTATATGATATCACTTATGTGTGGAATCTAGAAAACTGGTACAAATAAACTTACAAAATAGGAATAGCCTCAAGACCTAGAAAACAAATGTATGGTTACCAAAGGGGAAAGGAAGGGGAGGAATACATCAGGAGTCTGGGACTGACATATACACACTGCTGCATTTAAAATGGGTAACCAGCAAGGACCTGCTGTACAGCACAGGGAAGTCTGCTCAGCGCTCTGTAATAGGCTAAACGAGAAAAGAGTGTGGAAAGGAGTGCATGTATGCAGCTGTGTAACTCTCACGTTGCTGCACGCCTGAAACCAGTGCAACTTTGCAGGTCAATCACACTCCAAAATAAAATAGAAACTTAAGGACTTCCCTGGTGACCCAGTGGCTAAGCGTCCGCCTGCCAAGGCAGGGGGCAAGGGCATGTGTCTGGGGGGTCCCACCCGCTGCAGGGCAGCGAAGCCCGGACGCACAGCTCCTGAGCCCACACGTCTAGAGCGCGTGCTCGGCAACGAGAGGAACCGCGGCGGCGAGATGCCCACGCACCACGACCAGTCTGCTCGCCGCAGCTGGAGAGGCCCGCCTGCAGCAAGGAAGACCCAGCACAGCCAAAAATACAAAATTTTAAATCTATATAAAATCAAATATTTTAATGTTGCCACTAGAAAAGTTAGAATTGCATCTGTGGCTCGTCCTTGTGGCTCACGCTTTGTTTCCTGGGACAGCACTGCTTTACCTCCACTCAAGTCTCACCTCCTCTAAGGCAGAGAGTTCGTGGACAGGGCTGGATCCGGACTGCTGAAATCCTAGACCCGCCGCCGCCTGGCTGGGAGACTCGGCTCAGTTACGAAAAGCCCCCGAGGTTCAGTTTCCCCGTGTCTAGGATGAGGCTTAAAGTAGCACAGGGCAGGTGAAACTCAGGTAAGAAGATGGACTCAGAATACAGACGGGGTTTGGCACACCTAGGTTTTTAATATGTACGTGGTTTCCTTATGAACAGTACTTACACGTTTCCCACCACAGAGGCAGATGGGAGAGGTGGCGGCACGGCCTCATGTTCTTGCCACCCACCTTCAACCACTGGCCCTTCCGTATTAACCGGGGAGGAGAAGCTCCCCTTTCACGTGGATTTCACTTGCGAATTTGGAGGCTGGGGGTCAGAGACGCCCTCTGACTTTCTCAGTGAATCAGGATATGCCAGGCAACTCCGAATGAGACCCGTGGGTTCTGCCTGGAAACTGGAAACCGCGGGTACAGGGAGCTGCGTATCTGACTTGGCGTCAGGAGACCCGGGTCTGAACTCTGTCCTTTGATCCTAGCGAGATGTCTTAACTGCCCTGGGCCTCTGGCTCCTCAGCTGTGTGGCAGGCTCCCTGGGAACCCTTCCAGGTCTTTACATCCCTTGGAGGGACCACAAGCTTTTCAGGAGCATCTACTGGGTGCCCGACGCTGGGAACGCCGGGGGCTCCAGGAGGGCTTCCGGCCCGACAGGGAAGACAGGCTGCAGTTTGTCATGCGGGTTCATTTGTGTGCCGTTTTTTTTTTAAGCACACAAAAGATGGAACAGAAAAATGTGGCAAGCCGGGTAGGGGCGTACCAGGGGGTCAGAACCAAGTCAGAAGAACAGCAGGTTTTTCCAGGGATAAGTCTTAACCTGAGACGCTAGGTGACTAGAAAGAGGAAAGTCCTTGCAGGCAAAGAGAGTAGAAAGAGCCAGAGACAGAGAAAGTCCAGGCGGACAGGGCACGTGGAGTGCGTATGTACGTGTGTGTGCGTGAGTGTGTGTGCGTGTGTGCACGTGTGTGCCTGTGTGTGCACGTGTGTTTGTGTGTGTGTGTGTAGTGGTGGTGGTGGTTGATTTTACAAGACAGCCTGGCCCTGCTCTGGGGCCCTGACGTTTGGCCAAGCACTAGTCTAGATGCCGCTTACGGACGGGGTTGACTCTGGCTCTCAGCAGCCCTGTGTGAAGCAGATGACGCTTCCTCCGGTGGGTGGGCCTCGCCCAATCAGTTGAAGGCCTCTAGAGCAATACCTGAGATTTCTCGGAGAAGAAAGCATTCTTCCTCAAGACTGCGACATAGAGATCCTGCCTGAGGGACTTCCCTAGAGGTGCAGTGGCTAGGACTCCGGGCTCCCAGTGCACGGGGCCTGGGCTTGATGCCTGATCTGGGAACGAGAGCCTGCAGCTTTGATCTGGGCAGCTGGATAAGTGATTAAAACCATCCTGCCTGCCCACCTGGGTTTCCAGCCCTACAGGTTTTGGACTTACCCGTCAACCCATAGTCACCTGAAAAAGATTCCTTAAGATCTCTCTCTGGATGATAATCTTTTTTTCATTTATTTTTTTTTTTTTATTGAAGGATAATTGCTTTACAGAATTGTGTTGGTTTCTGGCAAACCTCAACATGAATCAGCCACAGGTGACATATATCCCCTCCCTCTTGAACTTCCCTCCTGTCTCCCTCCCCATCTCAGCCCTCTAGGTTGATACATAGCCCCTGTTTGAGTTTCCTGAGCCATACAGCAAATCCCCATTGGCTATCTATTTTACATATGGTAATGTAAGTTTCCATGTTAGCCTTTCCTCCCCTCTCCCCATGTCCATAAGTCTGTTCTCTATGTCTGGATGATAATTTTAATACAGTATGCATTTGCTTCCCACAGCTGATAACCCACAGAACCATACCCTGCATGGCTTGGAACAACATTAAGCTATTCTCTCACCGTTCTTGAGGCTGGAAGTCCAAAGCCAAGGTGTTGACAGGGCCATGCCTGCCGTGAAGGCTCTAGAGCAGAATCTGATGCACGCTTCCGCCTTAGTTTCTGAAACTGCTGCCAGTGTGCTTGGCTCGTATTCACATCACCGCTCTCTCATCATATGGCATTCTCCCTGGGTGTCTGTCCGTGTCTCTCCTCTACTAATCAGGATACCAGTCAAAGGGGATTAGGGTCCACTCTAGCCAGCATCTCAGTCTGATGACATCTACAAAGATTGAACTTCCAAGTAAGGTCACATTCACAGGCCTTAGGGGTTAAGACTCGAACATTTCTTTTGGGTGTACACGATTTAACACACAAGAAGGTGTATCAACTTCTTAGGTAAAATTGTACCCTGTAGTTAGGGACACTGGCTTCCCTGGTGGCTCAGATGGTAAAGAATCGGCCTGCAGTGCACGAGACCTAGGTTGGATCCCTGGGTCAGGAAGATCCCCTGGAGAAGGGATAGGCTACCCACTCCAGGATTCTTGCCTGGAAAATTCCATGGACAGAGGAGCCTGGCGGGCTACAGTCCATGAGGGCTGCAAGGAGTCGGACGTGACTTAGAGCCTGAGCATGTATCGCACATGCCCACCAGCTCTGATTTACAGCGAGGAAACTTGGAGAAGTAACCTGGTCCCTCAGAGAGGAACTGGTGGGACCGGGGCGTGAACACAGCGCTTGACATTTGACTTGCGGCCTGTGTCTCCATCCCTGAGGTCTCGTCCGGTGGCTGCCGAGCCAGACCCGCTCTGCAGGGATCACCGTCAGGAGGTGGAGTTTTCATCTGGGTACTTCTGGCAGATGCTCACTTTCAAGCCCACCCTCACCCCACCTTCTTGGACCAGGCTGCATCACACGCTTGTGCTTGACCTGGGAGTGCACTTGATTCTGCCTCTATCCACTCCTACATGCTAATGCAAGAGTTTAACATGTTTTCCTGTTTTTCTCCTATTTGTTCAACTATTTCAAGATGGTTAAATGCAAAACACTGCATGTTTCCACTTGAAATTCATTTAGGACAGTTGTCGTCACTATAGTTACAGACAAGCCTGTGTGTAGATACGCTCACTCATGAGAGAGGATTTTCCTTAGTGTTTTTGGACGTGTTGTCTGTTCTTATTTTTACCTGGTTAAATCTGTCATTTAACAACCTACATTTCTGGGTATATTTTAAAGGAATAACAGGAAGCTGGAGAGTGTCTAGCCTCCCAGTGCTTGGATTAGGTTATGGGTAACCACACAACTGGGGATTTTACACAGAAAAATGTATCAGCTGATGGCTTCCCTGGCGGTCCAGTGCTTGAGACTCCGCCTGCCGATGCAGGCTGATCCCTGGTCCGGGAAGACCTCACATGCTGAGGAGGGACTAGACCCACACTCTCCAGCTACTGACGCCTCCGGCCCATGCTCTGCAACAAGGGAAGCCACTCCCCGAGAAGCTGCGTCCTGCAGCTGGAGAGCGGCACCCTCCCCCTCCCCCCCCATCACGGAGAAAGCCCACGCACTGCGATGGAGACCCAGTGCAGCCACAAACAGATACATAGTTTAAAAAAGTTTATCAGTCTAGACAATAATCCTCTTTACTTGGCTTGAGAATACTGGGAAATCAGTGTGACATGGTTTTTTAAGCTCACAGAATTGTCTTTTCAAGCCCACTCAGGCTCAACAAATCTTGGACTCCTCAAACTGTCCTGCCACCCACAATAAAGAGGAGCGGAAGACTCTGGTTTGGTGCCATTTATCAGTAACTTCTATCTGGACTAACTCTGGCAGTCCAAGGGTTAAGACTTCGCCTTCCAATGCAAGGGGTGGAACCATGATTGAATTTGTGACCTCGAGGCCAAAAAACCAAAATGTAAAACAGAAGCAATAGTGTAATAATTCAGTAAAGATTTTAAAAAATAATAGATCAATTTTAAAGCTTCTCCTGGTTCCATAAGACCAAGAGTCCTTCATCCCATGATCTGTGTTATATAACATGTAATTCCATGCTGGCTAAGTATGGGTTTCATATAGATTAATTATCATTTTAGTTTTAATTTTAGTTTTTGGCCCAGCTGCTCAGCATGTGGGATTTTAGTTTCCTAACCAAGGATTGAATTGGAAGCTCTGTCTTAACCACTGGACCACCAGGGAGGTCCCTGATACGGGTTAGTTGTTGATTACCGGCTTAAATCGTGGGTAGTGGGTTATCTGAAAAGCTCCAGGTTTGAAACCCTTCCCAGAGAAGGACTGCCTTTGAAAGCCATGATAGTCCTGTTGAAAATAAAATGTCCAGGCATCTAAATGACATGAAGGGCTCCCTACAGACATCGGGAAAGGTCATTGGATGAACTCAATCCAGAGAAGTTACACATCACAACTGCTGTTACGCTTCCAGCCAAGCAAGCAAGGTCTTCATGCCCTTCACAAATCTAATCATGTTTCCACAGGGCTCTGAATGAAAGTTACTACTAAAATGTAAGCTGTGTACGTTTCCTTGCCAACTGTGTTGCAAAGCAAACCAAAGACTAATCAGTTTCTTCCCTCAACCAAATGCATTTAATATCTCATTAGCTTTGGAAGGTTTCACAGCAAATTGGCATAAATGAACACTCTAGAAAGAACATTATTGTCTTTCTGTCTAAATAGCTACTGACAGTCTTTGTACTTTTTTCCTTTCTGTTTGGACAGTGCACTCTGCAAAGCAAATTTATAAAAGAGAGCGTGAGGCATGATTTGTCCCGTTTCTCTCTGTCTCACGGCTGAGGTAGACGCACAGGCAGTCAGACAACTGCGCTTCCCTCCGCTTCTCTGATTTCAGTGGGACTGTGGAAAATCAACTTGAAATATTTTCAAGAAACTTTTTGCTCCTTTACCTCCAGGGAAAGGAGTTAAGCTTCATTGTACTTATTCATCCCAACCCCTTGGCTCCTCTCCGTGATTGTCAGGTGAACATAAATTGCTCAGCAATCATTCATGCACACACAGCCATCCCAAAGTAAAACGCCAGTGAAGAGCTCTCCACTTGGGTGCGTCCTCCAGTGGAGGGATACCGATACATTTTAAGAAAATGCATTAACTGGAGAAGGGGTGGAGGACAGGGAGCCCTGCTTCACTGCTGGTGGCATTAGAAACTGGTGCAGCTGCTGTGGAGAACGACCCAGAGGCTCCTCAAAAACCCCAAAATGGAATTACCACATGGTCCAGCAAGCCAACTCCTGGGCGCATATCAGGAGAAAACTGTAGTTTAAAAAGGTCCATGCACCCCAGCGTTCACAGCAGCACAATTCACAGAAGCCAAGACATGGGAACCAACGATCCGTCAATACAATTGAAAAAAGAAGATGCCCAAAAGTCAGGCTCTTCCCCGAAGAAGAGCTAAGTGAGAAGAAAGAAATCCTGAGATAGACCTGGAAGAGAGCAGTGAACCCAGCTTTATCCTCATCCTGGTCTCTAGAGAGAATCATCACAGATTCGGGGACCACTGGCAGAAATCTGACAGACCAGCCCCATGTCATCGAGGTGGGTGGTTTCTCCATCTTCATTCAACTCACGTGTGTTTATCAGGCTTTAACACGCCTGGGTCATCATGTCTGTTGTTCTAAGAGTCTTTAGAAAAAAACTCGCTGATGATCTGAGTCATACGTTGCGGCAAACCATGACTCAGGAAGAAGAGGCGGCTGAGGACGGCGGCCTCTCTGGAAGGCGGATGTAAGAACTTCAGCTGGAAGCTCATTGCTGTGGCTGTAAAGCTACTTGACACCATCTTCTATGACATCCAAGGCCTATTAGTTCAAAGTTCACAAGATAAATTTCCACTCAGATTTGGAGCCAGAAACATTCTATCCCTCCAAGTAAACTTGTTTGCTTTCTATTCAAGTGGAAAGGAAACTGTTTGCAACATTACAAGGCAGTAATAAACCAGTCCAGTTGTTTGGCAACGCTCATTTTCTCTTCACGTCAATCAGTTTGGTTTCTGGTTTTCTATCCTACCGCTGTGTAGTTTAATAAGCTATCTCAGTTTGGGGGGCATTCGAAACATCATTCCAAGTGAAACATTGAGTTAGCTGCTACACTTTGGATCTTAGAACGACTAAGACCCCAAAACTGATGATACCAGTTTCTGGGAAGGATTTGGCACAGCTGTCGTGTCCAACTCTTTGTGACTCTACGGACTATAGCCCGCCAGGCTCCTCTGTCCATGGGATTCTCCAGGTGAGGACACTGGAGTGGGCTGCCGTGCCCTCCTCCAAGGGATTGTCCTGATCCAGTGATGGAACCTGCATCTCTTGTGTCTCCTGCTCATTCGTTACTGGTGGGAATGCAAAATGGTCTGGTCACCTTGGAAAAGACAAGTGACAGTTTCTTGAGAAGCTAAGCACTGCTGTATGATCAGCAGTCATGCCTCTAGGTATTCACTCAACTGATACAAACACTTACATCCACATAACAACCTGCATGTGAATGTTTATAGACTCTTTATTCATAATTTCCAAGAAGTGGAAATAACCGAGATGCCCTTCAATAGGTAAATGGACACATGAGCTGTGGGACATCCATATACAGTGGAATATTGTTCAGTGATAAAAAGAAATGAGGTCTCAAGCCGCAGAAAGGCAGGGATGAATCTCAAAAACATATTGCTAAGGGAAAGAAGCCAGTTTGAAAAGGGTGCATAATGGTTCCAGTTATATGAAATTCTGGGAAAGGTGAAAACAGAGACAGTGAAAAGATCAGAGGTTGCCAGGGGTCAAGGGGAGGGGAGGAGGATAAAATGGGTGGAGCACAGGGGGTTTTAGGGAAGTGAACCCAATCCGTAAGACGCTGTAGTGGCGCACGTGTGGCGCCATACATCTGTCAGGACCCGCAGAGCTTTACAGGAAGAATAGGGAACCTTAAAGTATGGTGCCAACTCAAAAAAGTCATCTAGGAAGCTATGAAAAATCCCAGGATGGATTCAGAATGTGACAAAACAAACTGTATCACAAATACAAGCAGAAGTTTGCTGAAGGAGTGAGGACAAGTGCTGACCTAAGTAACGTTGGAAATGAGTGGTATCTGTAGGATGAAAGGCAGAAGGAACTTCTGTAAGCATTGCCCCCCAGGAGAGGCAGCCTTCTGCGGGGCGCAGGTTAGTCATTCTGACGTTGCAGTGTAGGCACAGTGGAATGGGACAATGCCCATCACTTCATGGGAAATAGATGGGGAAACAGTGGAAACAGTGTCAGACTTTATTTTTGGGGGCTCCAAAATCACTGCAGATGGTGACTGCAGCCATGAAATTAAAAGACGCTTACTCCTTGGAAGGAAGGTTATGACCAACCTAGATAGCATATTCAAAAGCAGAGACATCACTTTGCCAACGAAGGTCCATCTAGTCAAGGCTATGGTTTTTCCTGTGGTCATGTATGGATGTGAGAATTGGACTGTGAAGAAAGCTGAGCACAGAAGAATTGATGCTTTTGAACTATGGGGTTGAAGAAGACTCTTGAGAGTCCCTTGGACTGCAAGGAGATCCAACCAGTCCATTCTAAAGGAGATCAGTCCTGGGTGTTCATTGGAAGGACTGATGCTAAAGCTGAAACCCCAGTACTTTGGTCACCTCATGCGAAGAGTTGACTCATTGGAAAAGACCCTGATGCTGGGAGGGATTGGGGGCAGGAGGAGAAGGGGACGACAGAGGATAAGATGGCTGGATGGCATCACTGACTCGATGGACATGAGTTTGAGTGAACTCCAGGAGTTGGTGATGGACAGGGAGGCCTGGCGTGCTGCGATTCATGGGGTCGCAAAGAGTCAGACACGACTGAGCGACTGAACTGAACTGAAGTGATAAAAGGGTGGTGGATGGGACTTTCCTGGTGGTCCAGTGACTAGGACTTCACACTCCCAGTGCAGGGGGCCTGCATCTGATCCCTTGTTAGGGACCTCGATGCCATGTGATCCCATGTGCAGTAACTAATACCTGGCGAAGCCCAATAAATTAAAAAAACAATTTTTTTTTAAAAGGATGGTGGACTGAGGATGACACTGTGAGGGTGAGCTCAGGATGGCCCCTGGGGTAGTGAGTTAGAGGCGGACATCAGTGTGGACTCATGCTTAGCTCAGTACACATACACTAGTCACGTATGGAAACATTCAGAAGTGTGACCACAGACACAGGTTAGTGTGCACACATTTCCTTCCTCTGTCAGCTGAGAGTGTCTAGAAGCAAAGACACTCCAACAGGAGCAAGCACACCCAAGGCCCAGGTTCCTGGTGCCGTTCCAAAAGGAACCAGAGCCCCTGGGGAAATGGCGGATTCTAGGCCTGGAGCAGGGAATATATAAGATGAGCCTAGAGCACCGTGAACACCAGGAAGCAAGGAAGTGTCAAAGCAAAACGCAGTTCCACAAGGATGAGAGCACGTCAAAGGGACACAGGCGATGACTGGAGCAGTCCCCAAGAGCCGAACCTGGCAGGATTCGAGCAAACACCGACAACAGCCCCTCCAAACCCCCACACAAAGAAATAACTCCCCCAAGACTAATATTTGACTGTAATCTGAAATATAAAGTGAGGAGCCATGAGCCTGTCCTGGAATGAATGACTGAATATGTAAATAAACCGGAGAGAACAGCTGACTATCGTGCAGGAGGGGCCTGGAGATTCTGTGTCAATGTCTGCCCTCAAGGTCATGAGCATAGCTCTACTCCTTAAGTGTGGGTTGTGCAGAGTGACTTTCTTCCAAAAACTACAGTGTGGAGAGGGGAGGAAAGTATAATCACAGGGGAGGCAGGCAGCAAACAGAACCTAAGCCAGATGTCACGGTGACAAGGATGCTGTGCTGATGCTGCGTCCCTTGATATGACGAGATAAGAGCAGCCCCTCACTTCTGCCGTCTCCACGCCCCAGACCCATAACCCGCATCCGATCATGAGAAAAGCATCGGACGAGTCCCAATCAAAGGGCATTCTAGAACACCCGACTAACACCCCTCAAAACTGTCAAGGTCACGAACATCAAAGAAAGCCTGAGGAACTGCCACAGCCAAGAGGAGCCTGAGGAGAAGGGGTAGCAACATGGGGCAGAGAAAGGGAAATTTGAATCGAGTGTGAACTGGGAGTTTGCTGGTAGCAGATGTAAACTGTTACGTACAAAGAATGGATAAACCAAAACCTCCTGTTGCACTGCACAGGGAACTACGCTCAACATCCTGTGATAAACCGTACTGAGAAAGAATACGCAAAGAACACACATATACGTGTGTATTTATACATAAACCGAATCACTTTGCTGTACACCAGAAACGGACACATACTGTGCTATAATCGACTATACTCACAAAAAGCAGACTCGTGCTGGATAAGCAAACACAGCTGACGGTCTGCTCAGCCCGGGCTCCTCAGCCAGGGGCCGCTGAGAAAGAGCCCTCCAAGCCTCAGATTATTTCTTTAAAGTGCAGGAAGATGGAGTGAAGGTGGGATGGGGGTTGATGTAAGACTGAGCTGTCCGTTGCAAACCACTTGCCACCAGGATGTGTGGCTATTGACATTTAAAGGAAAATTGAATGAAAGTCTGACTTGGTGAGTTACACTAGGCATGTTTTAAGGGCTCACCAGCCTTTTCCACCATCATAAAAAGTTCCACTAGACAGTGCTGCTAACCAGAAAGGCTCTATTGCAAAATTTGTGTACAAAGTGTATATACATACTTAAACACACACACATACATATTTTTTTTGGGGGGTGCGCGGGGGGCTGTTCCTGAACCAGGGATTGAACCCATACCATCTGTAGCAGAAGCACAGAGTCTTAACCGAATGTCCTGTTATCAGGATGTAGTTGTGATGATATTTAGGGGCCAAAGTGGACGTGCCTACAACTTACTCTCAAATAATTCAGGAAAAAAATATTTATGTGCCTGTAATGAGAACGCAAACATGGCAGCATGCTAGCAACTGGTGGATCTGGGTACATTTCTTAACAATCATTTCAAAAGTCAGTTTTAAAAGTAAATAAAACCCCCAATCAATCAAGCAAACAAAAAGCTCCAGGGAAGCGGGTAAATTTACCAGGTTGACTTTTCTGAAACACAAGGAGTGAGTGAACAGAGGTCCTCAGCTGTGGGAGCAGGGCCACCTTCTGGGCACGCTTCGGAGGGTTTAACTGGACGGGGACTCTGTCACCCCACCCTCGGGTAGGGGAGCTTCAGGGCCTCTCCCTCCCTGGCGGTGCCCTCTGCACACTCCCTGGGCCGGACGCCACCGATGCCAGGGAGCCCCACCCCTGGTCTCTGCAGGTCAGGGATGCCTGGCTCTCGGCTCCCTCCTCGGAGCTTCCTGGCTCAGCGTTCCACTTGGAATTGCTTTCATGACTGCTCCTGTCCTCAGCTGCTGCCTGGATTGTTTTTATACGTGAAAACTGGGCGGTTCCCCAGGAGGGGTTCTTGGTAGTAAGGTGCCGCCAGGTACCCATGAAGGGTCACTGCTCTAAGGGCTTGGAAACGCTGCTTCGCGTTCACCTCGTCATGTACCTGCATGCGTGCTCACCCGCTCAGTCGTCTCCCGCTCTTTGCCACCCATGGGCTGTAGCCCACCAGGCTCCTCGGTCCGTGGGCTTTCCCAGGCAAGAACCCTGCCATGCCCTCCTCCAGGGGATCTTCTCCCAACCCAGTCACTGAACCCATGTGTCCTACAGCTGCTGCTTTGGCAGGCGGATTCTTTATCATTCCGCATCACCTGGGAAGCCCTCGCTATGCTGCACTTAAAAGCACACGTGTGGTGATGACGTGCAGGGATTCAGATCAGCGCAGTTGCCTTCCTTCCCCTCTTTCTATTCTTCTCCCGACAACACTTTTCCCTTCTTCCTCCCCCCCCACTCACCTCTCCTGTGACCACAGAGCCCCCAGCCTCCTCTGGGCTTGGGAGTCGGGGGGAAAGGGTCTGTGGTCCCCGAATCCCCTCTGCTGGTTTTCTACACCTGATTCTTCTTAGGAGAGCACTTTCTTGTTATCCCTTGACTTTAAAAATTTTTTTTAAATTGGAGAATAATTGCTTTACAATGTTATTAATACGTTAGTTTCTGCCGTACAACAGTGCGAATCAGGCATGACCGTACATAGATCGCCTCCCTTGCACGCCCCTCTAGGTCACGACAGAGCTCTCTATTTACACATGGCTGTGTTTATGTCGCTGCTTCTGTCTCAACTCGTCCCACCCTCTCCTTCCCCCGCCGCATCCACAAGCTTGTTCTCTGTGTCTGCGTTATATCTACATCTCCCTTCCTTCCTTGCAAATAGGTTCATCTGTACCGTTTTTCTAGACTCCATATATATGCGTTAATGATATTTGCTTTTTCCTCTTTCTGACTTACTTCACTCCATATGACAGATTCTAGGTTCATCCACCTCACTACTAGTGATTCAGAGTTGTTCCTTCTACTGGCTGAGTAATAGTCCATCGGATGCATGTACACAACTCGCTATTCCCTTTTGGTCGGGGGCAGGGTCCTGGGTGCTGGGGCGGTCGTAGATCCTGCGTGATGTTTGGATGAAGTGCAGCAAACATTTCTGAGAGCCTACTTTGGGGTCTAGACTCTCTGCTGGGTGCTGCTGATACATCGTCAGGAAGACCTTGTCTCTGATGAGTTCCCGGAGCAAAACCCCAAAATGTGCTAAGTGCAATCCAGGGTGAACCAGGCACGGTGCAGAAGCCTGATCTCATCTGGCGGCAGGGAGAAGTGGGGGAGGGGGAACCCCACCTTCTTCACCACCCCATCCTCTCTGTCTTAATACAATTTCTAACATCATAATCTAACACCTTTTAAAAACTGAAGTATAGTTAATTTACAACTCTGTGATAGCTGCTAGTGATTTAGCTGTATATAAACACACACACTTACATATAGTTTATTTCTTAATTTTACTTTATTGAAGTATAGTTAATCTACAATGTTATTTTCTGTTGCATAGCAAAATAATTCAGTTATACATATTCATATTTGCATTCTCTTTCATCTTCTTTCCCGTTATGATTTATCACCAGATATTAAATATAGTTCCCTGTGCTGCACAGTAGAAGCTTGTTGTTTATCTACCCTACGTACAATTGAGAAGCAGTAGTTTATTTCATTTAATTTATTGAAGTACAGTTGACTTACAATGTTGTTTTAATTTTTGCTGTACAGCACAGTGATTCAATTATCCATTTATATGTTCCTTTTCAGAATCTTTCTCATTATAGGTGATAGATGATAGATGCCCATTATCGATACTGGGTAGATCTTATTGAGTCTGTTCTCTATGTAGCAGTCTGTTTATTGTTAATGCCACACTGTGAGTTTATCCCCTTCCCCTCACTTTTCCCCTTTGATAAATTTGTTTTCTATGTCTGTGAGTCGACTTCTGTACTGATGTAATTCCTCCTTAAACTTTTATCTCACACTTAAACCCCTATTAGACTCTCCAGCTCCCAAACCTGCCACCTCTCCCAACTAAAGGCAGTTTCAAGTTCAACCAATTCGAGTTGAAACGAAAGCATCTGAGACAGGATCGGGTCTGCTCCCCAAAGCTCCTCTTTGTGCGGAGAGAAGCAGCTTGTGGCTCCAGCTCTCCCCTGAGTGACCCACTCTTGTCTTTTCAAAGCAGTCCCCGCCATTTTCAGAGTTTTCTGTTAACTCACTTGCAGGCTTGAAGATGTGGATAGTCCAACACTGTTTCCCCGTGTGTCAGAAAAGCACCTCTTTGGGTATCCCTGGTGGTCCGGGGGTTAAGACTCTGTGCTACCAAAGCAAGAGGCGCAGGTTCGATCCCTGGCCTGGGAACTGGGGTCCCACATACAGTGTGGTGTGGCTGAAAGAAAAAGAGAAGCCCCTTTCGTGGACATCGGATAAAGCATTCAAGTTTAGGACTCACGCTTCCCGTAGCAGCTCAGCCAAGGGCAGCTTGATGGTCTGAGGAGGTCGCAGCGGCTTCACAGGCCCAGCCCCTGGGGCCCAGATGAGCCGTACTCGAGGCTTCGCATCCTCTTAGCAGCATTTCCAAAAACACCCTCAGACCCTCCAACACTCGTCTCTTCACAGGAGGGGAATTCAGAAAGGAACGAGATCGGCATCTTAACCTACGGCGGTTAAAACACTGTTGCTTTTGTAGAACCGGAAAACAGACAATCCTGCGGATACTGACTGAGGCCCTTCCAGGGGCCCCCAGGGCCAGAGGAGGCCTCCTTCCAAGGTGATGCTGCGTATGAATCAGGCATAGCAGCTGTGGGGCAGAGAGTGGGAAGCAAGCTCTGTGGGTCGCCAGCTGCAGCTACATGGAAAGCCGGTCCTGCCTCACAACGTCAGGAGGGACCCGAGCTGTGATGCCCAGGGTCTCACGGACCGAGAGAGGGCGGCCCTCCTGGACGGCCTCCTGGTGAATCCACCTCTGCCCAATCAGCTCACTTGGAATGAGTCACTCTCATCACTGAACGTTTCCTTTGATTTCAGGCCCTCTCTGCGGATGGCCTTCCTGGGACCCGGCTTCTCACCAGGACCTATTTATTCATGAATCCTGTTACTTACAGCTAACTGGAAGCCAAAACTTTTCTATGTACACAAGCTCATGCTAGGCTGACCAACCATCGAGCTTTGCCTGGCACATCCCAGTTTTAGTCTCAAACTCCCACATCATGGAAAACCCCCAGGTCCCAGGAAAGCTGGGCGGTGGGCAACCCTGGAGTGAGGAAGCACAGAGGTGTGGATTTCCCCACTGTGTGGGCTCTGGGGCTGCGTCCCTGAGGTGTGGGTACCACCTTGGACATCTTGATCTTGGAAACCGTGGGAACTGGCCCCGAGTGACTTAGGCAGAAAAGGGACTTTTTGAAACGATATTTCCCTCTCTCTGCTTCTCGGTCTCCCAGCTCCAGATTCAAAGTCTTGTCTGGGAACATCGCATGTGGCAAACTGAGCCACATGTTAGCGAACACACGGATGGGGCAGGAAGGCAACCCTGTTCTGCCTGTGATGAGAGGTGAACACGTTCGGGGGGAGAGGGATGCCCCCAAAGTTGGGGATGGGATTCAGATGGTCGCCACCCGAAGCAACAGCAAAGTCAACGCTGAGGAAGATGCTACACATAAGTCAGGCATAGACAACCATGGGGCAGAAAGAGGGAAGCAAGCTCTGTGGGTCAAGGTCACCCGCTGCGGCTCCACAGAAAGCCAGCCCCTGCCTCACAGCGTC
The DNA here is from genome assembly GCF_042477335.2 of Ovis canadensis. Taxonomy (NCBI): domain Eukaryota; kingdom Metazoa; phylum Chordata; class Mammalia; order Artiodactyla; family Bovidae; genus Ovis; species Ovis canadensis. The sequence continues at coordinate 57,864,509 of NC_091270.1, forward strand.
GGCAGGGCCAGGAGGAGGGACCCGGGCTGTGGTGTCTGTGCCCAGGGTCTGATGCAGCGAGAGAGGGCTGTCCGCAGGGAGGACTGGTGGTCGACCGGGTGAGAGCCAGCAGCCGTGTTCTAATCCTAAAATGCCCAAAGACAGGGGAGCTGATATTCAGGGGAACCAGGGCGAAATTAAACAAGGCATTTGGCTTTCCCTGGGGAGCCTGCCCAATTGCTTGGACATGTTAGCTGAGGGTCTGGCATATAGTGACACGGAAGAGGAAATGGCAACCCACTCGAGTGTTCTTGCCTGGAGAATCCCAGGGACGGAGGAGCCTGGGGGGCTGCAGTGCGTGGAGTCCCAAGAGTCAGATACAACTTAGCAACTAAACTGCTAGTACTAAAATCCGCATTGGAGAAGGAAATGGCACCCACTCCAGTGTTCTTGCCTGGAGAATCCCAGGAACGGGAGAGCATGATGGGCTGCTGTCTATGGGGTCGCACAGAGTCGGACACGACTGAAGCAACTTAGCAGCAGCAGCAGATTCTTTGTACACGTGTTAAAATCTGAGAAGCACTTCTTAACATCACTGGTCCTCAACTCCCGCCGCACTGGAATCCCTTGAGAAGTTTTAGAATATCCTGAAGCCTAATATTATTCAGTCATGAAAATACTAAAATCTTGCCATCTGCAACAACATGGATACACCTAGAGAGTATTATGCTAAGAGAGATAAGTCAAGCAGAGAAGGAAAGCACTGTATAATTTCCCATATACGTGAGGTCTAAAAAACAAGACAAATGAACACACATCACAGAGCGGAAACAGAGCTATAGGCACAGAGAACAAACGGGCGTTTGCCAGACGGGAGGCGGGGGTAGGAGAGGAGAGAAACCGGCGAGGGAGAGCAAGAGGTAAAATTCCAGTCCCCCGGTGACTGTCACAGGTAGGAAACGTACAGAAGGGGAATATAGTCTGTAGCTACGCGATATCTTATCATGGTGATCATTCTAAAATGTGTAGAAATACCAAGTCACCCTGTTGTGGAAAAGGAACTGACTTAGTGTTGTAGGTCAGTTATGCTTCAAAACAAGCTCATAGAAAAAGAGATCAGACTTGTGGTTATCCGAGGGAGGGCTGGAGGAGGGGAAGTGGCAGGATGTCCGTCAACACACACATACCCCCAGTGATAAGATAAAAGGGCACTAAGGGCGTGATGCACAAAGCGATAAATATAATCAACACTACGGTGTTATAGATGACAGCCGCGAAGAGCGCAAATTGTAAGAGCTCTGATCACTAGGAAAAACATTTTTTCCATTTATTTGATGTTGTATTTATGGGAGATGACGTTCACTAGACCGACTGCGGTCATCATTTCATGATGTATGTAAGTAAATTCACTGTTCACACACCTTAAGTGTATACATTGCTCTATGTCAATTATATCTCAATGAAAGTAGAAGAAAAGTAATTCCTGAAGCCTAGATCCCACCCCTGGAGATTTCAATTTAATGGATTGAGGATGTCTAGCAAGTTTCCAAGTGAGTCCAATGATCAGAAGCATTTGAGAACCGCTGGCCTAGATGTGACCAGCTCAGTCTGTGCCCCGTCCCCTGCCCCTCAGAGTCTAACGCCCCTGGTGAGATTTGCGCTCTGCACCTGTCCTGGTCAGGGGTGGGCGTATGAGGCGTGGGCACATTCTCACCATCACCTCTTCCCTCTTAGCACCCAGCTCTGTGGACACTGCACCAGCCCAGCCGCTTCGAGTGACTCACATTCCACCTCTGTGAGCGTGGGTGATGGGGGGTGGGTTTTGTACACAGCGGTGCAAACAACCGCAGGAGGGATTCTAGTGTCACCGGTCTCCTCAATGTAGTTAGGTTTGCATGTATGTAACAATCCTGGCTTGATTTTATAGCTCCGTGGATATATATCCTACGTGGATTCAAAACCCTTGAGGGCAGGAACCAGTGTCTCCCAGTTATCTTTTTCTTTAATTGTATTAGAGCATAGCTGGTTTACACTGTTGTGTTAGTTTCTGCTGTACAGAAAGTGACTCGGTTTATATGTATGTGTATTCTTCCCAGTAGTATCGTAGGAACTGAAGACAGTCCTGTGCAGACACTAGGACCTTGCTGTCCGTCCATTCCATATGTGATAGTTGGCGTCTGCTAAGCCCAGACTCCAATCCACCCCTCCCCACCCCCCACCATGGCAACCGCAGGTCGGTCCTCTGTCTGTGAGTCTGTCCTCTGTGTCTGTGAGTCTGTCCTCTGTGTCTGTGATTCTGTCCTCTGTGTCTGTGAGTCTGTCCTCAGTGTCTGTGAGTCTGTCCTCTGTGTCTGAGTCTGTCCTCTGTGTCTGAGTCTGTCCTCTGTGTCTGTGAGTCTGTCCTCTGTGTCTGTGAGTCTGTCCTCTGTGTCTGTGGGTCTGTCCTGTGTCTGTGATTCTGTCCTCTGTGTCTGTGAGTCGGTCCTCTGCGTCTGTGAGTCTGTCCTCTGTGTCTGTGAGTCTGTTCCTGTTTTGGAGATAAGTTCATTTGTGTCCTGTTTTAGATTCCACATATAAATGATATCACACGGTATTTGCTGTTCTCTGTCTGACTTGCTCCTCTTAGTAGGACGATCTCTAGGTCCATGCTGCTGCAGATGACGTTATTTCGCTCTTTTTGGTGGCTGAGTGATAGTCCATTGCACATGTTACCACATCCTCTGTCTAAACATTCTTGTTTGTGTGTCTTTGGCTGCGCTGGGTCTCCGGTGCTCATGCAGGCTTTGCCTGGCCGTGGGGGGCGGTGGCTTCTCTCGCTGCGACCACGGGCTCCGGGTCACATGAGCTCAGTGGCTGTGGCGGGTGGGTCGGTTGCTGTGCAGCCCGCGGGATCTTCCCCGACCACGGGCTCTGGGTCACACGAGCTCAGTGGCTGTGGCGGTTGGGTCGGTTGCTGCGCAGCCTGTGGGATCTTGCCGGACCAGGGCTCGAACCTGCACCCTTTGCACTGGCAGGTGGATTAACCACTGGGCCACCAGGATTTATCCATTCATCTGTCAATGGACATTTAGGTTGTTTTTAAATAGAGGTATATTATAAAAACGAACGTGACTGTTCCTGTTTACTCTTTTAATGTGATTGGTAGACAGTTTAAAATGACACGTGGGAAAGTGGCATTTGTAGCTCACAAGCATTTCTATGAGTGCTTTTAACCTGCTGCCCTCTGAGAGAAAGAGGCACTGAAAGGAGACTGCCGGGTGGCCAGCTCTGCACTGGGGCCCCGCACCTGCTGTGTGCCCGGCTGTCTCATCCCCACCCCGCAGAGGACTAAGTGGAGGCTTCCAAAGGCTAAAGGCCACGCCAGGACCACCAGCTGAGAGAGGAAGCACTGGGTTGGAATTTAGGTGTATTGAATTGGCAAGCCTGAAGTTAGGTCCACCCTAGGGAAGAAGGAATTTGACTCCAAATTGGATCTGTTTCTCTTAAACCTTTGTATTCCGTTATGTTTGCTTTGAGTTAAGAGTGTTGCCTAGAGCCTGAAATAGACAAGAGAGCCCATTCTCAAGACTTTGACCTTTAAAGGGATAGCACTTTTCCATTCATAAAGAGATAAAAAAATCACAGAACAGAGAATAATATTTGTCTTGCTGGAGGTTTACAGGAACATGGCAACCTGACATACGTGAATAGCTATAAGAACAAAGGATTCCAATACAAGAAGCTTGCAACACCCAGCCACACCTCTAGTGTACAAGCCTGAATTCTGATTCAGGTGCTAGGTTCTTTGGGGTAGGAGTCCACCATCTTTTCAGATTCCAGCTTTCCAAATAGAGTTGCTACTGTCCCAACACCTCGCCTCCCGATTTGTTGGTCTGGTGTGAGGTGGGCAGAATGAGCTTGGATTTGGTAGCAGGAGCAAAGTCAGCTGGAAGAAGCTGGAAAAAGAAATGCTTCCGCTAAGACGGAGGAAGAATTTTCAATAGTCAGCGCTGCCCAGATTTGGCTAGTTTGGAAAGCAGAGAGGGCCAGGAGCTGGAAGAGACTCAGGAAGGCTTTGATACCTGCCCGAGTTCCCCGGGGCTACTGGACACACAGCGGCTCTGGAATCCTGTCCTTCAGAGTTGCTGCACCTAAAATCCCCTGGGTGTTAACCAAAATAAACAGGTCCACCCCAGGCCTACAGAATCAGAGTCCTGAGGTGGTGAGGCCAAGTGATAGCCATTTTGAACAAGCGCCTTTAGTTACCCTGATGTTCAACCAGGTGTTGGAGCCACTAGTGCCTGGAGGATATTGGAATGTCATTGGATACTGGTACTCTGAGGCTTTTCAAATCTCTTCCAACATTGAAATTCTACTGCTACATGTCAGATAAGGCTTGCCAACAAAATTAGGGTGAGTGAACTTGGCAAGTTGGATCATTTCCTTATTTGGCCTGTTTACTATGTAATGGGAACATTTCTTCAGCCTAAATAGTAAAATTGCCAGCTGCCCACATGAGTCAAGATGAATTAGATTTTACTTCTTTTTTATTTTTGGTGAGTCAGGGGTTCAGGGGAAGGGGCAAGGGAAAAGGAGGTCTTTTCTCTTCTCTCTGGCTAACAGAAATGCCAAATGTCAGCACTCATGCTGGGAACTAACTCCAGGCTCTTCTGTAAAGCCAGTTGGGGGAATTCCCTGGAAGTCCAGTAGTTAAGACTCAGAGGAATTCCCTGGCAGTCTGGTACTTAAGACTCTGTGTTTTCACTGAGGGGGCCTGGGTTCAGTCCCTGGTTGGGGGACTAAGATCCCACAAGCAGCACTGTCAAAACAAACAAAAGCTTTTCAGACTGGTCTGAAAAGTGCAGAGCATTGTCTGCGGGATGAGACCCTGCTAATCTCCAGGGAGGCAGCTTCCACAAGCTTGACTCTGGCACCCTGTGGCCAACAGTGACAAGTGCCAAGTCTCTTCAAGTTTGGAAGCATCGTTAGGAACACAACTGGAATGCAGACGGGGTTGGAAAATGCAACAGGAGAAAAACCGGCACCAGCAAGAGGAGAACCAGAAAGGGGGCCTTTCGCTGCCGAGCGAGAAGTCCCCGGCGCTCAGCCCGCACGGGGGCGATGGTGGGATGGACCTAGCGCTGTGGAATATCTGTGTCACTGGCCGCAGGGGCTGCAGGCTTCACCCGGTCACCATGGGGACCGTCCTGCGGGACCTCAGCAAAGGCAGAGGAGGGGTCCCTTTCCTAAATGCAAATGAAGTCTTTGCTTCTTGACTCAGAAGACTAAAGCAAAGTTCATCATCTTATTGTCATTTTCATTAAAGCATCGCCTAGGGGACAGGTACTGAACTGAAGAAGTTAACTAAGGAGGCTGACGAGAGTCCCGGTAAAAAACGAACGGGTGGCAGATGTCAGACCAAATCTGAGCCAATGACTGCTCTCCAGGAAGTGTGATGAATGCCGACCAGCCAGCGACTGGTTCCCTCTTCTCCCCAAAAGACATCACTTTGTTCTTTGCTACATTCAGCTTTTAAACACGGTCTTTCGAGAACAATCTCTGGATCTGGGACATATGAAAGTGAAATGAAAGTCGCTCTGTCGTGTCGGACGCTTTGCGACCCCATGGACTATAGTCCATGGAACTCTCCAGTCCAGAACACCAGCGTGGGCAGCCTTTCCCTTCTCCAGGGGATCTTCCCAACCCAGGGATGGAACCTAGATCCCTGCGTTGCAGGTGGACTCTGTACCAGCTGAGCCGCCAGGGAAGCCCAAGAATACTGGAGTGGTCAGCCTTTCCCTTCTCCAGCCCAGGGATGGAACCCAGGTCTCCCGCCTTGCAGGTGGACTCTGTACCAGCTGAGCCACCGGCAAAGGGGACACATGGAATCCATTTTTTTTCCCCTCCTATAACTTCAGAAAAAGTCACGTGTCCTCACTCCTAGCTTATCCCATTTCTGGCGCTGCATTGTTGTGCTTTCCAGGGTAATTCGGTTCTGGAGCTCACAGGCCTCTGCAGCTTGTACTCAGATTATCTGCTTCAACACACGACAGGCTGCCGTCATCTTGGAGCTGTGTCCGCGGTTTGTGAGCCTAGGGGAGCGACTCACGTGGTCTCAGTTCAGAGACTCGTCCACCTGTAGGAAGAGCAGGGAATCCCTCAGGGATGCAGTTGGTAACGACAGTGCCTGCGTGACCCCAAAGCAGGAATTCTGCTGGGGATCAAGAAATGAAATAGAGTCTGACTTTTCTTTTAAGGAAGTAGTTTTTGTTACTAAGGGAGTGACTCCTAAAAGTTCTCATCACATACACAGAAAATTGTAACCTTTTTATTGCTGACGGACGGTAGCTGAACAGTGATGATCATTTCGAGATGCACACAAATACTGAATCTTTAGCTGCTCACCTGAAACTAATAGAAGGTGGGGGGGTTTGTCTTAATTTTTTTTTAGTTTTATATTGGAGTTTAGTTGATTTATAATGTAGTGATAGTTTCAGCTGTATAGCAAAGTGATTCAGTTATCATATAATGTTATATATGATATAATGTTATGCATAATATAATATTATAATGTCAATTAAAAAAAAACTCTTTTCACGAGAAAAAAACTTTCCCAAAGTGAGATCTCTAGCAGCTGGGAGCTAATCCAAAAATTCAGCTCTTTCCATTGGTTTTTATTTCTATGTACCTCTCAGACCCACTTACGAGTAATTTATACTTGCGCAGAGAACTCTCAGTTCTCAGAGGTCTGGCTGTGACAACATTTGGCCACTGCTTTGACTTATTTTTTTCCTAACAGAGATTTTATGACCTAACACGTGTTATGGTTTCAACATGAATTAGGCATAGCTACAGCTAAATACAGGGCTTCCCAGGTGGCGCTAGCGGTAAAGAACCCGCCTGACAATGCAGGAGACATAAGAGACGTGAGTTCAGTTCCTGGCTGAGGAAGATCCCCTGGAGGAGGGCATCGAAACCCACTCCTGTATTCTTGCCTGGAGAGTCTCATGGACAGAGGAGCCTGGCGAGGAGAAGCCTACAGTCCGCAGGGTTGCAAAGAGCTGGACATGACTCAAATGACTTAACAACAGCTAAATAAGACACATCAATGAGTGAATAAGAAGTCCTTGCTGCTCCATGGGGAGGTTGAAGTGCTTGGGCCTTTGGAATCTTTGGTCTCAACCAAGCGGCCTGGTACCAGAAAAATCGGGGAGGTGCTCGTCTCAGACGATAAACAGGATGGAGGAGAAACAGAACGAGTCTTGGCGTCAGACCACTTCGTGTTCCCGCCTGCGGCTGCACAGGGCACCAGGGAGGGGCTCGGGGCTGAGTCTGCCGGCCAAGCCCCTCCATCAGGCTGGGTCTACCTGGGTGGGGAAGGGCCAGGCGCTGTCTCTTTTTTCGGATGCGTGTGAAGGAGTACGGGCCCCCAGCGCCCTGCCGCACATCTTCCAGCAGAGTGAGCGGGAGAGCGCGTGCCCTCTCTGCCACTCAGGCTTCCCGCCTGCAATCGGAGAGTCATCTCTCGACCCGGCAGGGGTGGTATCAGATATCCAGATCTCGTGAGTGAGTCGCCTGGTCCACAGGGATGGGCCGGTCCCGGCCCTGAGTTCCGACGGTGAAGGGACTTCTCCTGAGCTGGCCCAGTCCAGCCACGTCTTCTGTCGTCTCTGTGGCCGAGCAGAGAGGAGCAGGTCTCTGGAGACAGACGGGCCAACGGCTCAGCCCCAGGTCTGCTGCTCACTCATGATGACTCAGAGCAACTTACAGAACGCCCCTCGGTATTCTGTTTCCTCATCTGAAAGATGAGTACAAATAAGAACCCATTTTGAAGTGCTGCTGAGAAGAGGCCGTGAGGCGATCAGCGCACCCAGCACATTTTAGGTGAGTGGCTAACTTGAGCTCTTTGCTCCAGTCCCCCCCGCCCCCACTCCCAATCTATTTTATTTGACATTTCAGTTCAGTTCAGTTGCTCAGTTGTGTCCAACTCTTTGCGACCCCATGGACTGCAGCATGCCAGGCCTCCTTGTCCTTCACCAGCTCCCAGAGTTTACCCAAATTCATGTCCATTGAGTCGGTGATGCCATCCAACCATCTCATCCTCTGTCATCCCCTTCTCTTCCTGCCTTCAAACTTTCCCAGCATCAGGATCTTTTCCAAGTTCTTCTCATCAGGTGGCCAAAGTATTGGAGCTTCAGCTTCAGCATCAGTCCTTCCAATGAATATTCAGGACTGATCTCCTTTAGGATGGACTGGTGGGATCTCCTTGCAGTCCAAGGGACTCTCAAGAGTCTTCTCCAGCACCACAGTTCAAAAGCGTCAATTCTTCAGGGCTCAGCTCTCTTTATAGCTTTATATTGACATATACCTGATTGCTAATCAAAGAGAGGTGTACCCCTACCTTCATTGGTGCTATTTCCTTAAACCAAAAAAAAAAAAAAAAAAAACCCATGGCTTTCTGTGTACAATTTTTTTTGGCCGCACTGTGAGGTCTGTGGGATGTTAGTTCCCCAACCAGGGATTGATCCCGGGGTTGCTGCAGTGAGTGCAGTGTCCTAACCACCAGGTTTCTGGAGAACTCCTTCCATGTAAATTTCAAGTGAATCAAGTACCCACTCCATAGACTGACTGTATCCTGACAGCCAGGCAGATTAACTGGATAGAAACAGTAGGAAGATTTAAAAAAAAAGGTTCCCAAGAAAAAGCCCAGAAGAAGAAAGCGGTAGTCGCTCAGTCGTGTCTGACTCTTTGAGACCACATGGACTGTAGCCCACCAGGCTCCTCTGACCATGGGATTCTTCATTCGAGAATACTGGAGTGGGTGGCCGTTCCCATCTCCAAGGGATCTTCCCCACCCAGGGATCAAAGCCTGGTCTCCTGTGTTACAGGCAGAGTCTTTACCGTCTGAGCCACCAGGGAAGCCCCAGAAACTATCCTAAATATGTTAGGGGCTTGAGATATGAGGGCACTGTCCCTACAAACCAGGGACATAGAAACACTGGCTATCCCAGTGGAAAAGATAAAACAAAGCTAGATCTTCATCCCACCCACACTGATGGGACGGAAACCGTGTATGTGGAAAGCAAACCTTGGGAACATTTGCATAACCTAAGGGACGGGCAATGGTTTCTTAGAGATGACACACAAACAGCAGAGCTCAAATGAAGGAGTGGCTCCATCTCAGTTCATCGACATGAAAAGCATCTGCACTAGAGCAGACATCATAACAAAGCGAGAAAGGCTGATGGCAGGCTTTTTTTTTTTTTTTTGCAACAAATAAAAACAGATGAAGGATGATATTAAGAATAGGCAAAGAACTATAAATACATAAGAGAAAGGCAACACAGTAGAAAAGCAGCAAAGGCCTGGCATAAACAGTGTGTGTGAGGAGCCATCAGGGTGGCCAGCACCCCAGGTGAGTGTGGGTCCAGGCTCTGATCAGCACGGAAATGAAGGCTGAACCCCAAGACTTTCCACTGGGTTAGCGGAGATGAGAAGGTCTGACAAAGCCAAGTGAAAGCAGGTGGGAAGGCAAGCGCGTTCAGGCGGGGCTGGAGGAGCGTAGACCTGCCTAGGGCTTGGCAGAAGCACTGGGCCAGAGACGCTGAATCCAGCTGAAGTCCAGAGAAGGCAGCATCCTTTGAAATGTCAATGAATTGGGAACCACTTGAATGACCATCACTTTGGAAATAACCACAGCGGGCGCGTTGTGGGCGGGGAGGTGAGGGGGTTGGAAGGGGTCACAGGGCCTTTGGGCGTGAACTCTCCTGCCTGTGCTCATCTGGCCGAGGCTCAGTGAGGAGCAGAGACAGCAGCGATCAGCAGGAGGTGCACTCGGGCAGGTGACGACGCAGCGACCCCGTGTCCTGGTTACAGCGCACATCCGCGCAGGGACAGAACCGGGCCAGAGCGGGGGAGCGCGCACGCCAAGTCCGCGAGTGTGCACGCCTTGCGGAGGCGCTGGAGGACGCTTTCATTTCTTAACAACATTTTTGCTTTTTAGTTGGGCTTCCCTGGTGGCTCAGCTGGTAAAGAATCTGCCTGCAATGCTGGAGACCTGGGTTCGATCCCTGGGTTGGGAAGATCCCTTTCAGACGGGAAAGGCTTACCCACTCCAGTATCCTGGCCTGGAGAATTCCATGGACTGTATGGTCCACGGGGTGGCAAAGAGTCGGACAAGACTGAGCAACCTTCACAAAATTTTAATTAATTAACTTTTGGCTGTGACGGGTCCTCCTTGCTGGGCGGGGGCTTTCTCCACTTGCCGCGAGTGGGAGCTGTTCTCTCGCTGAGGCGCACTGCCTCCTCCTTGCGGCGGCCTCTCTCCTTGCAGAGCGCCGGCCCAGTAGGTGTGGCCTATGGGCTTAGCAGCTCCGCGGCACGTGCGATCTTCCCGGGCCAGGGATCGAACCGTGTCCCCTGCATTGGCAAGCAGATTCTTATACACTGTGCCACCAGGGAAGTCTGGAGGCTTTCATTTGATCTGTAATGTTTATCCTGTTGCTTTTAATTATTTAATGACAAATGCCAGCGTTTGTTTGTTCCTTCTAGGTGGTGGATATGCTCGTGCTTTTACCGTTTATTGTTAAAAATTGTACTAAAAAAATCTTATGTAGAAATATGGAACTTTGAAAGTGAGCCATGAAGATCAAGTTTGAGGTTTGCCTGGAGGGATTTAGAATAGTTAGAAGATTTTAAAGTATTAAAAATTTTATTGGAGAGGAAAAAATAACTTATTGGAGAGGAGAAAAGAAAGTGAGGACCCAGTGCCTAAAAGCCCTTCTCCGCTTCTGTGCCAGACAGGCATGTGATCCTCACAAGCTCACGCAGCAATGAACGGTACTCATCCCAGAACTCAGAGCTCCGATTCCCACAGTCTGTGGTCAGCAAACGGCTTCACCTGGTTTCTCTTTCCTCTTCTTTCCCAAATAGCAATTAAGTCTCGGCCTAAAGTCACATTTTTTTACCCCTAGGAATTTATGCACCCCACTCCAGTACTCTTGCCTGGAAAATCCTGTGGATGGAGGAGCCTGGTGGGCTGCAGTCCTTGGGGTCGCTAAGAGTCGGGCATGACTGAGCGACTTCACTTTCACTTTTCACTTTCATGCATTGGAGAAGGAAATGGCAACCCACTCCAGTGTTCTTGCCTGGAGAATCCCAGGGACAGGGGAGCCTGGTGGGCTGCCATCTATGGGGTTGCACAGAGTTGGACACAACTGAAGCGACTTAGCAGCAGCAGCAGCAGGAATTTGTGACCAGGGCTTTTACAACAGCTCACATAAAACTATTCTGTTATTTATTTGACCTCAGAGCTTCTTAAAATGCCACCAGTTCCCACTTATGATCCTTTTATGCTGACTTCCGGCGAGGTGGGGTGAATCCGAGGGCACCCCCCCATTCGCAGTGGCACCCTGGCGTGCCCGATGGCTCTCTGCGCCTGGTGCTGTGAGTGAGACCCAGCCTGCAGCCCAGCAGGGGCACTGCTTCTGCTGTGTCTCTATTCACACGAAGCACCTTTCCTCTGAAGGTCCCAGGGATCCAGTCACCCCATCGTAGCCCGGGATTCAGGTGTATAACAGATCCAATACTTGTTATTAAGGACGTGGATATACTAACTACCTACTTGGAGAGCTCAGAAGCACCATGGAGGCTGGAGTGACAGGCAGTGAACAGGAGCCCATCAGGGTGCAGGTTGAGAAATGGCACACAAATAATTACAGCCTTACTCAAGTATTTCATGCTTCAAGATGTTGGTCATTGGCCAACGATTTCTTTCTTTAGTTTAATTAATTTCTTATGCGTTTACTGTAGGCTGAGCTGGGTCTTGGCTGCTGCCCAGGCTATCTCTGGCTGCGGCGAGCCGGGGTTGCTCTCTAGTTGCGGTGCTGGGCGTCTCGTCATGGTGGTTCCTCTTGTTGTGGGGTGCAGGCTTCAGGCATGTGGGCTTGGGAGTCATAGCTCGTGGGCAGGAACACACAGGTTAGTGGCTGGGCTCCAGAGCAGAGGCCTGGTTGCGGGTCTGCAGTGGGACCTTCCCGGACCAGAGATCGAACCAGTTTTTCCTGCTTTGGCAGGCGGATTCTTCACCACTGAGTCACCAGGGAAGCCCAAACAGTGGGTTTTTTAGGCCTTTTTAGGCCTTTTCTCCCTGAGAAAACAGTGATTGCTAAGGACGAACACCTTTCCCCACTCCCGGCTCTTGGCAGAGTTCTATTAAAACACAACAAAACCCCCTACATTTTATTTATTGTTTAAGAAGATGAAACTTAAAGACTTGAAGAGTGCATCTTTGTTGCATCTAGCTTTTTGATCATATCCAATGCTTTTGGGGGAAAAAAAGGAAGAATGGGGAAAGAAATATTCAAAGTTACCATGAGCACACTCTCCTTCCTGGAATACCAAGTGATGAAATATAGCAAGTGGGACTCTTCCAATCTTCTAAGACAGCGACTTCATCCACTACATACTTCATACATGAGTATGTAGTGTAGCTGTGGCTTGATGCCCATAAATGCAAGATAGTCAACTGCTGTGGCGGGTTTAGCTCAGCTCCTCACCTTGGGCTGGTACCCCCACCCCCCAGCCCCCACATGGGGCTGAGAAAAAGGAATGATCCCTCCCCACCTCTGAGGGTGCACTCTTTGCAGAAAAGGGTCCTCAGGGTCCGTGAGGGCCCCCCCCTGCCTGGCCCCCTACCACGCCAGTACTCCTGCAAGAGTCTTCAGAGAACAGGAGTTGGGATGAGAGATCCTCCGTCTAGAGGATCCTGAGCTGCTGGGCTTCTCACAGGTGCTTTCTTGTGAGAACAGTGAGGGGCCTGAGGTCTGCATGAGGTGCACTTAGGAAAGGGAAGAACACGGAGAGCATGACCTCCTTCAGTGACAACACCACGCCTGCCTGCAAATGTCATTCAGCCCGAGGCCAGAGAGTCCCGGACGAGCCCAGGCTTGGCCAGCACCTCCGGGTTTCCGTCCGCCTAGTGCCGAATGTGCCTGCTCGAACCTGGGAATCCGGCTCCGACACCCTGGCTGACTCTGCCTGAGGCCACAGAGCCCCCGGGGACAGAGGCAGGTCTGGGCCTGGAGCCCAGGTTCCCTGTCCTGCTCTGTCTTCACCCCCTCACTCTGTCTACTTGGCCCAGGCTGGGAGGACGTTGGCTGCTGTGGCCGAGTGTCCAGAGCCATCTGCCTGAGCGTCCAGCTTGTACCCTTGCTAACTGGACTTGGCACATAGATGGGGGTGGTGGGTGCTGGGAGGGGCTTTGTCTCACCTCCTTCGGCATTTCCCAATCTGACAGGGCAAGCAATGAGGCAGCTGGGAGTTAGGCAGACGCAGATTTTAATTCTGAAACTGCTGCTTACCAGCTGTGTATCCCAGGAATCTTTTGGGTCTCAGTTATTTTCCTTTGTATGAATGAGACTATGAATATCTCCTTGGAGTTGTGGTCATTGACTAAGTTAATGCAGGAGAGTTGCAGGTACATAATAGGCACACAGTTTTCTCCTTGCTTTATTGCATCCCCCCACTCCTCTAGAATACTTCTATTTCCGTCCCAAGCACCAAAGGGGAAGGAGGTCTGTAACGGCAACCCACAGTGTCAGTGGGTTTCTTTTTTGTTGTGTAGTCGCTCAGCTGTCACGCCTGACTCTTCTGTGACCCCCACGGATTGCATCCTTAGATCATTCTAAATAGTAAAACCTTCGCTCGTTGGACTCCTTTCAGCCTTGGTGGGAACTTCACCCGCACAGGCTCTTCGTGTTTGCAGAGCGAGGGTTTGCTGCGGTAACAAGCAGGCCCAGCTTAAGGAGAGGTTATTTCTCCAGGATGTGAAGTTAATGGCAGGTCAGTGCCGCTGCTTCCGTCCGCTGACTGAGGGCCCCGCCTGGTCCACGGTTCTACAAGCTAGTCACGGCCTCCCCGGCCCCCGCAGAAGGAGACAGAGGCCGGAACTTGCAGAGGCAGCTTGCCTCCTCCACTGGGGGAAATTGCTCGTCTCCTCTGCTCACACCACATCGGCCCAGAATGGCCTCAGGGCCCTGTGTACCCAGGTGCAAAGAGGCTGGGAAGTACATTTTTTGTGTTCTTGGAGACACATAGCGTTGCCCTGCTATATCAGGGTGATTAGGAGTTCAAGAAGAACATGTAATTTTTTTCTTTTACTCCTATGTTATTTATCCTATTATGCTTTTTTATTTTATCTATCATTGTTTAAACTTTTAATTTTATTGGGATATAGCCAGTTAACAATGTTGTGATAGGTTTTTGGTTTTTTTTTTTTAGTAAATGCCTTATAGCACATTTTAAAAATTTATTTATTTTTAATTGAAGGATAATTGCTTTACAATATTGTGTTGGTTTCTGCCATACATCAACATGAATTAGCCACTGGTATACATACGGCCCCTCCCTCTAGAACCTCCTTCCCATGTTGTGATAGTTTCAGATGAACAGAGAAGGGACTCAGGCATACATATACATGCGGTCATTCTCCCCCAAACTCCCTCCCACATAACATTGAGCAGAGTTCCCTGTCCTGTACAGGTCCTTGTTGGTTATCCATTTTAAGTATAGCAGTGTGTACATGTCCATCCCAAACTCGGTCTCATCCCCCATTCTTCCCTGCAGCAACCATAAGTTTATTCTCTAAGTCTGTGTGTGAGTCTCTTTCTGTTTAAATGAACAAGTCATTTTTAAGCTGGTTAAAGCATCTAAAGATCTATCATTTGTGTACGTAAAAATAAAAGATGCTGAAAACAAACATCGGGTGACTGCATAAACAATGGTACATCCATACAGCAGAGTGCTACCCAGCAGCAAAAAGGCAGGGACTGTTGATACCTGTGACAGCATGGATAAACCTCAAAACAACTGTGATGATGAAGAAGAGCCAAAGAGAAAGTCATTCACGCTGCATAAATTTATTTATTTAAAATACTACAAAATGCAAACAAACCCACAGAGACAGGAAACAGGTCAGCAGCTGCCTGGAGTCAGGCTGGACGCATGGATGGGTTACAAACGGGCACAAGAAAATCTGGGGGATGAAAATGCTGTCTTAGTGTGGGAGTGATTCCACAGGTGCCTACTTCAGTCCAAACTGACCAAACTTTACGCTTGAATATGGACCTCAGTAAAGTCGAAAAAATGGTCTCAAGGGGCTGCTTCAGAATTATTTTCAGTGCTGTTTATTCCCGAAGCGCTTGTCTCTTTTGGGTTTTCTTCCCACTGAAAAGCCGTAACATGGAACTTCAAGCCACGTTGAAAGCCTGTTCAGCACCGCCATGCTCACTCCTGTTGGCCCGTCTCACTGCAGACAGACCTTTGCCCCGCCTTCGCCATGAAGAGAGAATCAGACTCAGATCTTGGCTCCCAGCCTGCTTCCTGTTTGGCCTTGAGCAACTCACTGAGCTGCTCTGAGTTCTCTTGTGTTCAGAGTGTCATGCAAGGGTGTCGCGCCCTCTTCCAGGACCCAGTCAGAGAGGGCAGCAAATGGTGGGCACCTGCCCCAGGGTCCCGTCACCCTGCAACGGTACCGTTTGCAGCTTCATATTAGGGCTGTTCCTCTGGTTTTGAAAATATCTCATCTTCACTGGTTTTGGGCTCTGTACTAGATGCAAACGAAACTTAACGGGTTGCCCAAGACTCAGTAATCAGACAATACGCTTTTAAAATTTTATTTCTAGTTCTGGCTGTGTGGGTCTTCGCTGTTGCGCTCAGGCTTTCTCTGCGGGTAGTGGGGACTACTCGCTAGCTGGGGTTCGCAGCCTCTCACTCCAGTGTGTTCTCTTGGTGCAGAGCGCAGGGTCCAGGCCCACGGGCTCAGGGGTTGTGGTCCCGGGCCCTGGGGCACACGGGCTTAGCTGCTCCTTGGGACCTGGGATCTTCCTGGATCTGGGATCAAACCCATGTCTCCTGCACTGTTAGGTGGGTTCTTAACCACTAGACTCCTAGGGAAGTCCCTCAAATAATATTTTTAAAAATCAAAATTAATACAGAAATCCATGGGGAACACAAAATCAAACATTTAAAGAGAAGATAAAGCTGGGTCCTGTCCCAGTTCCTTTTTAAGTCCTTTCCCCAATCCTGGCAATTCTCACTGAATCAAATTCCTTCACGCCAGAGGTATTAAACGTAAATACTCCTGGAATAAATGATTCACATTTTACGATTTTCAAGTCTTTCTTCAAGTGCAAGGCATGAAGGAACTGAACAACTAAGAATTGCCAGAATTGGGGGAAAGTCTTGATAAGGCATTTGGGACTGGACTGAGATGACTTTTATTTAAATTTTTGATATCCTGATCATCGTTTTTTGAATTAATTTTGTAAAATTTGTGTCAAATTTTATATTAATTTTGATTAAAAATAATGCATAGCTATTATTCATTTTGATGATGGAGTTTTTTTTGAGATGGCTTCATTTCTGTGCCTGGGGTGAATGCCCTCGAGTCCTGGTCTGCCAGAAAGACAAACGGGTCCCTGCCAGCTTTGCCTGGTAAGCGAGGTGATAGGAGAAGGTGGTCTGATGTGTGGGTTCAGCAGACTTGGAGCTAGACCCGAGAGTTTTAACTCTTTTTTTCTGCCCCCTTGCGAGCCGTGTGGACTTGTATAAGCTAGGCTGTGGGTCTCTGCTTTGAACTGTGAAATGAGCCGAACGCCCTCCCTGGGGTGGAAAAGGAGGACTGCCCGGGAGCGGGACAGTGGTTAAGGATACAGACCCTGGGGCCTGGAAGCTGGGCTTCGTCCCAGCGCAGCCTCGCGTCTGTCACGTGACCTCTGTCGTCCTCTCTGCGGTGATTATGCTCATTGCGCTCAGTCGCTTCGTTCCGTCTGACTCTCCGCGACCCAGGGGACTGCAGCCCGCCAGGTTCCTCTGTCCATGGGATTCTCCAGGCAAGAAGACTGGAGGGGGTTGCCATGCCCTCCTCCAGGGGAATCTTCTTAACCCAGGGATCGAACCCTCGCCTCCTGCATTAGCAGGTGGATTCTTTACCACTGAGCCACCGGCGAAGCCCCCGCCCACTTCTTTAGAGGTGATTGGAGCCAATACTGAAGGACCAATCAAGCGGGTCAAACGAGTTAACCAGGGAAGGTGCGTGGGCAGGGCCCAACACAGTCAGCACTCTGCAAATACTCCCCGCTGTTCTTGTCACCACGCAGTTGTTCAAAGAACCTAAAATTTCAGCGTTTGTAAAAGCCCCTTTGCAGGCCACGAAATCCTCTTGTGAGCTCTTATTATCACGTGGCCTAAAATCGCATCTCAGATGGATTCTTTCATCACCTCTTCCGCTGGCTGAGTTTCGGTCGAGCCCAGTTGAGTGCCAAGGACGAGCCCTAAATCTGACCCGTCATGACTGGGGTGAGGTCTGGTCATCTCTCATGAAGACAAGAGGAAGGTCCGCTTTCTCAAGAAACAGTCCCCACGGCCCACGTGGTTTTTTTCACATCCACTTCTGGCTTCCCCTCCTTTGAAGACGGCACTTGTAACCTCCTTTGCATAACTGAATCTTCACAGGTTTAGAGACCCAGAAAAGAAAGCCGCTAAAAGGGAACCGCTGGAAGGAAGCTGCTTAGAAAAGTAACTGTGAGTTTCAGAGGCGGAGGACTTTTGTTGTTTAGAAACTGAAGCTGAGCGTTTGAAAATGTACAGGGACACTCAGGTGCTTGTTTTTTTGGGTTTTTGTTTTTTAGGTAATTTGAACATTTCCATTAATAGAAAAGGGAAAAAAAGGCAGTGAGATTTTCCTGGGTCCAACTCCTCCCTATACCTCTTGAAAAATAACTCTTGGACTAGAACTTATAATTAAATCCCTAGATATTTCTATTTTCCCATCAAGAGACTGCAGACTAAAACTTAGGAACAATATGGAGAATTTCTTAGGGCAGAAATAAAAATGATAGGTGCAGAGACTGCATCCTCTTGTACAAACACATATGCGGAGGTTTAGTAAGTGAGGACTTCTTAAAGATTTAGTCCACTGTATTCGGTAGACGTTAGAGCAACTTACGTTTGGATGTGAATTCCTAATTCCTTGTAGCAACATTAAAAAGATTTTTTTTATTGAAGTATAGTTGATTTACAATGTTGTGTTAGTTTCTGCTGTACAGCAAAGTATGAGTTATACATACACGCACTCACACATATATACAGTCTTTTTTATATTCTTTTCCGCTATGGCTTATCTCAGGACTTTGAACATACTTCCCTGCATGGCATCACTGGCTCAGTGGACATGAGTCTGAGCAAGCTCTAGGAGACAGTGATGGACAGGGAAGCCTGGTGTGGACCTTGCAGTCCATGGGGTCGCAGAGTCGGGCCGACTGAGCGGCTGAACAGCAACAGCCCTGTGCTCCACAGCAGGACCTTGCTGTTTCTCTGTACAACAGTTTGCATCTGCTCACCCCAAACTTTCAAGCCATCCCTGCCCTCCCCACCCCCCTTGGCAACCGCCAGCCTGCTCTCTCATCTGTGAGTGTTTCTGCTTCCTAGGTAGGTGCGTCTGTGTCCTGTTTTAGATTCCACATGTAAGTGGTATCCTAGGTATTTCTATTTACGTTGAAGTGTAGTTGGTTTAGTGCTGCTAGCCCCACATATATATACTCTTTCCCAGAGTCTGTTCCACTGTAGTTCATTGCAAGACGTTGACTGTAGTGCCCCGTGCTACACAGCAGGCCCTTTTTTACTATTCTATGTATACTAATGGGTGTCTCTTAATCGCAAACTCCTAAGGCATCTCCCCACCCCAATTCCCCCTTTGGTAACCGTACATTCAATTTCTTTGTGAGTCTATTTTGTAAATAAGTTCACGTCACTTTATTTTAAAAACAGACCCCCCTGACTCTTTAATCCGAGTGAAGGCAGACAAGCATAAGCCTCCCCTTCCCCGCAGGCGTGACTCCATGTCTGGGCTCCTGGGACCCCCCCGGCTGCCCCAGGGACCCCCGAGGAGAGGTGCTGGCCCGGGGCTCCCCGGGACCACCGGAGGGGCGGGGGAGCGCAGGGCCTTGCTCCGCCACCGCGCCCACGGCAGAGAAGCCCACGGAGGCCAGCGAGTCACTGAAGGGCGCGAGGAGCCCGGGAGCCGCCTGGAAGGAGGAAGGCGCTCCGCAGGACCCTTCGTCCGCCGTTGCCGGAGCCCGGGGGTCGGGGGGTGGGGTTGGGAGGAAGAACTCTGCGGGCGGAGGGCGCTGGGGCGCCGATCCGCAGCCTTCGGTCCCACTCCGCTCCCGCTCTTTGTTCGGCTTCGGCGCGGACCCGCCACCTCCCACCGCCCTCAGGAAGGAAGCCCCACCTGCCTCCCCAGGAGCCCGCCTGGTCTGGATCTGGGCACACAGGGGCAGCCCTGCCCCGCGGTCCCGGTGACTGTTGGGAACATTCCAGACAGCCCTGTGCACCCGGCCTGCACCCGAGCTCGCTCTGCCCGTGAGGTCAGCTCGCACCTCTTTATTCCTTCCGAATTCCATGGCCCGGCTCAGCTGTGAACAAGATCTACATCGTCCTCGAAGTGTAAACACTCCGCGTGGACTCGGCCAAAGCTGGTGACGTCGCCAAGTCTGGAAGCCAGGAGGGGGCGGGTCTGGGTGTGCGGGGTGGGGCGACAGCAGGCGGGGCGGGGAGGTGTGCGCGCCCGTAACCCTCGTTGTCTGCACGAGGGAGAAAACAGATGACATCTAAGGTGGAAAGCTCACGGGTTTTCTCTTTGTTATGGGTTGTCTGTCCCTGTTGGGCAAAACAGAAAGCTTGTTCTGTTTTGCAAGCTTCGTAATTGTTGGTGGGGTTCCAGACATTGTAAGTTTCACCTCGGGGGCTGCTGCATAGTTTTGTGTATTCTTATCGGTAGGCCTGGACTGCCCTGGTGGCTCAGACGGGAAAGCGTCTGTCTACAATGCCGCAGAGCCGGGTTCGATCCTTGGGTGGGGAAGATCCCCTGGAGAAGGGAATGGCAATCCACTCCAGTACTATTGCCTGGCAGAGGACAGGGGAGCCTGATAGGCTACAACCCATATGGGGTCGCCAAGAGTCGGACACGGCCGAGCGACTTCAATCAAATGATCAGTTGTCCTAACTTTCTTCTGGCATGCAATTAAACTACACAGTTTAGCTTGGTTCGCCGGACACCCACCCCCACCCCCCAAAAAAAAGCTGAAAAATCAAGAGAGAAAAATATCGACACAGGATGAGAAATAGAAGTACAAACACCAGAAGAAATAGCTAGAAAATTCGAAAGTGCTTGCCTCTAGATAGCATCTTTGGAGACAGGGAGAGCGTGGGTGGAGACTGCTGGTCTGTGAGCGAACTCTGAACACCAAACCCATCTGTGCTTTGGTAAACAAGGTAGGCAGTTTTTAGAAGGTCATCCTTCCCTCTCAAAGGTCACCTTTGAGTCAAAGAACACCTTGAAGCAGCTCCTCGTGTGCTGTGCTGTGCTTAGTCGCTCAGTTGTGTCTGACTCTTTTCAACCCCATGGAGCCCACCAGGCTCCTCTGTCCATGGGATTCTCCAGGCCAGAATACTGGAGTGGGTAGCCTTTCCTTTCTCCAGGGAATCTTCCCAACCCTGGGGTTGAACCCAGGTCCCCTGCTTTGCTGGCGGATTCTTTATCATCCAAGCCACCAGGGAAGCCCAAGAACGCAGGAGTGGGTAGCCTAGCCTGTCCCTTCTCCAGGGGAACTTCCTGACCCAGGGACTGAACCCAGGTCTCCTGCGTTGCAGGAAGATTCTTCACTAGTTGAGTTACCCGGGAAGCCCAAGGTAACTCCTCGCCTACCTCCAGTACATAGACAGGTTGTGTATCCATTTCTATCTCAAGTTAGCTGTGGGTGAAGGAGTACAGGATTGGTCACCTGGTTGGCGGGGGGCACCTCCTGGTGGCTCATCTTGGCATCTTCTTGGAAGTGGGCGTGCCAAAGGCTTTCCCACATTTGCTACCATCTGTCTTTTGACATGCTGCTATCCATTATGTTCTGAAGAAGACTGACGTTGTTTATAACAAAACATGCAATCAGTACAACATAAGAAGCTTTCGGACCAGAAGGATGGGGAAGGCCGTCCTCACCCGGAATGTTTCGGAGGGGCAGGTCCTGGGGTGTTGGAAGGGCCCCTGCCACGGCGGGCGGGAGGCTAGGACAGCTGCTCTCCCAATTCCATCCGGGTCTCGGGCCGTAAGCTGTCTGAGAAGGAGCTCTTAGACTTTTGTTGATTCTACTGCTGCACACACCCTTTTATTCACAGGATGAGAATTCTCGGATGTTCAGCAGCCACTCCCCGCCCACCCCTTCCCACAGGTAGGGCACGTTTGTCCATTGAGATAAGATAACATTGGAACTCACTACCCAGCATATCTTTGTTTTATATCCAGGCATCATTACTGCCTATTAAAAAAAAAACCAACAAAACTGATGTCACCCTGAAAACTAGTAATAAGTCTGCAGACTTGACTTGAATGTGATTTGTGCGAGTCTATTGATGTTCTAGAGAACCCGGTTCCACAGGAAATGGCCCAGTTCTGAACTCACGGAGGAAGCCTGGAACGTCAACGGCAAGCTTTTGAGTGAGTTCAGCATGTCTGAGCGGCTTCTACAACATCAGAAGCATGTGAATCAGCAATGGCAGTGAAAAGCTGGATTAACTGCAGGGTGTGGGGCCAGAGTCGGCCCTTGGTCCCGAGCCCAGCTCTGCCGCGTCAGCTACACGACCTCAGGCAGGTTCCTTCCTCCCTTCGGATATCAGCCTCCTCGTCTCTAAAAGGAGCATCGCGTTAGGAGCCCTTGGAGACGTTCAGGGTAATAGAACATCCAACCCAACTGACCGACCGTAAGAGAGTTGCTCACTCCCGTGCCCGGGAGTCTGTAGACGGGCAGGCGAGGGCTTCCGGGCAGCTGCGGGCACTCAGCGATGAGCTGAAGGACCGGTCCGACTCTGCCGCTGTCCGCAGTGCTGACTCCATCCCCAAGGGGCCCCGCTGGGTCCCGAGATGCCGGCCAGAGCACCCAGTCCTCCTGTTTCCTTTTTCACACCTGACAGAGCAGCGGGGGCTGGGCCGGCTCCCGGCAGGGAGGGTGGCCACGTCCTCAGCTCTGGCCACTGAGATGCGAGAGGGGGCGGCGGCCGGGTTGCTGGGAAGATCTGTGCATCCTTGATGGAAACGCTGCCTCCCACCTCCCCCCTCCTGACCACAGACCCGGCGGTCATGGCGGCCGTGATAGCCCCAGGCCACGAAGGTGACCCTCAGCAGAGCAGGGTTGCCAGCCCTGATGCCAGCAGACGCCTGCCTAGTTCAAACCGTCTCCAGGTGGAGCCATGGTGCAGCCTCTCCTGCTGCGGGGGTATCCCCATGGGGGCGCTTCGCTGGTGGCTCAGACGGTGAAGAGTCTGCCTGCAATGCAATTCCATCCCCGAGTTGGGAAGATGCCCTGGAGAAGGGAATAGCAACCCTCTCCAGTGTTCTTGCCCGGAGCATCCCAAGGACGGAGGAGCCTGGCGGGCTACAGTCCACGGGATTGCAAGAGTCGGACACGACTGAGCGACTCTCACTGGCCTACTCGGCCACCCCTCAGCCTAAGCCCCGGACTCACCCCTGCAGTCACCATCTGGGGGACCAGCTCGTACCCCCAGGTAGCGAGCTGGGGAGCCTGGTACTTGTGCTCAGGGCCTGCTGCGCGGTGGGGCCCCAAGAAAGCCTGGCCTGGGTTTCTCGTCTGGCATCTGATCTCTTTCTCCTGATGAAGGAGGCCAGGAACCTCGGCTGGTCAGGGTGGGAGGCTGCACTTGCCGCAGGCCTGGCCAGCGGGTGGCTGAGGCACAGCCCTGTGGGAAGGGGGCCGCCTTCCACGGGCCAGGCTGGATCGGGGACGCCCCCCACCCTGACGGGCCTGGCGGGGATGGCCCTGCTGTCCGAGGCTTCCTACGGGCGAGGGTGGGTCCAGGGAGGCGCAAGGGAGTCCCCTGTGAACACCCAAGGGGCCGCGGGGTGGGGCTTCTGTGGAGGCGGGGTGGGTGCAGTGGGGGTCACTGTGAGACAAGGATGGGGACAGGAGGGGACACAGGCCCTGGGGAGCCGTCCCAGCCAGCGGCTGTGCCTTTGTGCCATTGGGAGTCTTTCGTGAACCACCAGGGACCCCCCCTGTTCTAGAACTGGCTCTCCCAAGTGGGGAAGAAACACCCCATGCCCAGGGAGGAGCGGCTCCAGAGCCTCTAAGCGCCTACTGTAGCCCGGGCACCGCGGCGATCTGCTTGCAAACCCACCAGGTGCCTCGGAAGAAAGGAAAGCAACTCCTATCTGAGCCCCGCGTGCGTGCTAAGTCGCTTCGCTCGTGTCTGACTCTTTGGCACCCCGTGGACTGTAGCCCTCTAGGCTCCTCTGTCCACAGGATTTTTCAGGCAAGAATCCTGGAGTGGGTTGCCATTTCCTCCTCCAGGGGGTCTTCCCGACCCAGGGATCGAACCTGCGTCTCTTGCGCCTCTTGCATTGGCAGGTGGGCTCTTGACCACGAGCGCCACCTGAGAAGCCCATCAGAGCCCTAACTGTTGCTAATTCTGTCTGAGAAGTTCTGCAGAAAGAACATTAACAACCGGGATTGTTATGGGTTTCTCAAAAGGCTGGATATTCAACCAATCTCCCTCAGCCAGAGGAACTGGGCCTTTGTTTGATGTGCAAATTATAACAAGAGTTATAATACACCAAAGCAGGAATTTATAAGCTGCCGAAGCGTATCTGAGAGCGTCAAGTGAGAAGCAATTTGAACACACATGTACACTTAAAGCTATTTCCAATGTCTTCCAGAAATAGAAACACCTATGAAAACTCAGTTTAAGATAATGAAAACTCTTTAAAAGCCCTAGCTGGGGCATTGGAAGCTTCCACATCTTTTGGATATGGCAATTATCTAACTTCCTCCACTGTAATCACAAGGAACAAAGGTGAGCAGGTGAATCACACTCTTTTTACAGTAATGACCCTGTAATCACTGGAACAGACCCTGATGCTGGGAAAGACTGAAGGCAGGAGGAGAAGGGGACGACAGAGGATGAGACGGTTGGATGGCATCACCGACTCGATGGAGATGAGTCTGAGCAAGCTCTGGGAGTTGGTGATGGACAGGGAGGCCTGGCATGCTGCAATCCATGGGGTCACAAAGAGTCAGACTCGACTGAGTGACTGAACTGAACTACAATGATGACAATACAGAAATTACCATGAAAACTTCCAATCCCCCAATTCCAAGGTACCGTCATCTGATAGAATGTGCTCATTTCTCTTCCCGCTTGTAATTCACAGAACTCAGCTTCCATGACTGGGATTCAGGTGGGAACCAAGGCCCTTCTAACATGGGGCCAGGGAGGCCAGTTCTACTGATTTTCCAAGAAAAGCTGGAAATCCTCTTTTCTGGGGGAAGGGGTTGCTGATAAGCATTGAAACATCCTTTGAAGTTTTGGAGCCTAGTTGGTTTGCAATGCTGTGGCTCAGTCATGCTTATAGTTTATCCATTCTCTTTCGGATTCTCTTCCCAAATAGGTGAAAATGAAATGGGCGCATGCTCGGTCTGTCTGACTCTTTGTGACTCTATGGACTGCAGCGCACCACGCTCCTTTGTCCATGGGATTCTCCAGGCAAGAATACTGGAGTGGGCTGCCACGCCCTCCTCCAGGGGGTCTTCCCAACCCAAGGATCAAACCCACGTTTCTTGCACCTCCTGTGTTAGCAGGAAGATTCTTTGCCACTGGGCCAAGGTGACCATGGAGTGAAGTCCCCTGCTGGCTTCTAACCCCAGTTTCTATAGGCACAGAGAGGGCTCCACGAGGCTGGGCTGCATCTCCCGCGTGCGGCCCCGTCTGAGTCTCAGGACCCACGCCCCGTCGGCGTCCACACCCGCCCGGCCTGGGGCCTCCTGGCTGGAGGCCTTCCCCCGACTCCCCGGGGCCCCTCCCGCAGGCCCGGCTGCCCTGGCAAAACACCACAATCCTTGTGGCTTAAAAGGCAGAAATGTGCTGTCCCAGAGCCACTTTCTCCTCGCTGGCCGTGGTCCCCCTTCTGCTGCCTCTCCCCGCAGTCACCCCTCTGTGCGGGGCCCCCACGTCTCCCGCGTGGCCTCACTCCCAGCTCAGGACACTGGCTGTGGGTCAGGGCCCACCCACAGCCTCCTCTAACTTCCTGACTCCCTCATCATGAATCATGATTAGTAGTCACATTGAATTTTATTATTATTCACAGTGGATATTATTATTATTCACTCCCACTGGACTGGGACCTTTTTTTTTACATTGAAATACAGTTGATATAGTATATAGTTTCAGATACACAGCACAGTGATTCAATATTTGTATCGATAATATTCCCTTTAAAGCTATTTCAAAAGGTTGACGATATTCCCTGTGCTATGCGATATATCCTCACAGCTTATCTCTTGTATACACAGCAGTTGTTCCTCTTAATCCCCCCCCTCGATCTTGCCCCTCCCCATTCCCTCCCCTCCTGGGAGCCAGCCACTAG
Source organism: Ovis canadensis (assembly GCF_042477335.2). NCBI lineage: Eukaryota > Metazoa > Chordata > Mammalia > Artiodactyla > Bovidae > Ovis > Ovis canadensis. Next base: position 57,889,956 of record NC_091270.1, read on the forward strand.
TTTGTTCTATCTGAGTCTGTTTCTTTCTTGTCTCACTTGCTCGCTTGTGGAATCTATTGTCCAGTATCTGTCTTTCCCTGCCTGCCTTACTTCACTAAGCATGATCCCCTCCAAGTCCACCCATGTTGCTGCAGGTGGCAACACGTTTCAGTGGGTGAGGAGAACACCATATGCGTGTACTCCATACGCGTGTACTCCATACACGTGTACTCCATACGTGTGTACTCCATACACGTGTACTCCATATGTGTGTGCTCCACGCGTGTGTACTCCACACGCATATATTCCATATGCATGTACTCCATACACGTGTACTCCATGCACGTGTACTCCATACACGTGTACTCCATACGTGTGTACTCCACACGTGTGTACTCCACACACATATACTCCATATGCATGTACTCCATGCATGTGTACTCCACGCGTGTGTACTCCACGCGTGTGTGCTCCACACGTGTGTACTCCACACGCATATACTCCATATGCATGTACTCCATGCGTGTGTACTCCATGTGTGTGTACCATACCTTTTTTATCCCTGCCTCTGCTGATGGGTGGACACGGGTTGCTTGCATGTCCCGGCTGTTGTAAATAAGGCTGCTATGCACCTTGACGTGCTTGTATCTCTTTGAATTAGTGTTCCACTTTCTTCAGATATATACCCAGGACTGGAATTGCTAGAGCTTGGTGAGCTGCCGTCCCTGGGGTCACTAAGATTCGGACACGGCTGAGCAGCTTTACTTTCACTTTTCACTTTCATCCATTGGGGAAGGAAATGGCACCCCACTCCAGTGTTCTTGCCTGGAGAATCCCAGGGACAGGGGAGCCTGATGGGCTGCCATCTATGGGGTTGCACAGAGTTGGACATGACTGAAGTGACTTAGCAGCAGCAGCAGCAGCAGGGTAGTTCTGATTTTAGCTTTTTGAGGAAAAACTCTGTATTGTTTTCCATGACGGCTGTATCAGTTTGCATTCTCACCAGCAGTGTATAAGGGTTTTCTTTTCAGTACATCCTCACCAACGTTTGTTCTTGGGATCTAACAGGCTTTTCAGTGTTAGCCTTTCTGACACCTTCTGGGGTGCTGGGCTTTCGGACATGAACATATGAATTTTGAAAGGGACACAGCTCCATCACTGATACTCTCTCCCTCCCTTGGCCCTGTTTCAGTCCCTCCCTGGGGTGAGAGGAGTGGGAATATGGTGGTGCCGTCCTGCTGAATTTCCAGAAGACCTAAGAGCAGGCCACTCCTTCAGTTAACTAGAAGTGCCGAGCTGCGGTCTTCAGAGCTTCTGGAGCCTTCTGACAACTCCGCAGCCTCTCCGCACTCACTACCTCGTCTGCAGGTCTGGAGTTTGTAAACAGAGGTCACAGGTTCCCATTTCCTAACTCCCTCTGTGGGAAGGAGCCTCCAAAGACAGCCACCCGTGACCGCTCCCCTTCCTGAAGGAGCTCATCGCTTCCCCCATCAAGGGCTGGGGCCTGCTGGCCCCCTCTCACATCTGAGTTGACTCTGGTGATGTGCTTTGACCCACAGCCTGCAGTGGGGGTGCGACCTTGCCAGCTTTTCCCTAAGAGGCTTGCCTGCATCCTCGAGGGCGGTGTTAGACACCGTGGGGGACGAGGACACCCCTGGCGGATAGCTGCGGCCGACAGATGACAGTCACACACAGGACCCTGCTGAGATGCTGCTTCATGAGAAATGATAGAGCGTGCTTGTTCGAAGCCATGATGTTCTGGTTTTTTTGGCTGTGCTGGGTCTTCGTTGCTGCGGGGCTCCTCTCTAGCTGCGGTGCGTGGGCCTCTCGCTCTGCCGGCTTCTCTTGTTGCAGAGCGGGCTCCAGGTGCACGGGCTTCGGTCGCTGGCGATCCCCGGCTCTGAGCACAGGCCCAGTAGTTGCAGCGCAGGGGCTTAGTTGCTCCGTGGCAGCTAAGGGATCTTCCCGGACCAGGGATCGAGCCTGTTTCTCTTGCCTTGGCAGGTGGGTTCTTTACCACTGAGCCACCGGGGAGCCTGGGAGTGGTTTCTTATGTAACTTTACTGAAACATCCCTTCTCAGAGACAGCCCTCCCCTGTTTTTTCTATTATTTTACCACTGCTTTGACCACTGTGCTCTGTTCAGTGTTAGGAAATGAACTGATTTCCTTCATATGAAGGAGAGATGACTTGAATTGCAGAAAATCCCGGCAGTCATGTCTTTTCTTCCAGTACCCTTGCCTGGAAAATCCCATGGACGAAGAGTGCGGTAGACTACAGTCCATGGGGTTGCAAAGAGTCAGACACGACTGAGCGACTTCACTTATGTCTTTTCTTGCCCTCAAAGCCTTTGTTCTCAACGCATGTGGGGTTGTGTGTTCAGTTCAGTTGCTCAGTCATGTCCTACTCTTTGTGACCGGTGCAGCCAGCCAGGCCTCCCTGTCCGTCACCAACTCCCGGAGTTTACCCAAACTCATGTCCATTGAGCAGGTGACACCATCCAACCATGTATAGATACGATATGAGAGTTATTTTTCACAGAGAAAGATACAAGCTACTCAGACAGAGACTAAGACATCTTGGTGAGACTGGACTCACTGTGGACTTAGTCCAGCAGAGAACAAGGGGATCGTTGTGGAGAGATGCTGGGAGAAAGAGTGTTGCTCAAAGTGCCACAGGCCACGCTCTCTGGTTAGTGTTTGCATTTGTGATGCACTCAGCTGGCCTTCGCTGCTCTTTCTTGTGGCTGGGAGTGCTTTGGTTTTAACATAAAACAGTGAACATTTTTTATACTGAAGTGCAGTTGATTCACAGTCTTGTGTTGGTTCCAGGTGACAGTAAACTGGTCCGGTCATACACGCCCCATATCCTTGCTCAGACTCTTTTCACTTTTCGGTCGTTACAGGTCACTGAGCAGAGTCCCGTGTGCTGCCGGGGATCCTTGTTGGTTCTCTGTTTCCTGTGTAGTAGAGTGTGTGTGCCGTCTCAATCCCCAGATGTATCCCTTCCCCCACCGACCTTTCCCCTGTGGCAACCCTACCTTTGTTTGCAGAGTCTGGGAGTCTGTTTCTGTTTCAGAAGGTCATTTGTATCAGTGTTTAGATTCCCCACATAAGCGGCGTCACGTTTGCCTCTTTCTGGCTTCACTTAGTTCCATAACCTCCAGGTCCACCCATGTTGCTACGTACGGCATTTTCCATTTTTGATGGCTGAGTCACATTTCATCATATCGATACACATGGACCACGTCTTCGTCTCCCGTTCATCTGCCAAAGCACACTTGGGAGCTTCCATGCTTTGGCTAGTGTAAACAGTGCTGCTACGAATATTGGGGTGCACGCATCTTTCAAATTACGTTTTGTTTTTTTTTCTGGATATATGCCTGGGAGTGGGATTGCTGGATCATAGGTTGGGAATGTTTAGCTTTTTCTTAAGGTGAAAACCAATGCACGGAGAGATTGAATAACTTACTCCAAGGTAAAATGTTGGCAGACTTTGACCGAGGCTGGGAGAGTCTTGGTGGCAGTTTCAAGCTGGGCGTGTGTGGTGAGGATACAGCGTGACGGGAAGGAGTGCGGGAGGCTGGGCGGGTGTGCAACGAGGAGGGCAGGGCTTGTCTGGTGCATCCATGTGGCTCCTGTAGCACCTTGGCCATCCGTGTGCACCCGGCCCCACTCTGGGTCTGAAACACTCGTGTGGGTGGTGGGCCTAGGTTCAGACTCTGGGCGCCCTGCACCCACTGGTGTGATGCTGGGCAGACCCATAGACGAAGCCTCACCCTCCTCGTCTTCACAGTGAGACCGTCAACACTCTGACGACAAGCACCACTGCTTCAAAGCACCGTGCTAGGAGAAAGCTTAGAAAAACCCTCTCAACGGAAATGTCAAGAACCAGTGTTACCATTACGGGATGTCTGCCTGCGTTCTCTTTATCATTTCAGGACACAGTGTGTCTGACTTAATGCGGGGAGAAGCCACAGAGGACGTGGGGAGACCTGGGCTTTAGTTTTATCTCCACCAGTCATTGAGCTTCCCCGGTGGCTCAGCGGCAAAGATCCAGCTGCAATTCAGGAGACGCAGGAGACGGAGGAGACGGAGGTTCGACCCCTGGGTCGGGAAGATCTGCTGGAGGAGGGCATGGCAACCCACTCCAGTACTCTTGCCTGGGGAATCCCATGGACAGAGGAGCCTGGTGGGCTACAGTCCATGGGGTCGCGAAGAGTCGGACGTGACTGAAGTGACTGAGTGCGCTTACGCTAGCAGTTATTGACCCTGGGCTTTGGGAAAAATCACTTGATATTCCTGTCTTAGTTTCCCTGGGGTTTACAATCTTAGCATGCTAGAGCTTTCCACGAGACAATTGCTTCCGAAAGGTCTACAGGGTGCTGCCAGGAATTAAGGGACAGCTGCCCAGTCACCTGTGGCTGAGATGCACATGGCTATGGACACGGGCAAAGCTATTAGAATTACCTTCAGTAAACTTTAGTCACAGCTACACACAACACTCCTATACAGGTTATGAATAAAAGATTGGAAGCTCTGTGAATGGAAATTTACTAGTACACCATTAGAGTTACATTGATATTTTAAAAAATAATTCATAACTTAGCAGACTCAAACTCTCCCATCCCAGCGGAACAAGTATGGCATGAGTTATTAAATATGGTGGTTTTATTTTTCCCTGGAGGAAATGAAATATGATTAGTTCTGTTAACATGATAACTGTTTAAGTATAAAGTTATCTATTTAAAATGTTATATTTGAGTGCTTTTCATTTGAAATTGTATTCTTTCTCAAGCCAAAACTTCGACATTGTTGCTGATAGAAGGGAAAGTCTTAATTCAGCTCTTTGTCTACTGGGGCCTGTGTATTGGGAAAGAAAATGCATTCCTTTGAGAACATGAAGCTTGCTATGACCCTGCTGAGTTATGAATAATTTGTGATCCCCAGAAACAGCACTCAATTTTAAAATACCATTTTAAAGACATCATTTGTTGTGTGACTACCGTTTCCTATTTCTCACAACAATTGGAAACTAGAAGAGCAATTCTGTCTCCTGGGAGTTACGCCTTCATTTGTTTGATGTCTCCTTCCAATCTGAAAATGCGGTGTGTCACAGATTCGTGGTATACAATGAAAATGAGCTGCTCACATTCTGTTTGATGACTTTGAGGGGGAGGAAGCAAAAATATATGGATCATTTGAAATCTGAAGAACCACTGGCGTTTGTAACGCACTGTCCTCAGGTACTGTCTGCATGTCACTATTTCCCATCCTTTCTCATCTCATAGCCTCCCAGATGGAGTGGTCAAGGGCTCATCGCTCGATTAAAGACAGAGGTAAAGAAACGATCAGCGAAGAACAGGACTTCCCGAATGAAGGAGGAAGCCCTCAGAGGACCCTCTCTCCAGCAAAGCAGAATTTAACTGGTGAAAATTACAAAAAAAGCGCAATCATTTAGAGTCTCTAGACTGCTCAAAAGGTGGGCAACAAATGAAAAATAAGTCATTCAAGAAAACCTTAGAAAGAACAGTGAACGTTCGTGGCGTTTGGAGTCTACCCACTTCCTGGCCTGCACCCACAGCTCTGTAGTGGGGCGGGTCTCCTGGGACCCTCTGCTGCGGGTGGGCCCCACTCCCAGGCTGAGGCTGTGGATTCCCCTGTGGGGGCAGGCTCAGGCCCCCTGCCCCCTGTTGCAGGAGGGAAGCCCTCCTCTGGTCAGGACAGCCAAGAGCACCAGAGTCCCTCTCCCCACCCGCCTCCTAACAGTTTCCGGAGGAGAAAACTCGGGGTCCCTGTCACCCCACCCCAGCCTAGCTTATGCACTAGTTGGGCAGAGGCTCCCTGCTGCAAGGAAGAAGCCAAGACCAGGGCTGCCAGGGCCGGCCCCCCAGCACAGGGTGTGCGCTCAGTCGTGGCCAACTCTGTGAGACCCCAGGGACTGCAGCCCCCAGGCTCCTCTGTCCATGGGATTCTCCAGGCAGGAATACTGGAGTGGGTTGCTATGCCCTCCTCCGGGGGATCTTCCCCACCCAGAGATCGAGCCCGCGTCTCCTGCATTGGCAGGCAGATCCTTTACCATCTAAGCCACCTGGGACGCCCACAGAGTAAGAGGGGGGTTACCACTCTGGGAGAAGTGGGCCCCTGACCCCAGGCTGAGCAGTGGTGCAGAGCATCAGCTCAAGGGTGGAGGGGGTGTGAAGGCAGTGGGGAAGGTAAGCTTAAAGAGCCAGAGCTCAGAGCTTTACTGGGAGGACTGCTTGACCCGGAGTGGAGTGGAGAGCTCCACGCGCGAGGGTGTCGTCACCCACGGGTGGGGTGTGGTGTCCTGGAAGACTCTACTGGGAGGACCTCTCGACCCGGAGTGGAGCGGAGAGCTCCACGCGTAAGGGTGTCGTCACCCATGGGGTCCTGGAGGAAGTGGAGAGGTTGGTAAGTCTGATGCAAGAAAAGCAGCCACATGGACTCGAGTGTAACAGAAGCTGGCGGAGGCCTCCCTGGAGACCTCCGGGGTCTCAGTCAACTCTGCGCACGTTCTCTAGGCCCCGGGGGCCGGGGTGGGGGTGGGCAATGACTGCAGGATTGAGCGGACCTGAAGGCGTTCCCCAGGTCTCAGACCCAGGGACTCGAGGGGCTTAGCCACAGCCCCTGACCGAGCACGGGCTGACAGCGGAGTCCCCTGACACAAGACAGACCCAGGGACTCAAGGACTCAAGGGGCTTAGCCACAGCCCCTGACCGAGCGCGGGCTGACAGCGGAGTCCCCTGACACAGGGCAGCTCCCAGGAGCCAGGCTCAGAAAGGCGAGCCCAGTGGCCCCAGCAGGCTGAGGACTGTGGATGCCCAAGGCGCGCCCCCCCACCCCGGGGGCCGTCAGAGAGGAGCAGTCCCAGGACTCTAAGAGACCCTCAAACTAACAGCAACTCCCAGCCACACACAAACCACTGCACCGGGTGGAAACCTGGCCAGCCCTGGGGGATCAAGCACAGCTCTTGTTTTGCTTTGTTTTCATTGTTTCTATTTAATCTCCCATAATAACAAAGGAGTAAGTCTTCCGGTTTCTATCCGTCAGCCATCCATCCGTCCAGGTGCCCAGTACTGGCTCCGTAAATGACAGATTTCATGCTTATTTTCAATTTGAAGTTTGAAATCCGAAAGACAGTTTCTAGAACTTGAATAATTATTTAAAGTAATGTATGCTAAGAGACCAAGATTGCAACCGTATTTTTGCAGCTTTAGGCAGGTTCCTGTTTCTTCAGTACGATTTCATCGACATCTCACAGTTATTAAAGAATACTGAGCATAGCAGTAAGTCAAGCACAGCTGTGACCAATAACTAGCTTATGTACAGCTGAAGTGACTTCTTGGGGGCCCAGGCCAAAAAGGAAGAGCAAGGTGGCAGAAAACTGAGCAAGTCCATGAAACACTGACAAGCTGGAAGCTAGACTCTGCAGGATCATTTCAGTCCGGTCATTAAACCAACCGACCATCCAGCAAACAACGGCAACAGCAACTACCGGTGGCAGGGTGGGTGTGTCTGTGTCAATATCCAGACACACACGTAGGACTGAAAACCAGACTTCGAAGGGTTTCTGGAAAACAATAAATGAGCAGAAAATACCTTATTTGTCTTAAAAATAACACAGTTACCAGGAAGCCAGGGCTCTATATTTGGAAGACTTGTTTTGCATGACCAGCTCTTGCTATGAAATAAAATCTCTTTCAGCTAAAAAGTCTGGCAGATTTTTTTCCCCCTCCTCATGGGTATTTCAAAATTTTATTCACACACTTTTTAAAAAAGAGAGAGAGACTCCTTTGTCAACATGATCCGTTTCTCATACTTTCTGGTGTCTGATTAGATCCACATTGAAAGCAGATGGCAGCTGAAGATATTAACAAAAAGAAAACACGCTTTAATTTTCTTTATTAAATCGATGAAGGAAGATCGTCTTGGGATGATTACATTAGAGTGCTTAAATAACTCATTCCTTAGGAAAAACGTGGCCAAGTCACAAAGCTGTTTAAGCAGTGGCAGTGGAAGCCGAGTGGGCACAGCACAAACAAGAGGCTGACTTGCCTTCAGCACAAGACGCAGCGATGCTGCCTAGACACTGCCTTCTCCCGAGTTCAGTCTAGGAACAGCTCCAGATGAGGCAGTGTTGCCCCGAGCCTGGGTGTTTCATATACTCAGGGCACCGAGAACCTTGGCAGATTATCTCCAACTCAGCACACTTAGCACTTTCTCTGGTTGCAACCGAAGAAAACTTGAAGGGTTTAACTCCACTTACCGCCGCTCAGAAGAACCCCAGGTGTGCGCTGTGAGCGTGAAAACCGATCTGCCCTTCTTCTGAGCAAAGATGTCACAACCTCCCCTTTCAGAGGCTTTTCCACATTATCACGTTTTCCTGCTCCATCCTGGGAAGCAGGTATTCTCTATCGGGACACGGAGAGTAACTGGCAAATAGGCTTGTTGCCTTTACTTCTTTGAGGTGTGGGCCACCTCTGCTCCATCCTGGGAGCGCAGACCAGCCAGGCAGCGGCTCTTTGCGTGCGGATGAGGGAGGTGCAGCACCCTGATCTGCGCCGGATCCTCTGAGTCAGGTTCACTGATGAGACCGTGGGAGGGGCTGGCACCACAGACCTGCAGCCTCACGACCTTGGACTTGGGTTCACAAGACAAAGTGAAGCAGAGGGAGGAACTGGCCACATCACTGGAGAGAAAAGCACTCTGGACGGATGGAAAGTGAGATTGGCGAGGACTTTGGCTGCCTGCAGGTCCAGTGTCTTAAGGTCTGATAGCATTTGAATAGGGAAAGGAAAGAGCCTGGCGCTAGCTGTGCAGGAGCTGACACGTACGGTCGGCTTCGCTCCTCCTGCTTTAATAGTGGACACACTGATCAAGTCCACTCTCACATATTTTATCTGTTAAGTTTCTTCCCCATGGTAATGTATTTATTTTTATTGAACTCTCGTTGCCACACCACATTCTGCTACACAGTGACTGACTTTTGCATACATTAGGAAATGACCACGGAAAGCCTGATAGCCGTCTTCCCCATACAAAGTTATCCCATATTATTGATTTTATCAGTTGTGCTGTACCTTACACATCGACGGGACTGAAGATTTGCATATTCTCGTTCATTTTAATGGGATCCGGTTGAGGCTAGGAATCAAAGGTTCTTCTCCAGTGGAAGGAAAACCCATACAGTGTACGTTTCCGAGCCCCACGGTTCGTTGTCCGCCTCCGGCCTGCTCTCCTGACACTGTGAGGGCGACGTGCCCCCACAGAGGGCGAGCATCTGCCTTCCCTTCCCTTGAACCCAGGCTGACACCGGGAACTGCCCTGCCCAGGAGAATGAGGTGGAAGTGATACCACGTGACTTCCGAGGTCATCAAAGGTCACACGGTCCTGCCTAACTCCCAGTTGCTCGCCCTTGGGCCCCAGCCTCGGTGCTGTAAGGAAGCACCGGCTGACAGCGCCCCAGCCACAGCCTGCTGCGCGGGCCAGCGGACGCCTGCTGACTCGGCTCCTCGTCCTCCAGGGACCCACCCAGGGCTCAGGGGGGCGGAGCAGGGGCCCGCGGCCCCAGCTGAGCCTCAGCAGCCGCGAGAAAGAATGGGGGAGCCTTGCTGTGAGCCACCTAACGCTGGGATGAGTCGTGGGCCGCAACAGCTAATACAAGAGGGACGGCTCTCCTTGCAGGAAGCCGCCAGATGAGGGAGTCAGAAAGCATCCGGGGTCCAAGCTAGCTACATTCCAACAGAAAGCGTACGATTCTCTTGGCTTGAGTGGTCTCCCAAAAAGCTCACCTCCTCAAGCTTGACTCTCCCAGCACTGCAAGCCAGTCATGGATTTATCGACTCACTAAATTAATGAGCTTTATTCATTCCTTCAACAAATGTTTGTTAGGTAATTATTATATTCTAAGCATAATAATACATCGAATACGATTCCAAAACTGGGTCTAGGCTAGCCTGCCTGGGCTTACAATTTGGCTCATATATTTATATATCTCTCTAAAAAAAATATTTTTGGCAGCAGCCTGTGGCCTTTGGAAACTTAGTTCCCCATCCAGGGAGCGAGCCTGGGCCTCCTGCATTGGAAGGTGGGGTTTTAACCACTAGACTGCCAGGGAGTCTCATTTGTTAGTCACTTACCACCTCTGTGCCCAGGTTCCTTGTCTATGAAGCAGGACGATAGTAATACATACTTCACAGATTCTATGAGATTTAAAGGGGCTGATACATACGAAGTACTGATTACACAGGCTGGCACGTGTCTAACACTCCATGAGTGTTGGAATTATTGTCATTATTAGCAGCTGTAATAATTTATTTCTCAAAAGAAGATTCAATCGTGTTACCATTTGTTAAACCTACATGGTTTTTTGGTGAGTGTTATTTTGGATAATTTTCTATATTTTTAAATGATTTGTAACAGAATTGAATTATACATGGAAAGACAGAGTCCCAGATTTGAGTAGTTTGTACATGTCGGGGGACGCTGAGTACCCTGCCCTTGAGAACAGTCGCAGTGGCCGCGTGTGTTCAAGGACGCATGCAGTGAGCTGGAATCTCCATCTTACCACCTGGCTCCAGAATTCTCTTGGGGGCGGGGAATGGTGCTGGTCTGGAAAAACAACTTGATAAGGCCTTTCAACTTGGGGTTGAGGGTGGGACCTTGCGGGCTGGGCGCTGGCAGGAGTTCAAGTGTGAGGGGGACAGAGTTAAGCTGCTCTTTAGGGGACAGTGAGGGGAGGATGGGGGAGGGAGAAGCAAGGGTGGTGGGAGGAAGGAGGGAAGAGAGCAGCTCCGCAGCAGTGGGGGGCGGGCTTCGTGGGGCAGTGACGGGAGTGTCTGTCAGGAATGCAGGCAGTGAGGCCAGTCAGAAAGTAGGACATTGCATCTACAGATGTGTAGGAACTTAGTGTCTCTGATAGCCAATGTTCCAGAGGAAGTTAGTTTGGGGCGATGGTTCAGCTATGCAAAGATTGGTGGTGTGGCTGCAGGAATACGCCTTCTGGTCCTGCAGCTGCAGGGAGCATAACCGACTAAGGGCTTCATCTGTTGGTATTTAAAAATTCATCGCAGTGTTTGTGCCTAAGCCATGGGCGACTCCCTCCCAGTGTGGAGCGTCACAGGTACCAACACGGACCCCTCCTGGGAGAGCTGGGTCTCTCCTGACAGCCAGCTCGGGTTTGGAGGCTCCCCGATGGCCTCACTGGACTTTCTCTAGATGTTAGGTAGTTAGAATAGGAAACAGGAGTCCAAAGTGGCGGTGGGTAAAAGACAAGGAAGGGAAAATCCGGGGAAAATAGAACAAAGGAAGGTCAAGGGAAGGTCAAGGGCATGAGCTCTTCAGTAGAACAAACAGCGCTCCTGGCCGGCCCGATTTGCACAGGGCAGGCCCGGGGGGGTGGGGGGGGACACAGAAAAGAGGGCCTGAAGGGCACGCGCGCCCTCACCCCGCACGCTGGCACGCTCCTCCACTCTCTTCTCTGCCCGTCTTTGGGTTGGCACGCCCTCACGCTTCGAGGATGGATTCTCCTGCTATCGTCTAAATAAAATAGAGCTGAAACACTGGTTTGTCTAAGAGCTATCACACAGTCCAAGACCCGAGAGCTGTGATGCACCGAGGGCTTTAATGTCCGTCACTTCAAATCTTTGTTGTGATGAGACAGAACCGAGGAGGGTACACTCGCCTGACGGTACAACCTTCCCTCCCTCTCTTCTTCATTTGGGGTCAGACTCAATCAAATCCTAACGTCTCTCCCTGTCTTCCTCAGATCCCTTCCTACTTCCCCTCGTGCAGGCATTTCCCCTAATGAAATCCTTGCATGTTTAATCCCATTTAAGTAAGTGAAGTCGCTCAGTCGTGTCCGACTCTTTGCAACCCCATAGACTATAGCCTACCAGGCTCCTCCGTCCGTGGGATTTTCCAGGCAAGAATACTGGAGTGGGTTGCCACTTCTTTCTCCAGGAGATCTTCCCAACCAAGGGATTAAACCTGGGTCTCCCACATTGTAGGCAGACACTTTACTGTCTGAGCCACCAGGCACCTGCTTTCTGACAGACCTAGACTAGACAGTGTGTGACTCTGAGATTTCCCTGGGCTTTCCATCATGGATGCAAAAAGGTGGCAGCTCTCCTGCCATCCCACCCACAGCCAAGACTAGGAGAGCTGAAGAAATGAGGGCTGTCTGCTTGCATCTAATCCTTTTATCAGGAAAGCAAAAAGTTCCATAAGAACTTCCACAAACTCACATCCTCACACCCAGTGAAGTCAATTGGAATAGCTTCTCTTGGACATCTTAACTGCACAGGAAGCAGGAAAAAGAAAAGGGTCAATGCAGAGTTCCAGGAGCACTTTCCACAGGGAAAGAAACTGTCTTCAAAACAGCATTGTTAGATTCCCGGGAAAAGTAAGACAGAACAGCGTCCCTTGAGCCTGAGACCGAATGTCTCCATTCTGGGGAAAGTCAGGGTGGAGTCAGAGCTGAGTCAATTTCATGAAGTGAGATAAACTGTGCCAGGGACTTCCCTGGTGGTGCAGCGGTTAAGCCTCCATTTTCCTGAGACAGGGGGCACAGGTTTGACCCCCGGCTGGGGACGTTCCACAAGCTGCAGGGTGTGGCCAAAAATGAATATAATAAATAAATTAAAAAATAAAAATGACTGTGACATGCATTACACACCAGATTGAGGGTTTGGGCTCATAAGCCCACAGCCTGAACAGAGATAAATGTTAAAAACCTCATGGGCACAGAGAGAGCTAAATAGTGACATAAGAGAAGATGGGAAGCCGCTCCAGGACACAGTGAGGAAGACCTGGGCGGGGGTCCCGGGCCCCGAGGCCTCCTGGAGCCCCGGAGCAGGGCTGCGGTCCTGTCTGCGGCCCGCCCAGCCCGTCCACGCCCACCCTGGGGCTCCGCTCACAGGCCCAGCCCTGGCACGTTTTCAGTCTCAATAGGCCAGCCCCCTGCAGTTCTCCCGCGGGCACTCTCTGCTGAGACACGTCCTGCTGGTCGTAAGTGCACAGACTCCTCGCTGCACCGGACCCCGGGGTCAGGAGAGCGCCTGTCCTGCTCTCTGGGGCTCAGAAGCCAGGCCTCCCTCCGAGCTGCCGGTGCAGGGGACTCTGTCCTGAGACAAGGCTGGCATCGTCGGCCAGTGGGTCTTCTTTCTGGGCAGCTCGTCCGTCTCCCACCACGGAGATGGGCTGAGGCTTGTCCAGGACAGAAAGAGAAACCTATCAAAACTAGAAGCAAAACTCCTGACGACAGGAAACTTCTCAGGGTGATGGAGTGGTTTTATCATCTTGGTTGGGGAGCTGGTTTCCTGGGTGCTTGCTGCTGCTGCTAAGTTGCGTCAGTCGTATCCGACTCTGTGACCCCATAGACGGCAGCCCACCAGGCTCCCCCGTCCCTGGGATCCTCCAGGCAAGCACACTGGAGCGGGTTGCCGTTCCCTGGATGCTTACGTAAGTCAAAACTTATCAAACGGTACACTTGCCACGTGTGCAGTTGGTTGTGGTCCACCACCTCTCATGAAGGCTGCTGAAACGAAGTGTGGCTTTGAGCTGGCTCTCAGCTTTGACTACATAAAGCGGAAATAAGTTTTGAAAGCCTAGTTCTTAAGCAAGAAAAGTGCATTTGAACCCCAGGCTTTTTTTTTTTTTTTTTTCGCTGTTGGTTTTGGCTATGTGTCTTGTTGGATCTTAGTGCCCTGACCAGGGGTTAAAGCCACGCCTTCAGCTGTGAGAGACGAAATCCTCTCTGGATCTCCAGGGAATCCCCAGGCCTGGTTTCCACTATCAGGAGCTGCAGGCAGGGGGCCCGGGACACCTGAACCAGAGTGGCCCCCAGTGCCTGGGTCTGGCCTCTGGGGCGCCTGCCTCTGGGGTCGGGTGCTGCTCAGGCTGGTCCAGAGAGCACATGTCCAGAACCGTCCCCTGTGTGGAGCATCCAGGAGGAGACGCGATGGAAACACTGCCTCCCCGCCTCGGGAGGGGAGGACAGTGCGCAGAGGACACGACCTGAGTTTTGAGGTGGGGTCCCTGAGACGTCCCCCAGCGTTCTGGAATTCTGACTTGGAGTGAGCCCCGAAACACAGGTGGAGGTGTGGACACCTTGGACAGGTCAGGGCACTGGAGGGCAAAGCACTGATGGCCTGCCTATCCAGGCTGTGGCCGGGGACGCCAGCCGTCCAGGAGAATCCCACTGGAGAGGGCTGAGTGGTCCCGGGCGCACCTCTCGAGCCAGTCCTGGTGGCCCAGCTGTGGTCGCAGAGGCCACGCAGAGGCTGGAGGGACAGGGGCACCACACTCGGGGGCAGCCGCCTATCACTTTGACCACCCGAGGAGCAGCTATTCCAGGAGGGCAGGGTTTTGATGGTGAAAGCAACCAGCTGTTTTGAATCGGCAAGATTAGGTTTTCCACCTTCAGCAGCAACAAGGGCTCAAGAGCCAAGTTCATTTTGTCGTTCAGTCACTCAGTTGTGTCCAACTCTTTGTGACCCACGGACTGCAGCCCGCCAGGCTTCCTGTCCAGCACCAACTCCCAGAGCTTGCTCAAACTCATGTCCATTGAGTCGGTGATGCCATCCAACCATCTCATCCTTCAGTCTTACCCAGCATCAGGGTCTTTTCAAATGAGTCAACTCTTGGAATCAGCTGGCCGAAGTATTAGAGTTTCAGCTTCAGCATCAGTCCTTCCAATGAACACTTAGGACTGATTTCCTTTAGGATGGACTGGTTGGATCTTCTTGCTGTTCAAGAGACTCTCAAGAGTCTTCTCCAACACCACAGGTTGAAAACATTAATTCTTCAGCACTCAGCCTTCTTTATGGTCTAACTCTCGTATCTATACGTGACTACTGGAAAAACCATACCATAGGGGTTTTTCCTATAGGAATTGCCTATAGGGACTTTGTTGGCCAAGTGATGTCTTTGCTTTTTAATACCTTGTCTAGGTTGGTCATAGCTTTTCTTCCAAAGAGCAAGCATCTTTTAATTTCATGGTTGCAGTCACCATTGGCAATGATTTTGGAGCCCAAGAAAATAAAATCTGCCACTGTTTCTGCTTTTTCCCCATCTATTGGATCAGTCAATGTTCAACCTGTTGGAAAAGAATGTAGACGGCCCTGCTTGGGGCTGAAGACGACACCCATCTCCAGGGAGGAATGGGAGTCTTGGAGGTTCAGGGAGGTTGGGGGGCATGGGAAGGGGAGATTGAACAGCAGAGCTCAAAAGCCCAATCCCAGCCTCGGTGTGGGTGAACTCGACTCGGGGCTTGAGCTCGGCTTCCTTCCTCCAGCTGGTGCAGGCGGCCAAGGCGGGCTGGAAGCAGGGGCCGCGGGTGCGAGGCGGCGCTCCGATCCGCCTCTGGCCTCGCCGGCTCAGGAGGCCGGGCCACGCGGTGGAGGCCCCGCCGTCCGCGCGTGCGGCTCGTGGGGCGTGTTGGGGCTGCGGTGAGACGAGGGCAGAGGAGGAGTGCCCGAGAGGACAGCCCCGTGAGCCCGTCCTCACTATCCACTCATTACTCACATCGCGACCACACAGAGGACGCATCCTGCGCTGCTAAAGGGGCGGCTTTAGAAATAAGTTGCGGCAGTGCGTCAGTCAAGTCGCGGATGTTTGGTCTTTGGGGAAAAACAGTTACAACCTATCTTGCAAACCTTCTTTGACGACCTACACAGTGAGATATAACTGAAAATGTACATTCACACAAACTTGTACCTGAATGCTCATAGCAGTACTACTCACAGTAGACTCAAAGTGGAAGTGAGCCACATGGCTATCAACTGATGGACAGATAAACAAAGTGTGTCTATCCGCACAATGACTGCCCAGCATAAAACCAAATGGATGGACACATATGGCACAAGCTACTATGGGGGACCTGCTAAGTGAAAGAAGCCGGAGAGGAAAGGCCACGGGGGTGTGAGTCCACTTGTATGAAATGCTGGTTGCAGGAGAATTCTTCGAGACAGGAAGCAGGTCCCTGATGGCTGGGGTCTGGGGCTGAGGGTGGATGGCCAATAACAGCTAAGGGGTAAGGGGCCTCTTTTTGGACTTGTGGGATGTTCTGGAATTAGACAGTGGTAAATAGTTGCACAACTTCATACTAAAACCCACTGAATCGTACTCTTTAAGAAGGTGAGTTTTATTGTATGTGAATTATACCTTAATTTTTAGAAAGCTTTCCCCTGATGAACACATTTGCACTCAAAGTCACACCCCCCCACCCCAAAGTCTTCCATGATTGTGACAGTGGCAACTTCTATTAATATTTGTTTCCCTCCTCTGGCAAAACCCACAAGCGGGGAAAATGTTACAACTTTCTAAATTGCTCCCTGGAGTGACTGGAATAGTCACTTCTTCCAATAAATTCTTCTTCATAATGAAAAGGCAAGGAGTTTCTTTTATAGTTTGAGGCATCTGTGAAAAAGGAGGATTGACATTCAATCATGTTCCTGTCTTAAAGATGGGTTTAAACAGTTCCTCTGATCTTTTAAATGTGGAAAAAGATTATTTTTGAGACTGATGTTTAAAAAGAGAAAGTAAGATTTCAGAAGTTGCAGCTTCAAAGTCAGAATTCATGAAGGCATATAGAAGTTTTAAAGCAGTATCATAGAGTAAAATTAAAGTGTTTCTAGCAGTTATGAGGGAATTCTTTTGTGAATAAAAGAATTTCTTACAGGGCTCAAACATATCTTGGACTAAAGAGAAAGGCAAAAACATTGAAAACGTAGATTTTGTTTTATAAGAATGATAGGGCTTGACAGATCTTTCTTCACAGGAATTTTGTAAATGCATTTTTAATTTGATACTGGAGTATAGTTGATTTGCAAAGTTGTGTTGGTTTCAGATGTACAGCAAAGTGCTTCAGTTACACATATATCCACTCTTTTCACATTCTTTTCCCATATAGGTCATTACAGAGGATTGAGAAGGGTTCCCCGTGCTCTGTGGTTGGTCTCTGTTGATTATCTATTTTATATATAGCATTGTGAGGATGTTAGTCCCAAAATCCTAATTTATCCTTTCCCCCCACCTTTCCCCTTTGGTAATTGTAAGTTTGTTTTTGAAGTCTTTGACGGGGATTTTTTAAAAATCAAGGGAATATATATGAGTGTGCTTTGCTCCCTCTAAATATATGTGTCATATAAATTCAAAGCACTGTTATCTTAATTCAATAAAAGTTTATGGGAATGATATAAAATCACCTGGAAAGTTCCAGCTTGTGTTCAAATTACCTACACAAAACATTTTCACTCCCGCCATAAAAAGGTTAGGGCCCTGTTTCTTTTCATTTGTGAGAGCCTGAAATGAGATAAACTCCTTCTTGGGAAGGAGGTAACGAGCTGTCAGTCTTAGGAGATAGCTGTTTGGACAATGAAAGCTGCATATCATACTCTGAAGGCAGCAACCTTTAGGAAGAAAATTCTAAATTTCTGCTTGAGAAGTTTTATCTCTGAACTTTTAAATAAGCTAATTATGAGCTAATTTGCACAACATGAACTTTGTTCAGGCTTCTCTCCCTCATCCCCACCCCCCTTTTTTTTTAACAGAACCTAATTATTGCAAGGAGATCAAGCCAGTCAATCCTAAAGGAAATCAACCCTGAATATTCATTGGAAGGACTGATACTGAAGTTCCAATATTTTGGCCACCTGATGCAAAGAGCTGACTCATTGGAAAAGACCCTGATGCTGGGAAAGATTGAAGGCAGGAGGAGAAGGGGACGACAGAGGATGAGATGGTTGGATGGCATCACCGACTCGATGGACATGAGTTTGGGTGGACTCCAGGAGTTGGTGACGGACAGGGAGGCGTGGCGTGCTGTAGTCCATGGGGTTGCAAAGAGTTGGACATGACTTAGCAACTGAACAATAACATCAACAATTACTGCAAAGATAACCTTTTCTTTCTTTTTTGTTGTTCACTACACTGCGCTCCTTGCAGGATCTTAGCTCCCTGACCAGGGATTAGACCTGGGCCGGGGCAGTGATAGCCCTGGGTCGTTGGCACTGCACCACCAGGGAATTCCCAAAGATGATTTTCTTGAAACATTTCTGGGGCAGAAAGCTGGTGTCTTCCTTGCCTCTCCCTCTGGCTCTGAGCAGAGGCAGCCAACTTGGCGCGGGCTCTACGAGGGGCCCCTCTGGGCCCTTCCCTGGGAGGACACAGCAGTGCCCCCGACTAGGCAGGAGGTGACCCTGTGTCCAGGGCCTTTCTGCTCCACAGAGACTCCGCACCTGGCCCCCGACCTCACGTCCACACTGGCTTTGCATCCCCCCTGGGGTGCGAGGAGGGGCAGGGGTTTCCCTATTGATCAACCGCTCCTTGTTGCCCCCTCCTCACCCCCAGCTCATCGGCTCTGGTTGGCCTTCTCCAGCGAAGTCAGACCATGAGGTTCGGACCCCTCAATGTGCCAGCAAATGGCAGCAAACCAGCCGGAACCGCCCCCCACCCCCCTGCACTGGTAGGAAGTTTCACACTCACCTGCCTGGCCTGGAAACCCGCTCCCCCTTCTCAGAGGAACACCACCCCATTCAACGGGGATTCCGTAACAGGACGGACGCAGGCCTGCGCGGGGGAGCGCCGGGGCACGACACCCAGCCTGACCATCTGCAGCCCAGAAACCACCGCTTGGCGGCGGGAGGGGCTGTCCCCACGCTTAGGGACGCAGCAAGTCCCCAGCCCGAAAGCGCTTTCTCTAGAAGCCCTTTCTCATCGGAGCCGGCTGGCCGCAGCGGAGAGCCGCGCGCCCAGGCCTGCAGGGTCGGCCTCCGCCCCGGGCGGTGGTCGGGTTTCCTTCGGGCCTCGGCACACGCCAGCTGGGGTCCAGGCGCGCGCTGCCAGCTCGTCTGCTATGCCCGCGAAATAATAATGCCAGCAAGAGCAGCGATGAGTAATAACAACGGGCATAGCATGGACTCGGCACCTGACAGGGCCCGACGCTGGGCTCAGTGTTGAAGCTAACTGTTCTCGTTTAATCCTCAATACACTCATGGAGGCTGAACAGCCGCCCCAGACCCAGGCCAGCTGGGAAGCTGTGTCTGAATCCCAACCCACTGAAGCCTCTCTCCTAGGCGCATGGTCTGGGCCCTAAGAAGCGGGCTGCATTTAAAACTCCCGGGGGGCGGGCCCGGAAAGGCTGTCGCAGCCCTGCTGGCCTGGTCCCCGGGGGCTGTCCTTGTTGGTGAGGGTCTGCCACAGACGATGGCAAAGCCCTGTGCCTGCCTCTTCGTGCCAGAGGTTCAGGGAAAGGTCACTCTCTCTGGAAGATCAGAAGGAAAGCCAAGCAGCTGGTAAATGCATGTCAGAGGAAGGCAGAGGCTGTCGTTCCCGCAGTGGACACTCAAAATCGTGCTCCGAACTCGCCAGAACTCTGTCTTTGGGCTTCGTGGACGTGGTCGCTGTCTCTCGGGGGAGGTGTTCCCACGCTCATTTTCTCCAAAATGTCTGTCTCAAGTTCTTTTTTTTTTTTTTTTAAATTTATTTATTTTTTTAATTCAAGTTTTTTTTTAAATTTACTTCTGGAATAAATTTATTTTTCACTTGGTTTCTGCAGCGCGGGGTCTCCGCTGCTGCCCCAGCTCTCTCTAGCAGCGCTGAGCAAGAGCTCCTCTTCTCTGCGGAGCACAGGCCTCACTGCGGCGTCTTGTTGGTGCAGAGCACACGCTCTAGACACACGGGCTTCAGTAACTGAGACACACGGGCTCCAGTAGTTGTGGCGCACGGGCTTAGCTGTTCCTTGGCGTGTGGGATCTCCCGGGACCAGGGATCGAACATGTATCCCTCGCATTGGGAGGAGGATTCTTATCTACTGAGCCACCAGGGAAGTCTTATCTCAACTTCTTGAGTTCTAGATTTTCAGGCCATGTACAACGTAGGTGGAAAAGTGATTTCTCCCTAAATCTCTTTTTCTCTATCATCTCAATAGTTAAAACACCCTTTGGAACCTGAATGATTGAGGTGCTGGCAACACGTGTGTGTCTGTCTTAGTTGCTCAGTGATGCTTGACTCTTTGTAACCCCATGGACTGTAGCCAGCCTGTGTCCCTGGGGCTTTTCCAGGCCAGAATACTGGAGTGGGTTGCTATTCCCTTCTCCAGGGGATCATCCCAACCCAGAGATTGAACCGGGTCTCCCGCATTGCGGGCTGATTCTTTACCAACTAGCCACCAGGCAAGCCCATCACATTAACAGAATTAGCAGTACGTTTGGCCAGCACTGCATTACTGGTTGAGGTTTCAAAGCTTACATGTTTCCTGAGAACCTCTGCGAATTAGTATCAGCAGAATCTTTAAATCCCTTCTTAGAAACAGGTAGTGAATGAGCCCAAGTATATAAACGTTAGAAACCAAGACTCGACAGCCTCTCATCAGTGTTTATTTTAAAACCACTCCAGGAGCCGGGGCTCCACCCCGGTCGGGAAGATCCCCAGAGGAGGGTGTGGCGGCCCCCTCCAGTGTTCTCGCCTGGAGAATCCCGTGGACGGAGGAGCCTGGTGGGCTGCAGTCTGTGGGGTCACAGAGTTGGACATGGGAAATGGCGGCCCCCTCCAGTGTTCTCGCCTGGAGAATCCCGTGGGCGGAGGAGCCTGGCGGGCTGCAGTCCGTGGGGTCACACAGAGTCAGACTCACTGAGCGACTCACACTTTCACTTTGCAGAGGTGAGATTTCCGCACGGGAATTCTTGAGAGCACACCCTACTTTTCAGGCCCTGCGCCTGTGAGTGGGCCTTCCCTCATCTGCACTGTCTTAGCTGGGGGGCAAAATTAACCCCCTTCCTCTCGGTTTCTCTCCCTTCTCTCCTAAGAACCCCTGGTAGTCGTACCGAATTTTCCCAGGGCCTCATAAACCTTTCTCTCTGTTTTTCTTCTTTGGCCCCATCTGCTTTGCTCTGGTGGGGCTGGCAGGTACAGGCAATAACGCAGACAGTTCAGACCACGCTGCTCTGGACGCAGGGACGTAAGGCGGGAGGCAGGGCCCCCGCCGGGCCCGCCTCCGCCCGGCTGCTCTATCTCCCGGCTCCACTGGACCCGAGGCCCATGCCACAGCCTTGGCCTGCGCTCACACCCTGGGGTCCTGCACCCTCCTCCTGGGGCCTGGGCCCTGCCTGTGACCCCCTTCCTAAGTGCCCACCACCTCTTTCCTGTCATTCGTTACATCCAACTGCAGAAAACCTCAGACATGTTCAGAAATGGACCAAACAGTACCAGAACCCTTGTGTTTCCCCTGCCCGGGTTTAGCAGTATGAACACACAGCCCCTGGTCTTTTATCTTTCTCCTATAAACTCCCTGACATTGATCACTTTGAAGCAAATCCCAAATACTACATCATTTCATCCACAAACGTTCCCTGATGTATCTGTAAGGATTCTTTTAAAAAAAATAACGATCCTACTATGATTATGTGAGACTCGAAAGGCCTCCCTTAAAGTCAGCACCTCTCTCTCTCCTAAGAATTATTTTTTTTACAGTTTAAAATGAGAACCCAAATAAGGTCCACGTGTTGGATTTGTTCTCTAGCTGCTTTCAATTCAGCCTGTCTGCTAACGTGGGCGTCTGCACACATGCATACGCAGGGATACACACCCACCCCCGGCCCCGGGGATCTCTGTTGCCTGGGACCCGGTCACCTTTCCTGAGCGTTCCTGGAGCTGGGCTTTGCCGCTCACTCCCCCAGCTCTGCTTGGACACCCTCTCGGCCCCACACTCGGCCTCGGGGTCTGTGGTCCCCGTGCGGTTCTGCATCTTCTTGACCAGCTGGGTCCATGCAGGTGAACACTTCAAATCTGTGCCGTAACGTCATCTCGGACAAGACGCTGCCGTGCTAACCAAGTTGCTGGTGTGTTTTCATCAGCTTGGAGGTCAAAATATCACAGACCTCAGCATATTTACTCAGTGTGCCTTTGGATAAAGGTTATTGCATTGGAAACACCACCACGACCACCAAGAAGCTGTCGTTCAAGGTGTGGTCTGAGAGCCGTGATGTGGCCAAGTTAATTCAAAAGCTGTGCCCAAGGGAAAGCAGTTACTTTGGGCCTTCTCCTGATTTCCTCCTGCAGGTGACGCTGACTTCCTCTCAGGCACACGGACTAGGATGCAGGTCAGCTTCTGAGAAAGCCAAGAGGGACAGCCCACGGATACTCTCAAAAGTCTTACCAACACAGTACTTACCTGCTGATCAGGCGCTCGGAGGTAAACAGTGCTTTGAATTACTGATACTCGCAATAACACAGATGAATCCCCCTGAATGTGCTGAGAGAAGCCAGACACAGCAGATTAGGCACTCGCTTCAGACAGATTTGACAGCAGGCAAACTGCAGAGATAGAAATCAGAATGTGTCCCCAGGGGTCGGGAGGGGAATTGACAGGAAAGAGGCAGAAAGGAATGTTCAGGGACGAATGAAATGTTTTACATCTTGTTTTGGGAGGTGGTTACACAGATGGACGCAACTGTCAAAATCCATCAAAATCAACATCCAAGATCTGTGCATTTTTATGGCACGTTTAGAAAGTTTGAAAGAAGTGTAAAAAAAAAGAATTCAAGAGTCTCTTACGTAAATTGTTATTAAATATGTCTTTGAAAAGTTTTGTGGGCTTTGGGGTTGGAGGGCCTGGGCTGAATTCCAGTTCTACAGCTCCCAGCAGTAGGGTGCTGGGCGAGTTAGTGAACCTTTCTTAGCCTCACTTTTCTCACCTATAAACCAGGGGTAAAACCCGTCTTCAACCCATAAGGGCTTGTGAACGCTGGATGGACTAATGCCCGCAAAGCTCTCAGTCACGGGTGGGCGAGTGTTACGTCCCTCTGCTTCCCGGAGCATTTTGAGGTCCATCGTGGCAGGCTGTCCCCATGCCCGCCGTCCTGAGACCTTACCTCCAGGCCATCCCGCCATCCCCAGAGGCTCTCCTGGGCCCTGGGGTCCCTCGCGTCTCGGCACCGCTGCGCTCAGGCCCTGCCATCTCCGGCAGTTTCCAGTGGGTTCTGCTGCCTGCAGTCCAACCGCTCCTAAGTCTGCTGTGGACAGCACCCCCCTGCTGGTTCCTGCCCCTATGAACCTGGAAGTTTGGGGGTGCTGGCTCTGGCTGGCCTCACCCAGCATCTCTGTTCATAGTCGCCTTTCTCCACTGAATAGATTCGTTTCCATTTCTTCCGTGTCTCAAGGACCTGGAAGCCTTCCCTGATTCTCTAGCGGGTGATGACTCCTAGCAGAGTTAGCGGAGGGAAGAGAAAATTTTTTCTTGTTTAAACAGCAGTGTTATCTTCATTTTAAGGAATTTATTGTTTCATTGATGATCAACAATCAAGTTACAATTGTGGAGACCAGATACATTACCAAGATCCTTGTAATTAAGCATTCATCATTTTTAAGAATTTGTGTGCAGTAATAATACTCATATTAGTTTACCACATTTTGACAACAAAATAACACACATAAAAGATTTTCTTTAAAACTAATAATTTTTGCAAAAGTATAAATATCTGATTATATATGCTATTATTTTTTTAAAAATTTAATGGAAAAGAATCCAAAAAAGAATATATATATATGTAGGTATAGATGTTACTTCATTATAGGTTTTTACATAACACTGAGTATAATTTCCTGTGCTATACAGTAGGACCTTGTTATTTGTCTATTTTATTTATTTTTTAAAAATTAATTTATCTATTTTAATTGGCAGATAATTAGTTTACAATATTGTGATGGTGTTTGCTATACATCAGCATGAATCGGCCACAGGCATACACAGTGTGTGTGTCTGTTAACCCCAATCTCCCAATTTATTTCTCCCCCACTTCCTTCTTTGGTAGCAGTGAGTTTGTTTTCTATGTCTGTAGGTCTATTTCTGTTTCATAAATAAGTTCATTTGTAAGAAATTATTAAACTAAGTAAAGCGAATGAGATGGAGAAAGACAAATATCATACAATGTTGTTGCTTACATGTGGAATCTAAAAAGAAAAATGTACAAGAGAAGGTTCTATAGAGGCCAGTTCAGGCGTCCCACACCAGCTGCCAGGAAGGGGGTCTCAGCAAGCTTCATCCAGGCGCTGAGCGTCACCTGCTCAGACCTCTCGGCCCGCGGCATCGGGGCCTGGACGTGGGGACCAGTGCTGGGGCCACGGGGATGCCCCAAGAGTGGCCTTGCACCCTGTTATTCTGACCGCAGCCCCCCTGGTGTGTCAGGGAGACGCCCCGAGAGCGGCCCTGCGCCCCGTTATTCTGACCGCAGCCCCCATGATGTGTCTGGGAGATGCCCCGAGAGCAGCCCTGCGCCCGTTATTCTGACCCGCGCCACCTGCTCCGGTCCCAGGCGCCCCCGCCTTCCCGCTCCCCGCTCCTGGGCCGCCTGAGCCCGCAGGGCCTCCTGAGGGGCCGCCAGTCACCCTGGAGGACCCCAGCACAACCTCACAAAGCTCGTCCGCAAGAACCTTATTCCCAGATGAGGTTCCGCCGGGTTCAGGACTTGCACACCTGAATTCTGGGAGGACACGATTCAGCGCATCGTGTTCCTCTAACTGCAGTCATCGCTTCTCCCTTTTAAAGCGTGTTTATTGATTTCTGGGCACGCTGGGCCCTCTTCGCTGCAAGCAGGCCCCCTCTGGCTGTGGACGGTGGGGCTTCTCACTCTTGCGGCTGTTGCCGTCGTCGCTGAGCACAGGCTCTGGACCCCGGCCTTCGGGCTTCGGTAACCGTGGGCCTCGGGCTCAGCTGCTCCACGGCGTGTGGGACCTTCCTGGAGCGGGGGACTGAACCCGTGTCTCCTGCACTGACGGGCAGGCTCTTATCCTGGGACACCAGGGAAGTCTTCGTTCATCTGCCCTTCCTTCCCTCCTTTTTTTTGTTTTTTTTTTTAAACTTTTTGGCATGTGGTTAGTTTCCCAACCAGGGATTGAACCCACCCCCGGGCAGCGGAAGCCCAGAGTCTTAACTGCTGGACTGCCAGGGAAGTACCGGACTCCAGTCACGTTTAAGGCCGCCTCTGTGATGGCTCTCCTGAAGAGCCTGCACCTGTACTGCGATTTGCTATTGCCTCTGATTTATTTATTTTTATCAAGACCATAATACTCTATACCATAAATGGAGAGCCAGGATCACACAGCATGAGGCTGTTAATGGTAAACAGAATACACAGAATACACCAATATAACACACAGAAACACACAACTATCAAACTCAGTGTCTGTCCGCAAATTATCCTGAATCATTTTCCTGTCTAGCCCCTCTGGCTGGAAATGCCCTGTGGAAAACACATTGTCTAACCTGGATGGGGACTGGCAGGCATTTGGACAAATAGCCCCACAGTCGGAGCAGGAAGGCAGCCTCCACGTGAGCGTTTCAGGCTCTCTGCATGGTAGGGGCAGAAGCTGTGTCTGCCGGGGCTGCGGGGGAGCCAGCCCTGCGTCCACACAGGACCACAGATCAGAGCACCTGAGCGATCTTACAAGTCACACTTTGTAGAAGAGGAAAAGGAGCCACGGAGAGCTGAAGGCCAGTCCGGGCTGGGGCAGGGCCAGAACCCATCTGCTCACTTGAGTTCAGGTAGCCCTTTGGTGGCCTGGAGCCTCCAGGGCCCGAGCCAGCGCCCACTTCTTGGCATCCTAAAATTGGTCAGAAATGAGGTTTGGAAAAAAAAAACCAAATGAAAACCAAATACTTCCCACGCAAACCGCCTGAAACTAACACAGCTTGTAAATCAATTATGCTTCAATATAAAATAAAAATTAAAAAAAGAGCTCCGCACCACATCTGGGCTCCATCTTTGTGGGTGACAAGGCCGTACCGGCGTTTCCAGCATCTTTATGAGCTCATTTGTGCTATTATTATCCAAAGGCAAGGTGTTCTTTGGGTGAAGATGGTTCACCTAACTGCCCTCCGAGTGTCTGCTGGAGAGAATTTTGTGTTGTTTGGGTGGTAGCTTTTATTTTCTGAAAGTACGGCAGTTGCATATGGTTAAAATTCACAGGATGCTAAAGGAAGCTGGTAAAAAGCTCTCTTCCCAGTTCCAACCTATAATATCCTGACCCCCTTCCTGGAAAGCAGCGGCTATTACGGCTTCTCATGTTCTGCTGAGACAGGAAGGTGGGGTGAGCTTCAAACAGAAGCACCTGTGAAACACCTGAAATAAATTTCACCAGAATCAATCATTTAGGGAAAACCTGTGACTCTCCACTGATCCAGGGCTTCTTCTACTCTGTCCCTATTTGACTTTTCTTTCCTCTTCCTCTTTTTTTTTTAATTGAAAATGTCTTATTGGAGTGAAGCTGATTTGCAATGTTCTGTTAGTTTCAGGCACACTTTTTCTCTTTTAATTCAGTTTTTTAAAAAAACGTTAAAATTTTTTATTTGCTTGATTTTGGCTGCCCTGGGTCTCCGTTGCTGCACGTGGGTTTTCTCTAGTTGCAGCGAGCAGCAGCTCCTCTCTAGTCGCCACACGAAGGGCTTCCCGCTGCAGCAGCCCCTCCTTGGGGCGGAGCACCGGCTGGAGGGCCCGTGGGCTTCAGTAACTGCAGCATCAGGCTCAGCAGGTGTGGTGCAGGAGTTCAGTTGCTGCGGCGTATGGAGTCTTCCCAGACCAGGCATTGAACCCGAGTCTCTTGCGTCTCCTGCACTGGAAGACAGATTTCTTTACCACTGGGCCACCAGGGAAGCCGGTAACTCAGTTTGAACCCTTTCCTATTTCTGGGTTAAGAACGCAGGAGAGGAACAAGGCGGGTGTTTTCCTTTCCAGCGGGTAGACAGGCACGTGTCTGGAGGGAGGCTGTGTGCCTGCCTGGGGCCCAGCTCACCGCTCCCACGCCCCCGCTGGAGCTAGTCACCTGGCTGTCCCCGTTCGGGGGACAGAACGTACCTGGTGTCGGGCGACTGGTTCCTGGCGGGATGCACTTGGCCTTTTCTCTCTGTGGGTCCTGCATCTGGACATGGTTTAGGGATGGGGCACAGGCGGACGGTGCACGGTTTCAACTTAAGACAGTTTGCTGCGCCCGCGGGGCGTCCACGCACCCGTCCTCGGGGCGAAGGTGGAGAATACGCAGTTTGCTGCGCCCGCGGGGCTTCCACGCACCCATCCTTGGCGGGAAGGTGGAAAAAACACAGTTTGCTGCGCCCGTGGGGCTTCCACGCACCCATCCTTGGCGGGAAGGTGGAGAACACGCAGTTTGCTGCGCCCGCGGGGCGTCCATGCACCAGTCCTCGGCGGGAAGGTGGCGATGCGGAGCTGTTGTTTGCAAGAGATGCTGGGTTATGGAAGTCAAGGTCGTCAGGAAGCACATGAGATGAGCGAGGGGATCCTCCCAGGAGGGAGAAGGCGAGATGACAGGGTGGGAAACATCGCCGCGCGGACACGTTTGGAGGGTGAACCCAGAGGGAAGGGAGCTTTGGGAGCGGGGTTACAGCATGGGGGGCTCTGAGGGTGTGAGGGGGGCTGCCAGGAGATGCTGTCAGCTCTGGGGTCAGCAGGTGTGCCTGAGGGAGTGGGTTCAGGAAGGCGGCAGAGAGGGAGCCAGACTGTCTGAGTGTGCGTGTGAGAGAGAGAGGGACACACACACACACTATACCCCTCCCGCTCCCCTCTGCCCTGGTTCGGGCTTGCGCGGCTTCGGGAGGCTGGACAGGCCAGGTCTTTACTCTGAAGCCTGGCATTTCTGCTAAGAGCGCCAGTGCCGCCTGATGAGGGCAACTTAACATCCAGAGCAGAGGAAAAGGAGGGTAACGTTTTAATTTCATCCAGCCTGACACACAACGGGCCGCGCCCGCGATTCTGAACCGTGAACGTGTTGACACGGTATTTCATGGAATAGAGACATTTTCTGGCCAAATTGGCCACAAAGTGAATAAACGTTTTTTCCTACTGAATTCAGCTAGAAAATGACTAGAAATCATTCCATGGGGGGGTGGGTGGGCGGGAGGCAAGAAAGTAACAAGCAGAAACCAGCCGCAGGAAGGCAGAGAAGACGGGCGGCAGAGCTGCTGACGGCTGGCTCCAGGGTGGGGTCTGT
Source organism: Ovis canadensis (assembly GCF_042477335.2). Taxonomy (NCBI): domain Eukaryota; kingdom Metazoa; phylum Chordata; class Mammalia; order Artiodactyla; family Bovidae; genus Ovis; species Ovis canadensis. The sequence continues at coordinate 57,917,950 of NC_091270.1, forward strand.
GCCCAACCCTGTGGCTGGCTGGGGGGCTGGGGACCCTGGGACTGGCTGCTGGCTAGGTCTGTGGCTGGGGGACCAGCTGGCTGGCCTGGTGTCTGGCTGGGTGGCTGGCCTGCTGGTTGACCAGGTGGCTGGTTTGGTGGTTGACCAGGTGTCTGGCCTGATGTCTGGCTGGGTGACTGGTTTGGTGTCTGATTGGGCAGTTGGCCTAGTGTCTGGCTGGGTAGCTGGTTTGGCGTCTGGCTGGGTGGCTGGCCTGCTGGTTGACCAGGTGGCTGGTTTGGTGGCTCCCTGGGTGTCTGACCAGGTGGCTGTCTGGCTCCATGCCCTCCAGACGGACTGGAGGGTCCCCCTCACTTCCTCCTGCTTTGTCCCTCTTGCTTGCCTCCCGAGGCTCTCTCAGACCCAGTGGAGCCACATATAATATTTTTGCTTGACCTGAAGTCCACTGAACACAAGTTTTCAGGGTTCTGGTTGTGTAAACACAGTAATATTTTCCTTCGCCAACTGGGAAGTCCGCAGTGAGGGCCACCACGTCTCCCTGGGCTGGGAGGTGGTGCCCCTGGGGTTTCCACGCCTAGTTTTCACAGCCACACAGACCTGGGCTTGAGACCCAGCCCTGCTGCTGAGCAGTCACAGGAGTCTGGATCTGCTGGAATCTTTGGTCAGTTTCACATCTATGTGATGAGAATAATACACATCTTGGGAGATTATAGCAATGACTGAGTGAGATTATACATCACATACATATATATGTTTACACAGTGTTTTCCACACCCTGTGCTAAAGGAGGGGTCGTCACTGAGATGATAATGACAATGATGAGGATGAGACATCACCCTTTTTATCCATCAAACAGAATTAAAATGAGCTTGTGAAGAAACAGAAGCCTAAACGTTCCGCTGCAGAAACCTACGCTTGTTGTCCAAAGGCACACAATTTTCACAGCCTTCTAGAATCTCAAGCCTTTCACAAATACTACTTCTAAAAGAATTTTACCCCCAATCAGAAGGCCAAGATTTTTTTGTCATCTACAGATAAGAAATGCTACCATATGCTTGATAACTCCCACTTCAGCAAGTAGGCTGGGCTCCACAGCTGCCTGAATTCCCTGGTCGGGCTCACTGGCTGCTATGTTCGGTAGCAGCCACAAAGAAGAATTGGAGAAGGCAATGGCAACCCACTCCAGTGTTCTTGCCTGGAGAATCCCAGGGACGGGGGAGCCTGGTGAGCTGCCGTCTCTGGGGTCGCACAGAGTTGGACACGACTGAAGCGACTTAGCAGCGGCAGCAGCATAAAGAACGAAATGACGCCGCCGGCAGCAACATGGATGGACCTCAAGATGATCATCTTCAGTGGAGTCAGAGAACGGCAGACATCACATGATGTCGCTTATATGTGGAATCTAAAAAAATGGTACAAACGAACTTACTTACAGAGCAGAAAGAGGCTCACAGATGTAGAAAACAAGCCTCCAGTAACCAAGTGGGGGATGGCGGAGGGGGATCGGCACAGACATTACTGCATGTAAAGCAGATGACTAGCGAGGCCCTACTGCGCAGGGACCTCTCCTCATTCCTCTGCAATGACCTGCGTGGGGAAGGCATCTGAGAAAGAACGGCTACACGCGCCTGCGTAACTGACTCACTCTGCTGTGTACCTGAAACTAACTCAGCGTCTGAAACCAACCACACTCCAATAAAATTTTTTAAAAAATCCACTCAAGAGAAAAAAACAAAGGAAAAAAGACAGGAGGTCACATTATCTCCTCCGTTCTCCTGTGTGGGCCCCTATATGAGAGATCTCTTAAAATTCAGGAATTTCCCTTTTAAAAAATCCTATTGAAAGGCGTGTTATGTTTCAGACTACTCATCAGGAGTAAGCCTCCTCGTAGGAAGGCAAACGAACCTGAAGCCAGGTTTGAAGATGTAAGGAGTTGGCTTCAATGACTCGTTTGTTTCCAGAGCAGGGACTGAGTGAAGGTGGCGGATGTGAAAGACGGAGAGTGGGGTATGCAGGAACGCTGCAAGCCACGGAGGGCACATCTTCTTTCAAAGCTTTAACCGGAGGATGATGACTTCACAGTACTGTGCTGGTTTCTGCCACACATCAGACATGACCCAGCCACAGGCCTGTGTGTCCCCTCCCTCTCGAACCCCCTTCCACCTCCCCCACCCTGCTGCGCCGGTCTGAGCTCCCTGCCTCACGCCGCAGACTCCCCCTGGCTGCCTACTTTACATCTGGCACAGCTACGCTCTCAAATCATCCCCCCCTCCTCTTCCCCCACTGTGTCCCCGTCTGTTCTTTGTGGCCCTGTCTTCTTCGTTGCCCTGCAGACAGGATCGTCAGTGCTCTCTAGATATCATATATATGCATTAATATTTGTTTTTCTCTTTCTCACTTCATTTTGTACGATAGGCTCCAGGTTCATCCATCTCATTAGAACCAACTCAAACATGCTCCTTTCTTTGTAGCTGAGTAATACCCCATCACGTGTATGCACCACAGCTTCTTTATTCATTCATCTGTTGGTGCGTATCTAGGTTGCTTCTATCGGGGGCACATTTTTTCTAACAGGATCTCTGTACATTGAGTAAAATGCGGCTTCCTCAAATAGAATATTTCTGTGGAAGCAACCAGTCCTGTGTGATACGTAAGACTTTATGCTTAAATTCAGTCCCGGCACAAAAGCTCCTGTGGGTCCCAGACCAAGGGCGTCCCTGAGACATGGGCCTTTCTGTTTTAAAGGGGAAGTCCTGCCAATCTGGGGTAAGCATGCCACCCTAATGCTCCTCGTCAGTGCTCCTGGTGAAATGTGAGTGTGAGAGAGGAGATGGAAGGTCCCAGGCCCAAGGGACCGGGAGCTCCCCTGGGAGAGCCTGGATGTGGGAGCTGCTGGCTACCACGGGAGGGCCTTGGATGCCAGCCTCAACTCCCAGATCCTATGCAGCCGAAGTGCTCAGCCTGCGGCAGACATCCTCTGAGGACGATGACGGGGTGCCAGGCGTGCCTGTGTGGGGTGACTGTGCCACCGACCTGCGACCTTACAGAGGGGACGTGTTTACATGTGTAGGTCAGAATCCTCTCGTAGGGTTATTTTGTACAATTTCAACTGCTTTCTGTATTAATTATAAACATATTTCTTTTTAAAAAAAGACTGCATAAAGTATGGGCTGCTGTTACTGCTTCATTGATAGTTTAAGCAAAACCCAGTTGATCTACACTGTCGTGTGAGCTTCTGCTGTGGTGTGGTGGCAGCATAGCCGCTCAGTCGTGTCCAGCTCTTGCGACCCCAGGGACTGTAGCCCTCCAGACTCCTCTGTCTATGGGATTCTCCAGGCAAGAATACTGGAGTGGGTTGCCATTTTCCTTCTCCAGGGGATCTTCCCAATCCAAGGACTGAACCTGCATCTCCTCCGTTGTGGGCTACCTCCCACATTGCAAGCAGACTCTTTGCTGCTGAGCCACCGGTAAAGCCCAATTTCTGCTGCACAGCAAAGTAATTCAGTTCCACACATGTATACATTCTTTTTAACCTGTTCTTTTCCGTTATGGTTTGTCATGGGATGCTGACTGTAGTTCTCTGCGGCACGCAGTAGGGCCTCCTTGTCCTTCCATGCTATACTTAAAGCTTGTCTGCCAATCCCAAGCTCCTCCCCACGCCTCCTTCAACCCCTTTCCCCTTGGCCGCCGCGAGTCTGTTTTCTATGAACGTATCGCTTTTTAAAGCACCAAGTGCAGAGACATTAAAAACTGCCCTGCCTGGTAACCTGAGCAGTGTTTTCACTGCAGGGCTGAGATGCAGGGAAACTGGAGGCTGTTTCAAGCGGCGTCTCCCCAGCGCTGGGCGTCCATGAAGCAGCCCCTCTAAGACTGGAAGTGCGCTTTGATCTCTCATCTCACATCAGGTCCACACCTTCAGCAACTCCCCCCACTTCCTGAAGATGGCACCCCACCGCCCCCCACCGTGCAGACTGGAAGACTGAATGCGGCCAGTTCTCTCTCCCGTGTGACTCCGTTGTTATACCAGAGGTGTGTCAGGCTTGGTGGTCGGCAGGAGGGGCTCCGCTGTCAAGCCTGGGTGGGAATCTCCCTGTGGCACTTTGTTAGCTGCGCGACGTGGGGCCACGGTCTGACTCTGTTAGGGCTGCTGCACAAGCCACAGGCCAGGGGGCTCATACGCACCGGAAATGCCCTGCTCACAGGTCTGGAGGCTGGAGGTCTGAGACCAGTGCCAACAGGGGTTGGGTTCCAGGGGAGGCCCTCTTCCCGGCTGCAGACTGCAGCATCTCACTGTGTCCTCACGCGATGGAATGGGGTTTGGGAGCTGTCTGCGGTCTCTTTTATAAGAGCACTAATCCCAATCACAAGGGCCCCACCCTTTGGACCTAATCTCCTCTTGAAAATCCCACCTCATAATACCATCGCCTTGGGGCTTAGGATTTCAACTCATGAATTTGGGGGGTTACAAATGTTCAGATTATGATAGCCACCTGCACCCTACAAAGCTGGGCTGAGGTTTTATTAGGTAACATACGGCCTGGCATATAGTACATTCTGAATAAATACTTCCTTTCTCCCTAATTCCCAAATCAGTATTCTAGGATAAACTTCTAGGTTTACACTCTCATCCTAAGAAGAAAAGGTTGACTACTGCACTTGTTATCTTCAATTCTTATAGATTCTTGTAGAAGGACAAACGAGCAATGCTTTATTTATTTTCAATTTTAGGATAAATTAAGGCCACAACCTTCTGAATGATTTAAGATCAATAAATATAATTTCAAACTACTTTCTCAATGACCAATGGTCCTGCCTCAGTCAAGGATCTGCCAACATTTTATTTGACAAAGCTAAAAAATACGACAATCAGCAATAACTGGTTTGGAAAGTTAAACAATATTAGGGCACAAACTCAATATTATCTCCATAATTACTAGCAAAACTACTTAACTTTCTGACTATTAAACTACTCCCAAATCTTATTTTACAAACAGTACTGAAAACTTATTAAAATTGTACTGTCTGCTGTGACTATAGATTTCAAGTAAAATTACCATGTTATCTGAAATCTAGACTTAACAGGCTCAACTAAGAGTTTCTTGGTCTCTCTGGAGTTTGTCCAGCTTTCAGAGTTTGAAGGGAAGGTACATTTGTTTGTCATTAAGTACTTGAAGTTCATAACACTGAGGAAAGGAGTTTTATAAACCCTTCATATCAAATTGACATAATACCTGAAAATGCCTCATGGGATAGCAAACATGGATTTGTGATTGATAGGATTTCCTACTAGAACTGTTGTAATCTCTGTCTCCTAAAAAATACATATTTTAAAATGGTCTAAAGTACAGACAGATAGGAGATGCAGATGTAGTATACTGGAGAGACCATCAAAATGTGTATTCCATGCAGCTGATGCTTTAAAAGAAGAAAGGCAAACCCAACTTAAATATTGTCTATAAAAGTCACTGTTAACATCTGGTTTAATCAGTTAAAAGGAACAAAAAATCAGTTCAATAAAATTTCATGTGAAAGTGAATTTAATGCTTTTAGGGTTGAGTTTTTTCACCTAAAGTATTAAAATCAACATAAAAACCGTAAGGTGAGAAAGACTGCAGGCAATAAAACAGTCTGGGTAATTTTTTAAATGTCCTGTATTGTATTAATTAAGTTTGTATTATTTTAAAGAGAGAAATGTTAAACACACAGTTATCTGATTCTTTTCACACCGTCTATGGTGGTCTGTAACAAGCAGGGACAGGTCACAACTTGTGGGCCAAATCTGGCTACCAACTGCTCTGGTCAATAAAGCTTTATTGGAACACAGCCGTGCCCATTCATACACACTGTCTGTGGTGATGCTCGCGGGAGTTGAAAAGTTGCAACAGAAATTGTATGGTGTTCTGTAAACTGAAAACTGTATTTAAATAAAATGGGTGGCAAAATGTTTATTCAAAAAAATCCTTAAGTACACTGATTTCAAAGTCTCAGTTACAGTATTTAAACATTATTTTCTTTAGGATTTCTTTCCAACTGCTAAAAAATAAAGAACACCTTCTAAATCAGATATTTAAAATGTTTCTGATAAAGTTATTAAAATTGAAGTTCAGAAATATTAATATTTAGAGGTAAATAACTTACACTTGTAAATCCTACTGTTTAGCAGTAACGAGGTTCCTTAAACGAGACTGAGCTGTAAGGTGGGCTTGTAACTATAATTAGCTGAAGCAGGAGTTTCCAACAGGCCTTGTCAACACAAAGAAACCTGAATATTAATAAGTATGGCAGTGTGGTTTTCAAGCCACACCGCACACAAGTTTCCTCTGCCTCCTGTAGGTGCACACTTAAAAAAGCCTGAAGGTCAAAGCCAGACAGACAAACCTTGTCTCTGAACATGCTGACCGCGACTGGTACAAGTTGAGTTTGCTTCTCCCGCTAAAACTATGGAGGAAAAACAAACTCCAGACCAAGGGCAATCACTGTGACCATCTTAAGACGAACAAGAAGAGAGAAATAAAGGCGAAAGTGGTTTAGCCCCACGGCCAGCCCAGACCTCAGTTTCACTAGAAGCCCATTTTTGGAGTCACATATTCGAACTGTTTCATCAAGAAGAAGTTGGTAGCAGAAAAGATGTCCATGCGGAAGTGACGTCCAGCCAGTACGCAAAACAAGAGTGATCTGAGACAGCCCAATCGTGAGGCCACGGACAGCTGGGGAACCTCCACAGCTAGCAACTCGACTGCAAAGGGACCTCCCAGGCTTGAGATGAAAACACACACCGAACCTGTAATTGAATTATACAAGCCTCACTGCACGGAGCGCTTTGTGGGTCACCAGGATACAAAGCAAATGCTGGGTTATCAGAAGTGCATTTATCAGCCACAGTGATTTATTGAGTGCTTTAATAATACAAGTGTACATCAACTGATCCACAGTCAAAAGTGGCAAGTCCCTAAGAAAATTTACAAGCACTTGAAGTAAATCAAAATACATATTATTTTGTTCAATCCAGCAGCCTTCGGTGTGGGGACAGAAGGCTAGTGATAAACAGAGTCTTCAGTAATGCACAGTGATTGTGATTGAAGCGTTTGTACAAAATCTGGTTCCCAGTAGCATGCACCCACCGATAAAGACTTCAGTACAAAAAAATTAATCCTAAGCGCTACATGGAAGTAGAAACGAGATAGAATTCTGAATTCGTGTCTTCCCAAGATCACAGAAAAGGAAGAAGGATCAAATAAAATGGACAATAAGGAACAAAACCACACAGGAATACGAAGCTTGGTAAGAAAGCTCTTATTATTACAGATCCGACACTGTTTGCACTGAAAATCAAAGTTCCCATCCACGTGGAGGGGGGGATTAAAAAAAAAAAAAAAGACCAGATCTTTCAAGTTAATGGAAATTAAAAAGGGAATAAAACAGGAAGGGGTGGGGAGCAAAGGAACAGGGGTGGGGCTGGATGACGCTCCATCGCAAGACGGTTCCAAAGGTAGCAGGCCGGCGGGCAGCGCGGGCGCCCCGCGCGGAGCTGCCGCCGGGGCTATGTCGCGTACCGCTTGGTCCACTGCCTGGCCATCCGGTCGTGCTCCGCCCTGTTGGTCATGTACTGTGTGGCGATGCTGCCGACCAGCGGGTCAGCTGCAAAGGAAGCAGAGGCAGGTCAGTCGGGCCAGCGCTCGGGCCCCCGGAGCCGGGGACGCGGGGTGCGGGGCGCGGGCAGAAAGGCCGGAGGCCGCGTCCTGCCCGGAGCAGGGCCTCCCGCCCGAGACCGCATCGCTGCAGCCCCGCCGGTCGTCACGGTCCGGACAAGGCTCCCCAGCCCCAGCAGGCAGACACCTGCCGCCGTCCCCCCTGGTTGTCAGGGAGCGTTTCCTTCCCCGAGAAGACGCGAGTGGGCGGAGCCTGGTCTCCACCCTGGTTACTGCTGGGGGCACAGCGCCTCTGTATTTGGGAATTACCAAGCCGGGTGGGTGTGTGTGTGTGTGAGTCGCTCAGCGTGTCCCACTCTTTGCAACCTCATGGACTGTAACCCACCAGGCTCCTCTGTCCATGGGATCCTCCAGACAAGAACACTGAAGTGGGTTGCCATTTCCTCCTCCGGCGGATCTTCCTGACCCAGGGATCGAACCTGCGTCTCCTGCGTGGGCAGGTGGATTCTTTAAGGCCTGAGCCACCAGGGAAGCCTTTACCAAAGTCATAGGGTTCTCTGTTACAAGAGTAGCAAGGGACGTTCCTCACAGCTGACACTCACTGACTTAACCATGGCCTCAGACTTGAACATGCTGGAGCTGCCCCGGGAGGAAACTCAGCCTAAGGAGGGGGCGCCCCACCTGGAGCAGGAGCGCCCCTCTCCCTGCAGGCTCCTGGGACACTCCTCCACCCAGACAGGATCCAGGGCTACTGAAGACCATTGAGAGCAACTGAAGAAACGCCCTTTAGGTTCTGGAGATCCCAGAAGGCACTGGTTTCCAGCCACTCTCTCACTTCCCTTCGAGTTTTAATTCCTCTACTTTTGGCATTGAGAATTTGTGTATCAGAGCAAGTGGATAAGCAAGAACCAAAAGAGAAAGGGGGGAAAAAATGAGCAAAAGTTGGTAATAAATACAAAAAAATACCCAAAGAAGATGGCAGCGCGTCTGCAGTCTGATAACCTCGTAACCTGAGGAAAATCCTGAGGAAGACTTTCAATGTCACAGCTTCTCAATAATCAGAGTGTAACGGAAGCACCGCCTTTTCAGAATCCGCGGAGGCTGACGATAACAGCATCTGAAAGTCCTCCCAACAAACCCCTGCTGTTTAAAAAATTTTGTTACACTTCCAACATTACTAATACACCGTTTTTAGGGGGTTGTTTTTTCCTTGGGGCCTCACCTAGCGAGTTGTGGGGTGTTAGTTTCCCCACCAGGGACTGAACCTGTGTCCCCTGCAACAGAAGCACAGTCCTAACCACTGGGCCGCCAGGGCAGTCCCAAGACTGCTGAAGCTTTCACGAACTTCCCTTAAGCTTTCTTGGGTTTGCGCTAAGCTTGTTAAGTTTCTCATATTCACTCGTATCACGAACCATTAACAGATGACCAGTCACGGGTCTGTTACAAACGTCTGCCTCTCCGCCTGCTCTTTGTGACTTGACTTTCACCTGCCCAAAGGCTGAAACTCGTCACCTCAACCAGCCCAGCCAGGGCTCAAAATGACTCAGACCAGCAGTACAAATATAGACACAAAATATCTGGGATTGGTAAGATATCTTCTTAAAAAATGCAGTCTTTCAGTTCAGACTCAAGTAATGACTTTATATTAGAGTCTACAAAGCGCCAAAGAGAGGTGTGAGTCTCATTTCTGTACCTTTGAAACAAACCATCTAGTTTCAGTTTAGGGAGGGCAAAGAACTTGGGCACCCTGGACGGAGCTTAGGTCTACATCAGTCAAGCCGGCTGTTTGGTTAAATACACCCAGCGTGAGAGACATGTGCTGAAGGGCCATCTGAGCTTCCTAACTTAACCGGTCAAGGTAAAGTCAGAAGGTTTAAGTCAAAAGAATGAGCAGTGATATCAATGTTCTAATGCAAATGTACCTCATGGAGGGTGGGCTAATGGGGAACAAGAGTCTGCTGTTCCTCCGCAAAGGGAGAGGGAGACAGGTGAAGGAGGAGGAACAGGAAGCTCGGGGGTGGGGAAAAGCATTCAGACTATTTCAGCAGGGGCTGAGGAGGAAGCCTCACTCACACACACTGTGCAGACTTCTTTTTGTATTATGCTTAAGTAATTAGCAGTAAATTCCTTTCAGAGTTCCTTTCACCTTTTCAAGTTCAGTTTTTAAAAGAGCAGTATTTTTCCATCTGCAAAATTATACGTGCTAAATATGAAAACAATAATTTACAAAGCCACCTCACACAATACATAAGACAGAAAGTTGTAAGTGAAAACTGGCTGCAAATTCAATGAAAGAAGTACTGTTAACACGCTGACTTACATCTCTCCAGATTTCTCTTCTAAACATACAAGGGAAAAAAAAAAAAGGTCAGTCTGCTTTTGCAACGTTTAAAAAAACTCATTATATGGTGAATAACTTTGTTTCACGAATTACATCCTACCTCATTTTTATTTTTTCAAATTCAAGTGTAACTGACATGTCAATATTACTATGTTAGGTTCAGGTGTACAACATAGTAATTTAATATTTGTATAGATTATACTCCATACAAAGTCATTATATTCCCTGTGCATCATTTTATTTTTTATTGAATGTTTGTAAAATTTTAAAAGGCATTAATTAATCAACTCCTTTATTTTCGGCTTTGCTGGGTTCTCACTGCTGTGTGTGTGTGCTCTAGTTGCAGAGGGCAGCAGCGTGCAGGCTTCTCCCTGCGGTGGCGCCTCTTGCTGCCGAGCGCAGGTTCCAGCACTGGGCTCAGTAGTTGCGGCCCCCAGGCTCTGGAGCACAGGCTCAGGGGTTGTGGTGCACGGGCTTAGCTGCTCAGCAGCAAGTGGAATCCACCCAGACCAGGGATCGAACCTGTGTCCTTTCCTCTACTGGCAGGCTGATTCTTAACCATTGAGCCACCAGGGAAGTCCGAAACATTTAAAATATTAATCTGAATTAATAATCAATTTCCTGTTTAGAGATATATGGGTTCTTTGCACTTTTTTTTGCTTAATAAATGATGCTGTAAAGAATATTGTTGTGTGCATCTTTGTAAATTTATGCAAATCTTTAAAGTATTAATGAAGGAATAAATGTATAAAATGAAAATTTAAAATCATGTGTTATCAAATAGTTCAATGCTAAAATATTTTGCTGAACAGAAGACAGTTAAGACTACAAGTAACCAAACGAAACTAGGCAATAAATGTGTGTCCAGGACTACTGCAGTGGATTTGGAGGAATAAGATCCTCCTTCTACAGTGTATTTATAGTCATGACCTGAAGGAAGATCCACTCTTGCTGTAGGGTTTCATATTTCACGGACCGAGCTACACCAGGGACGAAATAACCCTCTCCAAACATAAATTACTCAGCCTTATTTCTCTATCAATTCCTTTTTACAAGGGAGAGTTTCCCCATCATTTTGGCTTCTAGACTTACTGCTTGCCCAAGTCTCGATCAGTCTCCGAGAGGATCATCCGTCAGTCTTCCCCTTTACTAAAGAAAACCTACAAAGTTCACCCGTGAATGAGTAAAGTGAGATTCAAGCCTCCTGCACTGCCTGCTCTCTTTCATTCACTATTTGTCTGAGTTTCTGAGAAGAGGAGCTTGTTCACACTTGGCTCGGCTCACAGCACAGGATGAGGTGATGGTACGCACTGATTCTCCTAGCTGGCAGTGTGGTGTGTATGAGCGGTCCCCATACAGGATTCAGGGTGTGGTCAGCGGAAAAGCACGCGGTGGGAGCAGGGAATGCTTACCCCCATCGACCGGATCCCTAAACTGCGTCACCTCATCTGTGTGTAAAAGTCACGCCATCGCTTTTTTTGCGGGCACCGTGCAAAGCCCGAGTGGAGGCGTAAGTCAGCAAATCCCTCGTGATGGGAGTCCCCCTTCTTTTTGCTTCTCCTCTACTTCCTGGGCTCACCTCTGCGTCCCCGCAAGGGCAGGCTCAGTGAAAGCTGGGGGCAGGTAAGGGGGCTGAGTGCGCCAACCCAGCTCCTTTCTGGGGACTGCGTGAGGCGCTCCTGCGATTCTGGAAGGGAAAGGCTCAGGGAAGCCCCAGGACCCTGTCTGAAGGCCCCCCTATGCGAGGAACCCCGGACCGGGAGGCTTCACAGCCGGTCCAGGAGAGCGGGGAGATCGGGGTGCTGCCTGGAGGAGGCGGCTCCCGCTGGCTCGGCGGACTGAACCCGCTCACCAACTCGGGGGACGCGGCTCGACTCCTGGGCTGGGAAGGTCGAACACGCCCTGAACAACGAAGCCCGTGGGCCACAACCGCCGGGCCCCCGAGCTGCCACTGCTGAAGCGCGCGCCCGGAACCCTGGGCCACCGCCAGAGGGGCCACTGAGGGCGCGCCCCGCGCAGCGCCGCTAGTCCCTGCACTCTCCGCAGCTAGAGAAACCCCGCAACAGCCGTGAAGAGCAGCACAACCGGAAATAAACGTATACACACGTGGGAGGCCGGAGGGCGAGGAGTGGCGGCCGGGCGGCCGGCTGAGCTGCAGAGGGGTCTTACCGGCAAGGCCCCAAATCATTCTCTCCTGGATGGTGGGTGGTATAGGAGAAACCACGGGAAAGAGTCTTTTTTGACTTTCTTTCCTTAAGAAAACATGTATGTCCTTAAAGAAACAAAGAAAAGCAGCTCAGGATAAGGGAAAGGGGGGTGGGCTCTGGGTCCAGGCCGCCTGCCTCTGTATCTGGGTTCCACCCATAAAGGCGCCAGGTCAGATAAGGGACTTGGTGCCTTGGTTTCCTCAACTGCAAGACGAAGGCAATGGCAGGAGCTGCCCCATAAGAAGGCAATGGACTGAATTATTGTCAGGCACATGCAAAATTTCTCCTATTGTTTTCAAAATGCAGACAGCAAATGAATATTCGTGTGCATCTTTTAAAAAATAAATAGGATTACCTTCTTGAAGACACTCCAGATAAAATCCAAAGTCCTTGGCATGTAATTACTGTTGTTGTTTTACTCACTAAGTCGTGTCCAACTCCCTTGCGACCCCACGGATCATAGCCCACCAGGCTCCTCTGTCCATGGGATTTCATGTAATTATTAGAGAAATGCCAATCAAAACTACAGAGAGGTACCCCCTCACACCAGCCAGAATAGCCACTGTTGAAGAAACCTACAAACACTACATGCTGGAGTGGTCCAGTGTTAGGAGTCGACGCTTTCACTGAGCACGGGTCTGGGTCCAATCCCTGGTGGGAGAACTAAGATCCCACATTCAACACAGCGCGGTGTGGCAAAAATGCACGTGCTGGAGAGGGAGTGGAGAAAAGGGAGCCCTCCCACACTGCTGGTGGGAATGTAAATGGTGTGGAGGTTCCTCAAAAAGCTAAAAACAGAGCGACCACGTGATCCAGCAGTCTCACTCCTGGGAATCTGTCCGGACAAAACTGTAATTCAGAAAGATCCATGCACCCCAATGTTTACAGCAGCAATACTCAGAAAACTCAGGACATGGAAACAACCCAGAGGCCCACTGAATAAAGAAGCCATGGCACGTGTATACGGCGGGATGCGACTTAGTCGAGCAAAGGAATGAAATTTTGCAGTCTGCAGCACCATGATGGGCATGGACGGGACTACGTTTAGTGAAATAAGTCAGAGAGAGACAAGTACTGCGTGATATCCCTTACACATGGAATCTGAAATACGACACCATGAACTTAAGGACAAAACAGACGCACAGACATTGAGAACAGCGCTGTGGTTGCCCAGGGGGAGGGGGAGGCGGAGGGATGCAGTGGGAGGCTGGGGTCCGCAGATGCAAAGTCCTGCAGAGAGAATGGACACAGAACCAGGTCCTGCTGTGCTGCACAGGGAGCTACGTTCCATGTCCTGTGCTAAACCACAAAGGAGAAGACGAGAAAGACGGCGCACGTGTAACTGACTCATGGCTACACTGCAGACATTAACAGAGCGCTGCAAGTCAACTACACTTCAATAAGACAAATTAAACAGAGACCAAACCGAAACCAGCAAGGCCCTTAGCACGGCTCCTGAGAACATCACGATCTAGACTGAATCTTTCCGGCCTCCCCATCCCATGCTTTAACCCGCAATCAGCGGACTTGCAGCTTCTCCAATAGGCCCCGCTCGCTCACGGCTCTCTGCACCTTTGCTTCTCTGACTTCCTCTGCCTGGTGGGCTTCTGTGAACGTCCCAAATTTTAGCTCAGACAGAGCCTGCTCAGGGATGTGTCTAGGGGCTTCGTAGCAGGCTTCTGTGCCCCATTTCTGTTTGGTCTGTCCATACCTCTATCACTGCACTGAGAATACTACCTTTCAGGTGCTTATTTAGCAAAGACTCACAATTCCCACTGGAGGGCAACCCACACATTTGCTCCAGACAACTGTCACTGCTAGGCCCTACTATGTTCCAGGTCCTAGGGAGGTATGCTAAGCAGACTGCTGCCCTCGTGGGACCCTGCCCCGTTCCTCTGTCGCCGCTTCCCGCTTGTTAACACCGTGTTTCTGCGAGGACGTATGAATGGATAAAAGACAAGGAAGGAAGACACAAAAATAACAGCCAGAAAGAGCAGTCACTCCGTGAGGCAGGCGTCCCTTCTGCCGCACTAGCCTTGTATGCTGGTTCATCACAGAACGTTCTTCTCCACACATGATCGGCAAGCCAGGAGAGGGGCCCTGGGGGACAGCCCAGTGGCCTTCCTTTCATCCTTCTCCAGGCTGTTGTGGTTCTGGCATGCAGTCATTTAGTGTCCCCGGGCTGGGTCTTCATCGCTGCCGGGGGTGTCTCTAGCTGCGGCGAGCAGGGGCCGCCCCTCGTGGCCCAGTGCGGGCTCCAGAGCGCAGGCTCAGCACTTGTGGTTCACGGGCTGAGCCGCTCCGGCAGGTGGCGTCTTCCCAGACGAGGGGTCGAACCCGTGTCCCCTGCACCGGCGGATGGATTCTTTACCACTCAGCCACCAGGGAAGCCCAAGCTGTTTCACGATCCCCAGGATGAACATTTATTCCTTCAGCTACTACTCCCCAAGCCACCGGAGCCTTTCTGTAGGTCAGTATTACAATGAGGACTAGCTCATGTTTGTGTCTTTCAGGGGACTTTTGTTCCACGGTTTGGTCTAGCCTGGATTTATTTAAATCTTCTATGAAATTAAAAAATAACTTATGCTCATTTTAATAAATTCAAGGAATAAAGAAACATGCATGATGTAAAGAATACAATCTTCTTCCCTTCAATTCCCCTCCATCTCTGTATCTTTCCCATCTCAAGGTGACCACTGTTAACGGTTGGATGCTCATTGCTCTAGACTTTTTTTCTTTACTTATATTTAAACCCAGTGGGAATCACACGATTCTGCAGCTTGCATTTTTCTCTGGGCCAATATACAGGTTGTGTTTCTATGACAGTACAAATAGATGGCGCTGATTATTTTTAGTAACTACAGGGTATGCCTTGCATAGCTAGTCAGCATTCATTTTTCAATCCCCTCCTGATGCATACTGAGACTAGCTTTGGTTTTTTGCTATCAGGACTTTTACCATCTTGTATACATTTTTGGAGCACACGTTAAGAGTCATTCTGGAGGGTAGATTCTTCTAGGTGACAACATTGGAGCGGAGCACAGATTTTGAACTTTTGGTGAATACTGCCAAAAGGTCCTTCAATAAAAGGATGTACAGTTTACTCTGTCTCTGGATATTCTCACCAACACTGCACTACCAATCTTTTAATATATATGTATTTTTTTCTCAAGGTAGCAAACAAAAATCCTGTCATGGTTGCGCCTTGCTCTGACCTGAGAGCTGCTGAGGCTTTAACACGCCCTCCTGTTTGCTCACTGTTCGCATTTCTCCTCCTGTGATGTGCTTCTTCATGTTTTTTGTCTGTTTTTTCTTTACTGATACGAGGGCATACTTTATATATTATAAATATTAAGCGTGCACTTAAGGTCAGCTTTGGCTTCAGTATTCAAAAGTCAAAACTTCTTTAGTTTTTGAAAGATTGAACCGACAGATGCCTCTTTGATGTTATTTTGAGATTTGCTGAACTTGTGGAGATCAAAGATCAGGTTGCCATCACACTCAGTAAGCAAAACCATCATTTGGGCTTATTGCTAATACCTGAATACTGGTAGTTAGAATATTGGTAAGCATGATGAATGTAGCTTGGGACTGAAAATCTTTTTCAGTCAAAGACAAGCCATGTGACATATAAGGGAAAGATCTGGAATCATCTCCACATGTCCTCAGTACAAATGTTCACAGTGAGATGGATGAGCAGCAATCATTCGGATACGTCTCCTGGCACAGCAGACGCCGCACGATGGTGGTGCCCTGCAGGCTCCGACACCGGGAGCAAAGGCTCGGCGACAACCGGCGGCTGCCGGCAGAGGAAGCCGTGCGTCCAGGGACCGGGAAGCAGGAAGTGAAGGCAAACAGTAAGAAATAAAGTGTGAGGGCAGAACTCTTCCGGGGGCTTCTCAAATACTCAGGGACACTGGCTTTAGACAGGCTGCACACGGCCTCAGTTTGTGGGGGACTTCAACGACACTGCACGGCGACCACCGTCAGCCAAATCTTTAGGTCTCTACCCTTTGTGCTACCATTAGAGAAAAAGGAAAGCGCATCGATCTGATAGCAAAATCCCCGCTAACAATAATTACACTGGAATAGACAGAAGAAATCCGTGCCTTTCGTCAGGCGAAAACATCGAAGTGCTGTACACGTGCAGAAGAGTCGCCCAGAAGATGGGAGTGCTGAGAGAGGACAGTGACGTCGTTACGACAGACGTTAAAAACATACCTGATTTTCTACGAGTTAAAAGAAATTTCTTTTGGCCATGTCACGAGGCTTGTGGGATCGTAGTTCCCTGACACGGGCCTCCAGTAGTGGAAGCTCGGAGCCCTGACCATCCGACCGCTGGGGAATCCCCTACAGTTTTCAATAATAATACTGTAAGATTACTTAATTTCATATTTATTCTTCTTTTTCAGAAGATCATTTTATGGGGGGAACATTCACCCTTGGCTTAAGCTGTTCATTGATTTTTTAACATTGGTTATTTAGCATTCAGCCAAAATAAGTTCAGTCCACCTCTAACGAAAATATTGTTTATCTATTATATGTGAAGGAAATATTTTCTCCAAATCATTTGTCCTTTAACCCAGTGTACAATGTCTCTCGTCAGTACAAGTTTCAAGGTTTTCAGTACTTAAATAAGTCAGTCTTTCTTTAATATTTTTCAGCGTGGTACCACGCGTACTGACAGGCTTTCTCCACTCACTCCAGTACTCTAGAAATATTCTCCTGTATTTACAGATAGTAGCTGTTTCTGTAATGCTTCCCATAAGTGTCCGGGCCTGCTTCTGTGCTCGATATTCCTTCATCCAGTTAACCTGCCTCTTGCTTTATTTACTCCTGTTTTTCTCGTTATACTTTAATAGTATGCTTGATACCTGGCAGGATAACTTCCCAGCCTGCCTCATTTCTTTCCTTCACTTGCGTTTCATTTGGAGAACTATAATCTTGAGGTTAAGACTTGGAGCAATTAAAGCTATTTCCCCCGGGGGTACAGGAATTTTCAGGTCTCTTTGAAGAATGTTATCAAGACTTAGAACTATCCGAATTCCTCAGGGTCTACTAATTAAGCATCAAGTGAGTAGGGCAAAGTTAAAGTTTTTATACTTTAGAATGTGGGAAAATCAGACTATTAATTACAGGCCTAACTCAGACCAGAAGGTTGTTAAGTTCCTTGGAAAGATAAATACAGATACATATATATATATATATATTTAAATATATATATATTTGTTGCTGCTGTTTACTTGCCAAGTTGTGTCCGGCTCTTTGTGACCCCATGGACTGTAACCCGCCAGGCTCCTCTGCCCATGGGATTTCCCAGGCAAGAATACTGGAGTGGGTTGCCATTCCCTTCTCCAGGGGATCTTCCCGACCCAGGCATTGAACTTGCATCTCTTGCACTGGCAGGCAGGTTTTTTTTTTTTTTTTTACCACGGAGCCCCCAGGAAAGCCCTTCTATCTATCTACACATATGTATCTATAGATACGTCTATATATCTGTATCGTGTGCGTGGCAGGGCGGGGCTCATAAAGTAATTTAGGGAGAAAATCATCATGGCTATGGTTTGAACCAAGTGGTGGCTGCGATCCAACTAGATCTGACTTTGAGAATGCCACACAAAGCATCACACAGGTCTAGCAAGATGTGTTATTACCCCAAAGTTAATACCCAGTGATCCTAAAAGAGGATCCAAGGGCCCCAGCTCCCACGGAGACATGTGTGTCTTCACAGGACATGCTCAGGGAAGATGAGCGGGCTCTGCAGGGCCCAGAAGTCTACCAGACAGTGTGGGAGAGAAGGAGGGGGTCTGCGGGAGAGGAGGAGGGGGTCTGTGGGAGGAGAGGGGGGCCTGCGGGAGGAGGAGGGGGTCTGCGGATGAGAAGGGGGCCTGCAGGAGAGGAGGAGGGGGTCTGTGGGAGGAGAGGGGGCGTCTGTGGGAGGAGAAGGGGGCCTGCAGGAGAGGAGAGGGGGTCTGCGGGAGAGGAGCAGGGGGTCTGCGGGAGAGGAGGGGGTCTGCGGGAGGAGCAGGGGCCTGCAGGACAGGAGGAGGGGGCCTGGGGGCACGCGGCGCTAACCTGCCGGGAGTGCAGAGCAGGGAGCAGAGGTCAGCACCCCTGTGTCCCCTCCTCCCACCTCCAAACAGGGAGAAGAAGCTTTTTCCTCTCGAAGCCACTGCAATTGGGAAGAACAAATCCGACTCCATACTACATCTGTTCTCTCACTTTAACCTTTGTATTACGGTATTGCTTGTGTTTGAGTTAGGGATGTTGCGCAGAGCCTGAGGCAGAGCCCGTTCTCAAGGCTCCGACCTTGAAGGGGTAACACTCCCATTCACACAGGGATGAAAGGCTACATTCGTGACAGCGGGTATCATCTGTCATGTGGGAGGTTTGTAGGGACACGGGGGCCTCACCGATGTGGACACCTGCAAGAGCCAAGGACTCCGGTACCAAGACGTCTGCAACGATCAGCCCTGCGCCTCCCTGCCCCGGCAGCAGCCAGCCCTGCGCCTCCCTGCCCCGGCAGCAGCCAGCCCTGCGCCTCCCTGCCCCGGCAGCAGCCAGCCCTGCGCCTCCCTCCCCCGGCAGCAGCCAGCCCTGCACCTCCCTTCCCTGCCTCTGACGCTTCGCTGAGCCCCGTCTGGGAGCTCGGGGCCCGGGGCATGAGCCGCTGCTCCCCGCGTGGTCCTGCAGCGGGTCTGCCTCTGCTCCAAACTCCGGCGTCTGCGGTTCGGGGTGTCTGACTCTCTCTCTCAGGCGCGTGAGCTTGTGCTCGGCACCACCAGCTGAGGAAGGTGAAGCCGGGGCGCCCGTGAGCAGGAGGCTCTGAAGCGCCGGCCCGGCCGGGGGTTTACGTCGGCCGGGGGTGTGAGGAGCACCCCCCGGAGCGCCGAGGTGGCGGTCTCCCGCATGCCTGCATCTGATCAGGGGGGCGCCCCCAGGAGAGGGGCCCAGAGCCCAGAGGCTTTTCAGGGGATGCTTTGTGGGAGGGCGGTGGGATTCTGGAGCTGGCTGGCCAGCCAGTGTTTGAATTTTTAGAAACTGAAACAGCCATTCTCAAAAATCGAGCGATATAAAGTTACAATGAAATGCTTATCAGGTAATCAATACTTAAAACTCATCATTTCTTAATTCTTTCACTGTTGTCTTTATTGACCTTCAGAGTGGTTTTTACAAGTCCGCTCTGTTTGGCGGAAGAACAAGGCACGCTGCTGTGCGTCTTGTCCCCGTGAGGCCCGCGGCAAGGCTAACCGTGAGGCTCTGACACCCTTCTTTGTCTAACTTTGGCCTTAGTTCCTAACTTAAAATATCACCCAACATCCATGTTAGAACCACTCTCTTTTGTCAGTTACAGCTGCAAAACTCAGGGACTCCCAGGTGGCACACTGGTAAAAGAATCCACCTGCAGGAGAGGGAGAGATGAGGCTCCGATCCATCCCCGGGCTGGGAAGATCCCCGGAGAGGGGAATGGCCACCCACTCCCGTGTTCTTGCCTGGAGAATTCCACAGACAGTGGAGCCTGGCGGGCTACAGTCCAGGGGCTGCAGAAGACCCCGGTCGCAACTGAGCACACGCGCACCCTGTAAAGCTCCCCGGAGGCCTTCGACTACATGCGATTTGCAGGAGAGTCCTGTGTTTCTCACTATCTGCAAATTGCGTCCACTTCACATTAGTGAGTGCATGACAAGCAGGTACGTACTCAAGCATGTGGCATCGCTCCACGCCCGCCCCCGACCATTTTAAAAAGTCCCCAGTGCCCGAGGGGGAGGGCTTGGCCGGGGAAGCTGGGCCAGGGCGCCGGGTTTTCACACCAGGTGCCTGGGAACTGAGGCCTCCCATGACCCACGAGAAGCAGCGTTTTGACACATGTCATCCGAAGGTGTGGACGGCAACAGGCTGCTTGTCAGAGAAGCGCGGCCTGAGGTAAGCAGACCTTTGTTCACCCTCTATCTGCCCCACAGCCTAGGAGTCAGGCCTTGGGAAGGGAGAGAGGAGGGGTCAGAACCAGACCTGTTGCATCCTCATGGAGGGGAAATGGAATCAGATTTAAATCAGCGGGAGAGGAGACTTTAAAGGTGGACCAGACTGATGGTCTACTAACTGGAAGTGACTTGAATGCTGCTAAATACTGTTAAGGGATGCAGAAGCAAAATTCAACAAAATCTGGCCCAAGGCAGTGACTGCAGAAAATTAAAGCCATTCCGTATTAACGGCCCCTGAGTTGAGTCGGCTCAACAAATACACCGTTATAACCTGAAGTATACTGTTGGTAAAATATTTTTCAATACATCAAAACTCGTTCTCTCAGGCCACACAGCAGTGCCATGTACCCTAAATCAATGTGTGTTTTGAAATAGAAAGCGTCTGTTAGCATAGGCTCGTCCACAGAGCAGCACAGATGGTCCATTCCTACTGAGAAGCTATTGGATTGCAATTCCAGGCTTAGTTAAGCAATAATTCCTAATGAACTCTCAGAAAATATCCTTAGAGTGCTGGACTCAAGACGCCGGAGATTCACGTTACTTTCCCACCTCTGCAAAATAGCTGTGTCTGCAGCAAGTGGGAAGGAGTCCAAGATGCTGAGATGTCAAAGCTAAATTTTTTAAAAAGCAGCTTTACTGAGATGTAATTCACATACCATATAATCAACCCATTTTACGCACACACTTCAGTGGCTGTTAGTACATTCACAGAGGCACACAACCGCAGCCGTAATCCACTTGAGAACAGTTTCATCTCCCAAAGATCCCAAAGGTGCATCCCGTACCTCTAGCGCCTCCAGCCTCAGGGGTCCACTCCCCTCCCTTTCTCTGCGTACCTGCCCGTCCTGGACATTCCATGTAAATGGAACCATCCAACGTGGTCTTTTGCAACTGGCTTCTTTCACAAAGCACGCCTCACTGCTTCATTCTTTTTTACTGCCAAGTAACACTCCACTGTATGAATACGCCGTATTCACCCACCCACTAGCTGATGGGCACGTTGATGGTGCATGCTTTTTGGGCGCTGTGAATGGTCTTGCTGTGAACATTTGTGTACAGGTTTTGCATGGACTGGTTTCATTTCTCTTGGATAAATGCCCAGCGGTGGAAGTACCTGGCCATATGGTGACTCTACGCTTAACCACTAGCCGAACTGCCAAAATGTTGTCTGAAGAGGATTCACATCACCACAGGCAATCTGTGAGGGGTCCAGTTCTCATCCTCACCAACACTTGTCAGTATCTGAGGATGCTAGATTTCAAAGAGAGAATAGCTTACACCCACTGGACGCCTACCAGGGGTCCAGTTTAATATATATATATATATATATATATATATATATACACACACACACACACACCCACCCCATGTTCTCTACAAACATGTGTTCCTGCCAACTATGGAAAATACATCCTCTCCAGCTGCAGTCTTTTCCTCATGGTCTGTGTCTACAAGGGACCAAAGATTATCCCAATCCTGTCTTCCCTCTACTTCTAGCCCTGATGGAAGTAAAAATGACAACAGTGCTCTTAAGGAGATGTATTTGTGAAAGTGAAGTCGCTCAGTCGTGTCCAACTCTTTGCAACCCCATGGACTGTAGCCTACCAGGCTCCTCTGTCTATGGGATTTTCCAGGCAATAGTACTGGAGTGGATTGCCATTTCCTTCTCCAGGGGATCTTCCCGACCCAGGGATTGAACCCGAGTCTCCCACATTGCAGGCAGACACTTAGCCGTCTGAGCCACCAGGGGTAACACACACCTTTTCTTCAACCTAAAAAGCACTTTTTTGTCCCCCAGTCCTCAAATGTAGCCCGCCCGCTAAGCACCGTCCTCTAGCACATCGCTCTCGCTCTCAGACCGCCTTTCCCGTCCACACTGCTGTTCAGCACACAGAGTGGGACAGGAGACGGCTGCAGACAGGGTGTGGAGACAGCAGGGGCCCTGGGCCATCACACGCGCCCAGTCTGCACTGCCCTGGGGAGTCTGCGCTAGAGTCCACAGGCAGAAACACCCCCGTGCAGTGCCAAAGCTGGACTAGAACGCCAGTGGTTTCAGTGGATTGGACGCTTCTGCCTGTCGCTGAGGGCTGGCCATGTGCAGCCAAGACAGCTGGGTGAGTCACGTGGACGCTTCTACCCTGGGCAGTGCCTCTCCCAGGAGGTGTGGGCTGAGGTCTTGCTCTGTCTCCTCCTTTGGGGTGGGCAGGGCCTCTTGCAATCTTAGTCACAAAGACAGTAGACAGTCTGGGGTACTGACGATGACCGTTCCATACGTGTCTGTTTGATGAATGAGTTAATGAGCAGTCCCACTGGTCAGGATGGAGGAGCTGATTTCTGATAGACAGCCTTCCTCCTTCCCACACTTGAGCCCGGATGACTTTTTCCCTATGGCATCAGTGGCTCCAAGTCACTCAGTGTGAGTGAGGAAGCATCTGGGCAGCCCCCGGTGTAAATCTCCTTTTGTGATTTAATATTTAGCTATCTCTGCTTTCGGTCTAAAGCACACAGTACGATCGACTTCCTGTAAGTGACCTCTTGCTTGACTTCAAGACTCCCTGTTATCTCTTGCTGAAGGTTTCAATTCTTATTTTTTAAAATTGAGGCATGGCTGATGTACAATATTATATATGTTTCCAGCGTACAACATAGTGATTCACAATTTTTAAAGGTTATCCTCCATTCATAATTATCGTAAAGTACTGGCTATATTCCTTGTGTTGTATGACATACTTTGTAGCTTGTATCTTTCAATCTCCCAGATTGCCCTTCCCTTCTTCCTTCTCCCCACAGGTTCTCTGTACCTGTGAGTCTGTTTCCTTTTTTGTTACTTTTATTAATTTGTTGTATCTTTTTTTTAAGATTCCACATCTAAGTATATCATACACTATCTGTCTTTCTATGTCTTATTTCACTGCGTATAATACCCTTCCAGTCCATCTGTGTTCTTGCAGATGCCACAAGCTTCCACCTTTCTGCGTGTTTCACTGCGTGTGCATATCGCACGTTATCCATTCATCTGCTGAAGGACACGTGGGTGGCTTCTGTATCTCGACAACTGTATATGATGCTGCTATGAACACTGGGTGCACATATCTTTTAGAATTAGCGTCTTCATTTTCTTTGGATATATTCCTAGGAGTGGAATTTCTGGGTCATATGATAGTTCTATTTTAAACTTTTTTGAGAAACCTCCACACTGCTTTCCACAGGGGCTGCACCAATTCGCATTCCCACCATTGGTGCACGAAGGCTCCCTTTTCTCTGCATCCTCCCAAATGTTAATTATTTGTGTTTTTTTTTTGATAGCCATTTTTTGATGATGATATAATATCTCATTTTGGTTTTGATTTGCATTTCTCTGATGATTACTAATGTTGAGCATCTTTTCATGTGTCTGTTGACCATCTGTATGTGTCTTCTTTGGAAAAATGTCTATTTAGGTATTCTGCCCATTTTTAAAAAGAATTCTTGTTCATTTTCTCTTCTTCTGAGATCAGCATGTATATCCCCTAAACCAAACCCCTTCCAACAGAGCCCAGTGTAGTCAGACCACTGTGTGCAGGCCGCATGCAGCTGCTGCCTCTGAGCAGGGGGCCTGTCTCACTCTGGGGTCTGCACTCAAGGTCAGCACCGCATGCTGAGCCATGCCTCCTGAGCTCCTCCACACTTCACAGTCTTTCCTGAATTCGACAGGATGGTGAGACTTTCATCCCACAGGATGTCTCAATATGGGTTCATCCAATGTCTCTGTATGGCCAGACCCGGAGCATGTATTTTTTTGCAGAAATAGCATGGACTTCGCTTCTCTTGTCCGTGTTCCATGGGGACCTGATGTCACTCGAGCCTTGGTCACCTGGCCAAACTGCTGTCTGCCAGGTTTCTCCCCTCTAGAGTCACCACATTTATCTTTGTGACTGATAAATATTTTATAGCAGCTATTCCAAATTAACCAATATCCTATACTTCAACAATGGCAAATAGACGGGGAAACAGTGGAAACAGTGGCTGACTTTATTTTTCTGGACTCCAAAATCACTGCAGATAGTGACTGCAGCCATGAAATTAAAAGACGCTTATTTCTTGGAAGGAAAGTTATGACCAACCTAGATAGCATATTAAAAAGCAGAGACATTACTTCGTCAACAAAGGTCCGTCTAGTCAAGGCTATGGTTTTTCCAGTAGTCATGTATGGATGTGAGAGTTGGACTCAGCTTTCTTTAAAAGCTGAGTGCCAAAGAATTGATGCTTTTAAACTGTGGTGTTGGAGAAGACTCTTGAGAGTCCCTTGGACTGCAAGGAGATCCAACCAGTCCATCCTAAAGGAGATCAGTCCTGGGTGTTCATTGGAAGGACTGATGTTGAAGGTGAAACTCCAATACTTTGGTCACCTGATGCGAAAAGCTGACTCATTTGAAAAGACCCTGATGCTGGGAAAGATTGAGGGCAGGAGGAGAAGGGGATGACAGAGGACGAGATGGTTGGATGGCATCACCGACTTGATGGGCATGGGTTTGGGTGGACTCTGGGAGTTGGTGATGGACAGGGAGGCCTGGCACGCTGCGGTTCATGGGGTTGCAAAGAGTTGGACACGACTGAGCGACTGAACTGAACTGTACATCAACAAGCCTCCACTCACCTGCTTTGGCGTTCATTAATAATTCCTGCCTCAAACCACCACTGTGCTGATGGCTGTTAAGTAAGGGCCTTCTATCTTCCTCATCTCCACTACATTTACCATTTATCAGTTCTTCTGCCCATTTTGAATCGAGTTTTTTTAAATATTGAATTGTATTAGCTGTTTATTTTGGATATTAACCCCTTAAAGGTCATATCATTTGCAAATATTTTCTCCCATTCAATAGACTGTCTTTCCACTCTGTTGATGGCTTCCTTCACTGTGAAGAGTCTTTACGTTTAATTAGGTCCAATTTACTTATTCGTGCATTCATTTCCTTTGCTTTAGAAGGCAGATCCCCCTAAAAATATAACTTTATCACTATGATTTATCTCAGAGACTGTTCTAGCTTTTTTTTAGGAGTTTTATGGTTTCCTGTTTTACATTTAGATCTTTATCCAATTTTGCGCTTAAAAGAATGTTCTAATTCAATTCTTTTACATCTAACTGTCCAGTTTTCCCAGCACCACTTACTGAGGAGACTGTCTTTTCTTCATTGTGTATTCCTGCACCCTTTGATGTAGATTAACTGACCATACGTGTGTGAGTTTATTTTTGGGCTCTCTATTCAATTCCATTGATCTGTGTGTCTGTTTTTGTGACAGTACCATTCTGTTTTGATTACTGTAGCTTTGTAATGTACTGAATTGGGATTTCCTGGTGGCTCACATAGTAAAGACTCCACCTGCAGTGCAGGAGACCTGGGTTTGATCCACAAGTCAGGAACATTCCCTGGAGGAGGGCATGGCACCCCACTCCTGGAGTGCCTGGAGTGTCCATGCCTGGAGAATCCATGGACAGAGAAGCCTGTTGGGCTACAGCCCATGGGGTCACACGGAGTCAGACACACCTGAGTGGTTATGCACATATTTACTCCGTGTTCAGTTGCTCTCTGTTTTATTGGCATCTTGCCTGAACGTGAGCCTCCTTTGTTTTAACCCTTTGGGCAACATGTTACACCATTAGACCAAGCTTTGTCTATACATATAGCTCCTCCCCTACTTCTGCTTCAGCCAAGTGGGCAGACTGACTTCCAGGATTCAAACTCTCACTGTATCCTTCTTATATAGATAAAGAACCATGTCAGGCAAATTCTAACACGTCACGGGTAGTAAATTGTGAATCTTGTTTTCCATTTTTCTACTAGCACAAAATGGGGGCTGGATGACAGGTGGATTGATCCTCTGGGGACCGTGAGTGGACTAAGCAATATTCACTGATCTTGGCATGGCGTTCTTCTCGCACACCAAGCCTGCCCGGGGAATCCGTGGGAGGCCAGGCACAGCCAAGCACACGCAGTCACCAGTGATGCTGGCATAGCGGTGAGGAAACCAAGTCCTGGGGATCCTGAGCCCCAAACATCTGCTGGCCCTCGCCCTCTTCCACCTCCTCAGGGCCTCTGCCATCTCCCACCGGCACCATCAGAATGCCCTTGAGCATCCCGTTTTCAGTCTTTCCTCTCCCAAATGAAGTTAGCTTTATTCTGCACAGATGTAAACCTGGCCCTAAAAGGCCCCTCTTTTCAAACCCTCTGTTTCCCACTGCCCCTTCTCCCCTGCCATGAGATTCCTCAGGGGCAAGGCCAACTACGCATAAAGATTCTTTTTGGCCAATAACCTGCATGATATCCCAGATGGCTTTTACCCACTCAATTATTTTCCGTCTTAGTCATATTTTATCTTCCACAGGGGCTGCGCTGATGCTCTGCCCTCCCTTCTAGTTGTCAGGAGTTGCTGCTCGAGGAGCCTCATGAGCAGTGACTCCTGACAACAAGTGGGTGAGCCTACATCGTCACCGCCGCTCTCGTCGTCCTTAGGAACACCCGTCTCTGAGGATGAAGACAGAGGTCTCAGGAAGGGGGCTCTTCAAACACAGAGAGGAGGGAAGAAAAGCAACTGCACACACATTAAACCCTCCAAAACAACGCTGATTTGGGAGAATCACCGTATCCCATGTGGGAGACGGGTTCCATATGCTCACTGCGGGGTTTTTCTAATCTGGATTTTAAACCCTCACAGAGTTAAGCCAACTTCTCTAGAGGCAGACGGGCCCTCTCACCCCGCAGGGCAGAAAGCCCAGCCCTCTGCTTGTTGCTGCTCCCCCGAGCAGGCCTTGCCGCACTGGCCACCGTAACACGCTGACCTTCCTTACCTTAACCCCGCTCAGGATGGCGGCCAGCTGCTCTCACTGCAGGAAAGCTCCAGGCTACTTTGGGACAAAGCCACACAGCAAAGGCCTGCAGCCCCCTCACTCTACGGGAGAGTGCAGCGATGCAGAACTGGGCCTCTCTCAGTTGTGGAGAAAAAGGAATCCTCTCACACTGTTGGCGAGAACGCGAGGTGGTGCCCCGCTGCGGAGGACGGTGTGGCGTTTCCTCTAAAAGCTAAAAACAGAGCTATCCTGACAACGGAAGTGGGAAAACCGCTAGTCGCTCAGTCGTGTCTGAGTCTTTGCGACCCCATGGACTGTAGCCCATCAGGCTCCTTGGTCCCTGGGGTTATCTAGGCAAGAATACTGGAGCAGGGGTGGCATTTCCTTCTCTAAGAACTACCACAGGATCCAGAAATCTCACTTCTGGGCAAATATCCAGATGAATCTAATCCAAAAGACGCACGCCTGTTCATAGCAGCACCACTCACAGCAGCCGAGACAAGGGAAGCACGTGAATGCCCATCGACGGGAGCGGGCACAGGAGTGGGCACAGACGCGGTCCATACACGCAACAGCATACAGATGCGGTCCATACACGCAACGGCATACAGACGCGGTCCATACACGCAACGGCATACAGATGTGCTCCAAACACGCAACGGCATACAGACGCGGTCCATACACGCAACGGCATACAGACGCGGTCCATACACGCAACGGCATACAGACGTGGTCCATACACGCAACGGCATATAGACGCGGTCCATACACGCAACGGCATACAGACGTGCTCCATACACACAACGGCATACAGACGCGGTCCATACACACAATGGCATACAGACGTGCTCCATACAGGCAACGGCATACAGACGTGGTCCATACACGCGACGGCATACCACCCAGCCACGAAAAAGAGAGAAGCAGTGCCACCTGCAGCCACATGGGTAGACTCAGAGATGGTCATACTAAGTGAAGTAAGGCAAAGAGACAAACACCACATGATACCACTCCCATGTAAACCTTACACAGTCCCACTCACACGCAAATCTAACACAGTCCACAAGTGAGCCTGCCTACAAAACAGAAAAGCACTCACGCACATGAACAGCACTCCGGTGGTCGCCTGGGCGAGGGGGCTGGAGGAGGAGGGAGGGAGGCCTGGGGTCGGCAGATGCGAGCCTGTATACGCGGATGGACAGACACGGTCCCACCACACAGCGCATGGAGCTACACTCCACATCCTGTGATACACCCTCATGGAAAGGAGTACAAAGCTTGTGTGTGTGTGTTCAGTCACTAAGTTGTGGCCGACTCTTTGTGACCTCACGGACTGCATGCCAGGCTCTCCCGTCCTGCACTATCTCTTGGAGTTTGCTCAAACTCGTGTTCACTGGGTCCATGACGCTATCTAACCATCTCAGAGATCCTCTGTCACCCCCTTCACCCTTTGCCTTCAGTCTTTCCCAGCATTAAAGTCTTTTCCCATGAAGTGATGGGACCAGATGCCATGATCTTAACTTCTGAATGCTGAGCTTTACAGTAGCGTTTTTACTCTCCTCTCTCATCCTCGTCAGGAGGCTCTTTAGTTCCTCTTCCCTTTCTGCCATCAGAGTGGTGTCATCTGCATATCTGAGGTTGTTGATATTTCTCCTGGCAATCACTTGTGTTTCATCCAGCCCAGCGTTTCACATAATGTACTCTGCATATAAGTTAACAAACAGGGTGACAATATACAGCCTTGTCGTATTCCTTTCTTGAGTTTGAACCAGTCCGTTGTTGCATGTAAGGATCTCATTATTGCTTCTTAACCTGCATAAAGGTTTCTCAGGAGACAGGTAAGGTGGTCTGGTATTCCCACCTCCCCCTATATATATCTTTATATACACACACACACACACACACACACACACACACACACGTATATACATATATGTGTGTAACTTAATTACTTTGCTGTAGAGCGGAAATCAGTACAACACTGTAAATCAACTATACTTCAAAAACAGTAAAACAAAACCAAAAACAAACCCACAGAACTGGGCCTCTAGCTAACTGCGGCGCAAGTCTGCAAAGCAGGGAAAATGCCCCTTGATCTGGCTGCCTCCTCCCCACCTGGCTAACCCCCTGCCGTAGTCACTTCCCCTTCATCACACTCACAGATCTTCCTCTCCCAGAGGAAATGATCGTATATTGGATCTCAATGCAACTGGCACTGAATGGGCCATCTTTTCCAGAGGTTTGCGCCTTTTTAAAGAGCACTCTGGAGACCCCATTTAGCCCAGAGAAACGAAGCTGACACAAGATAACTGGAGCAAAGGCGTGGGTGTGTGATTTGGCTTGGACTCAGAGGAACTTGGGGCTCTTCACGCCACAGAGCCATAAGCCAGCCTGCACTCTGCCGCTGGAAGGGACGCAGTGCAGGGTGTGAGTCCAGCCGTGTCTCTGTCCTTGCTTCTCATAAGCCTGATCTGGACGAAGACTCCTCATGGAGCTGCCTCCACAAGTCACTGCTCATGAAAATCTCCATGCTGGAGCTTAACTTTGCAAAGGACACTAACGCCCGTGTGGTGTGCGTGCTCAGTTGCTCAGTCATGTCCAACTCTTTGCGGCACCACGGGCTCTGGCCCGCAGGCTCCTTTGTCCATGGGATTCTCCAGGCAAGAACCCGCCGCAGCGGGTTCCCATTTCCCACTCCAGGGGATCGTTCCTATGACAGTGCTTGAATTCTTCCTCCCAGATTCGTCATTAAAACGGAGGGAACGGGTTGGAGGAAGCTGGCTTCCTGCTCTGACCCTGCATATCCTTTGATGGGGGGACACTGTTCTCTACTTGGAGCTGGAGGCTGGCAGGAACCCCCCTCTCAGGGGCCTTAACCCACCACTGTATTTAATCAAGACGGCTTAAACCCTTGGGGGTACTTTTTGGAACTGGAAAAGCCACTTTTTTTTTTTTCCTTTTTGGTTGCATCTCACGGCATGCAGAATCTCCCGGACCAGGGACCAAACCCGAGCTCTCTCCAGGGGAAGAGCGGCATCTTAACCACAGGACCGCCAGGCAAGTCCAGAAGGGCCTCTTGACACAGTGTGAAACAGGCCACACCAGGCCCTGGTCTTTAAATGCTTGTGGGAGCGTGGCTCCAGGTTCGCAGACGCAGCGCCTCATTGGGAGTCTTTTTTTTGGAAGCTAAATTTTGCTGTTGAAATGGAATCTGGTAACCAGCAGTAAATTACACAACTGTACTTAAATTCTAAAATAGTTATTCTTACAGCAGTTTTATGAAGTTTAATTTATCCCATTGCCCTGAAAGAGGTAATGAATGCTTCAGACAGTTCCACCTATTTTTCTATAACTGCTACATTTGTTTCCAGTGTAAATGTGCGGACGAGATTTGCACAGAGATTACACATCTAGAGCGTTTTCTTTTTTTGGGGGGGGGCGGGTAAGCAGTGAACAGACCCACTGCCCCTAAATGAGGGTGCGCTCACATGTGCCTGAACAACTACAATTTCACTTGCAAATCAGTTTAAATAACTACTCTTCACATACTTCCACGGTGGTAAAGAACACGCCTGCCAATGCAGGAGACGTAAGAGATGCGGGTTCAGTCCCTGGGTCGGGAAGATCCCCTGAAGGAGGGCATGGCAACCCGCTCCAGTATTCCTACCTGGAGAATCCGTGGACAGAGGAGTCTGGTGGGCTACAGTCCATGGGGCTGCATAGAGTCGGACACGACTGAGGCAACTTAGTACACTCATATACACACACCATGATCGTTAAGAATGATTATTTTTTAAAATATACAGTTTTATGATTCAATCAACTCTCTAGACCTGTTAAACTTTTCCCCGTTTTGTTAGAGGCCAATAAGCAAATTCTGGGCACTGACATATACCATACTGTCTTATTGAGGTTTAGAAAACCAAACAAAACATACAGCCCTGTTGAAAATATACCTTAGTGACTATTTGTGGCAAATAAAATGCGTAGAATGGATGTTCTTTTAATTTCATCTACTTACCAACATTTCCCTTATAGAGTATATCTAGTGAGCATTCTTGCATATAGTCCTAAATTATCAGTTTAAAATTTACTGAGTTCTTCAAAAATGTTTATTTTTCTAGATAAAACATAAAGAGCTTCAAAGAGGAAATCATTAGAGGTAAATAATGTGAAGTGCTCAGCACACCAGGACAGACATCCAGTTCTTTATTAAGAGATATGAGGGGTGTGTGTGTGTGTGTGTGAGGTGGGGGTGTATATGTATGTGTGAGGGTGTGTGTGGGTGTATATGTATGTGTGAGGGTGTGTGTGCATGTGTGTACAAAGGTGTGTGTGAGGGTGTGTGCGTGAGTGTGTGTGTGAGGGTGTGAGGGTGGGTGTGTATGAGGGTATGTGTGTGTGTGTGAGTGTGAGTATGTATGTGAGGGTGTGTGAGGGTGAGCGTGTGTGTGAGGGTGTGGGTGAGGGTGCGTGTGAGGGTGTGTGTGTGTGAGGGTGTGAGTGTGAGTGTGAGGGTGTGTGACTGAGGGTGTGTGTGTGAGGGTGTGTGAGGGTGTGAGTGAGGGTGTGTGAGGGTGTGTGTGTGAGGGTGTGTGTGTGAGGGTGTGTGTGTTGTGTGAGTGTGAGGGTGCGTGTTGTGCGAGTATGCGGGGGTGTGTGTGAGTGATGGTGTGTGTGTGAGGGTGTGTGAGTGTGAGGGTGTATGAGGGGGTGTGTGTGTCTGTGTGTGTGTTTCTGTGTGAGGGTGGGGTGGGGACAAGGGATCCTGAGACTGAACTGCCTCCGGCCTCTGAGTGAAGACATAGCCACTTATCTGTGTGAACAAGGACTGTATTTCCACTTGCAAATCAGGTCCAGCAGGTACCTATAGGGCTTTGCAGACTTATATTACTCAGTCTAGGATAATCCTAAAAAACCAGTAATAAATCAAAATAATCCTGGAGAACTATTCCCTGAAAGATAACAAAAGAATTAATAAGCACTGGCATTGAGCTGAATTAGAGGTTATTTCTAAGGTCCATGGTGCCAAGCCCCTGTGGTGGAACTCGCACTAGCTATTTTAACAGGCCTTAAATTCTTATTTTAGAGTGGCAAGTAGACGCTTGTGTCCTTAGTTAAACACTGTCCAGAGAAAAAAAGAAGGATGGATAACCGCCTCACGGCAGGACAGGCAGCGGGTGTTAGGCAAACACGGCTATTTCTTATCACAATTTTGTTTAAAATCGGAAATGAAAATTAGCCCAGTAATTTAATTCTCATTTGTCCTAAATTCAAGTCTCTGGTACCCGATATCTGACACAGAGAGGCCTCCAGGTAATCCAGTGTGGGGCTGGCAGGTCATGGTGAAGGCTGATCACAGGGTAGGAAAACAGATGTTCCATGCCTTCCACGTCCACTGGCTCTTTGGGACTCTGCCCGCCCCTGGGAGCGATGCTAAATGCTTAATCAAATGCACGTGGATTCCTCAGAAGGCGCAGGGTTGTACTAACAAGTTACAAACTATACTAAAAATAAATAATTGTTTCTCTAGGGATGACATAAATACTTTCATTAGCTGGTTATGTTCAATGTCAAACTAAAGTCTGTGGAGTTGAAGAGGGTCAGCCCGAGTCATCACACGATGCTTGTGATGACTCAGATGGTTTATTTGACTGATGCCATTCAGAGTTCTTAGGAAGTGGGACTTATCATGGCAACGGAGGTGTTTATGAAAATTTTGTTTTAGCACTTGAACGAGTCAATAGTAACATGTAGATGAGCAGGCTTTAGCGGCTAGAAGTGCTGAAACAGGCAAAATAATACGTCCATCCCGGACAGGCAATATCCAGCTGACAGCTGCTGGGAGACACTGTCCAGTCCAAGTGGGGGCAGCCACCCCCTCATCCACGACACTATCTTCCAAGTCAGATGAAGGACGAGGGTCTGGAAGTTAAACACACTGAGTCCACTTCAGGGAAAAGCTGCTGATGAGCC
The DNA here is from genome assembly GCF_042477335.2 of Ovis canadensis. NCBI lineage: Eukaryota > Metazoa > Chordata > Mammalia > Artiodactyla > Bovidae > Ovis > Ovis canadensis. The sequence continues at coordinate 57,950,931 of NC_091270.1, forward strand.
GGTACCCTGAAGTGTCTCTTATTTGAGGCCATTTGATTTCAGGATGGTCCACATCTCAGAGTCTGGACTCACTGACCAGACTTGCCTTTAAATAAGCCTGAGACCCAGGCATCAAAACTGAAAACAGATATTCACAGATAGGTCTGTGTGTGTGTCTGCTTAGGGGTGTAAAAGTGTGAGGCAGAGAAGTGGCAATAATAAAGCAAAATGCTGTTTGCATACTTGCATTTATCTGGCCTTTCGTCGCAGACTGAGAGAATAAGGGCTGTGAGAGCAATGTACTTCGGAGGGCAGAGGACGAATGTACAGATCTGACATGGTTTGTTTTGAGGTGAGCCTAAAGTCACGGCAAAGTATTGAGGCAACTGGGTTTTGTTAGGGCATCAAGCTGAGAGTGGCTTTGGAGGACATATCTCATTAGGTGGAACCAACTCTTGCCCGGTCACTATTGTTGACACTCCTTTGATAAGACCTTCTATAATATGACCTTCAAGGGATATCACCCTGGCGAATAACAATGAGAAATGCAGTAAGACAGCCATTTTGACAGGTGCCTCTCAGAGACAGGCTGACCTACTACGGCGACGTCAAGAGAAACAAAAAGCTAGATTGACTTTCTAATGGAACTTGTCAGATCCCTACAAACTCCCAGGAAGGCTGCTTAAGCCTTGTTTGCAGACAAGAGGATAAGAGAAATACAGTGAGAGTAACTTGCTATTAGAGAACTGAAAACTTACCTTTGAAAAAAGCTATGGATGAGGCCTGCTACGTTCTTTATCTTTGGAAAACAGTGAATGATTAGAAGTTGACTCTCATCAGCTGTATGGACTACGTAACTGATAGGCAAAGAAAGGAAAAATCTTACAGAACATACTGATTCTGTTTGTGCTGTTTTAGAATCACAGAATGTTAGCATTGGTTTTAAAATTGTGTAGGAGTTTTGGTACAGAGGAAGACTGGATTCTTGAGATATACATGGCTTAAGCCACTTGACTGGCATAAAGGTAACGTTCTAAACGTAAGTGTGCGATACATATTTTAAGGTGAATCTTTCATTTCTTGTAAACAATGCATGTATGTAATACTGGTTTCATCTTACCTCTGGCATCGGTTGGTTTTTAAACCCTGACACAATATCAACAATTCTCATCTGTTTTCTTTCCGTGTTTATTTTTGAGGTAGTGTTGTTTTATATGGTACAGCTTTGAGAAAGTTAAAAGAATCCAAAGAACTATCGTCAATGCCTGGAATTTTTTTTTTTTTAAAAGGAAGAGAACAGAGGCATTTAGAAAACTGAACCAATCGCTTCAGAAACAAATGTCAGATTCTGAATGGTTGAGTGCATGACCCACTTTAAGAGCTGTGTCAGTTTATACATGTAAACGGGAGATTAATGATTGCGGACCAAAACAAAGGCCCAGGGTTATGGCTACCAGCATACTTAAGTATTCTTCCAAGAAGCTGCAAAAATCTAGACACTGAGCTGCTATGGGAAACTGCTTCACTCCATGCCCACAAGTCACACTCCTGTGCCGTTATCTTTTGTTTTTCTTTGTAACGTTATAAATACGTTCATAATATCGTTGCTTTTTCTTTCTGTCTACAATTGTCAGGCTCCATGCGTTCCCTTTCTCTTCCCTCCGGGGTCCTCCCTAAAAGGAGAGTAAGGACCGGAGTGAACACCGTTGCTTCCTGACCTGGTGTTTTGCTTCAATCAAGTGTGACCAAATGGAGGAAAGAAGGCTTCTGAAATTTTAGTCAAGTGAGAGCCCAGTGTTTTCCTGGATGCCTGAGGGCCTCAGCTGCATGTTCAAAATTCCTGGGTAGGCAAATCTGTTTGGTTGCTTAGGTGGGAGGGCAAATCCCGTCCCTGTTAGTAGAAGTGGAAACTCCTCCATTATTCTTCAAATGTTTTTTCTTTCCTGACTCCTTCTCCTGGGACTCCAATTACAAGCATGCTGGGCAGTTCCTGCTGCCCCGCAGCCCCCTGGAGCGGTAGTCACTCCACTTCTCCTGGGCTTTCGCTTCTCTCCCTCTATTGTGCACAGCTTCTGCTACTAGGTTCAATTGCACCGATCTTTTCTTCCACTGTGTCTAATCTGCTGCTACTCCAGCCGAGGTACTTTTTTAATGTCAGATACCGTATTTTCTATCTCTGCAAGTTTCATTTACTTTTTTTTTTTTGGTTGCGTGGCATGTGGGATCTAGGTCTCTGACCAGGGATGGAACCCACTTTCCTAGGCACACAGAATTCATTTATAATAGGTGTCAGCACTGTTCTTGCCTACTTAATTCCATCACCTCTGTCATTTCTGGGTTAGCTTCTATGAATTAGTTTTTCTGCTGATTCATGGGTTCCATTTTCCTGCCTTTAAAAAAAGCTCAGTCTTACTTTATCGGATGTACAACACTGTTAGTTTTACGTTGTTGGGTGGTGGAATTTGTTGCATTCCCCTAAAGAATGTTGTACTTTGTTCTAGGATGTATTTATTTAGGCAAAGTTCGATCCTTTTGAGCTTGCTTTCAAACTTCATTAGGCCAGGTCCAGGGCAGTCTTTGGCACAAAGCTCATTTACCCTTACTGTTAGGAGACCTCTTCTGAGGACTGCGTGGCCTCCTGTGTACTGTGAGGTCTTCCCACTCACGGGAGCCTTCTGTGAGCTGAGGATTACTATCTGCTGCTCTATGGAGGCTCTCCCTCAACCCCAGGTGGCTTCTGATACTAATAAACGCACAGACTCAAGTCCCCTTCAGTCTCTGGAGCCTCCTCTATGCAGCCCCTCTTCCCTGGGTCTCTGCCCCGCAAAACAAGACATCTCAGTCTCCAAACCCCATCGCCGTCTCTTCCACTCAGGGAGACCGCTGGGCTCTCTCTGGATTCTCCCTCCCTGTCGTGCAGCCTAGACACTCCTCTAGGCAATAACTGGGAGCAGCTGTGGGCTTTCCTTCGCTTGTTTCAGTGGCTGTCGGCTACTGTCTAGTTTTCTAGTTGTTTAAGGTAGGAGTATAAATCTGGTTTCCATTATTCTTCATGGCCAGAAGTAGAAGTCAACTCTGCCGATATTTTTAAAACATTATAAACAGCCTGGATAATAAAGGCTATCTAGTTCAGTAATTAAATTTGCTCAAACCTCATTATAAATTAGGTACACTTCACTCCTACCTTAACTAGACATAACCTCTGATCTTCAGGAGTCTGCCATCCAATATGATGTCTGGACATGTTTTAAGCTGTCTTTAGACCTACGACTTGTATTTGGGCTTCCCAGTGATGAAGAACCCACTGGCCAACGAAGAGGTGCAGGTTACAACCCTGGGTCGGGAAGACCCCCTGGAGGAGGGCATGGCAACCCTCTCCAGCATTCTGGTCTGGAGAATCCCATGCACAGAGAAGCCTGGTGGGCTACAGTCCATGGGGTTGCAAAGAGCTGGATACAACTGACGGGGCACACACAGAAGAGCAAAGGAGCTCAAGGGTGGCAGTAAAGATGAGTAAAGGCTTGAACTTGAAACAGGCAAAATTTCCCGGGCAGTTCTTTGATTGGATGGGGTTGCATGAGGGCGTGCAGCTCGTGCCTTATGCCTGCTGGGAATGAAGAGGCAGATTCTGGGCAGAGGACAGCACTGAATATGCGAAGAGTCTAACACAGGCAGGAGACTACTGCAGACTGAAGCCGTTAAGCCAAGCCTGCACACACTTCATTCTTCCTTTCAGTTTTCCTTCTAGAAAGTAGGTTCCGTCGCATGTGAAACTCCAAACGCACAGAACTAGAAGCCATCTAAAGATCTTACGCTAGAAACCAAAATGTGTTTTCGCCATCTCGAAGGTTATCACACCTCGCAGAGCTAGCATGGACCCATGGGCCTTCAGTTTAATACATTCCGTATGATACGCACCACCTTCAAGGGGTTACAGATGCTGAGCCCCCGTGTCTTCACAGTAACTCTGGAGAGGTGGGTCAGAAACACGGTCTTCTTACGAGTGAAGACGCTGACTTATCTGGTGACTGAGAGACGGGGCAACAGAACATGCTAGCTTTCCTGACATCGTCAGGCTCAGTGTGGTCTGGTCCCTATGACCTGATATTTCATTTAACACGGCGAAGCATGACGTTCGCTGTGATCACGGTCTGCCTGGCACTGGTGAGTCTAGCGAGGAGGTCAGCGGGAAAGATGCCTGTGAAGGTACGTGACTGTGAGTCAGACTCGAGATCTGAGAGAACTCAGGCAGGAACACAGCAAAGATGAGGGCAGCTGCTAAGGGCTAAACAACAGAAACCATCTTACACTACGCACCAAGCCAGTGTTTTCATTGCGAATCCTGCCACCCAGGACTTCCCTGGTGGTACAGTGGGTGACATCCGCCTGCCAGTGCAGGGCACACGGGCTTGACCCCTGGTCTGGGAAGATTCCACCTGCCTCGGAGTGACCAGGCCCGTGCAGCACAGCGGCTGAGCCCACACGCCCAGGGCCCGGGCTCTGCAACGAGTGCAGCCGCCCCTGGGAGGCCGAGACTGCAGAGGAGGCCCTGCTCGGCACGACGGGAGAGGGCCCGGGCACAGCTGCGAGGGCTCAGCGCGGCCAAAATAAATACCTAAACAAATAAAATACGGAAAAACGCGGCCATCCATACACAGGGCAAGGACATTAACAGCACCACAATGAGATCATCGGGCTGTGTGCCTGATGCTGCTTCGGCAGTGGTGCTTACAGAACATGGAGCTTTGCGTTTAATATATTTTCCAAACTAGATTAGGGAAAGAAGCTGCTTAGCTGCAGAAAGAGGCCCCAGCATTAAGAAGGGAGGTCCTGGCTGAGAACAGCGCCAGCTCCAGCGCGGCGCTCCATGCTCAGCCCCAGTGTCAGCGCTGACACCAGCCCCCTTTCGAGAGTTGGCGGACCACTCCTGCCCTGGCACGCCCGAAGAACAAGAGTCACCACTTGGCACGTGGAGCAAAATGGAATATTCCAAGGTTGTCCTCGGCCAACAGACACTACAGGCTAAGTCATCTGGTTATAGAGAGAATAATAAATAAAGCTCTTGCAAAGTAAAAATAAGCAAAAAAGATACTGTATATTCTTCTTTTAAAATTTTTCCTTCCTTTTTTTTTTTTAAAAACATTTTGCTGGGTGAAAGAAAGGTTAAAAAAAGTTAAGGAGCAGCATGGGGAAAAGACAGTCCCTTCAACAATGGTGCTGGGAAACCTGCACAGCTGCGTGTGAAAGAACGAACCTGGAGCATCGTCTCACAGCACATGCAAAAACGAGCTCGACGGGGATTTAAAGCCTACACGTAAGGCCTGAGACCATACAACTCCTAAAAGAAAACAGAGGAATCCACTCTTTGACGTAAGTCTTAGCAATATTTTTTTGGATCTGTCTCCTCAAGCAAGGGAAATAAGAGCGAAAATAAACAAACGAGGCCTAATTAAACTTAAAAGCGTTTGCGCAGCAAAGGAAACCATCAACAAAATGAAAAGACAGTCTACTAAATGGGAGAAGATACTTGCAAATGATATGTCTGGTAAGGGGTTACTATCCAGGATATACAAAGAGTTCACACAATTCAACACCAGAAAAACAAACAACCCAGTTAAATAAAAAACGGGCAGAACCTGAACAGACATTTGTTTCAAAGAGGCCACAAAGACAGCCCACACGCACATGAGCAGATGCCTGCACCACCACTCATCATCAGGGAAACAGACAGAAATCAAGACCCTGAGACAGAAGCTCACACCCATCCACAGCAACCATCAAAAAGACCACAGAACCTTAGTTCACTGCTGGTGGGACTGTAAATCGGCACAGCCGCTACTGGAAACAGTACGGAGATTTCTCAAAAAATTAAAAATAGAACTACCACATGGCCCAGCAATTCCACTCTCAGGTATATATGAGAAGAAAATGAAAACACTACTTCAAAAAGATACATGCACCCCCGCGTTTATAAGAGCATTATTTACAGCAGGCAAGATATGGAAGCAAGCTAAGTGGCCATCAACAGATGATTTGGGAGAATGGCATTGAAACATGTATAATATCATATAAGAAACGAATCGCCAGTCCAGGTTTGATGCAAGATAAGAGGATGCTTGGGGCTGGTGCACTGGGATGACCCAGAGGGATGGGACGGGGAGGAAGGAGGGAGGGGGATTCAGGATAGGGAACACGTGTACACCCGTGGCGGATTCATGTTGATGTATGGCAAAACCAATACAGTATTGGAAAGTAATTAGCCTCCAATTAAAATAAATAAATTTAAATTAAAAAACAGATTGAAGAAGATGATATATATATATATACACAATAGAATGCAGCTCAGCCATAGAAAGAATGAAATTCTGCCATCTGCAGCAACGTGTACAGACCTGGAGAATTCTACAGTCAGCAGTGTAAGTCAGAGGAGAGCAAACACCGTGTGTGCTCACGTACACACGTGGAATCTAGAAAAATAAACAGATGAAAACAACAAAAGAGAAGCAGCCTCGCAGATGTGGAGTGATCACCGGGAGAGGCGTAGGGGGCAGACGAGAGAAGGGAAGGGGATGAAGAGACCCAGGCTGCTACGCGTGGAACAGACAAGCTGTGCTGTGCGTGCCTAGCTGCTCAGTTGGGTCTGACTCTGCGACACCATGGCCTGTAGCCCACCAGGCTCCTCTGTCCATGGAATTCTCCAGGCAAGAACACTGGAGTGGGTAGCCTTTCCCTTCTCCAGGGGATCTTCCCGACCCAGGGATGGAACCCGGGTCTCCCTCATGGCAGGTGGATTCTTTACCAGCTGAGCTACAAGGGAAGCCCAACAGATAAGCTACAAGGAGAGTCGGTACAGTGCAGGAAACAGAACCAATATTTTGTAATAACTTTAAAGGAAGTATAATTTTAAAGCCTCTGAATCGCTATGGCGTACACCTGAAACAAGTACTGGAAGTTTACTATACTTTGATTGGGAAAAACGGGAGGTAGAGCACAGGCAAACAACAAGGGTAAAAAAGAAAGAAAAAGAGAAGACTCAGCAAAAAACCAGGAGACTGGAAATACAAATAAAAGAGCAGAGTCCTGCTGGAAGGCCAAGGGAGAAAGGAGAAGACACTGCCAGACAAATGCATGCCCCACAGAAGCCCGTCTGTGCTGGGCCCGCGCTGCCCCGTGACCCGCTCAGGGGTGCCTCTGGAGGACCCTTCGGGCTTGAGGGAGCAGGTGAGGCAGAGCCTGGGGCAACGTGGGCTTTGTGCACAGGGTCTGTTTTTAACAACAAAGCACAGGGGGTGAAGCACAGCCGAGTCCCAGGGCTCATGGCAGCAGGAGAGATGAGTAAGGGAGGGCTCTAGCCCTAAGGAAGTTCTAGCCAGTCTCTCAGAAGACGATGTGCGTTACACGACCTTGTGGATGACCTCGGCTGTGGCTCACTGACTTCCTCATGACTGCTCTTCCTATCAGGACTCCGGGAAGCAGGGTTTGGGGGGGGGGTCTCCGGAAGGCAGTGATGGACCGGCTGCTGTGGCCAGGCAGTGATGGAGTGTGGCTCTCACGGGACTGCCCGTCTGTATCTGCAAGAGGAGGAGCAAGTCTGGGGCTCCTCTCCAGAGAGGACCACTCTTCCCTTGGGTTTTCTCACAGAGCCGCTTCATCAACAAATGCTCTGGGCACAGAGTGTGCACAGATGGTGAGGTCACAGAGGGGCCTCCCACGGCTGCCGGGGCGAGGTCAGTGCTCTCAGAAGGTGGTCCTCCCTGAACGCTCGGCTGAAATGGGGACGTGACAGCCACAAGGGGACTTGGATGGAGAAAAGTGATCGGGTGATCGGGGGTCCGGGGTCCTTCCGAGGCGGGTGTGTGCGTGTAAGTCAATATCCTGGAGGGTGTTTCATGCTGTGCTGTGCTGAGTCACTTCAGTCGTGTCCTCCTCTGTGCGACCGCGTGAACTGTGGCCCACCAGGCTCCTCTGCCCATGGGATTCTCCAGGCAAGAATGCTGGAGTGGGTTGCCATGCTTCCTCCAGGGGATCCTCCAAACCCAGGGATCAAACCTGTGTTTCCTACATTGGCAGGCGGATTCTTTACCTGCTGAGCCATCACGTTTTAAAAACGTATTCACTTTTAAAATTTACATAAAGTAAAATCCATAAAGTAAATCCATTTACGTAAAGTAAAATCTGCTTCCCAGGTGGCTCAGCAGTCAAGAATCTGCCCGCCAACACAGGAGACACAGGTTCCGTCCCTGGGTTGGGAAGATACCCTGGAGGAGAGCGTGGCAACCCACTCCAGTATTCTTGCCTGGAGAATTCCATGGACAGAGGAGCCTGGAGGCCTACAGTCCATCGGGTCAGAGAGAGTCAGACATGACTTAGCAACTAAGCAGCAGCGGCAAAATCCATGCTGTCTCTTGAAAAGCAGGTGCAGGCGTTTCTGACAAAAAACATCGTTAGAATGATTCCATCTACTGATGAGTATTGACAAGCCACGACATTATAGGTATGGGCAGAGTGGCGGAGGGAAGTCCGAATTACAAAAGAAATGAACCAACCAAGAAATAGGACTCGGAGTTTCAAAAGTGGCGCAGAGTGAAACTCTAAGAGAAGTACACAGACTGTTTTCAGTTACTTAACAATCTCATCATTTCCATTAAGACATATTGTAAGTGTAGAAAAGACACCCGGAGCAAATCCCTGCCTGGGAATAACAGCGGGAACCTTCCCGTGTGTGTGGAGACCTGGAGACCACAGGGTAGCTGGACAGCAGACGCGAAAAATATGTCTCGTTGGAACGAAACTGCTGAGCAAAGCCTGACACGGTGATGTCTCTCCTGACAGAGCAGTGAACAGACCCAGGCAGAGAGTGCCGGGTCATTACGAAATGCTCCCTTTGGACCCACCACGAGGGAAGCTTTAATCTCTTACTGTATGCCTCACTCTGCCAAAAGAGAGTCAAATGATTTGCAATAAAATAGTTATGCTCAATAAAGTAATCACCACAGAAACAGAGTAAGTCACAACGAAGCGCGGGACAGAGGTGTGGAAAAGCAGGGAGGATCGTTAGTGAGTGTGCTCATCACAAGCGTTAATGGAGCGACTGTGCCTGAGCGTGAAATTAATGCTCAACTACCTCAAGACCAGAGTGCAAGTAAAGGTGTGGCTACAGAAGAAAAGAGGACCCGTTTAAAGGGCGAGACACTCACTGCTGGCCCTAAACTTTAAGGACGAAACAGAACACCCACCAGGAGAGGTTATCTAGGGGAACAGGAAAGACCTTTGACCTAAAGGATACAAGTCTTGCATAACTCTTTCCCTATCATTTAAAACGAGACTTGCTTTACTCTGAACTGAGGGGTATTAACGAGTCCTTTTTCATCACTGCAGTCTTTATCCTTAAATGATCTTAATTTAAGAAATAATTAAAGAGGACCTCCCTGATGGTGCAATGGTAAGGAAGCCGCCTGCCAATGCAGGGGACACAGGCTGGATCCCTGGTCTGGGAAGATCCCACGTGCGGCAGAGCAACTGAGCCCGTGGGCACTGCAAGTACTGAGGCCCGTGCCCCTCAACTGGAGGGCAGCACCTGCTTCCTGCAGCTAGAGAACACCTGAGCAGCAGCCAAGACCCAGCTCGGCCAAAAAGAAAAGTCAGTAAATAAATAAGACACTTTTAAAAAGAAATAATCAAGAAAAAGTTCATTAAAATCTAGCCCAAGTGTTCTTGCTTCTTCAGAAATTTCTCAAGTAAGGGAAACACAGTCTTTGAATCACTGGTTGGATAGAGAGTTCCAAGTGAAAGTCACATTTCCATGTGAGTAAAGATAGTGTTTGTTTATATTAAGGGTCTGCTTCACTTTTCAATTTCTTATTTGTGTTTTCAGAGCCTTTCACTGACAAGGATGGAACAGGAATTTCAACAGCTGTAGCCAATATTCAAAAGAACATCAGACATCAGAGATCTGAAGATAATTTAGGGGGAGAAACACACCTCAAATACAAAAAATTTACTAAATTTTACACTGAGAAATACATCCATTAACTGATTTCAGTGGAGGAAGACTTCAGTTTGGGGAGCGTGTGGAAATGGACAAGCGCTCGTTCCAACCACTCCACCAGGCACTACATACTTCTCTAAGGAAAAACCAGATGAATCCTGATTTCTAAAAAGGAAAAGCCCTGCGTGACATTTTCCAAAAAGTAAAACGAAGAGAATGTCCATCAAAAGTTAATATATACAGCAGCTTTTTAATGAGAGCGACTTCTACACAAATAAATTAAGAGGTTTTTATTACAGAGATGGCAATAGACTTGATAACAAAAACTGGTAGCAACTGCTGTCCACATCTAAATTTATGTTAAGGGACAAGATAACAGGTGCAGGGAATGTTGAGAGAAGTAGGTCACAGCCGGGGCCAAGAGTTGAGGTCAGTGAGTCTAAATTTACACCGGATGAGACAAACTTAAAGAACAGATATACTCTGCTGAGTCCCACTGAACTGAATCTTCCCTTGTAGCTCAGATGGTAAAGCGTCTGCCTGCAATGTGGGAGATGTGGATTCGATCCCTGGGTCGGGAAGATCCCCTGGAGAAGGAAATGGCTACCCACTCCAGTATTCTAGCCTGGAGAATTCCATGGACAGAGGAGCCTGGTGGGCTACAGACATGGGGTCACAAAGAGTCAGGCAGGACTTGGCGACTACACCACCACCACCACTGGACTGAAGTTTGCAGAGCCTCAAACGGAAATGAAATACTTCTCTTTAAATGACAGTTGATTTAAGAAAAATTTAGTTAAGTATGTATTATTTTTACAAGACAACACAATAAAGATAATTCTATCTGAAAAAAGAAAAAGCCACTCAGATACACAATCAAGGAGTATATACATCTTGAGCCCTTTTCTTCTTTACCTAGGGTATCCTCATCCACACTATGAAGATACACGTGGCCCGAACTGAGTTCCCCAAATGCAGCTTCTGCAAATAAGTCAAAGGCTTCTTTGCCTAGTTATAGTAACTGTGCCTTTAGATCAGCTTTCCAGAGAACTGAACAGACACACAAACAAAAGCCTCCCACGAACAGTCATCTTTCACTTAAAAACTCTCACCAGATCGGACAGAGGCTAGTTTGAACTCAGATGTGATTGTTGCTGTTGTTCCGTCGCCCAGTCGTGTCAGACTCTTTGCGACCCCATGGACTGCAGCACGCCAGGCCTCCCTGTCCCTCAGCATCTCCTGGAGTTTGCCCAAGTTCATGTTGATTGCATAGGCGATGCCGTCCAGCCATCTCATCCTGACGCCCTCTTCTCCTGCCCTCAAAGCTTTCCCAGCATCAGGGACTTTTCCAGTGAGTCAACTGTTCGCATCAGATGACCCAAATGCTGGAGCTTCAGCTTCAGCATCAGTCCTTCCAGGGAATATTCAGGACTGATCTCCTTTAGGACTGTCTGGTTTGGTCTCCTTGCAGTCCAAGGGACTCTCAGGAGTCTTCTCCAGCACCACGGTTTGAAGGCATCAATTCTTCAGCACTCTGCCTTCTTTATGGTCCAGATCTCACGTCCGTATGTGACCACTGGGAAGACCACAGCCTTGACTATATGGACCTCTGTTGGCGGAGTACTGTGTCCGCTTCTCAACACACTGTCTAAGTTTGTCGTAGCTTTCCTGCCGAGAAGCAATCATCTCCTGATTTCATGGCTGCAGTCACCGTCTGCAGTGATTCTGAGCTCTGTCACCGCTTCCACCTCTTCCCCTTCTATTTGCCATGAAGTGATGGGGCCGATGCCATGATCTTAGGTTTTTTTTAATATTTCATCTTAAGCCAGCTCTTTCACTCCCCTCCTTTGCCCTCATTAAGAGGCTCTTTAGTTCCTCTTCGTTTTCTGCCATTAGAATGGTATCATCTGCATATCTGAGGTTGCTGATGTTTCTCCTGCCTATCTTGATTCCAGCGTGTAGTTCATCCAACCTGGTATTTCTCATGACATGCTCAGCATATAGGTTAAACAAACAGGGTGTCAGCAGACAGCGCCGTTTACTCTCCTCTCGATCTTGAACCAATCAGTTCCATACTGGGTTCTAACAGGTTGCTTCTTGACCTGCATACAGGTTTCTCAGGAGACAGGTAAGACGGTCTGGTATTCCCATCTCTCTAAAAGCTCTCCACAGCTTGCCATGATCCACACAGTCAAAGGTGTTAGTGTAGTCGATGAAACAGAGATAGATGTTTTTCTGAAATTCCCTTGCTTTCTCTATAATCCAGCAAATGTTTGCAATTTGATCTCTAGTTCCTCTTCCTTTTCTAAACCCAGCTTGGACATCTGGAAGTTCTTGGTTTGCTTAATATTGCAAACTAGCATGTAAGATTTTAAGTACGACCTTCTTAGCATGGGAGATGAGTACAACTGTCCGATGGCTAGCACATTCTGTAGTACAACCCTTCTTGGGAGTTGGGATGAGGATTGACCTTTTCCAGTCCTGTGGCCACTGCTGAGTCTTCCAGATTTGCTGACATAATGAATGCAGAACCTTTGAATTTCTTAAGGATTTGAATGCATCATCCTTTAAGGATTTGAATAGTTCTGCTGGAATTTGATAACATCCACTAGCTTTATTAACAGCACTGCTTCGTAACGCCCACTTGACTTCGCACTCCAGAATGTCTAGCTCTGGGCGACTAGCCACACCATCACAGTAACCCGCTTTATTAAGATCTTTTTTTATACAATTCTCACATGTATTCTTTCCATCTCTTCTTGATCTCTTTAGCGTCTACTAGGTCTCTACCATTTTTATCCTTCCCTAGTAGCTCAGATGTGATTAACCCCAAGTCTAAGCTAGCCATGGTATTTGGAATGTGACTCCACAGAAAAGATGCATTCTCTGCAGACACAGAATTATTCTGGACAAGGCTGAGGTCAGGGCTAGGGTTAATACACCAGCCTTATGTGACCTTTCCTTAGATAACACATTCCTAGAGTAGACGTATCCTTCTACAGAGGACCAGGGTGACTGGCACTCTTGTGTGTCTTTGCCCCAGAGAAGCATGGTTATTTGTTCATACACTATAGGTGGGTGCTGTTTTCTAGAGTTTTTTTCTAAAAGCCTAATGCTGGCATCCAAAGCTCAATATAAAAGACATCTCCTTGGACCTCCTTGGTGGCATGGAAGATAAGAACCCACGTGCCAATGCAGGGACACGGGTTCAATCCCTTGTCTGGGAGGCTCCCACAAGCCCGGGGACCGAGAGCTCGGGCTCTGCAGGAGAGAAATCTCTGCTGTGAGAAGCTCCCCCCATTGCAACAAGGAGGAGCCCCACGCACCATAAAAAGAGGAAGCCCGTGTACAGCAAACAAGGCCCAGTGGGGCCAACAAAAGGGACGATCTGGGTTAAAAAAGATCTCTCTGTTACACAAATTTCTCTTGTGGATGATGCATTTCCACCACAGGAGCCGGTCTGCACAGAAGTCAGGGGCTGGGGTCTGGGGCGATGGAGGGGCTCTCCACGGACGTGACGTCACCCCACAAGAGCCCGCCTGCTCTCCTGCCCGCAGGCACACGGCGGCAGGCTGCTGTTAGTGGGCCCAGGCACCTCAGTATTGCAAACAATATGACTCATTGGGGGCAATGGGGGAGCTTCCCTCACAGCTCAGTTGGTAAAGAATCCGCCTGCAATGCAGGAGACTTGGGTTCGATCCCTGGGTTGGGAAGATCCCCTGGAGAAGGGAAAGGCTACCCACTCCAGGATTCTTGCCTGGAGAATCCCGTGGACTATATAGTCCATGGGGTTGCAAAGAGTCAGACACGACTGAGCGACTTTTACTTCACTTTACCTCATAGGAAAGGCAGTGTTGAATTAGGGGGAAAAAACTCTTGCACTTTTAAGAAAAAACAAGTGGGGACATTCAGCATTCAAGTTTAAAAATGCTTCACTTGGCCTCTTCATGGAATGCTCTCCAGCAGAAGGTTCTTCAAATACACCTAAGATATGGTGATTTGTTATTTTCCCTCAGGAACACACCTGTCACTGAAAGACATGTGCCTGTGGTTTAAAGGAGCGCCTACACAGCTCAGTGTTCAGAGTCCTCACTAACACAACTCAAACCAGAAATTCAATACCCATAACAAGCACGGGATTCCCTGGTGGCTTAGACGGTAAAGCCTCTGTCTACAATGCGGGAGTACTGGGTTCGATCCCTGGGTCGGGAAGATCCCCTGGAGAAGGAAATGGCAATCCACTCCAGTACTATTGCTTGGAAAATCCCATGGACAGAGGAGCGTGGTGGGCTACAGTCCATGGGGTCGCAAAGAGTTGGACACGACTGAGCAACTTCACACATAACAAGCACAGGGCTCTAGGATCTCTTAAAGGACAAACAGACAGGAGGAAAAGGACAGACAGACACAGGAGGAAAAGAGAAAGCCGTTATTGCTGTTGGGTAGGAATAATCAGTCTAACATTTTAGACGCATCTTCTTTTTAAAATAAGAATACTGCATGTGCCGTCACTGACCGCCCCCTGCCCGGGTCAGATATGGACTGGAAGGTGAGTTAGAAAAGAAGGAGAAGCTGGGGCTTCCCGGGTGGCCCAGCGGGCAAGGATCTGCCTTGCGGTCCTCGGTCATGGAACTACGACCCTGTGTGCCTCGGAGGGACGGAGCTGCAAGCGCAACCAGAGAGCCCGGGCACCTCAAGGACAGACCCTGCAGATCAGTGAGGATCTGAGCTCTGTAATGCACACTCGACGTGGCCAAAAAGTCAATAAATACTGAAAGCAGACAGCAAGGGGAAGTACGGACTACTCCTGAGCTGTGAGGGGGCTGGATGCTGGTGGGGTTCCGTGAAGTCTCCTAACCACGGTATTTTCCCAAGGTAACACAATCTCAAATACTCAAATTAAAAAGGCAAAACGTTAAATCACCTAATGTTTCGTCTACACACAAGGGAATTTCTGGACAACTAGAGGATTTTTATTAAATTTTTCAGAATTATACAATTTCCATATTAATAATAACAGTGTAGTGTTAACAATTTGAAACGGGTGTCACTTAAATAGCTTGTCTTCATTTCTCCTTATAAAACAAGACTTTATTCAGTGGCGACCTTCCACATTCGTTTCTAAAGGGCACAACACACACTGCCCCCTTGAGAAATGAGTATTAATCCTATTTATGAGCGAACACCTGTGCTGAAGCTGATGGTTTCCATTTCTTTTTAAAAGGGTTACCATGAAAATGAACTGTAGAAAGCAGTACTATCTGAGACTAGTCAGCCTGTCTAAAAATGTACTTGTTAACCTGTAAAGGTACCCCAACCCCAAATAAAGGTATGTTTTGAATCTAGATTAGGTGAAGGATACGTTAGGGTTCGTTATAATCATTTTCTCTATTTTTCTGAATGTGAAAAACCCACTTTCACTCCTTTCCTTGATAAAGCAGAGTCTCCAGGGTGCCCAGTCTAAACATTTACCAATGTTTCCTATGTGTGTTTAGAAGGATTGGGTCTTCACTCCTGTAAAATTTCCACAATTCATTAAAAAAGCCTGCTAATCAGGCTAACCTTCTTAACTGCACTGAAATGATGAGACTTTGACTGGACACGCTGTCCAAGGACACACCAATCAGACTCCTTACAGAGGATGAGGGGATGACCTCATCACGGTTGAGAAGAGAGCAGACTGGACTGCCCCCGGGGGCCGCCCCCTGCTTTAGGAACGCGGGAGAGCAGCTCCTCCTGGTCAGAGAAGGAGGCGGAAGCCAGAGACACAGAAGGATGTGTTCCCATCGCTACCACCGGCAGCAGCTTGTTCCCATTGCTACCACCGGCAGCAGCTTCCCCGACCGACCTTTGCTTAAGTTGTGAAGGTGAAACGTCACTGGCACATTTTAAGTTCAGCTCTTCCCATGTATCAACAAATGTGATACAGTCTAGTTTTTGCCATTTTAAAAGAACCAGACCTATTAAGGCAATGGATTTAACTAGGAAAGCAACAAAGCTTTGGAAAGTTAGCATTTTTGGACAATGATCTATCAAAAAATAATAAACAGCTAATGTTCTTTTTAACCTAGGCACTTTGGCTGTTCAGGAAAGACAGCAAAGAGATGGTTGTGTTAGATAAACACTTGCTTACACCAAGGAGAAACACTCAAGGCAGGTTAGCACACGGTGCCTTCGCCTCTCACCTACACGTTGAAGCCCCCAGTCCTTTCCTGCCAACTCTATGTCTCAAAGACGAATCCTTTTCACTTGTTTCACTGCACGGCAATCCGAAGTCTAAACCCACGGTTAGGTAATTTAAACTCTCCTTTATCATTCTGTATTTAAAATGCTACACCCAACTGGATCTTTCAGTTTCATTATTAAATACCAAAATACCTTGTAAGACAACTATAAAGCCTGCCTCTCTACAGAATGACAAAGTAGGGAAACAATCCTTTTAATAGCACTTAAACGTCACATTTATAAATATACAGATCAAGGTGAATATCTCAGAATTGTTATTTTCTGGTTTTTTAAGCCTAACTTATGATGGCATAGAACAATCTCTGTGAAACTTCCTTAATTCACGCAACTGAAATATTTTCTTTAGAGATGCACATTCCCCAATTTTATTCATCCTTCTCAGTGAAGCCTCGGTTTTTCTAGAGCCTCCACACCCTCCACAGCACGTTTGCAATCTGATCTCAGTAAGCCTATGGGCGCCACGGGAGCAGGTCCCCAGGAGGCAGCAGCGACTCCTGAGCCAGAACCGAGGCCCCGCACACAGTACATTTTGTGGACTTTATTTACTCTCCTGGTATTTAAAATACCAGGCAGACTGATTTAACTGCACACAACTACAGCTTTGTTTTTCTTGTATAAGGTGTCCGAGGAGATAAATGACTGCAAATTATAGACTATCTACACCCATATTTGGAAGTCCTGATTAGAATGGCTTTTGGAATTCAGCATGTAATCTTCTCAAAGGGAAGCCAAATTTTCACAAAGAAAATAGCTTGAAGTTAGCTGTATGTTGTACCATGCCTATCTACTTTTTAAGTTTCTCACTTGTATAAAAGTCAAAGGCATCAGAAGAAATCTGATGTCTACACAGCCATCTGTAATGTCTGTTTTAGAAAAATCAGCTTTTCTTTTTGGCATTCCTTCTAAGATAGCCTGCTTTGAAAATAGGCAGGTTATCACTTTCGCAGTTTTCTCTAAATAAAGTGAAATAAATTATTCTCTGCCAGTTCTCAAGTGCAGGAGTAGAAAGGTTTGTGTTGCTGTGGTAAGCAATGGAATCCTCTTAAATTCCATTTATGCAGCTTTCGTCAGTCTAACAGCTCACCACCTTAGTGTAAATAATCACACAAACATCTCTGTGTTAAAATAATTAATGCTGTTTTATGGTTCCCACCACTCAGCAGTCACTAGCAACTAAAATTTTAAATTATTTAATAGCAACACAATTTACTATGTAACCGTAACCAGGTCAAAAACAAACAATTAATAACGATCAAAACTAAGATATCTGAGACGACTGGTGGATAGGATTGTGTTTGTTGTTTAAATGGAACAGTCTCTAAGCGATCTGAAACCAAGCGCAGCGATGCTGGGGAAGGGGGCGTTTGAGCGCCATGGACAGGCCACGGGGAGAGGTTCCTTCCCCCACTGAGTCCCCCTGGAAGGGCCAGAGCTCTTACCAATGACACCTCAGCCATGTGCACCGTCGGCTTCCTCGCTGTGCAAGATGGAGGGTTAGTTAGCTGCTGTTCTCAGATCTGCTTGTTGTTCTAATAAACATCTGCATAAATCAAAGACTGGGAGTAACCAACCCCAGATTCTTACTTGGGAGGTGATGGGGGGAGGGGCGAGTGCGATGCTTGTGGGTGCACTCGGAGCACCTTCTGGCCTGGCCGGGGCAGCTCTGCCTGCTGGAGAAGTGGAGGACAAGGGCCTCAGGGCTGTTTACGGACGTGGGGCCCTGCTGTCCAGGCTCTCCACGGGCGGCCTACAGTCTGAAGCAGGTGAGTGTGGATGAGGTACAGGGTGCATCTGCAAAGCACTCAGTATGGATCTTCAAAAGGAAATCGTGCACAGAAAATTCATAATCGCCATTGCATTTTCTTATGCCTAAAAATTTCTGGCAACAATTCCTCAATATCAAATACTCTGTCTTCCAACTTCTGATTATCTCCTAAGAGCCATATGTCTTGAGGGGAATTTTTTTCACAACGCAACATCAAAATCACATTATGAATCAAATAACTTCATCAGAGGACAAGAATCTCATAACATCTCCTGAGGCAGGCACTATCATTAAGCCTATTTTACAGACAAGAAAACTGAGGCAGAGAGGAGCCAGTAATCTGATGCTCACAGTCAGAATCAAGGAGAAAGCTTAGCAGCTAAGCAGAAATTTAGAGCAACAAAAGGCCTGGATGGTTCTATTAAGAACATGCCACAGAAACAGAGGCTTAGGTACAAATGAACTGAGAGTGTGGAACAAAAACGTTTATAACCACCAAGCTATCTTTCCAAAATTTCCCCGTATTATGAAACGCCAGCATCTCCCATTTCAGCACTTAGGGAAAAACAACAGCATCTATGGAAGGATCAAACAAGTTCATAACCCTTTCAAAAGCAACAGGAGCACAGCAGAAAGGAGAACTGAGATTAGCAAAACGATGCCAGATGATAAGAAGATTTATGAAAAAGAGATGAATATTTCTGGACACTACTCTGTGAATAAAGCCTCTGGGACAGGACACTGCTGACCTTTTTTTATTTCATAATTGTCAGTGTCCTCAGGATAGTTCATTTTGTGTGAGGGAAAGCACCCGGTATTAATATTTATAGGCCTGAAGACCATTACACAGGCAGATTTTAAATAACAAATAGATTTCAAATATGCTAAAACAAATATGCTAAAACACCTAAGCGTTTTAAAAAAGCCACAAAACAGCAAAAACAAACTTTAAAAGATGAAATTAAGTATAAGAGAGCTTAAATGTAACATATGCTTGAGACGAGAGTGTTTACAAATAGGAGCGTTCCAGGAAAACATGGTTAGAAGTGTAAACTTCAGCGACTCCTGGATGAAACCGTGCTCACAGAGCAGGACCGCCGTCAGGGGAGCGGGGAGGCTGGTGCTGACCTTTGTTTTTATCAAAAAGCCATTCACTTATTTATTTCGGCTGCACTGGGTCTTAGCTGCAGCAGGAGGAGCCCGTTCCTCAAGGCAGGGACGGAAACCGAGCCCCCGGCACTGGGAGCGCGGAGTCTCGGCCCCTGGACCGCCAGGGGAGTCCCTGGTGCGGGCCTTCGGGCTTTTCAGCTTCTACCGCTCCGGCGCTCTGTCGCCGGCAGCGGTCACAGCCACCGCCTCGGGCCCAGGGGCCCCCCTGCGAAGCGTGGCCAGCCCGCGGAGGCCCGCAGGGAGACCCCCACCGCGGCCCCCGGAACGGAGCGCCCCGGGCACCCCCAACGGCCGGCGCGCTGCCGGACAGCGCCCTCTGAGCGGTCCTTCCCAAGAGAGAAGAGGGTCTCAGCACTCCTATCACACAGCGTCACAGTTTATGGACACAGGAATTCAGGACTAGGCTTTCTTCAGATGAAAAATCCCAACGCGTCAGTTGCTCAGGAGGTGGTGTGCGAGAGTCTCCAGTTCTACCTTCTCTCGGTTAAATGCAGCCTCCTGAGCACAGATCACATCTAATGTACGCACATGCGGAGTCCTAAATACTCTGGGAAATAACATCAAGAGCAACCTGTTACTGTAGAGTTTTCACATACATCATCTCCTTTTAAACTCAGAGGAATCCTGTGCCTTAGGTACAGCTGAGGATAATCTCTGTTTTATACAAGAAATGGAGGCTGAGCAAAGTTAAATGGCTGGTACCAAGGTCACACTGTTAATAAACAGTGGAGCTGGTTTTGAAATTTATATTTGCTGACTCCTACTATCAAGCAAGACAGGGTGTGTAGCCTTACCCTGAAATATTAGCTTTGAATGGGCCAAATTCTTGGAAGAGATAAATATAAATTAAGAGAAAAGTATGAAAAAAGATGACACTCCCGCCCCAGCTCATGTAGGAACAAGAATGATAGCCCTCACAAAGTTGGTTTAACCTGTATCTTTATGAAAAACCTACTTCTGAGCTGACAGCATTTCTGGTGTGAAAACAGCTGCACGGATTCAGTGCAGGAAAGTCTTTATTCATATTCTATTAAATCTATGTTTGTAATCACATGAAAATAGGCCAGACTGAAGTTCAACATAAATCTAGAGAAAAAAATGGACAGAGAATGGAGGGAAGGGTACCAGAAAACAACGTGAAATAAACCCACTGAACAAAACAATGTACACTTTGACTTGTTTATGGTAACTATTTTTTAAGACTCTAGAAGTGTGAACATAAACATACATATAATGATGTACCAGCTAGAAATCTTTTTTATGTGTTAAAGGATGAATATTTAGCTTGTTACCATGTACTTTACAGATAATTTTCTATTACGATACCAGATAAGCCAACTCTAGTTGGTGAAACTTTAGGAACAATGTTAGCTTTAGGCTTTTTCTTAAAATTCATAGCATGATCTTCAAAATCTGTTTATGTGATTTTGTTTCCATCAAGGATGATTTTTATAAATGCTTTTTTTTTTCCTCCTGTGGAACGTATCTGTAATTTCCTGTGACACAGAAAAAGGAAACTAATTTATGGAACAGAAACCTTTCGATTGGTCAGAGAAGGCTGTTCTGGAATGCAGGAGAACAGTTGGGGTGATGGGCCCATTTCCGTCAGTGTGGTTCCCACTAGGGTAAGGCTGTCTCTTGGCACCAACTGTCCTAAGTGTGACCTGACGCCTTATTCTATGCATATTTCACGTATAAGAAATTTACCTTGTGGGCAAAACTGCCTCATAGATAGTAGAGTCTTAAAAATTTATTTTGCTTTCCCTGAGATATAACTGACACACAAAACTGACTTTAAGGTGTACAGTGTAATAACTTGACAGCAAAAGTTTCCTGAATTAGTGACTTTCCTCTCAAAATAAATTTCTTCTCTAAAAAACACTGCCCTCCAAGTATCAGCAAACCCCAGAATTACTTTCTGGGATGTGGGGAGGCAGACTGTAGTCCCGTGGTACAACATTTCCCAAAGGAAATACCACACACAAGAAAAGTGTTTTGATGCCACAACTTCCAAACGAGGTTACACACCATCATACCAACAAATGGGACTGAAACAGGAATAGTGAGATTGAAAGAACCAAGTCTACGTTCAGTTTTAAATTAGTGCACCACGGTTGAACTACACAATCTGGCATTTGGTATAAATGAACTAAAACATTTTATAATCTTGCACAGTTGTATTTTAGTTTCTTGGTGTTGAGAGCGTTGTTATATATAGTTTACATATATCACAATTTAAATGTTTTAAAATGTCTTCATTAAAAATAAGTTTTTACTACTGAAAAACAACAAACACACAAAGATGGAAAAGATGACAATTTCGACGCGTTTTATTAACCAGCCCGGGGCCTAAGAGAGACCCTAGTTCCCACTTGCCATTTCTCTCTTGTCTGAAACTTCGCTTATCTAGTGAGTGCATTTCCTGAACTTGGAAGATGGAATCTCAAAAAGTATTGACTATTAATCAAACACTGGAAGAACTTCTCACTGAGAACATCGATGAACGCCCCAATGAAAAAGCTCTGGACTTCTGTTATTTTCCCCCCAAATCCGCAAACACGTAAACTATTGGCTTGTCTGTCCGCTGGCAGCGGCGGTCAGAGCCGTGCCCTCACGCGCCCGGGGACACCCGGAAGGAGAACTCGCGGCAGGAAGCACACCCGCAGGCCCGGGGCGTGGCCACGGCCGCTCGCGGTCCAGGGCGGCTGCGCTGCCGGCGGCCTTTCCCGGTGTTTCCCAGCTCAGGAGCTTGTCGGCTCTAACGGCTTGTACGGACGCACGGTTATGAAAACGCCAAACGGTGACCTCTCTGTGGTGCTGCCTGAGGAGTTGTCGGGTTTTAAAAGTCCTCATCTCTCAAACGAGCATCTTCTGGTGGGCATCTAATTAAAGATTAGGCTATTCAATCTGAATTCCTATTATGATTTGGCAGCAGAATGTAAGGCATTCGTTAAATGCACTTCCCCATATAAAATGATTTTTCATTCACTCTGATGACACACTGTGCTTTCTCCTTTTTGGCAAATAATAGGTTTTAAAAAGACTAATGACTGGACTGAGCCGAAAAAGAAAGGAGTTACAAATGATGGAAATTTAAAATCAATAATAAAAGTAGCCGTGCCAGTGGTGGTCCTGGTGGTAAACAGTGAACCAAGGGCTGACGCTGCAGCCTCGAGCGGCTCCAGCCCTCCGCCGCTGGGAGTCTTACCGGGGTTGCAGTCTGTCAGGAGGGAGCAGATGGACAGGAGCACTTTAGAGATGGTGAGGGCCGGGCTCCAATTGTCCTTCAGGATGTCCAGGCAGATCACGCCTTGGCTGTTGATGTTACAGTGATAGATTCTGGTGCGGAAGGTCACCTAGAAGAAAACACACAGCTGATGTAAATAGCCGCGCCGTGGATTTATTTTTAGCTTTAAAAAGTTTTCTAGGGAGAACAGTTGATTTATATAAGGTGTTGGTTTCAGATGTACAGCCAAGTCATTCAGTTACACACACATTCGTTCGCTTTCAGATTCTTCACTCACATAGTTATCACAGAATATTGAGTACAGCAGATCCTTGTTGGTGATCTACTTTATATATAGTAAAGTGTGTGTCTTAATTTCAATCTCCTAATTTATCCTTCCCCCTCACCCCGTTTCTATTTGTTTTCTAAGTTCATTTGTACTATTTTTCCTAGATTCTACATATAAGTGATATCATATGATATGTCTCTGACTTACTTAATATGATAATCTCTACATCCATCTATATAGCTGCACATGGCATTACTTCATTCTTTTATATGGCTGAAAAATATTCCATTGTGTGTATATATATAAACCACATCTTATTTATCTATTCCTCTGGGCATTTTGACAAAGGAAATGGCAACCTGTTCCATTATTCTCGCCTGGAAAATTCCATGGACAGGATTCTGTTGGGCTGCCGTCCATGAGGTTGCAAACAGTTGGACACAACTGAGCACACACACACACACACACTGGACACTGAGGTTGCCTCCATGTCCGGGCTATTGTAAATAGTGCTGCTATGAACACTGGGAGGCATGAATGTTTTCATATTATGGTTTTCTCCAGATATATACTCAGGAGTGGGACCCCTCTTTAAGAACCTCCACTGTATTCTCCATAGTGGTTGTATCAAACTGCATTTCCACCAGCAGTGTAGGAGGGCTCCTTTTCTCCACATGCTCTCCAGCATCTATTGCTCGGAGACTACTTGATGATGGCAATCCTAACTCGAAGACACACCTTTTATTAGACAAAATAACCCTCAGGGTCATTGGCTGGATCATGGAGAAAGCAAGGGAGCTCCAGAAAAAACATCCATTTCTGCTTCACTGACTAAAGATTCTGACTGTGTGGATCACAACAAACTGTGGAAAATTTTTAAAGAGATGGGAATACCAGACCATCTTACCTGTCTTCTGAGAAACATGTATACGTGTCAAGAAGCAACAATTAGAAACAGATATGGGACAACTGACTGGTTCAAAATTGGGAAAGAAGTATGACAAGGCTGTATACTGTCACCCTGCTTATTCAACTTATATGCAGCGTATGTCATGCAAAATGCCAGGCCAGATGATTCACAAGCTGGAATCACGACTGCCGGGAGAAGTATCGATAACCTCAGATATGCAGATGACACCACTCAAACAGCAGAGGAACTACAGAGCCTTTTGACAAGGATGAAAGAGAAGGGTGAAAAAGGTGGCTTAAAACTCAACATTCAAAAAACTAACTCATGGCATCTGGTCCCATCATTTCATGGCAAGTAGACTGGGAAACAATGGAAACAGTGAGAGACTTTATTTTCTTGGGCTCCAAAATCACTGCAGATGGTGACTGCAGCCATGAAGTTCAAAGACACTTCTCTTTGGAAGGAAAGTTAAGACCAACCTAGACAGTGTATTAAAAGTAATGTATGGATATGAGAGGAAGACCATGAAGAAGGCTGAATGCCAAAGAATTGATGCTTTGAACTGTGGTGCTGGGGAAGACTCCTGAGAGTCCCTTGGAATGGAAGGAGATCAAACCAGTTAGTCCTAAAGGAAATCAACTCTGAATATTCATTGGAAGGACTGATGCTGAAGATGAAGCTCCAATACTTTGGTCACCTGATGCTTAGAGCCAATTCACTGGAAAAGACCTCGATGCTGGGAAAGATTAAAAGGCAAAAGGAGAAGGGGGTGACAGAGGATGAGATGGTCAGTTAGCATCACTGACTCAATGCACATGAATCTGAGCAACTCTGCGAGATGGTGGAGGACAAAGGAGCCTCGTGTGCTGCAGTCCATGGGGTCACAGAGAGTCAGACACGACTGAGCAACTAGACAACAACAGACACTTAATTGTTCCTCTGGCACACAAGAATAATCAATAAGCAAGATCTTTATTTCAGAACTTGTCATTCTGGGCACAGAGGACTACACTCCAGTGGCAAGGTCATGACATTCTGCTTCTGATGAATTCTAACCACTTAACGAAAGTCTAATCATTTAATGAATGTTCTGGGGATTGAGTTTACTCTTGGTGCAACTGCAGGAATGCTTGGAAGGGGAAAACTAACTCAAGGCTCTAAAAAACGTTCAAAGAAGGAAATGTTCAAAAGCAAAAACCTGAAACTTTTCTTAGATTCCAATTATTTGAAGGATTTTGTACATTTCGAAAATTTTTTAAAAAACATGGCAATATTACAAAAAGGAAACGAATATTATTCTATGTTAAAATTTAAAAACATGAACTAGAACATGTATATAAATAATACAATTAGTTTATGGAGAAGCTATACTAGTTATAATATACAGATGTTTTCCTCCTTAAATTCTGCATTTTGAATATACTATTAGTGCAGCCTACCTATAATAGCTTACCGCTGTACTTTGCTTAGGCATAATTTTGAAACATGCTTAGAAACATTTTTAAAGAACTTCAGTTGGAAAACTTAACAGTTTTATAACTGACAGAATTCTGTTTTACAAAAGTCTTATGTAAGCAACAATGAGATTTTAATGCTATTTATTAACATTGTATTAATAAATGGTCTCAAATTTATAAGCTGAAATATTTTAAAAAATCTTGGTGTTCTCAAGACCAGTCTTTCTGGTACCCTAAGTTCAAAATGACTCTGAACCAAGAAATACATACTGCACGTCTTTATAGGTGCTATCACTCCAGCAGGGCTTCCAGGGTCCAAAACATCAGATTTGCTGAATCCTTACGAAGTCAAGGTCAGAAAGGACACATCCAGTCTTCTGCAACTGTTTAACATGACACCATTCTCAGGCTAGATGAGCTCTCCTCCTGGGAACTGCCTGCTCTGTTAGCAACATCCCAGACCAGATTACCTGGCCATCCCCCAACCCCTGCACATCGCAAATGCTGAAGAAAAAAATACATTCCTCAATGTAGTTTTATAACTGTAATGTTTATAATTAACATTCTTTAAAATGCAAGTATGAAGGTACATGGGGCATCCCCAGACGCTGAAACTGAAACCCGAAAATCACAGTAGGCACACAAGCCTGCGGTGTAGCTGTCTGGGGTGGGACTTGGCTTTGATGCCCTCATGGAGGAGGGAGATGGAACCTTAGGTCTGTATGTGACGAGGATTTGGAATTGAGCTGCTTAGTCGCTCAGTTGTGTCCAGCAATTTCCAACCCTATGGACTGTAGCCCTCCAGGCTCCTCTGTCCACGGGATTCTCCAGGCAAGCACACTGAGATGGGCTGCCATTCCCTTCTCCAGGGGATCTTCCCGACCCAGGAATCAAACCTTGGCCTCCCGCACTGCAGGCAGATTCTACACCATCTGAGCCACGAGCCCTGTATAAATTATGACACCTGAGCAGCCAGTCTTTTAGCAAACGTCCAAGCCTGAAAAGGTAATGCCTTATGGGAGAGAGAGCGAGCAAAGACACGTGCTGGGGAAACCGTGGGGGTGGAGTTGTCGGCACTGGACCTGGGAGAAGAGTGTCCCCCCAAGAACGCTCAATTCAGAGCACACAGGCTATGCAAACCTAACTAAAAAGGAGCCTGAATGACTCTATCACTATCAGATCAAATATATGATTAAGGCAAAGCATACAAATACATAATTTAGGGCGAAAATGAATAAAGAGAACAACTGCATTATGATGAAATGAATAATTCATCAGAAGATGGAACAATTCTGAATGTGTTCTACCTAAAAACACAGACAAAAATATAAAAAGCAAAAGTTGGCAGAATTATATGGAGAAAATGAGACATCTACAGTCACCGAGGGACATTTTCACTGAAGTAGATTTGGTCAGCAAGGCCAAAATGTAGCAAGAATCCTGAAAATATGAAAAACCAAATTAAAAAAAAAATCAAGGGACTGAATGAAGATGAAATTCCATTCTCAGCAAATAATCACAGGAAAAAGTGTTCAACGTCATTAGCAACTAAGGAAATGCAACTGAAAGGCTCAGGGAGTTAGCACTACGCCCTGCAGATGGTAAAGTTAAGCATGTTGACACACTCAATGTCAGCAAGGTGCATGCAGAGAAACCGGGTCACTGCTGGCACGAGCAGACGGCACAGCTGCTCTGGAAAGAAGGCCAGCAGCTTCTTATAGAGCTAAATGTGAGCTCACCAGACATCCCAACAATTGCACTCTTGGACGTTTATCCCAAATAAAAACTATGCTCACACAAATATACAGAAATGTTCATAGCAGCTTTACTTTTAATAACTAAAAACAAGAAAGAATCCATTTGTCCTTCAATGGGTAAATGGTTAAACAAACTGGTGCATCCATATCATGAAATACTATTGTTGTTCTTTAGTTGCTAAGTCACTTCTGACTCTTTGGCGACCCTATGGACTGTAGCCCACCAAGCTCCCCTGTCCATGGGATTCTCCAAGCGTGAATACTGGAGTGGGTGCCAAGCCCTCCTCCAGGGGATTTTCCTGACCCAGGGATCGAACCCGACTCGCTAGCGTCTCCTGCACTGGCAGGTGGGTTCTCTACCACTGAGCCACGTGGGAAGTCCTCCTGGAATACTTACTACTCAACAACAAAAACAACCACAACTTAGATGGATTGCAAGAGAATTATGCCGAGCGAAATAAAATCGAGTTTCAGAAAGTGATATCCTGAATGATTTCATTTATAAGCACACAGGAAATGTTTATTAAAAGCTGATCACATGCTAAGCCACAAAGAAAGCTTAATACACTTCAAAAGATTACTAAGACCATAAAGATCTCCCATCGTAGGACTGCGAACTTAAAAAATCCTATTTTCAAATAATTCTCGGATCAAAGAAAAAAATCAGCTATGATTATAACTGAGTGACAATAAAAATGCTGGGTTGTTAATACCAGAATTTGTGTGGCTAAAATAGTCGTAAAAGAGAAATCTACAGTTTAAAGTGCATGTATTAAAAAGGAAGAAAGACATTAATGAGCTAAGTAGACAACTAAGGAAGAAAAATGAACAGAGTAAATCCCATGAAAGTAGAAAGAAATGGGCCGAAGTTAATAAAACAGAGAATACCTGTGATATCAAAATTCTGCAGAGAAGTGAGAGTACCTGGCCCTTAAGTGCTAGATAAAAAGACAGTATTTCTATGATCCAGTGTAAATGGTGAGTGGCTTCTGTATATAACACAGTATTTTAAAAACCTGTCTGAGCAGAGTTTCCTGTGCTGTACCGTAGACCCTTGTTGGTTATCTATTTTCTGTACCTAGGTGGGTAAATGGTAATCCCAAACTCCTACTGTGCAGTACAGGGAACTCTACTCAATCCCATATAGGTTATTACAGAATGAACATATGTATGTGTATAATGGAATCACTTTGCTGTATACCTGAAACTAACCCCACACTGTAAATCAATTAAAAAAAAAAACCTATTAGATATTGATTGACTACTCTGGGCCAGTTAATCATCAAAACAAGTAAAGGAGGAAAGTATTATTACCACGCTCACTTTACAAAAATAAACTGTGGGAGATGACAGATGCTAACTAAGCTTACTGTGATGCTTATTAAAAATATAGTCATGTATCAGATTACTGCGCCATACACCTGAAACGAACACAATATGCCAGTGCTATCTGAATAAAATTTAAAAAACCTTTTTAAATAAAGAAACTGAGGAATCCTTATACTGTTTGCCATTGTTGCTGCACTAATTTACATTCTTATCATACGACCCAGCAATTCCACTCCTGGGTATTATCCGAAAAAGAGGAAAACACTAACTTGAAAAGATGCATGTACCCATATATGCTCATGAAGGTGTTACAGTAGTCGAGATATGGAAGCAGTGTAAGTGTCCATCAATAAATGAATGGATAAAGAGGTAGCTTATACACACACACAATGGAATATTGTTGTTGTTCCGTTGCTCAGTCGTATCCAACTCTTTGCAACCCCATGGACTGCAGCGCCCCAGGCTTCCCTACCCTTCACCATCTCCCAGAGTTTGCTCAGATATTAGCCACAAAAAAGAATGAAATCTTGCCATCTGGAACAACACAAACGGACCTAGAGGGTTTAATGCTGACTAAAGCCAGTCAGGCAGAGAGAGATAAACCCTGCGCGATTTCCCTTACACGTGGAATCTAAAACACAGAACAAATGGAAAAACCACTTAGTAATAGTCACAGAACAAATAGGTGGCTGCCACAGGGAGGCTGGTGGGGGGAGAGGAACAGGTGACGGAGACCAAGAGGCCAAACTTGCAGTCACAGAGTGAACCAGCCACACGTGAGAAACGCAGCGAGCAGGGAGTGCCGTCAGTAGCTGGGCGATATCCTCGGAGGGCGACACATCGCCACTGCACTGACCGTGGCGATCATTCTGAACTGCACAGAAATATCGAGTCACTATGTCGTGTGTTAGGAACTAACACAGTGTTGTAGGTCAATTCTACTTCAGAACCAAACAAACTCAGAAAAAGACCAGATGTGTGGGCAGCGAGGGAACAGGATGAAGGCAGTTAAAAGATACAAGTTTTAAGATAAACAAGCAGTGAAGGACAGGGAAGCCTGGCATGCTGCAGTCCTGGGGCTGCAAAGATTAGGACACGACTGGGCGACTGAACGACTCGGCGACTGAACAAGAGCAGCAAGGGTGTAACATTCGACACGATGGATGTAACGAGCACGGCTGTATGCTATACGTGCAAGTGGTTGAGAGAGTGAATCCTAAGGCTTTATGGAGAGGAAAAACTTTTAATTTTTTAACAAAAAATGTTTCCTATTTAATTTTGGGTCTATATGAGATGATAAATTTTCACTAAACTTACTGTGGTTAAAAAAAGAAAAGAGGCAGGGACAGAGAGGTCAAAGAACTGACTCACGGCCGCACAGCTGGTGAGTGGTGGAGCCGGAATTTGATAACTTTGTTGACCTGAAGTCCACGCTCTCCTGCTCAGCCTCAACGCCTCTTTTATTAGTTTTTAAACTTAATTCTGAGGCAACAACAGATTCACAGGCCAGTTGTATGAAACAACATAGACAGGTCACACACCTCCTCCCTTCATTCCCCCAGGGTAACATCTCGCCTAACGACAGCGTCAAATCACGGGAAACTCCGCGACCCCGTCACTGACCTCTCCCAGGCATCCAGCGTCACACGCACTCATGGAAATGCGCTTCTGCGGGCTCTGTCGCCTGAAGATCTGTGTGGCCACCACCACCTCAAGCACAGAACAAACAGTCCATCACAAACGTCCTTTGTGAGGCCCTTCAACGTCCACAGTCAGCGCCGCTTCCCTCCCTTCTGAATCTCAACCACCCAGCTCTGCCCCTCCTCTCTACAAATCTGTCGCTTCAAGAAGGCGCTATGATCGGAGTCACACGGGCGCCGCGTTCTGAAGCGCGGCTTTTCCGCATGATGCTCTTGTGACCCGTCTAAGCTACTGCATGTATCAGGAGCTGGTTGTTTTTACCGCTGAGTCTACTCAACACTGCGAAACAATTTTGAAAGAATATACGGTTTGGGGCGTGAGGACTCGGGCTGGAATCCTGACGATGGACAGGTCTGGGGTTCAGTTTCCTCACTCGTGTGAAAACTGGGGAAGTAACCAGCTACCCCCTGGGTCATCCTCTGTGATGACTGTGGTCTAAGGCGAGTCCTCCCCCAGGCCCGGCCCCCCGCAGCAGGAGGAGCTGTCTGGGCTCTGCACCGCTCCGGGGTCTAAGGAGCCTCGCAGCATCGGGTGTTCTCGCAGTCATCCCCCGCCTCCTGAAGTGCACACGTGTGGGCTCCAGAGCAGAGGCAACAGTCCCCGCACAGACACACCGCTGTTCTGAACACGGCGAGAGGCCGTGTAGGGAAAGAGTGGAGACAGAGAAGAGAACATTTCAGGAGGGTTGAACCAACCCTCCTGAACGCTGAGGCCAACATTTGGGTTGGCCAAAAAGCTATCTCAGGTTTCCGCGCGCGCGCTCAGTTGCTTCCGTCGTGTCCGCTCCTTTTGGCCCCCGCCAGGCTGCTCTGTCCATGGACGCTCCGGGCAAGAACACTGGGTGGGTCGCCACGCCCTCCTCCAGGGGATCTTCCTGACCCAGGGGTCGTCGAACCCGCGTCTCCTGCACCGCAGGCGGGTTCTTTACTCACCAAGCCACCTGGGAAAGCAGCATATAAAAAAACCTGAACAAACTTTTTGGCCAACCCAATATTTCTGACCAGCAGCTTCTACACTTAATTTAGAAAACTACTGTAAAGCAAATAAATACGTCAGAACTGCAAAGCTGATAACGACAGTAAAAATGATCAATTCAAATAAGATTTCAGTAGTAACCTCTATTTTTAGCTTCCATTTTTCAACCATTTTTCTGATCAGGAGATAAATTGCACTGTGATTTTACTGAGGAAGTCTGAGATCAGTGAGAAGCACATTCCTCCTAAAAAGACTTTTCCATGGAGACCTGGAGAGGAAATATTTGGAGCCTCTGTGCCATAAATCAGTGAACCATGTGAGGAAGGGCCAAAAATAGCAGGGTTACCGTCATTCAAGTGGGTGTTGGCCAGAGGCTCACCATGAAAGTGTTTATTTGAACAGCTTGTTACAGTACATTAAAAAATGTCAGTGGTACCACCCTCCTTGACATCTCAAGTGCTCTTCTCTCAAAACCGACTCAGGAGCACTGTCCCAACAATGAACACACCCTAAGACCAGCGTACCGGCGGCAACATCAAACCCGCAGAAACCACTTTAAGTGAGGGGAATCGCGCGTCCGTAAGACTGAAGTAATGAACATCAGCGAAACAAAAACCCTCCCACAGCTGAAGAAAGAACCTGGGAACAGATTCCACCTTAAGCAACTGGCAGTAAGAGAAGGAAACGAAACGCTAACTAGAAACCGCGGCCCGTGAAGATGGCAGCCGCCTGGCCAAGGAGGCCGCAGAGCGCGTTCCGTCGGGCTGTAGACCAGAGCAGCTTCCTGAGAGCTCCAGGTACAATTTAAACTTCACAGCACAGACAGTGAAGTTTAAGAAAGTCTTTCCCAGTCCCTTTTAAGTACAGACGTGGAAACACACACGACTAGACCCTTTCCCCTGGCCTGCTCAGCAAGCTGGGGCTCCCTGCTCAGGTCCCAGGGCCCATTCCAACCACACAGCCACGGATCACTCCCACCTCCGGCAAGACAGGATGCCCGCGAAGGCTGGACTAAGGACCAGTCACTAGACTCCTGATAAGCGTCCAGTGTGCACAGGACGTTCAGGAGCACACGCCGCATCGGGCCCAGCCTGGTTCTTCGCGCATGCGTGCTCTTTTCCGTCCGTGGCGCGCTCTCTGGCTGCGCACAGGACATCCAGGAGCACACGCCGCATCGGGCCCAGCCTGGTTCTTCGCGCATGCGTGCTCTTTTCCGTCCGTGGCGCGCTCTCTCGCTGCGCACAGGACATCCAGGAGCACACGCCGCATCGGGCCCAGCCTGGTTCTTCGCGCATGCGTGCTCTTTTCCGTCCGTGGCGCGCTCTCTGGCTGCGCACCCTTTCCCGCCTGCGTGCCCTCAACAGTGACTGTGCCCCTCTCGACCCGTTCTGCTGTCTCAAGCCTCAGTAATGGTCTCCAGCGGATCCCCCTTTACGGCAGGACTGTGTCACAGTGTAGAGGGGAGTCACTGAGTGTGAGCTCATGCTCAGCGTGCAGGACTTTTCTGCAGAAACCTCATGTGCCTGGGCTGATGGAGTGTTCTGCATTTGATTCCTCATGGGCTTGGGAGGACAACACTAGTTTGAGAGCAGACTGTGTCGGGTTGCCCACAAAGTTCATTCGGGATTTTCCGAACCTGAACAAAGTTTCTGGTCAACCCAATATTGCTGTTATTGTTGTTCAGTCACTGAGTCCCGTCCCAGTCTTGTGACCTCATCGGCTATAACACTCCAGGCTCTTTTCTCCTCCAGTATCTCCCAGAGTTTGCTCAGATTCATGTGCATTGAGTTGGTGATGCCATCCAACCATCTCATCCTGTCTCCTTCTCCTCCTGCCCTCAATCTTGCCCAGCATCAGGGTCTTTTCCAGTGAGTCAGCTCTTTGCATTGAGTGGTCAAAGTACTGGAGCTTCAGCTTCAGCAAGAGTCCTTCCAATGAATAATCAGGGTTGATTTCCATTAGAATCAACTGATTTGATTTCCTTGCAGTTCCAAGGACTCCCAAAAGTCTTCTCCAGCACCCACAATTGAAAAGCTTCAATCCTTGGGTCTCAGCCTTCTTTATGGTCCAACACTCATATCCATTCATGACTATTGGAATAAACATAGCTTTGACTATAAGAACCTTTGTTGGCAAAGTGATGTCTTTGCTTTTTAAGACCTTGTCCAGGTTCATCATAGCTTTCCTTCTAAGGAGTAAGCGTCTTAATTTCATGGCTGTAGTCACCGTCCACAGTGATTCTGGAGCCAAGAAAACAAAACCTGCCACTGCCTCCACTGTCTCCCCACTTATTTGCCATGAAGTGACGGGACCAGATGCCATGGTCTTAGTTTCCTGAATGCTGAGCTTTAAGCCAGCTTCTTCACTCTCCTCTTTCACTTTCATCAAGAGGCTCTTAGAGTCTCTTCACTTTCTGCCATAAGGGTGGTGTCATCTGCATATCTGAGGTGGTTGACATTTCTCTCGGCAATCTTGATTTCAGCTTGTGATTCATCCAGCCCAGCATTTCGCATGATGTACTCTGCAAAGAACTTATACAAGCAGGGTGACAATACGTAGCCTTACTACTCCTTTCCCAATTTGGAACCGGTCCATTGTTTCATGCT
The DNA here is from genome assembly GCF_042477335.2 of Ovis canadensis. Classification (NCBI taxonomy): domain Eukaryota; kingdom Metazoa; phylum Chordata; class Mammalia; order Artiodactyla; family Bovidae; genus Ovis; species Ovis canadensis. The sequence continues at coordinate 57,984,329 of NC_091270.1, forward strand.
GGTTCTAACGGTTGCTTCTTGACCTGCACACAGATTTCTCAGGAGGCAGGTAAAGTGCTCTGGTATTCCCATCTCTTTAAGAGTTTTCCACAGTTTGTTGTGATCCACACAATCAAAGGTGTTAGTGTAGTCAATGAAGCAGAAGTAGATGCTTTTCTGGCATTTCCTTGCTTTCTCAATGATCCAACAAATGTTGGCAGTTTGATCTCTGGTTCCTCTGCCTTTTCTAAACCCAGCTTGTACATCTGGAAGTCCTCAGTTCACACACTTGCTGAAGCCTAGTTTGAAGGAGTGTGAGTACAGCCTTACTAGCATGTCACATGAGTGCATCTGCACAGCAGTTTGCACACTCTTTGGCACTGCCCTTCTTTGGGACTGGAATGAAAACGCTTACCTTTTCCAGTCCTGTGGCCACTACTGAGTTTTCAGAAGTTGCTCACATACTGAGTGCAGCACTTTAACAGCATCGTCTTTTAGAATTTGAAATAGCTCAGCTGGAATTCTGTCACCTTCACCGGTTTTGTACACAGTAATGCCCTTGAGGTCCACTTGACTTCATACTCCAGGATGTCTGGCCCTAAGTGAGTGACCACACCATCGTGGTCATCCGGGTCATTAAGACCTTTTTCGTACAGTTCTGTGCATTTCTGCCACCTCTTCTTACTCTGCTCTGCTTCAGTTAGGTCCTTACCATTCCTGTCCTGTATCACGCCCATCCTTCATGAAATGTTCCCCTGCTATCTCCAGTTTGCTTGGAGAGATCGCTAGTCTTTCCCACTCTGTTGTTTTCCTCTATTTCTTTGCATTGGTCACTTAAGAAGGCCTTCTTATCTCTCCCAGCTATTCTTTGGAACTCTGCATTCAGTTCGTGTAACCTTCCCATTCTCCCTTGCCTTTCGCCTCTCTTCTTTTCTCAGCTATGTGTATAGTCTCCTCAGACAACCACGTTGCCTTCTTGCATTTCTTTTTCCTTGGGATGGTTTTGGTCTCTGCATCTTGTGCAGTGTTACAAACCTCCATCTGTAGTTCTTCAGGTACTGTTTACCAGATCTAATCCCTTGAGTCTATTCATCACTTCCGTTGTATAATCATAAGGGATTTGAAGTAGGTCACACCTGAATGGCCTAGTGGTTTTCTGTACTTTTTTCAATTTAAGTATGAATTTTGCAATAAAGAGCTGTTACCTGAGCCACAGTCATCAGATTTTGTTTTTGCTGACTGTATAGAGTTTCTCCATCTTTGGGTGCAAAGAATAGAATCAATCTGATTTTGGTACTGACCATCTGGTGTGTCCATGTGTACAGTCAGTCATCTCTTGTGTTGTTGGAAGAGGGTATTTGCTATGACCAGTCATTCTCTTGGCAAAACTCTGTGAGCCTTTCCTCTGCTTCAGTTTGTAGCCCAAGGCCAAACTTGCCTGTGATTCTGGGTACCCCTTGACTTCCTAGTTTTGCAGTCATCAATATTACATACACCAAAATATAAGGCAGGACAGTTACCTCTTGGTCAACTTACATTCAAATAGAGGTTTCCACCCTCAAATCAGTTTGTTTAAAAAGGAAAATACAGAAATTCAACAATACAGTAGCAGTGGAGATACTCCTAGGAGTACAACTTAGCTGTATGCAGGCTTGAATCTGAACAGCCTTAGATGTCCACTGGCAGATGAAAGGATAAGGAAATTGTGGCACATATGCATAATGGGATATTACTCGGCTATAGTTTGAGTCAGTTCTAAAGAGGTGGATGAAACAAGACCCTATTATACAGAATGAAGTAAGTCAGAAAGAGAAATACCAAAACAGCATATTAATGTGTATATACGGCATTTAGAAAGATGGTAATGATGACCCTGTATGCAAGACAGCAAAGGAAACACAGATGTAAAGAACAGACTTTTGGACCCTGTGGGAGAAGGCGAGGGTGGGATGATATGAGAAAACAGCATTGAAACATGTAAAATAGACGCCCTGGGCAAGTTTGATGCATGGAGCAGGGCGCTCAAAGCTGGCGCTCTGGGACAGCCCAGAGGGATGGGGTGGGGAGGGAGGCGGGAGGGGGGGGACACATGTACACCCACGGCTGACTCACGTCAATGTACGGTAAAGACCACCACAATACTGTAAAGCAATTAGCCTCCAATTAAAATTAATAAATTACTTAAATTAATTCAATAAAATAAATTAATTTAAAAAGGGGATTGAAAAAAAGAAATACAGTCCTTTCAAACAGTTGGGGAAGTTTTAAAAAAGCTGGCCACTTGAGTTTCCTACAAATGGGTTTTCATGGCTTCGACAAGTTTTCCAGTCATATAGTCACATATGGATTCAGAAACTACTGAATCCCAAACAGCTGAGAGGGAAGTGAAGGTCTAGTATCTAAACAGGAACCTGTGCCCCAAATACCACTCACACATGCCCACTGTTTTCATCCACTGAGCACATACTCAATACCTGAGGGTCAATTAAAAGCAGAACCTGAAGCTCCGAGTTAAACATTCCCACAAGGGGATCACCTCCCACCTCCCAAATCAGAGAGCAGAACAGCTCTTCCTGGGGACACTGAACCTAAAACCATTACTGGGGCAATGCTGATCCAAAAACACTTATTTATTAATTGGTACTGCAAAGAGAAGACATCATTTAACAAATGTCCAACGATCCTACACTTCTAAGACACGATAATTCATTTCTGCTCTATAACTGCAGAAGTGTCTCATACATGACACTTAATTGCAAAGCGTAATAGCTGAGATACTTGCTGCAGTCCACGTAGAGCGTGTAATTGATGACCGACCATATGACAGTCGCTGTCCAATTAAAGACAGAGACATAAACGTAAATATCAGGAAAATGCAGTGCTTCGTGTTTGGGTTACACTTCTTGCAGGTCTCACGTTACCGGAGGCAACTCTCTAGGATGTAGCCTATTTACAGATTTGCTAAGTGTAAAATGAAAGTGATATACAGACTTCTTTTATCCCTTGGAAAAGAAGTGATACATTTTATGCTTGCAGACATAGGAAGTGCCAGTTATTTATCTTAAGAGATTAATAATGCAACATACGTGCAACCCAAAACAAAGCATTCATCATCGCTAGCTGGAAGTGACAATTTGATTTTTCATGTAGCCCACGACAGTCTAGAAGTAAACTGCATCTGAACACAGTCTAAACTGAAACAATGACTAATTCTGTTAATGATACAGTGAATTAACACCAATTATAGAGCTGGCTGAATGCCTGAACGTTCAGCGAGTGCTACAGGACAGACACTTTCCTCTGAAAGCGGCAGTGTTCATAAATACCACAGAAGTTTCCAAAGTCTGTGTGTATTCTGGGGTGGGGGTGGGGTAATGGTTTCCTATGTTTGTACTATAAAATTAAAAAGCACAGCATGTACGTCATAGAAAATGCTATCTACAATTACTTAGAATCATAAATTACAAGATGGCAAACAATGGGCTAGGCTCCACTGTAACCAATGTGCACTCATTACATAATTTGATCTTCATAATCACCCTGTGAGGATGGTGTTACTATTATTCTCATTTTACAAATAAAGAAGCTGAGCTGCAGGTTCAGAGGAATTCAAGCGCTTCTAGTTGAAACAATTCCAATTGTAAGTAAAAAATGTATAAGGAGGAAGGAAAACCAACCAATACAAATACACACAAGAAAACAACCCATAGCTCAGAGATTTTAGAAAATAACAGAAAAAAACAGGAACAGGATAAAGAAGTTTATGAATTCTAGATCTCAACAGTTTGACTTTAGACAGAAAAGTTAATGACATGGGGATTCAATAGCTTTTTCAGGTCAAGTTCTGATAGAGTGGGAATTCAGGTGAAGTGCTTTCAGCAAAGAGAAGAAATGTGATATTCGTTATTATCATGGTTGTTCTTATTCTGTAAAATGACCTGCCATCGCTGTGAGATTACTGAAGGCAAGAAACACCAAGTCTGTCAACAAAAGGTAAACAATATTTTAGTATGCCTTGACAACGGGCATTGAGATTTATCTAATTTTTGAAGCATTTGAGCTTCCCCACTCAGAATATCGCAGTGGGTATTCGTCGAACATCTGCGGAGAGCAGCTCCTGGCGTGCCGAGGAGCTGCCCTGCCATGGGACGTGGAGAGGCCTGCTGGAAGGCGGGGAGGCCGGGGGTCCCCAGCAGAGCGGGAGCCGGTCTCTCCGCAGCTCTGGCTGCAGGCGCGCCAGGATGACTGGGGTGCAGAGCGCTGGGCACAGGGCAGCCTCACCCCTGGCCTGTAAACTGGCCCCTCAAGGAACGAGTCCTCTACAGTCAGTGAGGCGGACTTATTTCAAGCTCTCAAAACGGGTGTTCTATGACGAACAGCGTGGAAGGCTTTTTTGATATAATGTCTGAACACCTGGCCAAATTCAGAGTGAAATCAAGATACAGGCGACCCAGCAAAGAAGAGGGGCCGTGGAGGGACGGTGGGCAGCCCGCGCTGCCGCCTGGAGCAGGCGCCCGGGAGAGGGGCGGACACCGCAGCATCAGCTGCCCAACACAGCTGAAAAACCACGGCCGCCTCGGCCACCCCAGGGTCCTCCTGCCGACAGCTGGGGAAAGACTCCAAGGGCAACCATCCTTTTTTTTTTTTTTTTAAATTTTTAAATTGATGTACAGTTGATTTCTAATGTGTTAATTACTGCTGAATAGCAAAGTGATTAATTACAGAAACATACATGTATATTCTTATAATCTTTTCCATTACGGTTTATCACGGGGACTGAATACAGTACAGCAGGGCCTGCGGCTGTTCAATTCTACACAGAACAGATCACATCTACTAACCCCAACATCCTGCTCCAAGAGGTGGTACTTTAGTGACCTTTGGGTTGAGGCACCTCAGAAAGATGGAATGTGCTTGTCCCCTTATCTCCTCACCCCCAAAAGAATACTGAGAACTGCTGCTTGTCGTAAATCACCTGCCTGCCAATGCAGGAGACAGAAGAACAATGGGTTCCATCCCTGGGTCTGGAAGATCCCCTGGAGGAGGGCACGGCAACCCACTTCAGTGTTCCTGCCTGGAGAATCCCGTGGACAGAGGAGCCTGGCGGGCTGCAGTCCCTGGGGTCTCAGAGAGTCAGACACGACCAAGCGACTTGGTACAGCACTACCAGGCTATTAGCATAGCTCTGCTGGCCTTCCTGGCGAGTACTGAGGAACTACTTAGTTTTACCAAAGGAATGTTTCATGTTATTATAAGGGATTCTTTACATTTTACTCTCATCTAATGATAACTAGTCCCTTGGACTGCAAGGAGATCCAACCAGTCCATCCTAAAGGCAATCAGTCCTGAATATCCATTGGAAGGATCGATGTTGAAGCTGAAGCTCCAATACTTCGGTCACCTGATGTGAAGAGCTGACTCACTAGAAAAGAACAGTCTCAAGACTGGCCAGGCGAGGGTCAGGATCTCCACGTAGAAAGGTGGTCAATCTCCCTCCCTACCTACCTACGTGCCTGTGTATCCATACATGCAGCTCTAACTATGTGCGTATCTGTCTACCCATGCACCGATCCGTTAATCCATCCTCCCATCTCTTCACCCATCTGAATAAATCTGCTGTGCAACACTGCATTAGTTTAAAGCGTGCACGGTGTTACTTTAATTTGTGTTCTGTAACGCTACTGCTGACGAAGTTTAATTATTCGTCAGTTGTGTGATTATAGTACAATATTATTGTTTATATTCATCATGCAGATACATTAGATTTCTACAAGTTTGTACCTTTAAACACCATTACTCTTAGCCCTCCCCTCCATCCTTTGGTAATCACCATCTTTCTGTTTTTTACACATTTAATTTTTTTAGATTCCACACAGAAGTGCTATCATCATACAGCACCTGTCCTTGTCTGTCTGACTGATCTCACTTAGGATAATGTGCTCAAGGTCCATCCATACTGCCACGCGTGGGAGGTATTTCCATGGCTGAAAAATAGTCCGCTGTGTATGTGCATTGTATCTTTTTTATCCACTCATCTGCTGATGGGCATTTGGGTTGTATCTGTATTCTGGTAACTGTCAACAGTGCCGCAGTAAAAATGCGGGTGCAGACACCCTGCTGAATTCCTGCTTTCATTTCCTTTCGGTATATACTCAGAAGGGGAATTGTTAGAGCCTGCGGTGAGTAAGCCCATATTTAGTGTTTTGGGGGAGCCTCCATAGTAGCTGGACCCGTCTTCTCTTCGACCAGCGGGGCTGGGTCTCTTTCCCCACACCCTCACCAGCGCTTGCTGTCTTGCCTTTTTCATGACCGCCGTTCTGACAGGAGTGAGGCGGCAGCCCACTGTGGTTTTCACTTCCCTGATGCTGGATGAGGTTGAGCGTCTTTTCATGTGCCGGCTGGCCATCTGTATGTCTTCTTTGGAGAGATGTCTATTGGGTTCTTCTGCCATTTTTCTACCTTTTGTTGTTGTTGTTATTGAACTGATTGAATGTCGATAAAGAATCTGCCTGCAACACAGGAGACCTGGGTTCGATCCTCAGGTTGGGAAGATCCCCTGGAGAAGAGAATGGCTACCCACTCCAGGATTCTTGCCTGGAGAATTCCACAGACAGAGGAGCCTGGTGGGCTACAGTCCATGGGGGTCACAATGAGTCAGACACAACCGAGCAACTAACATTTTCACTTTCACTTTACACACTGTAGCTGTTGACCTCTTGCCAATACATGCTTTGCAGAGATGGTCCTTCATTTCGTAAGCTGTCTTTTCATTCTAACACTTGTCTGCTGGGCTGGAGCTTGCCGATTTGATGTGGCGCCATTTTTTATTTTTGTTATTGTTTGTGGTTTTGGTGTCGTGCCCCCCCCCCCAAATTATTGCTGGAATCTGTAAGGAAGAGCTTCTTCCCTGTTTTTCCTACAAGTCCTAGGGTTGTTATAGTTCAGTTGCTGAGTCATGTCTGACTTTGTGATCCCATGGACTGCAGCAGGCCAGGCTTCCCCGTCCTTCACTACCTCCCAAAGTTTGCTCAAATTCACGTCCATTGAGTCGGTGATGCCATCCAACCATCTCATTCTCTGTCATCTCCTTCTCCTCCTGACTTCAATCTTTCCCAGCATTAGGGTCTTTCCCAATGAGTTAGTTTTTCGCATCAGGTGGGCAAAGCATTGGAGCTTCAGCTTCAGCATCAGTCCTTCCAATGAATATTCAGGGTTGATTTCCTTTAGGATGGACTGGTTGGATCTCCTTGCAGTCCAAGGGACTCTTAAGTTTTAGAGTACCAGTTCTTACGTTTAAGTCTTTGATCCATTCTGAGTTGATTTTTCCGAGTGGTGTGAGATGGGCGTCTTATTTCGTTGTTCCGGGTGAGTGTCTAGTTTTCCCAGCACCGTCTGCTGAAGCGGTTTTCCTTTGCCTGGTGGGTCTTCCTGGATCCCTGGTTGAAATGTCAGGTGATCACAGAGTTCTGGGACCTCTAGCCTGTTCTGCCGGTAGACGTGCCTGTTTTGCACCGGTGCCTGTTTTTATTACTGACTTTACAGCACAGGTGGAAGTCCAGGAGCATGAGGACTCCAGTTTTGTTCTTATGCAGGCTCTTCCGTGGTTCTGCCGGAATCTGAGGACTGTTCTGTTTCTGTGAAGAATGTCTTCGGCGTTTCAATGGGGACTGCACTGAATCTGCTGACGGCTTTGGGCAGTGTGGTCGTTTTGTCAACGTTATCTCTTCTGATCCACAAACACGAGGTGTCTTTCCAACTGTTTGTTTTCTACAATTTCTTCTGGCAGATTTTGCAGTTTTCATCGAACTGATCTTTCCGTTCCTTGGATAAATTCATCCCAGTTATTTGTTTTCGATGCTATTCTGAATGGGACGGTTTTATTTCTTTTTCAGATGCTCACCATTAGCGTAAAGGAATACAATTGATTTCTGTGTGTTGATTTTGTAAGCTGCCACTTTACTGAAATCATTAATTAATTCCGACAGTTTTTTGACGAATTCTTTGGGGTTTTCTCTATACAGGATCGTATCATCAGAAAACAAAAGCTGTACTTCTCCCATTCTGATCTGCACGCCTTTCTTTCTTCGTGCTGCCTGACTGCTCTGGCTGGGACCTCTACTGGCACTACGCTGAAGATGAGTGCTGAGGGTGGCATCCTTGCCCCGTGCGTGATCGTAAAGGAAACACTCTCAGTTTCTCTCTATTGAGTATAATGTTACCTGTGGTACACGGCCTTTATTGGGTATGTTCCGTCTACATCCAGCAACTGACTTCTCCTTTAGCTTAAGGCTAGCAAAATTCAGAGATCAGTATTTACTGTTCAACACAGAATTATTACCTCAGGGTCTGCTAGTTAGGAATTCACTGGTGAAGAGCCTCAGGTGCCTTTGGCAAAACTGGAACACGGGCGCTCGACACCTCTCCCCGGCGCCCTCTCCTGCTTCTGCCGCCCTTTTCATCTCTCTCTCCAAACCAGATTTAGAGGATGATCTTATACCATGAATTCATACCAGAGTGTGAATTCTACGAGCACGTGTTCCTTCTTGCAAGGATTTAGGCAATTACTATCTCTCTGTAATTGGGGAAAGTTCAGTTTGGAACTGGGTTTGGACTCTAGCTCCGCTGTGCACCCCCTACGTGGCCTGTGTGCACGTGCTCTCCAAGGGCTGCAGGGTTAGAGTGGGGGTGGGGCCAGGGGGTAAGCGCTGCCTCTGTGACAAAGCTGCACGGAATGAATTAGGCATACATGTTTACTGTGTGCCTACTGAATCACCAGGCATTGTTCTAGATGCTGGGAATACAGCTGTGTGCTGTGCTCAGTCGCTCGGTCATGTCTGACTCTTTGCGGCCCCATGGACCGTAGCCTGCCAGGCTCCTCTGTCCGCGGGATTCTCCAGGCAAGAAAACTGGAGTGGGTTGCCATGCCCTCCTCCAGGGGATCTTCCCCACCCAAGGATCAAACCCAGGTCTCCCACATTGCAGGCGGATTCTTTCCCAGCTGAGCCACCAGGGAAGCCCCAGAATATTGGAGTGGGTAGTCTATCCCTTCTCCAGGGGATCTTCCCAACCCAGGAATCGAACCCAGGTCTCCTAGCACACGTGGATTCTTAATCGTCTGAGCCACCAGGGAAGCGACAGAAATACAGAGCCGTCCCTGTTTGTGTCCATGGAGTTCACACGCTAACTAGAGAAAGGGAGGCATAACCAACTCAGAGAAATGCAGGATGCCAGGGGGGAGAAGGGCTACGGAGAAAAGTCAGGTTTGGTGGTGGGTGCTCAGGAGCGTAAGGTGCTTGCGAGTTGTCACTCAAGACTCCCCTGGAAAGGTGATATGTGAGCAGACGCCTGCAGGGAGGAAGGGAGAGGACCATGAGGATTTCTGGGTGGACAACGGAGACAGAAGGAAAGGCAAACGTCACCGCTCCATGGAAGGAGCTCGCTTGGAGTCTCTGAGTCAAGAGAGACAGCTGGTGGCTTCAGTGAGATTCTGGAAGGCTCGGGGTGCTTTTACTTGGTGAGGTGAGAATCACGGGAAGGTTTTAGGCGAAGAATGGACATCTGACTTTCATTACAAAAGGACCGTTTGGTACCCGGGCAGGCACCACAGGAAGGATGGGGCCAGAGCAAGGAGATCAGATGGGAGCCTCCCCAGCAACCCAGGCAAGGGAGCAGCTGGTGGCGGCTGCAGCTGGAGGGCCACTGGAAAGCGTGTTCCTAGATGGGAGAAGTCTGGGTTTCTTCTGAGTATTTACTTTGAGCCGGTGAGACTGGATCTGGCTAGGCTATGTAACAGAGTCAAGGAGGACTGCAAGCTTTTTTGCTTTAGCAACTAGAAGAGTCAGTTTCCACTCATTGAGGGGTGGGCCCTGGGGGACCGGGCTGGGCAGGAGTGGAGCAGGGCGTGTAATGACGAGCTTGCTGCAGGAGCTGACTGGTGGGCACTCAACCGCACGTGTCAGACAGGCAGTGCCGCCCGGGTGCAAGCTCCTGACCCACGCCTGGGCTTTACATGAACGTAGGAACTCAGGTCAAACACAGGTGCATTCAGAAAATCCTCCGAATAAACACAGGTAAGAAGAGAAATCACAGCGGAAATTTAAAAGTCAGCAAACTGAATAATAAAAATAGGATGTACCAAAACATGCAGAATATATAAAAGACCATGCTTACTGGGGATATAGTCTGAAAGGTATACTGGTATATTGCTGAAAATAGCTTAAAAAACACCCATGGCTGATTCATGTCCATGTATGGCAAAAACCACCATAATATTGTAAAGCAATAGTCTCCAATTAAAAAAATCAATAATCTATCCATTTTAAGAACCTGGGAAAAGACACAAATTAAATCCTTTCAAAAAGCGAAAGGGAAAAGATGGTGAAAACGAAAGCAGAGCGCACAGATGAAACGAGACATAAACACAAAAAAGCAGAAACGAGCAACTGCGCTGCTCCTGGAAGGCCTAACAGAATTCCCAGTAATACGATCAAAAGGCAAGGAGCGAAAAGAGCAATTCTAATATCAGAAATCTTAAAAGGGTAAAGAGGTCCACACATTTAAAAAATAAGATGGCCTTACGATCTTCATGCCAATCACTTGAAAATACAACTAAGAGGACACATTTCTTTAAAAACACAAGACTTAGAGAAACCAAATGAAGACGAGACAGTGTGCCAGCGCCGCAGCTGGGGGAGCAGCGCCTAGGGCGTGGTCAGTGGGGGGTTTCTGACTTGCTGGTGACGGCCAGTTTCTTGATTGGGGTTATAGTTACACAAATGCTTTTCTTTGTGAATATTTGTCAGCTTCTACACCTATAATTTCTGCTGTTTGTATATGTATATCATATAGAATTAAACATTTCTCTAAAAATTATAAAAAAAAAAAACGAGGGCTTGCAGGGCACTTCAAGGCAACTGGGTGTTCTCTCTCTGAGATCACAGAGTGAGCAGGAGTGGTTTTACACTGTGAACCACAGCATCCTCTGAAGATGCTGGGAGACGCTTGTCAGCTTTCTTCTTTGAGCACAGCAGCGACATGAAAACAAGAAGTAACAACACCCTAGTTAGAACAGAACAAGGGGGACTTCAGTTACAGATCGCTCTCTGGGTATTGTTGCTTCCTGGGTAACTAGTTAGCTACATTATTCATGATTAGCCTTGACTTACAATTTAAGGTTGAAATATTAATATAATGAGGATAATAAAATGAAAATGTTGAAAATCTGATGGACCTAAATGACCTATTTCATTGTATGAAAGCAATGAATACCTTTCTTATTAGCTGAGAAAAGTCAGCAAACCACAGTTAATTTTATAAAAACAAAATCAAACCATAAAACAGACAAGACACTCTGAAATGACCTCTAAGTTAAGATTTATTTAAAAACATATTTGATGCAATTTGTAATGGAAGAACAGACTAGATTTAAAAAGTTTTTAGATACTACTAGTATTGAAGAGGTTTTTTCTCACACAGACAAAGTATGCCTGTAGTTTTTCTGTTTATTTTTTTAAACATGCTAGGTACAAATCTTATCATTCCTTTCTGGAAAATGCCCACTGACAGATACTGTGCTGCCCTTCCCAAGAGAACAGTGCTTTCCAGTAAGAGACAAGGGCATCCGTGAGCGCATCTCCCTGGGGGCAGGTGGGCCGAGACACACGGATGAAGGAGCAGCGGGCATGTCCACGCCTCCTGTCGGCTCACTCTTAGACCCGTACGGAAGGCCCACTTACTCTTTCAAAGGTCCACAGAGAGACAGAGAAAGCCAAATTATGAATAGGCTACGTCTACGTGTTTCTACCATGAAACACAGATCTGAGCTGTTAAAGCAAGTAGGATTCCTTATCCTTAGGGCTGTGTCATCAGCATCGCTAAGACAGGAGCCACCAGACACAGCGTGTTGCAATCGTTTCAAAGGCTTTTCAGCAAAAAAGAATGATATATATATTCTGTTATTTCTCTTCTGAAATTTTCAAGTACACATTAAAATACTTACACATTAGACTATTTAAAAAGTGCTGGTTTTGAGCAGAGTAAAATTATCTATGACATGAATATTAAAAAGGTAATCTCCAATAAGATATAAAACAGTTCCCACCTTACAAATAAGTAGATATCTGAATTATAACATTAAAATGTACATCTACACTGAAGAAAAAATACAGTATTAAGAGACTGAGACCTACTGGTGATTTGTTACGCTTTTCTTTTTGGCTGTATATACACTATTCCTGGATATAGTTTCACTAAGCAGATATTTTATTTGGAGAAATAACCCTACCACTGATGGTGAAGTATTCAGCTGAAAACTTGGCATTAGATACAGCTACTAGCGTCATGTGAACAGACTTGCTGCAGATTCAGGGAGAGAGGCGTAAACATACTGATTAAAGAAAAGCAGCGTGCTAAACACTGCACCGAGACACAGCGTTTGAAAGCACAGCCAGTACTTGATGGATTTAAAACTGGTCATCTTTGCCGTTTAGTCGCGAGGTCGTGTCTGACTCTTTTGCGACCCCATGGACTGTCTGAAGCCCGCCAGGCTCCTCTGTCAACGGGATTTCCCAGGGAAGAATACTGCAGGGGGTTGCCATTTCCTTCTCCAAGCAAAACTAGAATATGAAGTGTGACAACATTAGGTACTTCAGTAAACATTTGTTTTGCTTGCCTTTTTAGAATTTTGGGGAATTCTGGAAGAAATGATAGGAATGACTCCTCTGAAAGCGCAAAAAATTAGATACTAGAATGTGGGATGTTTAAACTGATGAAGCTCTACTCCCCAGAAGTTCCCACGGCGAGAAGGTACATCCACGTCACCCCAGTGAGCTTAAAGAGATAAAGCTGAGCGCTGAAGTATTTAGAGTTCTCAGTAAGGGTTCCCAGTCTGAGAGTTTGGGGAAAGGGGTCTCAGGGATTCTGTCATGCTACAGGAATAAAGGCGCATTTTATGGTAGGTATCTGATAACAAACAGCCAGTCAACCCACTGCTGCATTCTTGCCTGGGGAATCCCCTGGACAGCGGAGCCGGCGGACTACAGTCCACAGGGCCACAGGGCCGTCCATGACTCAAGTGACTTAGCATGCACGCAGATGGGCCTCTGCTCTCCCTCACCATTTTCTCTGACAACTACAGCTACCCTGGTTCACTCTTGAGGGTATCAGAAAATGTTACATAAACCCAAGTGTGTGCCTAAGATAGCTGGAAAAAGAGCAAAGGATGAAGGCAACAGAGAAATAAAAACCAGCGCGTGCGTGCATGCTAAGTCACCTCAGTCCTGTCCGGCTTTCTGCAATCCGGTGGACTAGAGCCCGCCAGGTTCCCCTGTCCGTGGGATTCTGCAGGCGAGAAGGGTTGCCAAGCCCTCCTCCAGGGGATCTGCCTGACCCAGGGATCGAACCCTTGTCTCTTACATCTCCTGCATTGGCAGGCGGGTTCTTTACCACTAGCGCCACCTAAAACAAGACTTAACCCCAGATATGGGCTGTTGAGAGCACCAAGAGACTTGGAAGGATGGGCAGGGTACTTCCAAGTTATTAGTAAGTCAGGAGAAGGAAGCGGCAGCCACTCCAGGGTTCTTGCCTGGAGAATCCCAGGGAAGGGGGAGCCTGGTGGGCTGCCGTCTATGGGGTCGCGAAGAGTCAGACACGACTGAGCGACTGCACTTTCACTTTTCACTTTCATGCACTGGAGAAGGACATGGCAACCCACTCCAGTGTTCTTGCCTGGAGAATCCCAGGGACAGGGGAGCCTGGTGGGCTATAGTCCATGGGGCCGCTAGGAGTCAGACACGACTGAAGCGACTTCACTTTTACTTTCCACTTTCATGCATTGGAGAAGGAAATAGCAGCCACTCCAGGGTTCTTGCCTGGAGAATCCCAGGGACGGGGGAGCCTGGTGGGCTGCCGTCTATGGGGTCGCACAGGGTCGGATACGACTGACCGACTTAGCAGCAGCAGCAAGTCTGTCTCAGTGAAAAGCTTTCAAGACACGCGCCAACTTTCCCCCTTCAAGTCATACTTCTGTCCACAAAATCTGACTTCTAAAACTGACAAGTTAGCTGGTGACAATTTCTTTTAAAATTTCCTACGGGTTTCTACTACATGTGCACTTAAATGATGATTCAATACCCAAAGTTTGATTTTCCTTTGTCATCACGGATTGTCTAAGCAGATTTATCCGCTAGAGGGATTTAATTTTTTTCTGGCAGTCTTCTTGACAGGTTCCAGTTCAGCTGTTTGCTTTGAACACTCCCAGGAAAGGGAAGCCCCTTCTCAGAGGTAGAGCTATTCAGAAGCAGGCTGTCCCGCGATGGGTCAGGTCTTCCCCCCAGGGAATAGAGGTCTGCCTCCCTGTGACTGACGCCCGCCCCTTCTATTTTTGTCCCATCCAGTCACTCAGAAGCCAGTCTAACCCAACCCACACCATGGACATCAAAGGACAGCTATCACATTCCTCCCAGGACCTACTTTTCCTAGTAAACATCTCCAGGGTAACTATGTATAATTCAGTGGAAAGTACATGGTCCCCGGAGGCCAAGTTCAATAGATTCCTGGTTGCTTATTATTAGAAACCCTCTCTAAGCCTCATGTAAGTTCTCCCCTCTGTGAAAGGGAACATCCCAGCCTTACGAGGGTGTTTGGAGGAGGGGCGGCTTGGCCCGCGGCTGCCCACTGCAGGGCTTGAGCCGGTGGGGGCACTGCAGCATGCCAGCTCTTTCCCTCCCCAGCTCACCCCCGCGGGCCCTCCTAAAGACGAAGAGCTCGGAAGTGGATGAGGCGTCGACGGCACTGCACGACGGGCTCAGAGTTCCAGAGACTGTGCTCCTGAGAGTATCTGCTTAAGGTCTCAGGACCCTGCAGTTCCCACAGAACTGTGCTCACTCAGAAGCCCACACATTATTATTTATATGGAAACAGAGCAAGTCTCCATTTCCTGTCCCATAGCAGGACTCGCTCTGATTTCCAATGACACGCTCCCCACTGAGCTGTTTCCATTCCATCCTGTTGGTTTTGGCCCATCCTCCGGGCCCATCAGAGACACCTTTTCAGAAATGGGACTGTCGGACCTACCCGCTTTCCCTCCTTGCTTTGTTTAATTGACACACTTCTGTCCTGCAGAAGCTGGAAATGCCCACGCTTTTTCTGAGATGTATGTTTCATAAAGCAGACTCCATCAGGCTCCTGAGCAGCACAACTGCCTCATCTGAGCCCCCGGCTCTCCTGCCTGTCGGCATCTCTGTTACTGAAGGGCCTGCCCGAGACAGGCCCTCGTGTCCCTGGCAGAGCGACAGGTACGCAGACGACTCGGGGGCTGGTGCAAAGAATAGAAGGCCGCCCGATCCCCACCCCTTCAAAGGAAATAAAGGTCAGCTGTACTGCGGCTTCATCACTGCAACTGACCAAACGCAGCCCTGGGGGGCCCGGGGCCGCCGGCTCTGGCATCCTGGGTAAGATGTCCTGTGTGTGGCTTCAGTCCTGACAGTGTAGGATATGCTGGGCAAGTTAGCTAGTTTCTCTGTGCATGGCTCTCCTATTTGGTAAAATGACAGTCATTACTTCTCGCTTTGACACCAAAATAACAGCCAAGTCTCAGTGGAAAGGAAGGAAGAGAAGAAAAATAGAAGGGGGCATGGGAGACAGGGAGGGGACCCCGGGACGTCACGGGGAAGGTCAAGGCCGAGCTTTGCTTTTTAAAATGTTTACTCCAACCCACAATGTTCAGAAGTGAAGCCGGGTCAAATGAGAATTCCGTCTTGGTGGCCAACAGAGGCAGCGTTCTCTGGGTCTTTGCATTTCCAACGTGGAGAATGCCTGCTATACTTAGAACAGATAACCAGCAAGGACCTCCTGCAGAGCACAAGGAGCTCTGCTCACTATTCTGTGCTAACCTGTATGGGACAAGAACTTGCAAACGCGTAGACACAAGTGTGTGGATACCTGGATCGCCTTGCTGCACGCCAGAAACCAACACCATGCTGTGGGCCAGCTGTGCTCCGGCCTAAGACAAAACCTCTTCAGAAAGGGCATGGACTCAGAGTCGTCACACGTGTGACTCACATGCAGCAGAAAGTAACGTGAAGAATGCTTAAAGGAAATAATCGCACCCTGAATGAATTTCATCACCCACGTCCTGACAACGCTGGACTCTCAGACTTTCTTTAGCCGTTTATGTACGACTTTTCATCAGCCCATCATTTTTATCAATGGACAAATACACATTCTCCTTTACTGAATCTTCCTGACACGATCGTTCAGTCTCTTCGCCTAATGTGGGTGCACACACCTTCGTCTGATGCGTGCGCACCTCCTGGGGGCAGCTGAGCTGCATAGGCACCACGGCTCGGGGCTCACAGGCGGCGCCCAGGCCGGCTCCTGGAGGAGCTCCCTCAGCCTAGGCCACGCCTGGGTCTCCTGGCCCCGGAGCTGGCGCCAGCCCATCCTGTTTCCTACTTCCATCCATTGACAGGCTGTCTGATGTCACCTTAAAACATACACCACAAAAACGGCAATACGAGAAAGGATGAGAAGGAGCAATGAGGTGTGCGTCAAAGGTCGGGGTGAGGGAATAAACAACAATTTTTCCATTTACATACAATCAGTCCTGGGAAGTTGTCTATGCTAACAGAACAGACATGCATCCCGAGGTGTGCGTACTGAAGAATGTGGGTATATATATACATATAAAAAAGCGATAATACACATAGCTGAAAATGGATGAAGACGTCATACTGACCTTGGGGGGTTTAAACGGATAGTCAGGTGAAAAGGTTATGTCAAGAAAGAACACCCCTCCTTCATAGACAGATCCTGGGGGTCCCAATATAGTTGACCTCCATTCATAAATGTTGTCTCCTTTGGGTCCAGCACTGGAATAAGACATACAAATGAAATGTGCTTAGAGATGATAACAAAGCTTGGAATTGTAAAAATATCTATTTATGATAACAAATTCAGCCATTCCATAGAAAACACACCAAAGTTAATAGGTTAATTCCAAATGAGGATTCACTTGTCAATATCGTCAGTATTCTATAAATGAAATATGCTGGTATTACTAAATTATACAGAACCAAGAAGTTCCGTTTTGCCATTCATAACCTTAAACCTATGAAACAAAAGATTCCAAGGACCACAGACCAGAAGCAAAATTTTTAAATTAATTTTTACTGGAGCAAAATGTTTAATCAAGCATACAATTATTTCTGAGACTCTGAAAGGGTGGTATAAGGTCAAAGAGACAAATTTTCAAAGCTAGAAGGAATGCAAAAGAAAAAAAATAGTCTAATGCTTTCGTAAACTAAAAGCAGCAGGGAGGTTGATGGAGACCAGGAAATGGTCATCATTCACAAGGCTCAGCCCAAGTATCACATCTGCATCTTCTTTTCTCACTCCACCGAGAGTCCCTGCTAATATGCCCAGCGCCCCGTCCCACCAGGGGGGCTGTAGAAGACAGGGTGCAGCATTTTGTTTAGACCTGTGCTTTGAAACTGCCTGCTTTTCCGCCCCTCTCTGGAAGTCCTCCGAGGACCAGGTTCTGCCTTGTTCTTGGTACTCAGTAAATCAGAGTCGGCAGACGCTGCTGCTGGAGTAACAGCCAAGCGAGGGAAGCCACGCGGCTACTAGCGGCAAACCTGTGCTCCCCCGCTGCAGAGAAACTCACGGGCGAAAAGAAGACCCACACGAGCCAACTGAACTGTCCCCGTTCTCCCAGAGTAACAGAAGGCAAAGCGAGATCATAGTTAAGCCCTCCAGCGTTCTTCCTGCCACACCAACCTCACAGCACACCAGCCAGAAATCCCCTCACACCCTGCAGCAAAGCGGGCAGTCCTGTTACGGTGCTTGGGAAGATTTTATTGCCCACAAAGATCTGTCTTCTTTCATACTGTGAAATTAGTTCGCATCTACAACAACTTCATTGTTGGGCAGGAGACCAAAACAGCATGCGTCATTATCTATGACTATGGATGAGAATACATCAATACACCAGGGAGCAGACAGCCTCCTCAATAAATGGCGCTGGAAAAACTGGACACCGACACGCAAGAATCAAACCGGACTTTCTCACACCACATACACCATTACACTCACAAGGGATTAAGACCTAAATGTAAGCCCCAAGCCCATAAAAATCCGAGAAGAAAACAAACGCAGTACACTCTTTGACGTCTGTCTCAGCAACATTTTGGGGATGTGTCTCAGGCTAGGGGAACAAAAGCGAAAATGAACAAATAGGGCTGCTACTGCTGCGTCGCTCCCGTCGTGTCCGACTCTGTGCGACCCCAGAGACGGCAGCCCACCAGGCTCCCCCGTCCCTGGGATTCTCCAGGCAAGAACGCTGGAGTGGGTTGCCATTGCCTCCTCCAGTGCATGAAAGTGAAAAGCGAAAGTGAAGTCACTCTACGTCAAACTAGCTTTTGCAAGAGAAGGAAACTATCTCTGAAATGAAATGGCAGCCTACTGAATGGGAGAAGGTATTTGCAAATGACAAATTCATTAAGGGGATAATATCCAGAGAACACGAAGAATTCATACATCTCAACATAAAAAAACATACAACCTATTAAGAAGTGGGCAAGGGACCTAAACAGACATTTCTCCAAAGAAGACGTCCCATGGCCAACAAGCTCAGGAAAAGACGCTCAACATCACTGATCACAGAATGCAAATCAAAACCACAATGGGTATCGTCTCCGGCCCGTCACAGCGGCAGTCATCAGAAAGACAGCAACCAACAGGTGCTGACAGGGATGTGAAGAGAGAAAGGGAGCCTCCTGCACTCCTGGCGGGAATGTGAACTGGTGCCGCCGCTGTGGAAAAGTGTGGAGAGTCCTCGGGAAACTGAAGGTAGAGTGGCCATGCAATCCGGCGAGCTCACGTCTGGGTGCGACCCAAAGACATGCAGACAGTGATGCAGAAAGAATATGCGTCCCAGCGTTCACTGCGGCGTCGCTGACGGCGGCCAGGGCACAAAAGCGACCTGAGTGCCCGTCAGGAGACGAATGGATGAGGAACACGTGGCGTCGTGGTTTATATATGTATATGCATCACGTCTACGACACACACACATGTATATGCATCACATCTATGACACGCATGTATATGCATCACGTCTATGACACGCATGTATGTGCATCACATCTATGACATGTATGTATATGCATCACACATATGACGTGTGTGTATGTGCATGCCTGACACGTATGTATATGCATCACACCTATGACACGTATGTATATGCACTGCACTGTGTCTGTGAGATATGTATACATCTGCTGCTAAGTCGCTTCAGTCATGTCCGACTCTGTGCGGACCGACAGACGGCAGCCCACCAGGCTCCCCCGTCCCTGGGATTCTCTAGGCAAGAACACTGGAGTGGGCTGCCATTTCCTTCTCCAATGCATGGAAGTGAAAAGTGACAGTGAAGTCGCTCAGTCGTGTCTGACTCCTAGCGACCCCATGGACTGTAGCCCACCAGGCTCCTCGGTCAATGGGATTTTCCAAGCAAGAGTACTGGAGTGGGGTGCCACTGCCTTCTCCACATATATAAGCATTGCACTATATCTATGACATGCGTTTCCCTGGCGGCTCAGGCTGTAAAGAATCTGCCTGCACTGTGGGAGACCCAGGTTTGGTCCCTGGGTTGGGAAAATCCCCTGGAGAAAGGAATGGCTCTCCACTCCAGTATTCCTGCCTGGAGAATTCCAGGGACAGAGAAGCCTGGTGGGCTACAGTCCATGGGGTCACAAAGAGTCAGACACGACTGAGCAAGTAACATTTCACTTCACTTCATCTATGACATATATATACACATATGTTGGCCACTGTAAGCAATGCTGCAGTGAACACTGGGATGCATATTCTTCTCAAATTACTGTTTTCATTTCTTTGGATACATACCCAGAAGATGTGCATGTATATAAATGATAATATATGGGGCTTCCCAGGTGGCACTAGCAGTAAAGAACCTGCCCACAACGCATGAGACCTAAGAGACGTGGGTTCGATCCCTAGGTCAGGAAGATCTCCTGGAAGAAGGCATGGTAACCCACTCCAGTATTCTTGCCTGGAGAATTCCATGGACAGAGGAGCCTGGCAGGGTATAGTCCATGGGATCACAAAGAGTCAGACATGACTGAATCGACTTAGTACACAGCACATATATAATACTATTATATATCATATAAAAATAAATGTATGTATTAAATATAGAAGATGTGGAATGTGTGTGTGTGTGTATATATATAATATTACTGAGCCATAAAAATGGCAATCTCGCTGTTCCGGGCAGCACAGATGACCTCGCGGGCACGACGCGCAAGGAAACAGGTCGGACGCAGAAAGACAAACGCCACAGGACCTCACCGACATGCGGCGTCTCAGAAACAAAGCCAAAGAACACGTGCACGGAAACAGGACCGCCTCACACACAGAGAACAGACAGGCGGTCGCCAAACAGGAGGGAGGGTAGAGAGGGGGCGGGGCCTTAAGCGGGACAAACCAGCAGTAGCACAATACACGAGCCACAGGGAGGAAACGCACAGAGTGGGAAATACAGCCGGCAATCGGGGAATAGTTTCGTATGGTGACAGATGAGACAACGCCAGAAAAGCATGCATCTTAACCAATTTGGGATTATTCTGGGAATGCAAGGATAGTTTAGTAACAGCAAGTTATTAATGTGATTTAAGTTT